>NC_090021.1:272302495-272922303 GCF_037176765.1 Anolis sagrei | reverse complement strand
GGGGGGGGGGGGGGGGGGATTGACTTTCATCTTCTGGAGAGAGAAATCTCATTTCTTTCCTCTTTCTTTTCTTCTTCCTCTTCTTTCTCCTTCTCTTCCTTTCCATTTTTCCTCCTCCATCTCCTCTTTCTCCTTTTTCCCTCCCTCTCCCCTTCCATCCCATACATTTCCATTTTATTTCTCCTTTCCCACCTTTCTTATCATCACCATCACCATCATCATCATCATCATCATCATTTAATAACTTATTAATCACCCTCCATCCGAGAATGCTCCAGGCGATTTACAGCTAAATTACAAAAGATAAAATACATACATACAAAAATTAAAAATCAACAGAGACCGAATGCTCTAGTAAAAAGCCAGGTCTTAAGTGCGAGAGTAAAAGGCCCTAAGCTACTCATGGCTCTCATGTAGGGCGGCAAGGAATCCAACAAGGCAGGGACAGAAATAGAAAAAGCCCTGCGTCTGGTCCTTTCCAAGTGCACTTCTCTAGGACCCGGTATATCAGTGGTTCTCAACCTTTTTAATGTCGCGACCCCTTAATACAGTTCCTCATGTTGTGGTGACCCCCGAACATAAAATTATCTTTGTTGATACTTCATAACTAATTTTGCTACTGCAATAAATCATAATATACATATCTGATATGCAGGATGTATTTTCATTGTTATAAATTAAACATAAGGCATAGTGATTAATCACAAAAACAATACGTTTGGGGGAGTATGAGCAACGGATGATGGGATTTGCAGTACCTTCAGCCAATTCAGCTCTGACTTCCACAGACCACTAAGACCCACATGAATGACAGATCTGCATCTAGGGTTGCAAGAAACCTCCAAGGGTCATTCATTCCAACCTCATTCTGCCATAAGAGAAAAGCACAATCAAAACACTCCTGACAGATGGTCATTCAAACTTTTCTTTAATAATAATAATAATAATAATAATAATAATAATAATAATATCATCCTGGGGTTGGAAGAGACCTCCAAGGGCCATCCAGTCCAACCTCCTTCTGCCATAAGGGAAAAGCACAGTGAAAGCACTCATGACAGATGGTCATTGAGACTCTCCTTTAATAATAATAATAATAATAATAATATCCTGGGGTTGGAAGAGACCTTCAAGAGCCATCCAATCCAATCTCCTCTGCCGTATATAATTATTATTATAATAATTATTATTACTCTCCTTTAATAATAATAATAATAATAATAATAATAATAATAATATCCTGGGGTTGGAAGAGACCTCCAAGAGCCACCCAATCCAATCTTCTTCTGCCATAAGGGAAAAGCTCAGTGAAAGCACTCATGACAGATGGTCATTCAGACTTTCCTTTAATAACAATAATAATAATAATAATATCCTGGGGTTGGAAGGGACCTTCAAGAGCCATCCAATCCAATCTCCTTCTGCCGTATATAATTATTATTATAATAATAATTATTACTCTCCTTTAATAATAATAATAATAATAATAATAATAATAATAATAATATCCTGGGGTTGGAAGAGACCTCCAAGAGCCACCCAATCCAATCTTCTTCTGCCATAAGGGAAAAGCTCAGTGAAAGCACTCATGACAGATGGTCATTCAGACTTTCCTTTAATAATAATAATAATAATAATAATATCCTGGGGTTGGAAGAGACCTCCAAGAGCCATCCAATCCAACCTCTTTCTGCCATAAGGGAAAAGTACAATGAAAGCACTCATGACAGATGGTCATTCAGACTCTCCTTAATAATAATAATAATAATAATAATAATAATAATAACAACAACTACAAAAACAACAACGATGGATCTGAACCAAACTGGGCATACATAACCAATGTGGAGAACTGTGAATACAGGAGGGGTTGGGGAGTGGTTGACCTTTGCACATGGGAGTTGTAGTTCTCCCGCATCCAAAGTTGCAGCTGAAGGGAGAAAGAGCCAGCGCCAGGCAAAAGGCCACCATTGGAGGTGCCTACCTGCCAGCACAACACTGGGCCCAGCAGGGCTGGAGGCATCAAGGCCCACCCGCCCTCGCCCTGCCAGGCAAAGGATAAGCTGCTCACTGAGCCTTGCCTTCCCTTGCTTGGGCGCCGGCTGGAAGGGAGCCTTGCTGTCCTTGGCCTTGCTGTGCCTGCGCGGGGCGGGCGGGAGGCGTTTTTCAAGGCGAGCCTTGCTTGTCCAGCGTCCGCCCCTTCTTTTTTCTGTCGCTGCCGTGGGGCACCTTCCCGCCTGTTTGGCGAGTTGGCGCGCAGGCGGGGGTTGTGTGAAAGGCAGCTTTAATTAACAAACTACTTTCACGCGACCCCGCTGGTGCGCCCATCCACCAAATACGCAGGAAGGTGCTCTGCAGCCGCGGCATAAAAAAAGAAGGGGCCAGCGCTGGACAAGCGAGGTGCACCTTGAAAAGTGCCTCCTGCGCCGGGCCCAGCAAGGCCAAGGGCTGCAAAGCCCCCTTACATCCGGCGTCCAGGCAAAGGAAGGCGAGGCCTGGCGAGCAGCGTCTCCATGGAGCAAGCAGTCACTCGCCAGGGGGGAAAAAAAGAGTCCCTGGGTCTGACAAAGGGTCCCAACAGGGAGCCTTTCTTTTCTTTTTCTTTCTCTCTTCTTTCCCCTCCTTTCTCTCTTTCTCCCTTTCTCTCTCCTTTTATTATCCCTTTCTTTTCTCCCCCCCCCCCCCCTTCTATCTCTACATTTTGATGTTTTCATTCAGGCATCCATCCCACCAAAACAGAATAGCATCTTGGCTATAATAGCACACTCAAAAATTAAATCTTTCCTTCCAATAGCAATATTTCAGGGCATTTCTTGTGATATTTCTGAAAGTGTACCATTTATGTCCATAGTATCTCTGAATGCACAAGTTTAAAGGTGAATATCTCACAGGCTTTGACCCAATATATCTATGCTGTTGCAAACTAGAAGAATGCAATGCAATTACAAAGAGTAAAGAGAGGGGATAAAGGACAAGAAAGGGCGAGAAAGAAAAAGAGAGGAAACGGAAAGGGGGGCCTCTTCCTCACGTGTGTGCGTGTGACTCCTTGCTACTGAAGGAGGAGCCTGACCTGGAGGTGGAAACATGCGGAAAGAGGAGCAGCAGCATGGGTACTGGCTGGCTATTTGGCTGCCAAAACTTGCTCGGCAGCCATTTTGGGAGGGCAAAGGGGGCAGGGCTTAACGAGCTGGTGCCGCGACCCCTCAGAAATTGCTAATCGACCCCTCCGGGGGTCGAGACCCCCAGGATGAGAACTGCTGCGGTATATGGAGTAAGTCATGTTGGGCTGGTCGTTGCGATCTCCGATGATGGGAGAAGGAGAGGTGGTCCCTAAGGTACGATGGACCCTGGCCGTAAAGAGTTTTAAAGGTCAGAACTAGCATCTTATACAGGCCACGGTACTCAGTTGGAAGCCAATGTAAATGTTGCAGCACTGGTGTTATATGGCATTTCATGTTCTTGTGAGTAACCTGGCTGCCGCATTCTGAACAATACGAAGCTTTCGGGTCATAAACATCGGAAGGCCCACATACAGGGTGTTGCAATAGTCCAGCCTAGACGTGACCGTGGCATGGATGACAGTTGCCAGAGCCTCGTCAGATAGGTAGGGTGCCAGTTGCCTCGCTTGTCGTAGATGGAAAAAGGCCTGTTTGCTGGCAGCAGCGACCTGAGCTTCCATTGTCAGCTGTGAATCCAGAATGACACCTAAGCTCTTAACAGTGGTCGATGGAGATAGGGCGGCACCATCGAAGGTGGGTAATGGGCAGCCATGCCAGAGAATCTCAGTCTTCGCCAGGTTCACCTTCAGTCTGCTAGCACGTAGCCAGTTTGACAGAGCTTCCAAATATAGGATGAAATTGTCTGGAATTGACTTTGCTTCAGGCTCCAGAAGCAGAAGGAGTTGGTATCGTCTGCATATTGGTAGCAGTCCAGGCCGAAACTCCGAGCCAAACTAGCAAGGGGTCTAACGTAGATGTTGAAGAGAAGAGGAGAGAGAATTGCACCTTGGGGGACCCCAAATAGGAGGGGGGGTCTATCGGAGACTTGATCCATGTACTCCATGCGTTGACTCCGTTTCCAGAGAAATGAGTTGAACCAATTGAGGGCCTGACCACGAACTCCGGACATGGCAAGACGGTGAATCATTAGATCGTAGTCAACGGTGTCAAACCCTGCGGTAAGGTCGAGAAGTACCAGTAGTGCAGATCCACAGTTGTCAGACTGGCCACGGAGTTCATCCGTAATGGCAACCAGGACTGTCTTCGTCCCATGACCCGGGCGAAAACTTGACTGGAAAGGGTGCAGGCCAGCTGTGTCATCCAGGAATTGCTGCAATTGTCCCAGTACAGCCCGCTCTATCACCTTGCCTAAGAATGGCAAGTTAGAAACAGGATGGTAATTGGCAAGAGTCATAGGATCCAAGCTAGGTTTCTGTAACAAGGGACTAACCCTTGCCTCTTTTAGGTTGTCCGGAAAAAACCCCTGTTCAAGAGAGCCATTGATTATACTGCACAACGGATCGAGTAGACCTTCCAAGCAGCTCTTGATCAGCCAAGAGGGGCACGGATCAAGAGAACAGGTGGTTGCTTTTGCAGTAGCCAGAATTCTGGTGACATCCTCCGTGTGAAGCAGTGTAAATTGATCGAAGATAGGCCCGCTAAGCGGCCACAAGGTCTCCAGCTCACTCAAAGTGTCGACTGTGGGAGGGAGTTCCTGCCGAAGCATGGTAATTTTGTTAGTGAAAAATTCCTGGAATGCCAAAGCTGTAATAGGCATAGTTGTTGGGTTCTGGACTAAAAGAGCCGGACTAATCAAGGCACGAACGATTTTGAATAACTGTGCTGGGCGCGATCTAGCAGAGGCTATTAAGGAAGAATTATAAGATTTTTTAGCATCCTTGACGGCTGACTCATAGGACTTTTCCACCATTCTTCCCCCTTTTCCCTTATCTTCTTTTACCTTCTTTCTCTGTTCTTTCTTTTCTTTCTTTCTCCCTTCCCTTCTTTCTTATTCTCTTTCCTTCTTATTTCCCCTTTATGTCTCTTGTTTTCCTCTTCCATCCCATTCTTTCCCCCTTCTATCCCTTCCTTCCTTTTCACTCCCATCTTTCTCCTTTATTTTCCTTTCTATTTCAACCCTTCTGTCATCCTTGTCTCCCTTTTTTCATTCTCCTTCCCTTGTTTCTTTCTTGATACTTTCCCTTTTTCTTTCTATCCCTTCTATCTCTCCTCCTCCCCTTCTTTCATCCTTGTATTTCTTCTCAGATCCTTCTACCTGGCTACAGTGCCATTCCAGACATTCTCTTGTGTGTTCTTCTAAAAAATATACACATTGCTTCACTTGAACCTTTCCACTGTCATTGTGTTGCATCTGTGAGCTTTGGTTGCTATACAGAGAAATAGTTGAGGTTTGATAGGAGCTTCAGGAACTGAATACAGAACAGGGATGGAGCCAATGTAGGTCTAAGGAGGGAAGGAAAGAGGGGGGTCAAACAGAGGCTTCTTAGGGGCCACGGAGGGGTTCCACCTTACTGAGTGAGGACAGAGTTCCTCGAAACAGTTTCCACTAGATGTGAAGTAATTGGGGAGGGGAGCGGGTTCCCTCTTCTAGAAGGGCACTCTGAGGAGTACACTAAACTTTAATTGAACTCTTGAAAATGTTTCAATGCTTTGGGCCCATCTTTTCCTTTTTCACATCCATTTTAACTGCTAGGAGCTGCACTGGGTGAAAGATCTGTTCTGCTGGTGATTCTGGTTCTGACTCGTATTGGTTCTAGTCCTTTCTTACAAATGATTGTCTGACTAACAAAGAGAATCACTGGTACAACTGATTTCTGCTGCTAGACATAGCTCTTAGCTGTTAATTTTGTTTGGGGAACCAGGGCAAGTAAGTATATGAGTGCATCTATACTGTCGAGTTACAGCAGTTTGACACCACTTCAACTGCCATGGATCAACAATATGGACTGATGGATTTAAATTTTTTTAATGGTATATAACTTTCCATTATAGCAGTTATCTTTTACTGTCAGGAAATTTTGTTAGGTTTCTTTTCCCACAAAGAAAAATGGGTAGGCACAGTGTCAAGTCAAGTCTATTTATATCCCATCCCATCTCTCCTTGGGAACTCAAGGCAGCTTACAACATAGATTGCAGCTATTTGATGCCATACAGAACACAGTAAAAATACAAATACATAATAAATTAAATGCAAATCATTACAACAACAATTTATCGTAACTAAGATGTGAGTGGGGACAAATTTCAACTGTGTCATGACAAATCAGTGGAGGACTCCTGAGTAAATTGATAGATTGAAAAGTGTGATGAAGGTTGGAAAATCATCCACTTAATTTCAAAACAAAGTATGCCTAAGCTGAATGTTAAACCTACCCTCTCAAATACTTGACCTTTTCAGAGGGATGAAGTGGAGAAAGAAAAACTGCTGCAGCCGCTCAGAACATCACAGTCCAGGAAGGAATGTTGAAGTGACCCCACTTTCAGTAACGTAATGATCAAAATTGCAATGGCTAGTGTGTGCCATACACTAAACAAATGATGCAGGACAGGCAGAGATGTACTTTTAATCTGGTCTGCTTGAAAATGTCCCTTCACTATTTGCCTGCACTTTCCACTTCACACACTATATTATAAAGCTCTATTACTCCCATGATAGTAGGTTTAGCAATGTCATAAACAAAGGAAGGAAAATCTGAGAGAGTTTATGGCAATTGAGGTCTGCAATACATTACTTACCTGCAGAAGCAAGCT
The DNA here is from genome assembly GCF_037176765.1 of Anolis sagrei. Taxonomy (NCBI): domain Eukaryota; kingdom Metazoa; phylum Chordata; class Lepidosauria; order Squamata; family Anolidae; genus Anolis; species Anolis sagrei. Next base: position 272,915,533 of record NC_090021.1, on the reverse strand, counting down.
CCTTGGCTTCACTGTGATTGCAGTGTGATTTGGTTTCTTGTAAACTTACCAGCAGTTATATTGGGATGTAATTCTCAATGTGTTATGTTGGCTGTAATACTACGCTCAATAACCTGGAAGTAAGCCCCATGGATCACAGCATTGTTTAACTTTGAGCAGATATATATAGGATTGTATTGTTAATATCGCCCAGGGAGGAGAATACATGCTTTGCAAAAAGGTCTTTAGCTCAATCTCTGGCATTCCCAAACAGGCCTAGAAAATACTCCAACACGAGTGTGTAGTTAAGATGGTGAAAGATAGTAATGAGACAAAACCCAAACTAGGAGAGCCTGCAGCCATTTGATTTTGTGTGTGAGTGCTGAGAAAGACAAATTCTGGTTCCTCCTCTCCCACCCACCAAGTTGAGTGCATAGTACTTTTTCATTTTGAAGTAAATGGAGTTATACAACAACAAAGGGGAAAAGTGGGAGGAGGATTAAAGCCAGGACATTTTACAATCAGATAAAAAAAATAGAAGAGTAGTAGAGCAAAACTAAGACATTAATTAAGCAGATGTAAAAGCTGAGCAGCAGGGGATTCATCAGGATTTTCCCTACCCCATTTGGATAGCTGGAGAGTATACAACACCTAGGTAGATGTATTAGCACTTTAACTCAATAAAACATGATCCAAAATCCACAAGCAGTGATACATTTTTGGTCTAGCTCCCAAGCATAAAATCCATTGTGCAAGCTTCTGAAGATTCACTGGCTTCTTCATCAGGCCAAAGTGTTGAAAAACATACAGGAGAAAAGTAGAACCAGTGTTAATCACAGGCCAGTATTTTGCCCTTCTATACAGACCCTAAAGCAGCAGTCCTCAAACTTTTTAAACATAGGGCCAGGTCACAGTCCCTCAAACTCTTGGAGGGCCGGATGAATTCCTATGCACACTGTACATATCTTATTTGTAGTGCAAAAGACACTTAAAAACAATACAATAATTAAAATGAAGAACAATTTTAATAAATATAAACTTATTAGTATTTCAATGGGAAGTGTGGGCCTGCTTTTGGCTGATGAGATAGGATTGTTGTTGTGTGTTTTCAAGTCATTTCAGGTTGATCCTGAGTGAGGGCCAGGTAAATGACCTTGGAGGGCCGCATCCGGCCCCCGGGCCTTAGTTTGAGGACCCCTGCCCTAAAGTGTGGAAGAAACCAGGATAAAAGAGAGGGGAGTGGCCAGATGATGTTTACCAAAAATGTGCACTGAATTGCATTTACGGCTGAAAAACACATGTTAAAGAGGTGCTCTTGAAATCCAATTTGAGCCGCAAATATGCCTATTCGCATGACTGTCCTTGCAGTCAAGAAAAAGCATGTGGCTTCATTACTATATGCTGGTTTGGACTGCTGCAGTGCATGTGCATATTTCAAAATCCCGAAACAGCTGATGAGAGCTATAAACAAATGGAGCCACAGACACACAGGTGGCTAAATGAAAGCACGATAGAAAGCAATTCCCATGAGAACTCTCTGCAACCATTCTTTTTGCCTCATGATTATGAAATTAAACAAATGTTGAATTTACACAATGGGCACTAGCACGGCAGGCAAGTGACCCCAAAGGGAAATGGGATCCAAGAGGGAAAAAGTAAAGGCAGCAGGAGGATGAGGAGATATAATGACAATAAATCTGCTTGTGTGCACATTCATATATCCACAACAGTGCTTACAAAGTCCAGCACATCATAGAATGTCATTTTTTTTAAAAAAATGTCCATCTTGCAGGTTTCTAAAATTCGCTACCACTAAACCTGTCAGGATGCCAAGGGACAGAAAAGTAACTCTTCTTGAGTTTCAGTTGTCTGCCTAAGTGAAGCTAGATCTTATTCTGCAGCTAGTTCCTGTTAATTGTCTCTGAGCACAGAGTAAGAACTATCCCAGTGTAAGAACTATCCCATTTAGCTAAATAAGCATCATGTTCAGTTTGGTGAGAAAGTATGCATTTTGAATTCATCTAATTCCAGTTTTAAAAACAAGTTGGAATAGTTTCGATTTTTGCCTTAGTTTCCACACTTTTCTGAGAAACGAAATACATATTTTTGTAATAAAAACATTATTAGATGGGGACAGAATAGAATTAAATTTCCAAATATTTTGTTTTTAAAAATATTTCCAAATTTTTAAAACAAAGGGAAAGAATACTAGTTGCTCAATAATTTCGCCATAATTCCTAGTATTTTGCTAGGATAATCAGTCCCAAAGTAAAAAAATACTGGTATTTTAAAATGAAATCATACTAAAAACTAACAAAGCAAGAGAGTGGAAAAGGCACTAAATATTACATAGCGTCATGTGTAATTCTTACAGGAACTCATATACTACAGACTTGCTGGGGGGATAAAATTATGTCATTTTGGATTTATTTAATTTGTTTATTGTCAAGTGCAATGCATGCCTTCTTCAGGTTTTGGTGAACAGATCTGAAAGCTCTTGTAGTTCTGTTCATGCTAGAACAAGATGAACTGCTCTGAAGAGGCATTCAAATTAGCCTCCATGGTCTTGTTCTGCTCTCAAGGAAAGAACAGAGAAACAATGGAGAAAAAAGAAGGACTTTCATTCTATATGTTTAGTTACACAAAAACTTATTTAATTCCTTTTCCTAGCCACTCAATTTCAACTATATTGTATTATGGCAAAGATTAATGGTGTACTTCTTATAGTTAGTTATAGTTAGTTGGGGAGGTACATCTTCACTAAATGGTTGAATGCTTTAATTTGTGGTCTTCCGTGTTTTGATGGCAATGAAGAGTACTAGCAGTCTAGCAGTCTAGATGTCAGAAATTCATATTTAAAAGCAAGAAAAACTAACTTTCATAAGATGAAACATTAAACATTAGTTTTTTTGTTTGTTTTTTTTAAAAAAGGTCATGATCTACTGATCGTAGAAATTTAAATTTCCACAAGCATGATTAATACCTTTGTACCCTCTTCCTCACTTCCTCCCCATAGGTGCCACAACAACTCTGGTGAGGTACATAAGCACCAATGGTGGAATATGTCCAGATATGTTCTAGCTTGTCCCACTGTAAATTTGTCTTTCCCGTGTGTGAGAGAGCAACCAAAATTTAACTGGGAACACCAATCTTATGTATTTTGAAGTTGTAGCTTCAGAACATTTACATCTAGTGTAAACATGTCTCAATGCTGGAGGAGAAAACTATCCAGGAGAAAGTATTTTTCATTGTGGCATCACAGCTTCAGAACATTTTATCACATTGAGTAGTGCCATAGGACACTTTGGCCTTTTTTCAAGCATGGAGAGGCACTGAGCTCATCACATGAGTTAAACTACTTCCAGAAGTTAGGCATAGCCCTCTGTGGCTGAAAAGAGGCATAAGTGTCATGAAAGGCGGGAACTCCAGAAATCTGACCTCATTGTATTGAGAAAATCCCCCCCCCCCTTCCGGGTAGGACACTTCATCCTCTTTTCAAGCAGGGACAGGCACGGAGCTCATCCAGGGTTGAAAAGAGGCAGAAATGTTCTGAAAGGAAGGGACTCTAAAAATGGGCCAGCAATCATGTTCAGAGATCCTTCCTCCTATCCTGCTTTAGTCCCAAAGTTACAACTGAAAAACAGGTGGGACGGAAAACTTCAAAGTTTCCCATCCTGTTTCAGTCCTGTTTCATTGCCCATTCATTAGCAGTCTCTTTTGTCCTATGGAGTTTGATGCAGAACAATAGAATCCCATGGAAAGCAACAGTTTTGAGATAGATCACTACCTCTTGAATCCTATGGGGTTCAATGCAGAATAATAGGATCCTGTGCAAAGAAATGGATTTAACCTGATATCAGTCTCCTTTGATGTAAGGGGCTTTCGGCAGGGCAAGGGGTCTCTTGGTTTTAGGATATTTTTGTTTCTCCTGATTAAAATATTGATTTTGTGATAAAAGATGAATGTATTGTCAGCTCTTAAATTTCCACTTATGATTGTGATGGGGAGGGAACTCAAAACAGGACTGCTGATGATATAAGAGGGACAATTTTTTATCTTATAGGGACTGTCACCCATGTTTTCCCTCTCAGTGTGATAAGGTCATAAGGAGTTTGCCTGGAATCTACTCTGATGTTTTTACTGGCATCAGGCAAGGACTTGTTCATCTTCCCAAGGTTGTATGATGTGTGTGTGTGTGTTCTGTTTTGCTTTTATTATTTTGATATGGTATTCATTTATTCCATTTTTCTTCCTTCCTTCCTTTGGCCTATCTTACCTATCTCTTAAAAACAGAGACTCATTATTCACGAAGGGATTAAAGGCATTCACAAAGGGATTAAAATAGGTCCACGTAAAAACTGCTGGAAATGGAAACAGACCAAAAGATATAATGACAAAACATCATTAGACAGATCAAAATCTTAGAACAGTATTGAATTAAAAAGCAATTTTAAGACACATCAATACAAAGGTGGGAGGAAGGACAGTATCAATCCCATCAATGCCCTTTCCATAATTGCCAGTCAATACATGAAAAACAGCATCCATAAAGCAGTCTTTTCCTGGCTAGAGAGTGGCCAAGAAAGAGGGAGAGACTAGCTTTTCTTGGAAAAGAGTTCCACAATTAATAAAATAATTTTATGGTGCTTTGATTTTATGTCAGCATGAAAGTGTGCTTGGCTCAAAAAAAAAAAAAACCCCAAAGGTTTCACAAGCCTTACAGGTCCTTGTTTTCTGTAGCTTTTTTCCTTAATGTTCTGGTGACAACATATGAAATAAGTAAAACATAAGAGGCTAGGAACTGATCTCATGGAATGCTCACAGGCCATCCTTTCTCTGTTCCCAAAAAAGGGGAATCTTCCCATGTGAGCTGGTTCTCATTTCTACAAGTTATACATTCTTTGAAAGGTTAGGATAAAGTGACACTCCAAGGTTATCTAATATATATTGGTCCTAAATCTGACTCAATATAAAGCAGCTCTTTATCCTGCTATATGCCTACGCAGCAGCTAGATGGTTTCCATAACAACACAGACATCTCCCTTGGCAACACATCCTACCCTCTCCCCCCACACACGTGTAATATTACTTCTGCATTTCAAGCATCCATGCACAGAAAAGTGGTATACCATGGCCTCATATTGTCTTTGTATTTTCATACACATGTGAGAAAATGTCATTCCTCTTCATTTAACTTTTAAAACAAACTGTACGAGATTGCCTAGTTTTAGGGGGAAAAAATAGTAGTCATTCCTTACTAGCTGGTCAAAGGATTTCATTTTCCAGTAGACTGGCTTTCCAGGAGATGACTGGGCAGTGAGGAATCCGGGGTTGGATTTTTTACCGCTGGGAGTCAGGTGTTTCACCAAGGAGAAGCTAGTGAGGAGGTTGGATCGAGAGCTGTGCTAGATTACCTCCACCCCTCCCCCAAATGTGCTAATCTTTAGGAATCATTAAATATATTTAAATAAAGTTAACCATATTTAAATATCATTTAGGTACATGGTCTCATTACTTCATGGGTTGATCAGCAAATATTTCATGTCCGCAGAAACCCTCTCTGCTTAGGCGTTGCTCTAATTACTAGGGCTGGGCAACCACGGAAAAATTTGTTTCTAAACTCGATTCGTTTTTAGGGGGTTTTTGCGTTTCGTTTTTTAAAAGAAATCCGAAATTTTTCTTTTAAAAAGTTCGATATTTACGAAATTTCGGAAATTACGAAACAATTTCGAAACAATAACGAATCGATTCGTTAATGGCGGACGCGATTGCGCAATACGCTAAAAAACCCTCCAAATGGGACAGGGGGAACTTCTGAAGCTTCCCTCTCCCTCTGTTGTTGACTGTTGGTGTGATAATTTATTTTTTTATCACTGATAAAACAAACAACAACTATAAAACTTGCACCAGACATACAGAAATAATAACGAAATAATAACGAAACAATTTCGAAACAATTACGAAACAATTATGAAACAATTACGAAATAAATTTAAAAAATTCGTTTCGATTTTTAGTTGCTCCTGAATGGTTCAATATCGGATCGTAAGCCACTTTAAATATGAATTATTAACGAATTACGAAATTAACGAACGAAACCGCCCAGCCCTACTAATTACCACTAGTTAAATGTTACTAGCAAGAAGCCTGATGTGCAATGTGGGATACATAACCACATTATTATAACATTTCTTACATTGACAGCCTGTGATCTGATCAAGCCATTTATTACCCACAAGTTCTGAGAACTTTGGAACTTTCTCAAAATCAACTGCGGGTCTGAAAGCCTTTGTTAGTTTTTTTAAGAAACAGTTTACTTCAGTGAACAAAAGCTGCTGCAAGGTAAAAAAAAAAAGATCCAAAAAGTTGTTTTGCATTTATTTATTTATTTAAGGTATTTTTACCCCACCTTTCTCCGCAAATGGACCCAAGGCAGCTTACAACATATCAAACATACAAAACAGAAATTAAAACATAGTTAAAATCAAATACTCAATATAATTAATTACCACTCCCTCTTTGACATAAAAACATTAAAAATTAAATCTTAGCCCAGCCCTAGAATGTATGGTTGTCTTTAGTTGAAAGCCTTCTTAAATAAGATCTTTACCCACTTCTGGAAGCTCAACCGGGACAAAGCAGATCTCAATTCTTCTGGAAGGATTACCTTTCTTATGTCCGGTGACTTCTTTGCACCCATAATTTTTTTAAAAAAAATATTCACAATCCCAACTTTGCAGCAGACAAATATAATATTTGGAGACAGAAATCCTTAAGCATATATACTTAGAAATAAGTTGCACTGAATCAAACATACTCTGAATGTAATTTTTCCCCTTTCCCTCTTCTTTCTGCATAATGTTAGGCATTTTAAGAAATGCCATTTCCACCATTTCTCATGAAATATTGTTCCAGGCTCTTAGCTTTAAGTTGCAGAAAGGTTCTCCAAACATACAGCATATATTGTCCTTTACTTAATTTCACCCTACATTGGTGGGGGAATGACGTAGATTATCTAATAGACATTTCCTATCTCATATTTTTATGATTCAACGATTTCGCAAATTGGTCAAAAAAGCAATCAAGCTGGTCTTTCATGTGCTTTATTGCTAAATGGTACATTATCTTTCAGGAATATTCTGATTTCACTCATCAAATTTTATTCCACATCCCTCTCTTCAGTTTAACTTACCTTTTTCCTCAACAGGGCTCATTTTTTCTCTTTTTGTTTTCATGCGTCCAACAGTACATCATGATACAGCCTTTAGAAAAAACTCCATATTTAAAGAAAATCTAAAGATACCAGCAATACTCAGTGCCAACACATTCCAGGGTTTTCCACGTATTCCTCCAATGAACACCTATCAAGTCCATGTTAACATGCAACATTTACATAGTCATATAGAAGGGGTCCCCAAACTAAGGCCCACAGGCCAGATGTGGGCCCCACCCTAAATATTAGACTTAGGGTCTCCATAAGTCTGAAATGACTTGAAGGCGCACACTTCCCATTGAAATACTGGTTTATGTTGGTTAATATTGTTCCTCATTTCAAATATTGTAATGTTCTTTATTTTTAAAGCACAATAAATAAGATAAGCGCAGTGTACATAGGAATTCATTGATTTTTTTCCCCCAAACTATATTCTGGTCCCCCAACAGTTTGAGGGACTGTGAACCAGCCCTCTGTTTTAAAAGATTGAGGACCCCTGTCGTATTAGCTGAGGAAATGGTAGCCAGCACTCTTGAGAGCTCAGAAATTAGAGAATTGTTGTATTTCTTCTTTGGCTCTGTTAAAGAAAAATTCTGATCTCTGATCTTACTTAGAAGCTGAACTACTCCTTGGCACAGAATAAGGTATAAGAATCTAGGCTATCCACTTTGAACAGTATTTGATCAGAAAAAGCCCTTGCTGGCCATTTATTTCCACTTGTGTATCTATTAGTAGTGTGCATTTTTTTGTTATTTCTCATAATTCGGATCAAATTCGTTAAATTTGTACTTACCACACAATATCCAATATGTGGATGTGGCCCGCACCAAAAATTTAAGAATCAAACCTTACCCCATACCTTTTTGTTTATGTTTTGTAAATCTTGGAAGGCTCCCAAAGCCAGTTTCATATTTAGTGCAAGGAAGCAAAGATGAAAAAGTAAAACCAAAAAGACTGCCTTAGTGCTTTGCCTTTCCTCTGAAAATTAATGCCCTCTCACCATTAGGAGTGGGGGCAAAGAGCAAACAGTGTTTTCTGGGAACAGCACAGAACTCTGGGAAATGTAGTTTAGAAAAGGAGGAGCCCTATGCCAGATAATTCAAAAGGCCCTGCCCTAAACTACATTTCCCAGAAAGCAGTGCACTGTTCAGCATCAGAGAGATTTATCCCTCTGTAGCTAGCCAAAGATTCGCTCCGACCTGGATGCCACAGTTACTGCAGTCTCTGAAGATGTAGCGAGAGCACCTGCTTTTTCCGGTTTTAATGGATTCATTTCAATTTGTGCAACCCAAGGACATTGACAAGATTCTTGGAGAGGCGAGAGCAACCACACGCATCCTGGACCCCTGCCCATCCTGGCTGATAAAGGAAGCCAGAGGGGGTTTGGCAGAGTGGGTCAAGGTGGTGACTAATGCCTCCCTTCAGAAAGGCAAAATTCCAGCCAGCTTAAAACAAGCTGTGATAAAACCGCTGTCAAAAAAAACATCACTGGATCCCACTGATTTGAACAACTTTTGGGCATTTTCCAATCTCCCCTTTTTGGGCAAAGTCTTGGAATATGTGGTTGCCTCGCAGCTCCAGGGGTTCTTGGACAAAACCGATGGATCTGTCACAGCTGGGTTTCAGACTGGGACATGGAACTGAGACAGCCATGGTCGCCTTAGTGGATGATCTCTGCAAAGAGCTCGACAGGGGGAGTATGTCCCTGTTGGTTCTCCTGGACCTCTCAGCGGCCTTCGATACCGTAGACCACAGTATCCTTCTGGGTGCCTCGCGGGGATGGGTCTTGGAGGTACTGTTCTGCAGTGACTCCAGTCCTTCCTGGAAGGTTGTACCCAGAAGGTGTTGCTGGGGGATTCCTGCTTGGCCCCACAGCCATTGCCCTGTGGGGTCTCACAGGGCTAGTATTGTCCCCCATGTTGTTTAACATCTACATGAAGCTGCTGGGTGAGATCATCCGGAGTTTTGGAGTTTGATGCCATCTGTATGCAGATGACGTCCAACTCTATCACTCATTTCCACCAGATGCTAAAGAGGCTGTCCAAGTCCTGAACCGGTGCCTGGATGAGGGTGAGCAAATTGAAGTTGAACCCAGACAAGACAGAGGTCCTCCTGATCAGTCACAAGGCCGAGCAAGGTTACACTCCCCTTGAAGGCACAGGTTCACAGCTTGGGAGTCCTCCTGGACTCCTTGCTGAGCCTGGTATCTCAGGTTGCAGCGGTGGCTAGGGGGGCCTTTGCACAATTAAAACTTGTGCATCAGACTTGGCCACGGTGGTCCATGCTCTCATCACATCTAGGTTAGATTACTGCAACTCCCTCTACATGGGGTTGCCTTTGAAGACTGCTCGGAAGCTTCAAATAATCCAGCGAGAGGCAGCCAGGTTAATAACTGGAGCGGCGTTACACCAGCTCCACTGGCTACCAGTTTGCTACTGGGCACAATTCAGAGTGCTGGCTTTGGCCTATAAAGTCCTAAATGGCCCCGGCCCAATTTACCTGTCCAAATGCATGTCCCCCTATGAACCACCACTGAGATTAAGATCTTCTGGGGAGGCCCTGCTCTCGGTCCCACCACCATCACAGGCGTGTTTGGTGGGGACGAGAAACAGGGCCTTCTCAGTAGTTGCCCCTCGGCTATGGAAATCCCTTTCTAATGAGATCAGGTCAGCCCCCTGATGCTTGTCCTTTAGAAGGATGATAAAAACATTGCTGTGGGACTGAGCCTTTGGGACTGTGCAATGAGGCAGCGATAGGAACCCTTAGTATGACAAACAAATTCGATATGGTTGTTGAGACAGTTTTAACTAGTGGATTTTAACGTCGAGATATGTGATTTTAATGCTTTTGCATGTGCATGGTTTAATATGTTTCGGTATTGAATGTTTGCCATTTATATGTTGTGCTCCACCCTGAGGGTCCTTCGGGGTGAGAAGGGCGGAATATAAATGCTTTAAATAAATAAATAAATAAATAAAGTTCCAATAAATTATGATTTTTGTTCCTGGGCTATAAATGTCAATTCTTAATTGGTTCTATCATAAAAACATGGTGAAAGTTCATTAAACTGCAAAAACTTTGTCTTTGTGTGAGGGACATCGTGTTTAGAGAGGGAAAGTTTTTTCTAGGCATTTAAAGTTTTTCTACTGAAGATGCATTAAAGCAGTTTAGCACTGCTTTTACTACTAAGTCTCAATGCTATGGAATCCTGGAATGTATAGTTTAGTCAGGCACCAGCACTCTTTGAAAGAGAAGGCTAAAAACCTTGCAAAATTTTGACTCCCATTATCCCATAGCATTAAGTGATGGCAATTAAACTGGTGTAAAACTGCATTAATTCTACAGTGTCGCTATATTCTGAGTTGTGTTCCCATGGGCCACTTTTCACTTCTCTTCATTTGTCCTTTTGCTCTCATAGCATTTCTTCCTTTTATCACCTTCTTTAATTTCTTTCTCACATTCAGATCTGCTTCTCACATTCAGAAGCTTTTTCTTAGTCATCACTGTTATAACCCCAATTTCCCACTACTCTACCTCTACCAGGCTTCCTCTTACCTGTCATTTGTGAGTATATACAGGGTTAGTCAAAATGAATAGGCCAATAAGAAAATTAATTTTAGATGAATGTATGTTTATTGTAACCGAACTACAGCTACGTATCGACAGTAAATTATCAAAGTTTTGTCTCACCTTCAGAGATAAGTTAATTAATAAGTTTCTCCCCAGGTTCTCTCATTCTGGACAATTAATTTTCTTATTGGCCTATTCATTTTGACTAACCCTGTATAATGTTTCATTTCCATCCCTATTTTGTTCTCTTAATATAGGTTATAAACTGGGAAACAAGCAGATCAATGTTTTTTGATGTTCATAAAACATTGGTATTAAAAATGTGTAGGTGCAAGAGTAATGGAAGAAACAGTTCACCTAGTGCATAATCACTCTCAGGCAATACAAGGTAATTTATAACTTCTGTTAGCAAGCATCAGTATAAAGCCTATACATGAAACCGTCTTATACATGTTTATTTGTGTAATATAGCCAGGACAAGAAACATTGCACCAGCATTGCACTCAGTAGTTTTTATAAGTGTAATGAACTTTGATGATTAATTCAAGTTCCACACAGATGTTGGTAAAAACTGATTTATTAGCAGGATTCTACAAGTAACTGGTCCAAAAAATTATGTCATCTGAAGTAAAGTAGTGAATATTACACAGCATTGGTGCAATGTCGAACTTCTACTTGTTTATGTCCGATGTTTATAGTTCACTGGTTTTAATTCAATGTTATATTCTATTTTAGTGATGTGATGTATGCTATATTTTGTGAGGCACTGAATTTTACCAATTACTTGTTCTGAACAACTTTGAGTTCCCCTAGGGGTTGAGAAAAGTGGTATATAAATGAAATAATAATAAACAATAAATAATCATCTAGGTCAAGGTGGACAACCTAGCAAGTTATTTTTGCAAATAAAATTAAAAATCCCATTAGTGCACCTCTCTATCTTTCAAAGTAAAATACAACAGTACTATTCAAAGTGATGCTTGCCATGATTCTATATCATTACATACCCTAGTTACATATCTAAGTAGGGTCTTCTGGTTTAACCCACCACAATCCCATTTATCTGGCAGCTGCTGCTGTGTAACAGGGACCAGTGCACCTGATGATTAGAAGACAGTTGATTTACATTTCCATCCCTCTCATTAGTGACCTCTGATGCAAGGGAGAATTATGTCAGGAATTCTACTTTTGACAGCCATACTGGACATCATTTGCAGCAAGTGGCTAGGAATGTCAGTTGGCTACTTCCTGATCAATGCTGAATAGACCCCTGTTGCTCATAGTAAGTGCTGCCCATTAATTGAGTGACTGATGGTCCTTATATTTTCCATAAATTAGTGAATATATAGTGGTTGTGAATGTGAAGCAGTCTAAGATATAATCCCATATAAGGCATTGGTAACCATGATAGTGAATGTTTGGCATTAATGTATTGCCCTTAGTTTTGGCCCATCTCTCTAATCTGTTAAGATCATTTTGAATTCTGCTCCTGTCTTCTGGACCATCACATCCCAAATCTGCTGCCTCAAGCATATGCCTTAGTCTCACAAATGACAGGATTGGCTCTATTTCTATCCATTTCTGATAACTGACCTGCACTAGGCTTCTCCTTACTACATGGAAAGATAAGAGAGGGAGGGGAGTTGTTGGAGTGGACTAGTCAAAAATCTAGGCCTAAAAATAGCACAAGGAATACACACATGCAGTCTTACAGAATGGGCAATCAGTGGCTAAAGGCAATGCTATGGGCAGTTACTCTACTACTATTGATTAAAGTGGGGCTCATTCTCAAGTAAAAATAGTAAATGTAAGATTCCAAGTTAACTGAAGTACAATCTACCTACCACTTAAAATATCTCACAATATATAATTATGCATAATTTGTACAAGGAAATATGCATTTTAGAACTAATAAATTTTACATTCTTATTACTTATGTGCTCCAATTTTTGCATAAAGAACCCATATAAACTATCTGTCTATCTATTTATTGTAATACTAGCTGTCCCCTGCCACGCGTTGCTGTGGCCCAGTCTGTGTATATGTATTTTTTGTGTGTGTATATATGTATATATATATGTGTGTGTGTATATATATATTTGTGTATATGTGTAAATATGTTGTTTTGTGCGTGCATTGTAATTTTTTTTTTGCTTTTTTAGTCTCTTGTGCTGTGTTTGGTGAGGCGAGGCAGCCCCTTTCCTCTTTCGACGGTTGGTGCCTCAGGCTTCTTGCACATGTGCTGGGGAGAGGGCCTTTTGAGCATGCTCAGTAAGGTACCTTTTTTTCAGTGTTTTTATAAGTGATGGTCACTTCTTGGAGTGATATATGTATTTTGTCCAAATGTGGTATCTATTCTTCCAGTGGTTTTTTTATTTATGTTAATCATAAGTACACAGCCAGTATTGTATTTATTTTTTATATTTGTATTTATTTTGTATTTATTTTTATTTTTATTAGCAGTGTTTCTAAACTTTTTTTAATGCCACAACCCCTTAATGCAATTCCTCATGTTGTGGTGATCCTCAACCATAATACTATTTTCATTGCTCCTTCATAACTGTAATTTTGCTACTCTTCTGAATCATTATGTAAATATCTGATATGCAAGATGTATTTATATTGAAAGTCTTCGACAATACATTGTATTTCTGTTCTTATAAATTGAACATAATTAAAGCATACTGATTAATCACAAAAACAATAAGTTTGGGGAGTATGGATGATGGAGTTTGGAGTATCTTCAACTGATTCAGCACAGAGTTCCACAGACCACTAAGACCCCCATGAATGTCAGATCTGAACCAAACTTGGGCCACAGAACCTTCATGGCCATCAGAAAATACTGGAGGGGTTTGGGAGGAATCCACAGTAATAGGATCCTAGTGTTGCAAGAGACCTCCAAGGGCCATCCAGTCCAACCGCCCTCTGCCATAAGGGAAAAGCACAGCAAAACTCTCCTGATAGATGGCCATTTAGACTCTCTGTAATAATAATAATAATAATAATAATAATAATAATAATAATAATAATAATTCATTTCTTCCTCCCTCCCTTCCCCTCTCCTTTCTCTTCCTTCCTTCCTTCCTTCCCTCTCCCATCCCTGCCTCCTTTCCTTTCCTTCCTCTTTCTTTCCTTTTACCTTTCCTTCCATTCATATACTTCTCTTCATCAGTCATTTTCTTCCTGTCTTCTCTCCTTTCTTTCCCTTCCTTCCTCCCTTCCTTCTGTGGCAGTTTGTAAGGGGTTTGCATCTTCCCTTCACCTGGACGGTCCTGAGTGAGGGGGAGGGGTGTGTGCAGCCGCTCCGGCAGCCAGGCTTCCCTTTCAAATCTCTGCCGGGGCTTGCCTTCCGTCTCTCCTTTCTTCCTTCCCTCTTTCCTTTCCTCAATTTCTCCCCTCCCAAAAAGAAAGAGGAGTCTGCCTTCCTGCTTGGAAAGGGACTCCATGGTGAGGTGAGGCAGCCCCTTTCCTTTTTCGACGGTTGGTGCCTCAAGCTTTTCGCACGTGTGCTGGGGAGAGGGCCTTTTGAGCATGCTCAGTTAGGTACCTTTTTGGGGGGGGATATTAAAGTTATTTCCCCTTCGTTTTTAAATATATTTTTTATTTGGAAGACATAGATCAGATAAGAATGTGTTTTGCTGCCAAATTTGGTGTCAGTTGGTCCAGGAGTTTTTGAGTTCTGTGAATAGCACAAACGAACATTACATTTTTATTTATATAGATCAATAACCTTCATTTCAGCAGGCATGGTGTTGCAAAAATGATTTCCCTTTGGCTGGATGATGATTTTCCCTGTGCAAACTTGTATTTAATGCCTTAGTGAATGACAGATGCTCAGAAATTATAATAAAATCAACATATTATATAGTATTTGTCCCTATCTTTTGTTATTGTGCAATGTTAGTACCCATGATCTTTCTTATTTTATTCTTTCCTATGACATTAATTATTTGGCCATGGGTGTCATTTCTTTCTTTTGGAAATACTTCTGAGACAGTATAACATAATTATCATATTAGGAAGAGAAGGATCCAAATTTGTCATCAGACATTGATGTCTTTGGGTCAATCACTCTGTCTTTGCTACTTTTGTTGCATAGATAAAATTGCAGAAAATCCTATATTCCAAGGGAAAGAGCATGAGTCAAAACTGTGGTGACTAATGATAAAATATCTATACTAATGTAACTAAATGCTATCCAGAAGTGACTGAAGTGCTTGGTAGGTTGATTACAATTTGCACTGAAGCAGTGTTGCTACTCTTTAATGTCATAGCCATGCATTCTGTATGTGGGTGTGGAACTTTCTGATTAAATTGATGATAGGTGAGAGAGAAATTTATGCTCCCATTTCTTCTTTTTACCTTGAACAACTGAAGCGATTAGTGGTGATGTGCCGATGATTCTTGCATGGGGTGTTAGGCATGAAATGAGGTGGCTGAATTCATTAGAAAGAGGGTAATACCAACTGTCAGCATTTAATTTTGCATAGTGGCTACTTCAGTGCTTAGAATTCATTAAAAATAAATGTGTACCTCTTGCATTGTTTTTCAAAAGCATTGAATATTGAACTCAGTGGTTGAGATCTTGCTTTACCACGTGTGATTGTGAAAGTGGTACTCTTTCACAGAAGCCACCCACCCATAGAAAGCTATATTTCCATCTAGGCTATGTCAAAGGGTTTCCAATGCAATGTGGAATGTAGTGTTGGGAAATGATGGCTGTAACACTTTCCTGGTCATGGGACATATTGAGAACTAGAGAACTCCCTTGTGGTTCTGTGTCTACTGTTTCCCTCAAGGTACCATTCATTTCCCTTGCTCTGATCTGCAATATCTTGGAAACCCTTCAATTCAAGTGCTTCCTGGCTGAAAAGGTAGGTTTCTGGGGACAAATTTGGCTGTAAAAGTTAATCACCAGAGTTATGACATCATAAATCCGATTTATGATCTTGTTACTACTGGACTGAGTGGATTTAAACTTTCAACAATTAGATTTCTGGCCTTTTAACCATTAGGCCAACCAGAGAGAAGACCAATGTGATGTGATGGTTTGAGTGTTAGATCATGACTCTGGAGACCAGGGTTCAAATTCCTGGTTGGCTATAGAAACCCACTGGCAAGTCACGTTTTCTCAGTTTCAAAAGATGGCAAAGACAAACTCCCTGCAAACAAATCTTGCCATGAAACCCCCATGAAAGGTTCAACTTTACTAAACATAACTAAACAGCATGTGTTCACCTTAGGGTTTTCAAAACTGAAGGCACATAACTGAACAGGATGCCAGCCATTAGTTTTCCACTATTATGACAAAATTTTCTGTACTAATATTATTTTAACATGTTACTTCTGGAGAGATCATTTGGGTATTATTATTCTTTTGGCCCTTTTGGAGTTTTTCATATTGTGTTTTTTAAAAATATATATCTGTAGCATACAGTATACATCATTTCTTCTCTTATTATGCCAAAGCTATTGTGTTAGCTTTAAAAGTAAGGTTTCCAGTCTCTGGGCTTCTTCACTAAGATGAGAATAAAAAAGACAGATGTATAAATTACATTTGTCAGCTAGCTTCTTCAAGTGTAACATCTTTTGATATACAGGAAAAAGGGCAACAGCTTTCTTTATTGGATTCTCCCTTTATCTGACCAAATGTCTCTTCTTAGCCCAGGTCTACAGATCTCAAGAGTGAGGGGAAAATATTATCATATATGTTCCACTTGTGGGAATCACTTTTAAGACCTCTGGAAGCTGCTAGTCACAGTAGAAAGCATTGGCCTAGATGGAGTAATTAACTCACTCTCTATAAAATAGCTCCACAATCCCACCTCTGGTAATTAAATAAAGCTTCAGCATTGGTACTAAGATAGTATCCTCCACCATGCCTGGAAAGCTACTTTTAAGATTAATATTATGCTATGGTGAAGCCATCCATAACTGGGTATTAATGGAATGGTGCCCTGATTCTCATCCTCCCACTGCTTAGTTATAGAATGCTTTAACAGTTCATTATCTTCACTCAGTTTAAAAGTAACTTTCTAAACTCTGAGTTTGATGCAGGAAGAAAGGAGATTCACAAGCTATGGAGCACACAGAGCTTCAGAGGAAGTGATTTGCCATCACATCCCTCTTCCTTCACTTCTCTTTGCTATTTTCCAGTGCAAAAAAAAAATAAAGGGATCTTTAATGTCAGAAGCAAACACTCCAACAAGTAGCACTGAGGTATGTTAAAAATGGCAATGTTTGCCACTCAGCAATCTGTATCAGCCATTCCCACCCCAAAGTCACCGTAATCTAGGTTTTATGCTCATAGCAAAACACAGCAATAGATTTCCTGAGTACTGTGGGGCATCAAAGCCTAAAAGAAGTGTCTTCTCTGCAAAAGGGGCTGTGAGCTAGGATCAAGGTAGCTTCAATGAGCTCATTTTTTTTGTTTTTATAGACAAGTCTTATAGCTATTTTATCCCTAGAGCATAAAGTTTTCAATAAAGGCATTTGCTTGCCCAGGTTGGCAAACCACCACACTTTTCTTCATTATTTTGACCACACTTTTACCATGCTCCAATACATGATTAGATTATCCTATGTGCCCATAGTACAAATGGATATTGATTAGGGTCAAAACCACAGGACCTAAATGTTTTGGATGAATTGAAATGCAGATCATAACTTCACAGCTGACCTTATGTAGACTGAATAAAATTGATCTGACCTCATTGCCTTGGGCTTTTCTCTGCTGTCTAAATAATATAAATAGGTTGCTACAACACACACTACTCTGTGATATAACTGTCATCTGTCTTCCAGACTCCTACAGCTTCTCTTTTGTCTGTGGGATTTATAACAGCTTTCTCTGCTTCTTAAAGTATCACAGTAAATTAGCAAGAAAGGCCACAGTGTGAAATTTCAGGACATGGAAAAGGAAAAACAAGGAGGAGAGAGGCAAGGGGACACAATCTGTTCTTCCTAAAAGTTATGCAAGATTATACATCTTTCAGTTCTTTCATATTGCATGTATGTGCAGTTTAACTCATGAATATAGGCTACAGTCCTGTGCATATTTACTGAGAGGTAAGTCTCCTTGGTTTTAATTAAATTTAACTCTGAGTAAGCAAACACTGTATTGCACAAAATTAAATAGTACAGTGTGGTAAAAACAGATTAAAAATATAACAAATACACTCTAAATCTCACCCACACTTCCCCAATACTATGCCCTTTACTTACTTACTTAGGTGATCCCTCGTTGGACGAGTAAGATGGTCTTCCATTATGGGTCTTCCATTCCTTGTGGGTCCGCATGTGGCTGTGGAGCCCTATTCTTGCTCTGCATTTTCTTCCGCAGTGTGGGCATTGGTTTCCAGGTGGAAGGTGGTCCTGGTCGGGGTTGGCTTGACGTGCCTTCCTCCTGGCACATTTCTCTCTTTCACCCTCCACTCGTGCCTCCTCGAATTCTGCAGCACTGCTGGTCACAGCTGACCTCCAGCTGGAGCGCTCTAGGGCCAGGGCTTCCCAGTTCTCAGTGTCTATGCCAGAGTTTTTAAGGTTGACTTTGAGGCCATCTTTAAATTTCTTTTCCTGTCCACCAATATTCCATTTTCCGTTCTTAAGTTCAGAGTAGAGCAACTGCTTTGGGAGACAGTGGTCAGGCATCCGGTCAACGTGGCCGGCCCAGCGGAGTTGATGTTGGAGGACCATCACTTCAATGCTGGTGGTCTTTGCTTCTTCCAGCACACTGACGTTTGTCCGCTTGTCTTCCCAGGAGATTTGCAGGATTTTCCGGAGGCAGCGCTGATGGAAACGTTCCAGGAGTTGCATGTGACGTCTGTAGACAGTACATGTCTCACAGGCATATAGCAGGGTTGGGAGGACAATAGCTTTATAGACAAGCACCTTGGTATCCCTACGGATGTCCCGGTCCTCAAACACTCTCTGCTTCATTCGGGAAAATGCTGCATTTGCAGAGCTCAGGCGTTGTTGTATTTCGGCGTCGATGTTGACTTTGGTGGAGAGGTGGCTGCCAAGGTAGCGGAAATGGTCAACATTTTCTAATGCTACACCATTAAGCTGTATCTCTGGCATTGGGGAGGGGATGGCTGGTGACTGCTGGAACAGCACTTTGGTTTTCTCAATGTTCAGTGACAGGCCAAGCTTCGTGTATGCTTCTGCAAAGGTGTTTAGAGTGGTTTGTAGATCTTCTTCTGTATGTGCACAGACGACATTGTCATCAGCATACTGGAGTTCTATAACAGATGTTGTTGTAACTTTAGTTTTGGCTTTCAGTCTGCTGAGGTTAAACAGCTTGCCATCTGTCCGATAGATGATTTCCACTCCGGTGGGAAGCTTCCCATCAACAAGGTGAAGTATCATAGTGATGAAGATGGAGAATAGAGTTGGGGCAATAACACATCCCTGTTTGACACCTGATTCCACCTTAAATGGGTCACTTTGGGAGCCATTGGTGTCCAAGACTGTTGCCATCATGTCATCATGGAGGAGCCGCAGGATGTTCACAAATTTGTTAGGGCACCCAATTTTTTGGAGGATGGTCCAGAGAGCGCTGCGATTCACTGTGTCGAATGCCTTTGCAAGGTCGATGAATGCCATGTACAGAGGTTGATTTTGTTTTCTGCATTTTTCTTGGAGCTGTCGTGCAGTGAAGATCATGTCCATGGTTCCTCTGGAGGGGCGGAAGCCGTTCTGGGATTCTGCCCCTTATCCTCTCTCAAATGCCCCTTATCCTCTCTCAAATGCCTGCTGGCAGAGGAAAGTCTTAACCTGCCTGTGGAAGGCTAGCAGGGATGGGCCATCTTGGTCTTTCATGGCAGGGAGTTCTATAGTCTTGTGTCTTTCTACCCAGCACCAAAAATGTGGAAGTAAGGGGGTGAGGGAGTGGCTAAATGACGTTAGCACTAAATCTGTGTTAATTTGCATTAACTGACAAAAACATGAGGAAAAAAGATTTGCTTATAACCTGATTTTGGCTGGAAAATGTGCATATTTGATTCACTATATAACCCTGCACTCACAAAAAACATGTGATATTCTTCCCTACCCCCTATGGAAATTGCTCCAGCACATGTCCACTTTTAAAAAGCCCAAAACAGCTGATCAGCTGATTGGCTGTCAAATAGACACACAGCTGCTTTAAAGGAAACACAAACTGAGAGTAATTAGACCTCTTTGAAACTCTTATTTTACAGTTTATAATATTAAACAGAGCTTGTATCAAGAATTGGTGGAAGAGATAAGAAATGTGCTTGTGTGTAGATTCAGATATTTGCATGTGCACATATGAGGTCCAGTGCATAATGGAGAGACTTTTAAAAAAAAAATCTTCTGTGGGATGTCCCCTGTCCATCCTCCATCTTGTTCTGATACAGAGCAAGCCTGTAGCAGAAGATCGATAATTTCATGACTAACAGGTCTGTGTGGGAACCTGCGGTCAAGTCTCAGGATTTTTTATCTCCCATTTTAAACCCAGATTTTGGCATTGTCTGGAAGCAGCCTGGAAGCATTAGAATTAGATATATTCACTCCTCACTATCTGTCTCTATTTTGACTGCAATCTGAGGGGAACATAATAGTTTCTTTAAAAGCAAACACACCCTTAAAACTTCAGATGAATACTAGACAACTGCTCAAATTTGAAATTGCATGACCGCTTCTCTGTGTCTGATGATTTGTTTTATTGTTTGAAATAATGCAATTATGTTACATTACACATCCATGGATAGATAAGAGAAAGGAAGCAATAATGGGGGTGCATTTTGCTTGCTTAAAACACATTATGGGTGATAATTGTTCATGAGGTCACAAGGAAATTGTGAGCTGGCATGTCATATGTAATGGGTTTTGTGCTGGTACGTCTGTACCAGGAGTTCCAACTTTATTTTCTTTCCATTAAGTGTTTGCATGCATTCCAAAGTTTCGGGGATTCTGCAAAAAGGTGGCTTCCTTTGGTTTGCAGTCATAGGGCAAGCCACCTGTCTATCATTGTTAAGTTTGGATCCGCCCCTTCTCCCAGGGAGATGGGACAGGAAGAGGGGGCCATTTTAGTTAGTCTTAGTGAGAAAAGCTAAGTTAGAGGATGTGGACAAGCTTCACCTTCAGAAAAGCTTCATTTCACCAGACATTCCAGGGGGAAATTCCCAAAGCTCTGGCTGGGAGCTTGCAGCCTCTCAGCCTTACAGCATCTGAGGGAAACAGCCCTAAAGTCTTAAAGAAATTCCAGAGGGAAAAGAGCTTTACAGACCCAAAGAACTCCAGCTGGAGAATCTACAAGCTTTGTCTGGTAGGATAACTCAGTACCAAGACACAGTTTCGAATCGGTAGTAGATCCCACACCAACAAAACTTAGATAACAGACAGCCTGGGAGAGGTTAAAAAAGGGTTTTCCTCTCAAAGTATAAGAACAATTAACAAAGACAGTTGCCTGTCTCTTGTGGACAAGATTAAGGAAGCCACCAGTTGATTTAAAGCCTTGAAGCATTTGTTTGACTCATTGAAGATTTGAGAAATATCTGTTTAATAAAGGACTTTGTTTAACCTTTCAAGCCATCTAAAGACCATTTCTTCAGGAAAATCCTTGAGGGCCTCTTTCGTGGCGCCCTGGCTTCCCGCTGGGCACAAGATGCACGTCCTATTTCAAAAGACAATTATTACAGGCCCAGTGTGTGACAGAACAGGTTTGATTACCTGAAAATTTAATTTAAAAAAGGAATTCTTTAACTATTAACTGTTCTTTTTTTGTCCCCTTAGAAAAGGATTCAGAATGAATTAACTGGCACAAACAAAATATAATTCTCTTTGTTCGTTTCCATTCTCCTGCTTTGAATGTGTCTCCTTATTGTAGGATTGAGTTACAAAATGATTTACTCCCACAACAAGAATGGGATGATGGGCCATGCTACCCCTTTCTCCGCCCTCTGCATCTCTTTTGTAACCAGAGCTGATTGGAAGTTCTTTCCCTAATTTTGAAAATAAAAGGATTTTGGAACATAAAGAATTTTCCCCATGCAATTTAAAGCTCAGAATAAGATGATTGTCCGGATTTAGGTTGAATCATTTGCGAGACAATGGGCATGTCCACACTGACCTATGATTGGATGTCCCAGATGTCAGATCAGGCCCACATGGAGTTGTGACAGAGGGATCACCTACACTAACTATATAATATAGTTTGAAGCAATCTACAAACTGCAGCAGTTAGATAGTGTCTAACTGCTGCAGTTTGTAGCAGTTAGACTACATGACCTTTTAGAGACCATAACCTTTGGAAAATCAGGAATCTCCATAGCTTTTTGGAAAGGTGCCTCTTTTGGAGATTAATTGGTATTCACACAATTTGGAATAATCATAATCTTTTTGTAAGGTATGATCTTCCTGAAAAGAGTTCAATACTCATTTGAGTGAATCTTCTCCTTGGTGGTAAATATCCACCAGTATTTATGCAAGGCAAATTAGGCTTCTCAGTTATTAGACTGATCTATTTATCTTTCTGAACTGTTAGGAATAAAGATATGACAATGCAATATATATATAGCAGATCTTCAGAAGTGTTGTTTCTGTTGCCCAGAAAAATCTACTCTCCCATAAAATAAATCTCTCTCCCTCACCCTCTCTCTCCCCACTCTCTCTGTCTTTCATGCACGCACGTCCAATCCCACCTACACCCCCCTAGCTATTGTTGTGGCTCACTTTGAGCCTGAGCTTTCTGAGCCTGAGTTTCCTCAGGACGAGGAGGATGATGGGTTACAGATTTCTGAACCTGTTCCTGTTATTGAGGCAGGCAGTGTTGATTCTGAAGAAGAAATGGCATTTCTGTTCCCCAGGGAAAGGAATGTTGTTTTAGATAAAGATATTGAAACTTCACAGCTGCAAGTGGAAGAATCTGCCTCATCTTGGAGTGCAGGGCCTCTCAGTTCCCAGGATGATAAGTTTCAGAATAATGAGGGATCCGGCCTTGAAGATGGGGATTTGATTAGGGAAGACCGTTTGCAATTAAGGGATTGCCAAAGTGCACGCCTTTCCAACAAACATGAAATTCGAGGTCAACGTAATGCTTTCATGTTGGAGAAACATATTTAATGATCTGATTGAAGTCTGTCCGTTGTCAGTGCAATGTTGCTTATACCCTGTTAACTTCTCTGAAATTACCTCTGCTTTTGGGGAAAGTTTTTAGCTCTTTGGGACTTTGGTTTTGCTCTTGATTTCTTGGGGACTTTGTCATGCTGCCATGGATTCTTGTTTAACTAATGCTAAAGGCATATACTTCATATTATTTGCCTCTGGATCTTGGGAACTTTGCCTTTGCATTTAAGACTCTGTTTGGGCTATTGAACTTTTGCAACTTTACTTCTATGTTTTTTATTTTGTTTTTTCAATAAACTACAAAACCTACAGCCTTGGTGTGTGGTGATGTCTTGAGCAAGGTGATTCTATCCTGAACTGCGATAGCTATGGTAATTTGGAAAATATAAGTTTGTGTGTGGTGGAGGGTGGTGGTGGATAACATCAACAGAAGGTGATAGGCTAGATAAAAGGAAACAAAGAAAAAAATTGTGAAAAAGCTAGCCACGTGATCAGTCTTCTTCTTCTGATTGGATGACAAGAGGAGGGGAGGACAATGTGCAGCCGATCTTGTCAATCACATCAACCCCTCCCCTCCCCCTCCCCAGATGACAGAGTAGGTTACAATGAAACATATGGTTGAAATCATCGAATTTGTCCCAAAGTTTTCAGGGGCATCTTCTGTTTTGATTTGTTAATGCTTCAGAGGGATCCTTCCCGCTTCATATTTCATTGGTTCATATCTCCGAATTGCTGAAGTTTTCTGAGATCGAAATTATGTCCAGAATTTCACACACCCCTAGTAATTAATAAGTAAAATATAATTTGTCTTGCGTATTCATTGCAAAAGGGATGCTTTCATTTTCTTCAAAAAGTAAATACTTACAGCAGCCAACCTTTGAATATGCACAAAAATAATAAAGCTTCGGAGCTTAGTCATGCAGATTGCTCAGAGGGCAAAAATACGAATTCCATGATCAGTCTCTGTTTGAATTATGAAAATATTAAAGCTTGTTCAATCAAAGCTATATGTTTGAGCAGTGGAAACTTTTTCAGTTTAACATAAAAACTGACTAATATGAATTTTAGCAGCATTTCTGTAGAAAACATTCTCTTCCTAATTGACCTAGACAGTTTAGACATTTTAATATGTGCCTGGTTTGGTGCTGGCATTTTAATCTGTTATACTGCAATTTGATTTTACTGAATCCTATTTTATTGTCTTATTTTATTTTCTAAGCCACCCAGAGAAACTTGACTGACTTAAATAAATATTTTTTGCTTAAATAAATAATCCTTGCCTATCATACAGTTTTGTTTGCAAAAAAAAAAAAAATCAGGGTTAAGAAATTGATATAGCACCAATATTAGAGAATATTTCATTTATCTAGTAATAGCATTGAGTTTCTAGCAATTGACATCCAGTGAGTAATAGCAAGATGGAAAGAGAGCAGAGAAATTATGTGGAATTAAAAATTATGAAACAGGTCATCATCAATATGTCAATTACTGGAAGAAATCCTTTTTACAAATAAAAAATGTGTTCAATGTATTGTCGAAGGCTTTCATGGCTGGAATCACTTGCTTGTTGTAGGTTTTTTCAGGCTATATGGCTTCCAGACAGGCCCTATATCCCACGATCTGATCCCAGGTTTTCTGTTTATCCTGGATTATCTGGCAGTGCAGACTCATATAATCCAGTTTAAAACATAAAACCTGGGAACAGATCCCAGGATATAGCACCTGTATGTAAGGGCCCTTGGAAATGCACTACAAAAAAGTTCAGTTCAATGACCCCTTGAAATCCCACCACATCAATTCACAAAAAAAAAAAAAATCCTTTCAGGCATCCTCTTGATCTAGTATGAGCTGGTTGCCATTATCCCAGGCCACATTCAAATCAGTTCCTTTCCCATTCTGGGCCTCCAGCCTTCAGATGTTTGACATTCTTCCACTCAGGTTGAGCTCATGGCATGGATTCCATTCTGGTGTTTCAAAGACACCAGAGCACCTCCATGACAAAAATTAGTACTAAATTTATATAAAATTAGGATTAAGTCTCCAAAAGATGGTGCAAATGTACTATTGGAGTGGGAAACTGAATAAGGAGTCAGAGATCCATTTCCTCTATGAGCTTGACATAATCTTGTGCTAAGTAGACTGTTTCTATCAGTAATATGAAGAGGAAGGAATTTTAGTAAGAAAGCCAAATAAGGTTAAGACAGAAGCAAGGGTTGAACTGGAGAAGTTGAAAGGAAGGCTGAAATTCTATGCCAGTCAAAACAACAGCACAACAGGAGTTTTAGATAGGGAATTGAGATTCATTTATTGTGTCAGAAGTGAATTGAGGATACAGTTATAATGTATAGAAAAACCACAAACAAAGTTAAAACTTGATATTATACTAAGTTTCCTTTAACCAGAAACTGGCCACTTTGAGTGCCTCTGGTGTCGCTGTAAATAGGTCCTCCATTGTGCATGTGGCAGGGCTCAGACTCCATTATAGTAAGTGGTCTGTGATTTGCTCTTCTCCACACTTGCATGTGAAGCTGTTGCAATAAGAGAGTTGAGTGTTCTTTGTATCCAGCCCCAGTTCGCATTATGGTTGCAGATTTTTACACCAGTTGAAACACTTTTCAAAGGCAGCCTCACATAGAGTGTATTTTAAAAATCTAACTGGGGTGTAATTTATATTTCTCTTTAGTGTTGATGAGTAGGCACTTATGATTGTTGCCTGATGGTTTTTGGTGAAATTAATTCAGAGGGATGGGAGTTGTTCATTAATGATGATAGATGCTTCAGGCTGATGGTTCACCAGGTCATTTCTGATAGCAAAGCCAACTTCATGGATTTGCTGTTCTTATTCATTCAGCTCCATCCAGAAGAAGGTGTAGCCTCCTTTCTTATCCTTCAGTTGTCCCTCTCCTGCACTCTGAGTCTCTTGGAGTGCTGTTTTATTGTTGTTAAAATGCTTCAGCTCCCTTGCAAGAATAGCAATCCTACATTCAGGACCTTAACTGTCTGTTATTCAACAGTGTCCCAATGTTCCAAGTTCCAAAGTTCATTTGTCTTTTTTGACCGCAAGGTGGTGACCCCTCTGAATGCAAAGGTCTAATCAGTGTTAAGGCAGAGAGGCAGACTATGTTTAGGGCACCTTTTCTACCCCCCCTTCCTATATGGGGTGATCAGAGTAGATGCTAAATACATCTCCTCAGATGTAGATACTACTGTTGAACTGCTCAACTACCTCGGACCATGAGCTAGAATGATTGAATTCATATTCACTGCCCATGTGCCAGGCTTCCAGATTTCATAGCCCTGCCCCCAGTTACCACTAACCAATCTCCATGGGACTTTTTTTTTTTTGCAAGATGCTTGTATGTGAATTTGTTTTATGTATGGGGATCAGTACACAACAATCAACACACAATATTCATAGAGAGAGGATTTGATCCAATGGCATGGTTAATGTGATGACCAGTGGCCTCTTATCTGTTGCAGCCTTCTTCCATTTTCACAGCCATTGTAACATGTATCATGTTATCACCCTCCTACACTGCCATTGAGGTCTTCAGATTGCTATTTGTCTGGCTCCTCCTATAACAACAACAACTTTATTCTTATACCCCACCACAATCTCCCCGAATGGACTTGGGGCAGCTTACATATGGGACAAAATGTCCACAAAACTTAAAAGCAAAACAATCCATAAAATAAAACAATTAAAATTGAGCCTCATAAAATACAACAACCAAGATAAAGCACACTAGACATGACAGAATAAAACAGATTGCATTGGAGCTCTATAACTGGAGCTCCCCTGTGACCCTGCCACCATGGGAGACCCCTCTGGAAATAGATATCTCAGATGGTTTCACCTATAGGTTGATGGGAACACACAAGGCCCCTCACCACTACAATGTGACAATCTAGTTGGGGGGGGGGTGAGTTAAATAGAAGGTTGAGCAATAATGTACCTTCTATCTTCGCTGATTTTTTAATTTTAATGTGGATTAATAGTTTTATACAGACGTATGATTTGATGCAATCATCTGCTGGGGTTGTTTTACAATGGACAGTGTATGAAAACAGTGTTTTATTTTGCTTTTCATCTTTCCCTTAGGATGGACCTTGGCACTATGGATAGTTATGATCCAATGGAGGAAATATTAATGTGAACCCTTGTAGAAGTATGGGAATGTTTTGTTGAGATGGTAGAAATTATTTACCTAGAGAGGACCCAGAGGGAGCCTGATTTGCCTTATGATCTCCACATGCACTAGTAGGCCTATGTCTTTCTGAATGCAAGTAGCAAGAGGTAGTATGAGGAGACCTTTTGAATTTCCACACATTTGCAGTTAAGATGAGGGTATCTCTGCATAATTCTTCTGGTGGTCTCTCACTGGATTTTAAATCATGTATTATTTCTACTTTTATTTTCAAGGAATGAGGTAGATTGCTGAGCATTGCTAAAGGTAGGCTGAGGATTTATATCTATTCTGAGTACCTGCAATTATACACCTCCAGGCCCACATCACAGTCCCCTTGGCAACTGGAGTCGTCCATACAATACTTTCTTTACATCATTCCCAGCCCCAAGAAATGTATTCAGCTACATATGAAGAACAGAAACAATGCATTTCTTTCTTTAAAAGAAATTGTAAGATAATTTCAACTGAAATGTATAATCCATAAAGTGTAATGTCCTCTGTACTAAACTCTATGCAGTATTATGGTGCCAGCTCATTCTTCTGAGGGGCTTAGTTTGTTTCTCAGATATGCATATCTGGCTACCAACTTCATTCTCCTGTTTTTTTTGTTTTGTTTTTGTTTTTTGCATACTGATATTCCAGACCAACATAGTCAGGTCTTATTTACATCATACTCATCTTGATTTTTATATGACCACTTGCCTATATTTTAAGAAACCAAACTGTTTTTGCAAAACAAAAGTTTTTAAAATGACAATGTAACCTAACTATCGCTGGCCATATTTCAAAACAGGTGAAATATACAGTAGCCCTCTTAAGTGCTATTAATTGTGGGATATGTTTTTACTGTTTATTGTTGGTTTTTACCAGCATTACTTTTGGTGGAGCTGTAAGCTTCCTTGAGTCTTCTGGGGTGAGAAAGATGGGGTAAAAATGAAGTCAATATTATTATCCCATTGGTATCAATTGATATGGAATCTAATTATACACAACCCTATAGGTGATCATTATAGAAATCAAATAGACAACGTAACTTGTAAATGGAAAGGGGTGAAGTTCAAATTTTGGGAATTGCAAATAAAGGATGCTTAGCTTGCAGCAGTGTTCACCAAGACTATTTGCTCTGAACCTTCTGAAAGTTACCTGTGTACCACCAAATATATATTGAATAGATGATGTTAACGTGAACAACAAGGCTAAAGGTACATATATACTGCATACATTATTTCACACACATGCATTCTCTCAGTTCACTTAACAAAGATTTAATTTTGGGAGCATGTTTTTCCTTTTTGTTTGTTTTAGTTCACAAAACAAAAAGTAGAATCTTGAAATTAGAATGACAGCTCTGCAGTCTCAACTACTTTGGGAAAAAGCCTTTTAGTTACCAAGCAACCAACAGAAAACACGCTAGACTAAGGAGGGTCTGAATCAATAAGAATGTGTCAGCAGCAATGATATTAGTTTAGGCAAAATAGAGGGGAGTGAAAAGGAAAGTGTCCACACTTTTGCCTGCTTTCTTGGCATATGCCAACTGACTGAGGAATGTAGCTCTGAATGAAGCTTAGGGGTGTCAGTACGTCAGGGCTGATATAGTGATGAGATGTTTTCCCCCTGCTCCTTTTCAATTCCGTTAAAAATAGCAGAGTAAATCAAATCTATTCCTTTTATGAAAGCAAGACTGCCCTGGGGCTTTCAAGGCTCTTATTGAGAGATGAGCTCTTTGCTTCACTGTGGTATGAGTACTCATACTGTTATTGAAATGGAACAATGGCAGGCATTCTGTGGACAGCTCGCAGCCACTGTAGATTTGAGCTCTATGGGCCAGTAACTTCAAGGGATGGGGAGAAGGGGGGGGGAGTGCTTGGCTGTGGCTGTATTCTTCTGCCAAGGCATATAACACTCTGAGGTGAACAGACTTGCTTCACTCATTGCAATGAAGATAGTGCCTTTATCTCTTGGTCGATATTTTTGACACTGACTTTCCCTTCTTTTGAAGCTCTTAATTCTTGACTTTTACTTTTCTGAGTCCTTATCCTACACACATTTATATTCCTTTAATCTTCTGCTTCTGCTTCCTGAGCTTCAGGCAACAGCCTCATTCATTTTCAGTTTGTTCTTCCTTTGGTACTTGTATCCCCCTAACCATAGTAATGTACAGTATGGCCCTCTTATTCGCTGATTCACGTAGTTATGCTTCAAAAAATGTTTCCCACAGAAGTGTTTGTGGGCCTCTCTAGGCGCTCCAGGGTGATTCTGTGGTATGCTTTCAGCCCAATTATAATCAAAATTTAGTGTTTGCTATTTCCGAGATCCACAACACTCTTGAAATATATTCCCTGTGGATAACAGGGGACATGCTGTACTGAGTGTAACCATGATCAGAAACACAAGTTGAATCTTTAACCCAAAAGCAGAGAAACAAACATTTTTAGTGATTGTAACCCCTGCTCCCATGAATGAGAACCTAAAACACTCTAATTTTCCTTCAACTTGACTTGGAATAAAACTACATTAAGCGGCAACAATGTTAGTGATTTTCAGATACCACAATTTTGTGGGTTTGGGTTCCTGGTGTGTCTAGTAGAAGTTTGTGAAATTCCGAATGTCATTTCAGATTTTGGAAAATTATGGCAATTTGGAGATACAAAATGCCAAAATATGAAACGGGAAAGGGCTCCTCCAAAACCTTTACAAATCAAAACAAAAGCTTCTGAATTTTTTGGATAAATTTGGAAAATATTTGTTGATTTGGACCTTTTTCTCCCAGTGTTACTCCACTCCAATATTACTCCAGCACCCCAGAATGGGAGGGGACAGGGGTGGGGGGATGGGTTGACGTGATTGACAAGGACAGCTGCACACTTTTTCTCCCCTTGTCAATCAATAAGAAGAAGAAAGCCAATCATGTGGCTTTCTGAAAAGCTGGTCTATATATAGCCACATGCAACTCCTTCATTTTCTTTGGTAGTGTGGTGTTTGGAGAGAGAACGAATGTGTCCTTAGTTCTGTTCAGTTTCTCCACCTGTTTGTTTCTTAAAACTTAAAGAGGTCTAGCTCCTAGCTGCTAGCATAGCTTTTTGAGCATTCTTTTTCTTCATATCCATTGTCATCTATCTTCCTCTGTTGAAATTATCCAACTTTTATTTTTCAAATTCCGCTAGAGAAATGTGGGTGGATGTGTGTGTTTCTGGGGTGGGGCTGTGAGTTTTAAAGGGCATTTCAAGTGATTTTATTTGATTTTAATATGCTAAAAACACTTCTAGGATTTTATTTTTTTAACTTTTGCTTTTTAAACTTGATGATTGTTGTTACTTAGCCACCTTGAGTCACCGTGTTGGGTTTTCACAGCTGTCGTTGTGTTCTTAGCCTTTGGCTTTGTGTGTGTATCAACATTTCCTTTGTTTGTCTGAGCTATCTGTTTCTGTATAACTTATGAAGCAGAGGGGGAAATGGTTTGGTTTTTAGAATAAAAAGATATATATTGCTCCTGCCCCCCTTCCTGGTGTGTCATTTCAACATGCTAGGAGCAGTATCTTAATGGTGGCCTGATAAGTTGTTGCTTTTTTTAAGGGCTTTTTTGGGGGTGGGGAGAGGTGGGTGCGATCTTGCTCCTTTGGGGTTTTGGAAGCCTGAACAAGTGAGATGGCAAATGAAGACTCCCCTGACCCTCCAGATAGTTCCAAGTAGTCCTAGACATACTTGTGAGTGAGTCTCCATAGGCCCAATACCCCATTAGATCCAGGCCTTTCAGGAAGGCCCACATATAATGAGGTATCAAATTAATTCAGGATAAAGCAGGGTTTTACTGAAGCAAGGTATCTTTTGGCATCCAGTAAAAGCCCAACAGGCCCACATTTTGTGGCCTGTATGGAAGGGCCCTCACTTAGCAATTATCTTGTCCCCTTCTACTTAAACAACCATTACATAGTTGTGTGGATGGAAGGGGGCCAGTGGAAAGTATCCAGATGAGTTTCATCCATCATCACCTTCTGAGATGTCCATCCTTATTCAGTTGCCCATACCTTCCTCTGGGCAGTTACTGTATGTGGCCATATGGGTAGAAAAAAAATCTGAGTATGGAGCATTATCCTTATCAGGCTTAGTAGCAAAGTTTATTTGATATGATTATAGCAAATGACAAAAATATACATGAGGCTAAGCATTAATTTAAGTGTTGAACACTTGACTAAAAAAAACTTTGAATATCACCAATTCAGCCTTTCAGTTTTGTCTTGTTCATCTGATTCCTGTTTAATAAAATACCTAGTAAGAGATGTTATGGTCTTAAATCTCTTGGATATAAAATAGGATTGAATGTAATAGTATTTTCAACTATTACTTATGCAGAACTTTTTATATATTGATGAATGTTCAAAATGATATAGTTTAATTTATTCTAGTTTTCAGATTTGGGCATATGGTTGGCTTGTTTTTCTATGAAGATCATTGGAGAAGAAGGCAAGACATATTTTAGGAGTAGTTAGATCTCCTATGTTCTCTGTTTATATGCAAATAGTTCATATTTAAAGAGAACAGAAAAATGCTGAATTTTAACCTTATGGGAACTAATTTAAAATTCTTAAATTTGAATGATGAACTGGGAGCTGATTTAAAAACGAATGCCGTGGAAATATTTGAAATAAAATTATGTTAATTATTGAATTTGAATTATTCATATATGCTTGTCACCTGAAATGAAGATGCTTCTCTGAACCATCCTTAGAATAGTTGGTTTGGAAGAGACCCACTCACTGGGTCACATGTTGACACTGAGCTATTATTAAATGTGTCAATTCTATAAGACCCTTCATTAGCTGATAACTCGAAAGTATATTGGGAATTTTTTGAATTTCTTTAACACTATGTCAATAACTGTTAATCATCACTGATACCTTGGCAAATTTGTGGGAGAGGTCTAGTTCATGTACATACCTTTACCTTTGTTAGGCAAATACAAGTGGTATGTTGTGGATAACCAACAGCAGTCAATTGTTTCTTGATATACGATCATTTTAGAGGTATAAAGGAATAATCAGAAAAAGGAACAGACTCTCACACCCACTCCATCTCTCAGAATGTCAGAATGCAGGTGTCTTTGTAAAGAAAAGGCAGCAGTTTGAGTCGGATAGAAGAAACAAACCAAAAGTTGAATTTGGAATCTATAATCAACTTAGATACTGATTATGTTCCAAGCTCTGATGAGAGAGCAATGCTTTTGTCCTATTGGTGTATTAAAACTGTTTGTCCACCTGTTTTCAAGTTCTATGTTGGTAAATGAACAATAATAATACATTCATCCTCTACTGATATACTTTGCAAAAAATGCAAGCATCGATGAGCACAATGCTTACATAGCAATTTATCTATATAAATAAAAATGTAATGTTAGTTTGTGGGATTAACATAACTCAAAAACCACTGGAAGAATTGACACCAAATTTTGACAGCATACACCTAACAACCCAATGTATGTCCTTCACTCAAAAAATTGATTTTGTCATTTGGGAGTTGTAGTTTCTGGGATATAGTTCACCTATAATCAAAGAGCATTCCTAACTCCACCAATGAAGGAATTGAACCAAACATGGCATACAGGACTCCCATGACCGACAGAAAACATTAGAAGGGTTTGGTGGGCATTGACCTTGAGTTCGGGAGTTGTAGTTCACTTACATCCAGAGAACACTGTGGACTCAAACAATGATGGATCTGGACCAAACTTGGCACAAATTTTCCATATGCCCAAATATGAACACAGATGGAGTTTGAGGAAAATAGGCCTTGACATTTGGGAGTTGTAGTTACTGAGATCTATAGTTCACATACAATCAAAGAGCATTCTGAACCCCACAAATGATAGAATTGGGGCAAACTTCCCACACAGAACCGCCATGACCAACAGAATGCTGGGGTCTGGGAAGACATCTCCCAAATGCCATATACCAGCACAGGTGTGGGAAACATAATTCACTGTACTATATGGATCAAATGAAGAAACAGTCAGAAGGGAGGGGAAAGAAAATGCAGTCATCTCCATTGGTACCATAGATACACCACAAATATTATTACTTATTATTATTATTATTATTATTATTATTAAACTTTATTTGTACCCCGCTAGCATCTCCCGAAGGACTCGATGCGGCTTACAAAGGCCAAGGCCTCAACACAACAACAGCAAAACAATAACAATACAATTCAAAGCAAATTAAAACATAAGCAATAACAAACATTACATCATTACGCAATAAAACCAGGGCCGGGCCAATGATGGGTACAGGTTAAAAAGTGCTGGGTGTGGCGGTGGTATGTTGGATTTCTGGGCAAATGCTATGTGCAGAGAGTCTTAAACTCTAATAAAGTGCTTCTGGGACATAGTGCTGGAGGTTATCCTAATCCGGAAAGGCACATCGGAATAGCCAGGTCTTAGACTGCCAACGTGGGTGCTAGTCTAATGTCTTTGGGGAGGGTGTTCCAGAGTCGGGGGGCAACCACAGAGAAGGCCCTGTCCCTCGTCCCCACCAAACGCGCCTGCAATGCAGGTGGGATCGCGAGCAGGGCCTCTCCGGATGAACGAAGGGAGCGCATGGCTCCCGGTGACCAGTAGGGAGATAAAAAGTCTGATCTCATCACTTAAAAATGGTAAAGCCCCAGGGCCAGATCAAAAAATAACATCTCATGGTAGACGGCCTTCCTAGCCCCCTCTTCACACACATCAACCGCACAGCCTTAATTCCTGCCTCATGGTCAAAATCTACTCTAATCCTGATATTTTAAAAAGGGGATAAAACAATCCAGGGAATTACCATCCCATCAGTTTACTCTCGGTGGTGGGAAAACTTTATGCTCGCCATTTATATAGCAAGCTTCTAGACTGGTTAGACTCAGAAAAAGTAATAGGTGAGGAACAGACAGGCTTTAGAAAAGGGAGTTCTACCATAGACTACTGTATTGTGTTAAGCCACCTAGCAGAAAAATACCAAGCCCCTCCCTACAAAGGACTATTTACTGCGTTTATAGATCTAAAAGCTGCCTTTGACTCTATTCCAATAAATTTGCTATGGCAAAAACTACAGAAGACCAAAATTGACAAAAGATTGCTCTGGTTAATTAAGAGCTTATATTCAAACACTTCAACACAAGTAAGATGTGGATAACAAGGCAACCTCTCAAAACCAATAGCAGTAAATGGGGGGGGGGGGGTGCACGCCAGGGGTGCATCCTGGCCCCTATTCTGTTTAACCTATATCTGAACGACCTGGCCACCCATGTTTCACTACCAAATGGACATCCCCCTAAAATCTCATCCACCAATATACCCCTATTGTTGTATGCAGAGGATGCTGCCCTCATATCCCACACCAAGGTAGGACTCAAGTGAGTGCTGAGTGAATTCTACCAATACTGTGAGTAAACCAGCTAAAGATAAACTATAGTAAAACCAAAATCATGGTCTTCCCAAAAAAGCGAGCCGGGCATAACTGGTACATAGGAAAGAACTTAATTGAACAAGTTTCTAGTTTTAAATATCTAGGGATTACCTTGCAATCCTCAGGTTCCTGGGGATGCCACCAAAAAAATGGCAGTACAAAATGCCCTACTCAGTAGTAAAGCAATAATTCACTTTTTTTTACACCAAAGGTGGCCAGTATATACCAGCTGCAACAAAGGTCTTCCAACCAAATGTAACAGCCCAATTATTATATGCAATTCCGGTATGGATCACAGGCTTCACATCTAAAGTAGAACAAGTTCAATCAGGGTTTCTCAGAAAACTGTTTGCTGCCCCCAATTGTGTTCCATCTGCTGTTTTAAGACTGGAATCAGGTACAGTCTCACTCAAATCACTGGCTTGGAGAAGGGCCCTAGGATATTGGATTGAGAGGGTGCACAAAGGGACTGAAGCAGGATACACATATCTGATTCAAAAAGACCTCTTTAAATCCCACCAAATCAAAGTGTTAAATCAGAAACTCAGGCAGATGGGCCTCTCAGAGAACACATTCAGTGGTTTTGAGCATATAAAGAGAATGCAGATCTTAGCTGAACGAATCAGTGACATAGACAAACAGGACTCAATGACTCTGGCATGCTCCACGTGCTCTCCATTGATTTTAGGCCTAACATTTAATTCTTTGGGAGGTGCCAAATACTTAGAAAATTTAAACATCCCAAAATTTCATCTTGCTTTCAGTTGGGCCAGATTTAATGCTCTCAAATCAGCCATACTAGAGGGTAGATACAAAGGGACTGATTACGAACACAGAGTTTGTCCTTGCGTGGAGGGTAAAATCAAAACTGTAATACATGTACTTTTTATTTGCACAGTTTTCAAGGATGATAGACTAAGGTTAATATCCCCTCTACTCACCAAGTGGCCAGGAAGAACAAGAACCCTAAGTTGGTACTGCACTTACTTACTGTCTGATCTTGACAAAAGGGTAACTGAACAGGTGGCCAAATTTCTCTTTGCAGCGGCAAAAAGCCGCAAGTGCTTCATGAATAACCTGTAAACGCTAAGAGTGTAACAAAGAGTACTTGGGAGACTTATTATTAATTTGCAATCAGTTCCTGTTTTAGATTATAAAGGCAGTCATTCAACCGATAGCGAATGGTGATACTTGTTTTCATTAATCATAAGCCAAATGTGATGTTATTAATTACTTAAAAGTTGTATTTCATTATTCTTGACTTAGCCGATGGTTTGTTGACTGAAATAAAGGCTACTGGATGATTGAAAATATTTAAGGCCATCCAGTCCAACTCTCTTCACCCGGGCAAGAAAATGTAATCAAAGCCCTCCTGAGAAAGAGCCATCCAGTCATAAATATAGGTAGATATATATGATTCACACACACACACACACACACACACACACGATATAGTATCATAGATTTGAAAGGGACCCCTAAAGAAGGACAATTATA
The DNA here is from genome assembly GCF_037176765.1 of Anolis sagrei. NCBI lineage: Eukaryota > Metazoa > Chordata > Lepidosauria > Squamata > Anolidae > Anolis > Anolis sagrei. Next base: position 272,879,558 of record NC_090021.1, on the reverse strand, counting down.
TATTGCATATTCCAGAGTAGGCAAACCAGACACTCTCCACATCAACACTGACAAAGAAACACTGTTTACCCACAAGCATAAAGAAATTACATATATTAGAACCAACACTTTCTCATTACTTTATTTTCCAGATCAACAGACTGGGCCACAGCAATGCGTGGTAAGGGATGGCTAGTCTTTCATAAATGTGGGTTGGAGGAAGCAATATATGCCAACATAACACCTCTGCCACACTAGCTCAGAAGCAACACAGAGCAACTGGTTAAGCTATGATAAATTTATTTATTTATTTACTTTACTTTACTTTACTTATATACTGCTGTTCTCAGCCCGAAGGCGACTCACAGCGGTTCACAACCAACAAGAACAGCAGAAATAAAACAGTTAACAATCCCGCGCAGCACACAATTAATAAACACTTATTACAATAACTAATCACTATCATCTCATCCACGAAGACATCATCCAGACTTGTCAACCATAAACAAAACCAAGATCATTTTTTATCTTCAGGTGAAGAAATTCCACAGCTTTGTGGCAACTGCTGAACACTGGTAAATCAAACTTTCTTAATGCTGGTATTGCTCTTTAGGAAGAATTAGCAGGAAATATTTAACTTTACAGTCTTTCACTGTGATATAGTGGCCACAAGAGAACTGCACCCTGACCTTTTAATGAAGTCTCTCCTACATTTCTTTTCTATATCTGAGCCACGGGAGTGAATATAGGCTTTCTTTTCCTACTTCCCCTGCAATAGATTCTGCAGCTTAAGCCCTTACAATGACTAAAGTACAAAAGATTTGGCAGATATTATATATTATTTAATGAGTAGTTTCAAATGAAAGAAATGGGTGATCCACTCTAATCCTGATCCACAGCATTTCCTTTCCTTGGCTGGTGTAAAACATTAAAAGCCTTCTTTCCCATGTGTTAATTGGTATAAATGGGGTTAATCTTTGTAAAGCAGAGATTATCTTGCTTTAGGCTGACATTCAAGGAAAGACATAATTAGGCACAAAAAGGAGTGAGAAAGACAGAGTGATTTGCATACTGAGAAAGTAGCAGCATTTCCCATTCTTGTTCTTCATTATGTAATGAGTCTGCTACTAATAGCTAATTTATCCATAACTGATTTATCCATCTGTATTTATTACATTGAAATCCCATTCTTCTTCTAAGATGTCAGGACAACATTTAACTTTAGTGCCATCCAATTTGTTTTGATGGCTAGGTCAAGATGAAAATGTGTGTAAAACTACACAATGCATGTCGCTGAGTGAATTTTGCATATCCAGACACTACACTGTACCATAGTAGCTCTGTGGCAGGATTTTGCATGTATTATTCTTTGATGTTGGTGTGTGTGTGTTTACACACATACACACACCTCGAGGAATGAGTGGGTGGAAGCTACATAAGGACAAGACACTAACAAACTTTGTTTTTTCAGCCATCTTTGAGAAGATTAATATTTTGATATTATACCAAATTATTATTATATTATATACAGAAAATATAATACAATATAATGTACAGAATATATAATAAAAGTCTTATATTGACTTTTTTATGGTGGAAAACAGGTGCTGTTGTCTTATAAGGCACATGCTGTATGTTTGGACTTTTGGGAAGCCTCTAGGGCAGTGGTTCTCAACCTGTGGATCCCCAGATGTTTTGGCCTTCAATTCCCAGAAATCCCAACAGCTGGTAAACTGGCCGAGATTTCTGGGAGTTGTAGACCAAAACACGTGGGACCCACAGGTTGAGAACCACAGCTCTAGGGAAATGGAGCTCCATGCTGAGGGATAGATGTCAACCAATGAATTCTACAGGGAACTCCTTCTTGTTTTATTTTGGAATTATGCTTTGTTTAAACTTTTTACTTAGTTTTACTCTATTTTTTGATATGATCAGTTCATGGTATATGCCACAATCTGCTTCTGGTCGTCTTCTTGCAGAGAAAGTTGAGTTTTTCCATTTTCTGCTACTATTAGTCTGTTTGAATTCTATGTTGACTATCAAGTGATGTCCATGTATACAGCAACTATTTTAGTTGCTTGAATAATTTTTTGTTCAGAACAAACTGTTGGCTTCACAAAATTAATTGTAATTGACCAACTCCATCCTGTGGTTTTCAATTTTGCTCTTCACCTGCCATTGTGAATAGGAGCTGGCAAATGCCTGGCTTGCATTGGCCCACCTGGCTGACATGAGCTCCAGGGGGAGGCTCCAAGCTGCAAGTGCTTGCTGGGAACAGCAATGTGCTCTCTGAAGCATATTGCAGCTGCCTGGTAAGCTGGTGACTATATTTCTTCCGCTACCTCTGTACTGGGGGCATGAAGTTGGATTATGGTGATACTGATGGATTTTTTCCTGTAATCTTATTGATATGACTTGGTCAGATTTTGCATTTTTTTTTTACTGTTTTCACTCTATTTTCCCTTATTATTAATGACACAACAAATATTCACATACAAGTAATCTGGAGTATATCTAAGCATTTTTTACACAAACTTTAACTTCTCTTAGGCTGTAAGCTAGTTAGTGATTTGAAATGTATGGTGAACATTTTTGTGTTGTGGACTGTGGCTTACCTTACTAAATACAGATAGTGTGATCCCTTGATGACACAAGTTCACAGCTTGGGCATTCTCCTGGATTCATCACTGAGCCTGGAACCCCAGAGGAGCTTTGCACAATTGAAAACATTTGCACCAGTTGTGCCTGTACCTTGGGAAGCCAGTCTTTGCCATGGTGATCCACGCTCTTGATACATCCTGAATAGACTACTGCAATGTGTTGTATGCTGGGTTGCTTTGAAGACTGATTGAAAGCTTCAAGTGGTTCAACAGGTGGCAGCCAGGCTGCTCACTGGAGCAGCGTACAGGGAGCATACAACTCTCCAGTTATGTTAGTTCCACTGACTGACAGTCTTCTAACAAGCACAATTTTGATGACGACTGACCATTGTAATTTATATGACTGTATTTTGCTATTTTAATGTTTTAATGTTTTAGTGTGATTTCGAATTTGATGTTTTTAATGACTGTCTGTAATACTGATGTTGGAAACTGGCCTGAGTCCCTCGATAGAGGTGAGAAGACCGGTACACAAAACTGCTAAATAAATAAATAAATAAATTCAAAGTGCTGTCTTTATAAAGCCCTAAATGGTTCTGGCCCAGCTTACCAGTCTGAACGTATCTCCCTCTATGAACCATCTTGGAGGCTAAGAACTTCAGGGGAGGCCCCGCTCTCAGCCCCACCTCCTCCACAGGCATGGCTGCTAGGGTGAGAGACAGGGCCCTCTCAGTGGTAGCCCCTTTGCTATGGAACTCCCTCTCCAGTGTAATTAGGTCAGCTCCCTCCCTCCTGACCTTTAGGAAGGAATTAAAAATGTGGCTGTGGGACCAAGCCTTTGGACAGTAAACTCACTGAAATAAAGAAACTGAGTAAGTGCAATTATGACTGGAAAGGCTCCTGGACTATGATTTTGGATTATGTGGTTTTAATAATAAATAAATAAATAAATAAATAAATAAAGCCTTACACGGTTCTGGCCCAGTTTACTTGTCCGACTGTATCTCCCTCTATGACCTACCTCAGAGTTTGCGATTGTCGGGGGAGGCCCTACTCTCGATCTTGCACTCCCCAGTGAAATCAGGGTGACTCCTTCTCTCCTTCAGGAAGAAACTCAAATCTTGGCTTTGGGATGAAGTTTTTTGGTGGCTGGCTGAGCAACAACTGTAATGACTCGTGAGAACTGTCAGTTAAGAGACCTTCAACTGGAACTCTGGACTATGATTTGGATTTGCAGACTCAGATTTGGTTGTGTTAATATTTTAAGGGCCAATATTTTAAATGTATTTTATTGCCTTTTTAATGTCTTTTTATTGCTGTTGACCTGTTTATGCCCCCCTCGATAGACTGTCACCTAGTCATGGTGAGGGGGCTTTCATGTTCCAATGAACCTGCGGGCACAACGACTGGAATCGTGCACTCCCAGGAGTGGCCACGGGCGAGGTTCCAGACCAAGCACAGTCCGAAGACTCAAAGACCTCAACGGCAGAGCAGGCGAAGGATAACATGGTACATGTCACAACAGCTGTGAAGGTGGAAGAAGGCTGCAATAGATTGAGAAGTCATGGCCGTCATCTTAAACTATGCCACCTGTGAAACCTCACTTTGTGAAGACAGTGTGTTGATCTGTTGTGCATTGACCTCCACACATTAAAAATATTCACGCACGGGCGTCTTCCAAGGGAAAATAAAAACAAACCAACAAAAGTCCCATGGTGATCAGCGAGTAGTGATGGGGGCAGGACTGTGAAATCTGGAAGCCCCTAGTCACAGACTGGCACATGGGCGGTGGATATGGACTCAGTCATTCTACCTCAAGGTTCGAGGCAATTGAGTAGCTTGGCAGCTGTATACATGACTGAGCAGCCCTTTTGAGGATCCACTCTGCTCACCCCACATGGGGAAGGGGCTAGAAAAGGTGCCCCAAACATAGTCTGCCTCTCTTATCCCTGACTGGATTGCTGCCTCCAGTGGGGTCACCACCCTGTGGCCAAAAAAAGAAAAATGAACTTCGGAACATGGAATGTACGGACACTGATGGACAAAACCGACAGTGAATGCCCCGAACGCAGAACTGCCATCATTGCAAGGGAGCTGGGACACTTTAACATCAACATAACAGCACTTCAGGAGACCCAGAGAGCAGGAGAGGGACAGCTGAAGGAAGAAAAAGGAGGCTACGCCTTCTTCTGGAAGAGACTGCCTGAAGAAAACCGAAGAATGCATGGAGTTGGCTTTGCTATCAGAAATGACCTGGTGAAGCATCTGACCGAAGCATCCACTGGCATCAATGAACGAGTTTCAACCCTCCGGATTAAACGTGCCAAAAACCAACAGGCAACCATCATAAATGCCTATGAACCAACACTAGATGCTGATGAAGACATCAAGAAAATTTTTTTACTGTCAGCTGGACAGCGTCCTAATGGAGATACCTAAGGAGGACAAAATCATCCTCCTGGGGGACTTTAATGCAAGAGTCGAGTGAGACTTCGACATGTGGCCAGGGACCAGAGGAAAAGACGGGGTTGGAAACAGCAACTCGAATGGCATCCTGCTTCTCACCAAATGTGTGGAACACAACCATGTCATCACCAACACACTCTTCCACAAGAAAAACAAGCTCAAGACATCATGGAAGCACCCCTGGTCAAAGCATTGGCACCTCTTAGACTATGTAATCACATGTGCCAGAGACCGCCTGTATGCCATGTGTGCTTCTCACAAGAGCCATGACAGGTGCTGACGACTGCTGGACAGACCACAGGCTAATCCGATCCACAATGGCTATCAAGATCGCCCCCAAGCGCAGACTCCAAGGAAGAAAGACAACGTGCAAAATGAACACCCAAGCCCTTCAGGAGACCTTCAAATGAGACCTTCTCCAAACAGCAATCAAGGACCATCTATCCAAAGAACACCCCGAAAATGTTGAGGAACATTGGAACAAACTGAAGACCTCCATCATCACAGCCTGCAAAGAAACTATTGGATACCAAACCAAGAAACATCAAGATTGGTTTGACAATGACAACGAGATCCAACAGCTAATTGACAAGAAAAGTAAAGCCTTCCAAACATGGCAGAGAGACATCAGCTGTGCTGCTAAGAAAAAGATCTACACTAGTGCAAAAGCTGAGGTCGAAAGAAGGACAAGAGATTCAAGAACTTCTGGTGAAAAAAGAAGACTGAAGAAATCAAATACCTGGCAGATACCCATAATGCTCAGGGATTTTTCAAAGCCACAAAGGTCATCTATAGACCAAGAAACCATGGCATACAGCCTCTACGCTCATCAGCTGGAACCAAACTCCTGAAGGATCAAAAATCAGTTGCACTAAGTTGGAAAGAACACTACCAAAGCCTCCTGAATCACAACCCCAATGTGGCCAAAGAGGTTCTCCCACAAATCCCACAACAACAAACCAGGAATGAGCTTGCAGAACTGCCTAGTTTGAAAGAAGGCAACCATTCCATCAACCAACAAAAAATAACAAAGCCAGCGGACCTGATGGGATCCCTGCTGAAATCTTTAAAGAGGGAGGACCTGAGTTGACCTCAGTTCATTGAAAAAGTGTGGGTGACCGAGAAAATCCCAGCAGATTTCAAGGATGCCACCATCATCATCCTCTTCAAAAATGGGGAAAGAACAGACTGCAGAAACTATCAAGGTATCTCCGTTCTAACCTCCACTGGGAAAATCGTTGCAAGAATCCTTGCAAACCGAATTCTACTCCTCTCAGAAGACACCCTCCCAGAATCCCAGAATGGCTTCCACCCCTCCAGAGGAACAGTGGACATGATCTTCACTGCACGACAGCTCCAAGAAAAATGCAGGGAACAAAATCAACCTCTGTATATGGTATTCATTGACCTTGCAAAGGCATTCGACACAGTGAATCGCAGCGCTCTCTGGACCATCCTCCAAAATATCAGGTGCCCAAACAAATTTGTGAACATCCTGCGGCTCCTCCATGATGACATGATGGCAACAGTCTTGGATAGCAATGGCTCCCAAAGTGACCCATTTAAGGTGGAATCAGTTGTCAAACAGGGATGTGTTATTGCCCCAACTTTATTCTCCATCTTCATCACTATGATACTTCACCTTGTTGATGGGAAGCTTCCCACCGGAGTGGAAATCATCTATTGGACAGATGGCAAGCTATTTAACCTCAACAGATTGAAAGCCAAAACCAAGTTCACAATAACATCTGTTATAGAACTTCAGTATGCTGATGACAATGTCGTCTGTGCACATTCAGAAGAAGACCTACAAGCCACTCTAAACACCTTCACAGAAGCATACGAGAAGCTCGGCCTGTCATTGAACATCAAGAAAACCAAATTCCTCCCAAAGCAGTTGCTCTACTCCGAACTCAAGAATGGAAAACAGAATGTTGGTGGGCAGGAAAAGAGATTTCAAGATGGACTAAAAGCCAACTTTAAAAACTCTGGCATAGACACCAAGAACTGGGAAGCTCTGGCCTGTGAGTGCTCCAGCTGGAGGTCAACTCTGATGAGCAGTGCTGCAGAATTTGAAGAGGCACAAATGGAGGGCGAAAGAGAGAAACATGCCAAGAGGAAAGCATGTCAAGCCAACCCCGACCGGGACCTCCTTCCCCCTGGAAACCAATGCCCGCACTGTGGGAGACGATGCAGATCAAGAATAGGGCTCCATAGTCACCTACGGACCCACCTTGGAGGATTATCCTACTCGCCAACAAGGGATCGCCTAAGGGTAATTGTGCTCTAACTGTTTCTTTGTCAGCATCTAATGATTGCCAATTGTAAGCCATCCTGAGTCCCCCCTTTGGGGGTTGAGAAGGATGGGATACAAAAGCTCTAAATAAATAATAATGTTTAGATGTTTTAACTCTATGGTTTTTAATGCATTGTTTATTTTATTTGTATGTCTGAATTATGTGGCATTAAATTTTTGCCACTTGTAAGCCTCTCTGTGTTCCCTTCAGAGTGATAAATATAGTAAGTAAATAAATGTTGTTGTTCTTGTATGATAATGTTTGTTAAAAGAGAGTAAATAAAATAAATAAATGAAAGAGTTATGTTTTTGGAACTTGACATCCTATTTTTTGTCTCATCGTTTTTTTGTCCAAAAGTAGTTACCTAGAAATACATGAAAACAGAAGTTCCTCTATAATGATCTGGATTTGAAGAGATAGAAAGGAAACTATATGTTGAATCTGCAGGAGTTGGCATCAGTGTGGCTAGATTCTTTTAAAATCTTTTTCCAATTTCCAGTGGGATTGGATTTACATGGCACATGTCCTAATTGGAGTCTATATTTCTAAAACTGCTGTGTAATTACATTGCTGGCAGACCATCAAATGCCAATATTTTAAGGGTTAACAGGGAGAATTTATTTCCCTGAGATTTTCATAAGGCTTTGTAGCTTATCTTTCAAACAAACTCCCTCCCAACATCATGCACCCACTCTTTTAAGCCCAAAAAATAGATTGGATGATGCATGTGTTCAGAAAGACCACCATTAATCAGATGGAGGAAGATTTCTGTTCTTCTTTTGTTTAAATATTTAATTTTCACATATGTTTGCTCCATCAGCCATATACTAGTGTGGCATAAATGCACTTTTGAGTAGTTTGATTTTGTGAACATAAGGCCTTTTATTTTTAGAAGTTTGGATTACATTCGTAAAAGGCAGGAATAGAATTATTATTATTAGCACTTGAATAGAGATCTCAGTGCTAGTGAAAGTTGTAGGTGGCTTAAACTGGAAACTAAAGGTATGTACATAACTCCACTGTTGCTTCCATGTCTTTAAGTTGCCTGTACACAAAAATTGGAAAATGTCTCTTTAAAAATCACTAGTTGTCCTTCTTGATACAGGGATTGAAAATTAACATGTTAGAAATACTCACCATAGGGGGATGATGATGATGATTAAAGCAACTTGCTGAACTACTCACTGTTTACCTTTTGTGGGGAGGGGACAGAAAGAATGAAATAAAACTGGAATATAGAGTGGAATAAAATGAGGGAAACCTTGAAAACTGGCCTTAAAAGTAACTGGAAACATTGCTTCTCATACTAATAAAGTAACTTTGTTCTCTCTTCTTGCATTACTTCTGACTTGTAAGTTAGTAACATCTTTATCACTTCCACAGCAAAGTAATAGTAGAAAAACTATATCACACATAATGTGATATTCCCATATTCTGTTTACATAGGTTCAGTTTTGTCCTCTCCCAATCATCCTTTTAGGATAGTGGTTCTCAACCTTCCTAATACTGTGATCCCTTAATATAGTTCCTCATGTTGTGCTAATCCCCAAACATAAAATTATTTTCGTTGCTACTTCATAACTGTAAATTTGCTACTGTTATGAATCATAATGTAAATATCTGATATGTACGATATATTTTCATCCACTGGACTAAATTTGGCACAAATACCCGATACGCCCAAATTTGAATACTGGTGGGGTTGGGGGTGAGGAAGTATTGATTTTGTCATTTGAGAGTTGTAGTTGCTGGGATTTATAGTTCACTCACAATCAAAGAACATTCTGAATCCCACCAATGATAGAATTGGGATAAACTTCCCACATAGAACCCCTATGATCAACAGAAAATACTGTGTTTTCTGATGGTCTTTGGCAAACTTGATGAAGCATTTAATGAAGTTTACAAGTGCACCAGCAGAACTTGTAAGTTGACATTTTAAAGTAGACATTCGAAGATCATCTCGTAGACAAGCTTTTGTTATGAATTTCCTGCATGAACAAGGTATTTGGGATTTCATAGAATCATAGAATCAAAGAGTTGGAAGAGACCTGATGGGCCATCCAGTCCAACCCCCTGCCAAGAAGCAGGAATATTGCATTCAAATCACCCCTGACAGATGGCCATCCAGCCATTTCTTTCAACTCCACAATATTGTGATGGAAAATCTTTGCACCTTGACCATGAGTGCATGTGCTTTAATAAACTACTGCTTTCATTTTAGTTCAAAGTGTTTTCCAGGAAAGATCTATAAGCATGTATTCTACATTGCTCTTGTGTGCATTCAAGTCATTTCTTACTTATGACTATCATGGGGTTTTCTTGACAAGATTTGTTTAGAGGGGGTTGCCCTTGCCTTTCTCTGAGGCTGAGAGAGTGTTACCTAGTGGTCACCTAGTGGGTTTCTGTGGTTCAGTGGGGATTTCAGGTCTCCAGAGCCACAGTATAATGCTCAGACCAGTACACTATGCTGGTTCTTATTCTTCATTGTCTCAGAAGTATTTTGTTGAACCTACTTCTGCCAATGGCTTTTTAATAATATTGTTCCTATTGTCTTTCTAGACTAAAAGAGACCTGACAGTGCTGCATGAACTGCCCAAGAGGTAGATATAAGTCAACCGTGGCTTTTGATTGCTGCTCACCTCTGCCCATGACAGGATTCTTATGGCCGCAAAGATCTCTAAATCCCTTTAACAGTTCTGCCCACCCTCTCTCAACATTATTGCCAAATCCATCCTTAATTCTGTACGTTCAAACATACACACACACTTTGGAAGATATGCAATCATTTGACGAGTCTGCAAGCAAAAAAATGATATATCCATTTGCTCATGAATCTCTGCAGGAAGAGAAATTGTCTGAAATTGTCAAATGTCCAACTGGAAATGCAGAAAGAAAAACTACTTTTTATTTAGAGGTCAAACCAAATCACTATTTTTTTTTAATATCTTGGAAATCGGTATCACAATAAAGCTTAATTGGAAGATCTATAGCTAACACCCTGTGGCCACTTATCTGATCACCTTGAGTATCATTCCCACAATATTTCAGAGTGGTATATATATAATGAAATTCTTGCTGCTCCCCAAATATGATTGCAATGCTCATTATGATCTGAATTTTTATAAGCCTTTTAGAGTTCAGCTTATCAATATATGCATTGATTTTCTCAAGCAAAATATGAGCATAAAGAGATATCATTGGATAATGTTCCCACTGTGGTTCTGTATGTCCCGCTACTACTTTATATGAATGTGCCTAAAGTATTATTATTTTAATTACTAACATTGAACAGAGGCTTTTCAAACCTGTAATTCCAAATAGCTTTGATTTACCTGTTCCCTAATTTTGTTTCAGATAATATTGCAGTATCTATATATTTGGAGAGTAAACATGGTGTAGAGATTCGAGTGTTTGACTCTGGGAAACCAGGATTCATATTTCCATTCAACTATGGAAACCCACTATTTCGGCCTCGGAAGAAGGGAATTGCAAACACATTCTGAATTCATTTGATCAAGAATGATAGGCTCAGCATATGCCAGAGTCAACATTAAGGTATGTAATAGCAACAATAAATCTATAGTTTCATTAATAAGTACATATGGAATGCATAGTGGTGATGATGGTGAGAAAGACTATGACTATAATGACAATCATTTTAAGCAGCTCATTTTTTAATTTTTTTTAAACAAAATCATGAACAGTAATGCTTTAAGCAACAACATGTATTCACAAAGTGAATTTTCTCTTTTGATCCTCTAAGATAACATGTTTAAAGGCCTTATTAACTTGGAATGCAAGAACATAATTATAGATCACATGAACTGTCCATTTATTCCAATAGACCAGTTCTCATTTTCCTTGACTGTGTGTACATGATAGTCCTAGTCAACTTGTATATTTATCAGGATACATAGGTTGGCTATTTAAACTTGCCGCAGAAAAGGTCATCTTTTAAGGTATTTACATGATGGATCTGTAGTCAGAATGGACCACAACACATGGCAAGTTACCAAGTTATTTCAGAGAGAAGTCAGATTGCTTCAATTTATTTCAATTGAAGACCAGATTTGCATAGCTAAGAGATAATGTAAAAGAAGAGTGTAAGTAATGGTTTTAGGCTGAAAACAGTTTTTCCTGTAGATTACTAACAACATTGGAATTAAAATGTATATCACATTGGAGTGTTGTTCATACATATGTGCAAAGTGCACACACAGAGGGAGCTGTTTTTATGTACTTGTTGCAGTGTGCCTTCAAGTCCTTTCTGAATCATGATGACCCTAAGGTGGTGCTCTCATGGATTTTTATCAACAAGATTTGTTTAGAGGGAGATTGCTTTTGTTTTCCTCTGAGACTGAGAGGAAGGTGCATAAGTCATTCTCACCTATAATTGTAGTGAAAATTGGTACCTCACATGGAAAACTGCATTCTAGAGATTGAGAGAGAAAAAAACTCCACATCATCAACATTGCCTTCAACCCCTATGCCAAAAAATCACAATTTGAGAAGTACCTCTTAATTAAGACATGGTATTTATTGCATTTAAGTATTGTGATATTTGTATTTATCTGAGTTTAAGGTGATTTTGCAATGCAGAGCCAAACTGGGAAGCAGAAGAGAGAAATTTCAGAAAAAATTGAGGTTTTTTGAGTGACAGTTGTTCTTTGGGGACTATGCTCTACAGTCATAATCTTATCTATACTTACCAAAAAAGCAAGCCTTGCTGAATCCAGTATGATTTTTCCCATGTAAACAAAAATAAAATGGTGTTGGAAGTCTACAATTTTATGCAAAGTTTTCTAGGAAAAAGGATTGTTGAACTTGAGTTTATTTACTTTTGAGCAGGTATATATTGTGTTGCAGTATTGTATGGAGATTTCCCTCTTCATTTCTATTTCATTAACACATAAGATATGGAAAAATCTAACAAATCTAGTTTTAAGTCTGGTAGTTGTATCTTCTTATTCCTTCTAATATATTCTTATTCCTTCTTATAGCCCACCTTATCTCAGGGCAGCTCTTTGTGTCCATTTATTGACACCCCCCTCCCCAAGAGGGGTACAATCGGAAAGGAATACAATGGGGCAAACAATAATAATGGGCCGAAATGGGTCTTATGGTCTCAGCTCCTGTTAATACAATGAGACAATGTAGAATTGAAACACTGAATCTTTCTCCTTATTCTTTCCCTTGCAGTTGCCTTTAATCTCATGCATACACACCCCTCCCAGGAGAACATATAAGCCCATGGTTAATTTTGGGGGATTTGTGCCAATTACCAGCACCAACAGATATTGCTCACTGCTGTCTGATGAGTTAGCAAAACATTTAATCAATACCAGAGCTATAAACCAAATCTTTATTAAAGAGTTCCAGGTGAAAGAGTAAAAGGAAATCAACAACTCCATGAAAAAGGAATATAAATTGGAAGGCATGATTAACTATACAAGGATACAAGTCCTAAGAGTGTTCATCTCTTACAATTTAAGTTTAACAGAAAGAGCGGTTTTCTTACATGGAATTTTTCTGGCAATTGAAGCCAGCAGGCAAAGGATAATAAGAAATACAGATTTCATACCAGCTCATGGTTATGACATGATTGGGTTTGGAGAGACGATTTCTTTCCTGCCTTCTGCTTAAGAAAGAAGAAAATCATAAAGGAACAGCTGATTGGGGCTTAACAATTTTACTGTTAGACAAACAAAATTTGTATTTTGTATATTTGTATCAGTTGATATTCTGGATGTAATATTAGTTGTGCACAGTTCAAACCAGCCATTACTGCTGTCTATTTCTTGTGGTGGTGATGTTTCAGTAAATATGCATGGAAATTGAAAATTGTAATTGAAGATTTACAATGGAGAGACACATTATGGTCCATTGGACTTAGAAAGACTCCCTTCATATGTCCATTCTTTAAGAAACTGAGCATCTGTTTATCTCTTATGCTGAGATCAGAACAGATGACTTGATATATTAACTTCTTGTGTAAATTTGGTAAATTAATAACTAACCATTCACCCATCTATCTCTTACTTTAAAAACATAGCACAAAGGCAAAAACTGTGTATGGATTTTTTTTTTAAAAAAATGCTATATATGTTGGAATTGTCTTTTTCTTGCTTGTCTAATAATGCTTTTTTGCATGTGTATTTTTTTAAAAAAACAAATACTTATAAAAGTTAAAGAACCAAAACAAACAACAAACAAACAAACAAACACACACACGTTTTAGTTCTTCAACTTTCCATAAGTATTTATTGTTTAAAATTACACACACAGAAAGAAGCATTATTAGACAAGCAATAAAAAGACAATTCCAATATATGATACAGATACGCAGACACACACACACACACGCACACACACACTGCATATATTTTTAAAAATAACCCTAAAATTGAAATAAATATATTTTGACAAGTTTTGTTATCTCACCAAAAGGTATTTTCTTAATTTTATGTATGGATAATTTTTCCCCAAGAAGGCATTGTCATAACACACTAAACACCATTTACAATCGGTTTAAAAAACGTGAATGCAAGGAAGTGGAAACTTATTGCCAAGAAGCAACAACTGAAGCATTAAAAGAATAAAATATGAATTTAAAATGTGGCAGTGATTTTAATACTTTAGCCATGGGGTTATCTGTTTGCTTTTGCCTTCCTTGCATTTGCATCTCAAATATTTTCCAGTAAAATAAGCTCAGCTAATACAAAGTAAGATGAAACTGTTTTATTCCAAATGGCTCCCCTGTTGTTGCTCAAAATTTGTTGTAGATATGAAGGTCTATCTTTCAAAAAATGGAAGACACTCTTAAAGACAAGGTGCCAAAATATATTTTGTTCATTTCTTTCAAGAGATGCTAAAAATAATTGCTGTAATTCAGTTTCAGAAGACATAGGTATGGGATGCAATAACAATATCCTTCTGTCTACCCACCCAGCCAAAAACTCCATCCTTTTCCTAATGGAACTCAGCCATTTGATGATTTAGATAGTTTTACACAGTGGAGTTTTACATTGAGATAAATTATTTTAATGTTTATGTATGTGTATAGTCTATGTCTTGGCATTGAATGTTTGCTGTTTACATGTTGTGCTGTGTCCTGAGTTCCCTTTGGGGTGAGGACAGAATCTAAATGCTTTAAATAATAAATAAATAAACAAATAATTTTTCTCATTGGTGGAGAACAAGGGAAGCAATAGATAAGCCTCCAGTGGGAACATCCAGGGATCATATGGTGATTCTTTCAAATGAATTCATTGCTCTGCAACTGTAGGAAAATAGCTTGATATTTGTCTGCTGAGAGCTAGTGTTATGTAGTAGTTTTAGCATTACAAAATGAAACTGGAGGCCAGGTGAGGCGAGGGAGAGAGACTATTTCCTTATTAAAAACCTCTTTGCTTTTATTTTATTCATTTTTTGTCGTGTCAGGAGCAACCGCTTCTGTTGTGAGAGAATTGGCCATCTGCAAGGACATTGCCCAGGGGACACCTGAATGATTTTTGATGTTTTATCATCCTTGTGGGAGGCTTCTCTCATGTCCCCGCATGAGGAGCTGGAGTTAATAGAGGGAGCTCATCCACCTCTCCCCGGATTCTCTTTGCTGCCTTACACTGATTCAGTTTCTTCTTTTATAATGGCTGGGACTAGGCCTGTTTGATCAAGAAAAAATTTGTTTCTAAATTCGATTCTTAATTGGGGTGTTTTTTTGTTTCGATATTAAAAATATTTACAAAACTTTCAAAAAAAATGTTTTGTTATTTACGAATTTTCGTTATTATTTACAAAACATTTTTGAAAAAAAAATTTTCTTGATCAAACAGGCTAAGTGTGAATGTTGCAGTAATGGTCACCTTGATTAGCATTGAATGGCTTTCTCCCACCCTGGACATTCCATAGATAATATTAGATGATATATAACTCACCATTTGCCTAGTTTCCAACAGACCTCTGAGGATGCCTGCCATAGATGTGGGCAAAATGTCAGGAGAGAATGCTTCTGGAACATGGTCATACAGCCCTGAAAAGTCACACAAGCCGGATGGCGCGCGGAGGCCGCTTGTGAGCCCGCGCGCGCCATCCAATGGGCTCCGGCGCCCCCCTCCTCCTCCTCCTCCTCCTCCTCTTCCTCCCAGCTGGGAGGAAGAGGAGGAGGAGGAGGAGGAGGAGGGGGGCGCCGGAGCCAGAGCCGGATGGCGCGCGGAGGCCGCTTGTGAGCCCGCGCGCGCCATCCAATGGGCTCCGGCGCCCCCCTCTTCCTCCTCCTCCTCCTCCTCTTCCTCCCAGCTGGGAGGAAGAGGAGGAGGAGGAGGAGGAGGAGGGGGGCGCCGGAGCCAGAGCCGGATGGCGCGCGGAGGCCGCTTGTGAGCCCGCGCGCGCCATCCAATGGGCTCCGGCGCCCCCCTCCTCCTCCTCCTCCTCCTCCTCCTCTTCCTCCCAGCTGGGAGGAAGAGGAGGAGGAGGAGGAGGAGGAGGGGGGCGCCGGAGCCAGAGCCGGATGGCGCGCGGAGGCCGCTTGTGAGCCCGCGCGCGCCATCCAATGGGCTCCGGAGGAAGAGGAGGAGCCAGAGCCGGATGGCGCGCTCAGCAGCAGCCTCCATGCAATTAACGAGCGGAGCTTCAGCTCGTAAAATACATGGGGCTGCTGCTTCGATATTTTTAAACCCTTCCGGGTTTAAAAATATGTTTTGATATCGCTTCGGATATGCAAAAAATAACGATTTTAATACGAATTAACGAATTAACGAAACGAAACCGACAGGCCTAGCTGGGACTTTCTGTGTGCTGTCAAACCTTTGTACTTTATATCACAGGCAATGAAACACTCTTGTGTATAACAAAGTAACACAGTTTATTTATAACTTCTGGCTCCAACGCTTGTGGTTACATTTGTATTTTGTTACAATCTTGAGGCTTACAGTCAGTATCATTTACTTGCTTAACTTTTCTGGATAAACTATCAATGTTTCACATTCACAAATATGTTACTTGCTTTACACACTCTTGGCTGAATTATATTCTGAACTAAGGCAACACTAGCCTTCTTTATGTTCCTTAAAACTCGAGCTCTATTTAACTAATTGCTTCTCTATATCAGAAGTCTTTAACACATCTTCATAACTGCTTATTTCTATCAGGCACTCAAAAAGCAACTCTCCTCTTCACACACAGATTCCTAACTGTCATTTTTCAAACTCCCTCACTCTAACTGCCTCTTTCAGAATCTTGGCTCTGCCCCTTTGGAATGTTCAGCTCTGCTCTCCCCACCTGTCATTTTGGCCTAGCAGCCTTTTCAAATCCTGGGCCTACACTAATCTGCATGTGACCAATCGTCTTCACATATGCAAAGGAATCCTATCTCTGCTGTTGCTACCCTGTCTGTGCCTATTCTTCCCTATCTGCCATATGCAAACATAGAGCTATACACCAAAACTTTAACATAGAGTAGCAATTTCACAAATCTCTGATATGCATGGAAATGTGCCTTAGGAAATCACACCTCATAGGAAGGTATAAATAACCTCCTTTCGAATAAATCTTGTCAAGAAAGGGTCACCATAAGTTGGAATTACTTGAAGGCACGCAACAACAATAAATGTGCGTACTTATCTCCAGACTATGATATGGTTGGGTTTGGGGAATGGCATCTAATAAAAGAGGGTTTGGGTGATTTGGGTCTTCATGTGGTTGATATAGATTTCTGATCTCTACAATGATCAAAAAAGTAATTTGTGGTGGAATCAGTCACATTTATGCCATTGGAATTTATCAAGATGATGCCAGCTATGTCTCATTTTGTAGTAATGTTCAAATCAGACATAGTTTGACATTATACACAAGGAAGACATGTTCCTCACTACATGTAGTACTGCTAGAACCCAGTAGATGATGTGAGTTTCTAGAAATTGACTCAAAATAGCTGGATAGTGCTAGAGCAAGTCCACATCATTCTGTAAACCAAGTATGGGCAGACTTTGGCCCTCCAGGTGTTTTGAATTTCAACTCCCACAATTCCTTTTTTTAAATTATCTTTATTGAATTTTCAAGTATAAAACAGACAAAAAAGATAATTAAAAAAAGGAATTGTGGGAGTTGAAATTCAAAACACCTGGAGGGCCAAAGTTTGGCCATGCCTGCTTGTAGGCTCATGAAGGGCACTTCCAGACAGTGCCAAAATCCACGTTTAAAATGTTGTTTTTTTTTTGGGGGGGGGGGGAATAAAAATCCTGTTAATCCCAGAATTGGGTCCCCTGCCATCCTCACAGGCTTCCTCTGTATCAGAATAAGATGGAGGGTGAACAGGGACATCTGGTGGAAGTTTTTTTAAAAAAAAATCACTCAGTTATGCACTGGACTGTATATACAATATAAATCTAAGCATATTTGTATGTGCACATTTGAGGTCCAGCACATAACAGAGGAATGTAAGAAAACTTCCACCAGATCTCTCTCTTCCCTCAAACATTAATCCAAGCTCTGTTTAATATTATAAAGTTTAAAATAAAGAATTTCAGAGAATTCTAATTGTTTTCTGTTTGTGCTCCCTTTGAACCAGCTGTGTGTCATTTGACAATCCAATTGGTTGATCAGCTGTTTCAGGCTGTTTAAAAGTACAAGTGCACTACAGCAGTCTCCATAGGGAGAGGGAAGGAAGTTTTTCACGAGTACAGGGAAATACAGTTATGCAGATACGCTCATTTTTCAGCCAAAATCTGGATATAAGCAGACTTTTTAACATGTGTTTTTCATCTGTTGCAGCGAATCAAGAGCATATTGACAACTAGCATTATTTACCCGCCCCCTCCCCCTTAACCTGGTACCTTCCACATTTTAGGTACTGTGTAGAAAGGCCCCTAATCAACTCCTGAACAATACATGCAGTATTGATGGACAATCCTTGCCTTTGTGCTTTGAACATGGATGATGAGCTACAAGCATTTACAAGCAATGCTGCTATACTTTTTCTAATCACATGATTATCTCCCTTTGACTTCTACATTTTTGCAAAGCATTCTCACCTAGAACATTTATGATAAATTTCTCTAAAGCCTGGAGATTGATTTCCTTCCTATATGCTACCACATTTGTTGCAAAACATACTTTTTCTAGTTATAATACTTCATTATGATGTCGGTAATGCAAAGCTTTTTTAAAAAAAGTCCTGTTTGCTCTAGGAACACAAAAAGACAATTGAGGCTAGTTTTCAAAGTAGCGAATGTGTGTCTGGGCTCAATTAAGGGTAGAAATTGATATGATGTAATGCTCTTCTTTACACGGAAACAGCTTCATTATCCAATTATTTGTTTTTACTAGTTGTATGTTGAGAAGATCTGCAAACCAATAGTGCAGATGTGGATGATTATGGAGGGAATTAATCTCAGGCCTCAATTGTGTATAAGAATATATTATAGAGGAGGCCAATTATTAGTTGTAAATTAAGGTAACTGCCACCAACGTGAGGTATTTGAGGTATCACCGATGAGATCTGGCTGTACAGACGCAGGTTAGATGAGATGAGACAATTTTTAACAAAAGATAACAAGTTTATCGTGTACAAAGCGTGTGGTTGCAGGCTGTTAAAGAACTTATAGAACTTTGAATGTCACTTGGTTTTAATATAGTCCACTCTTTCAAATAACACAGCTCGTGGCCAACTTTTACTGAGGTGAAGCTCTTTAGTGAACAATGTTTCCCACTATAACTAGCCTTCCAATTTGATCTTTCCTTGATCAAATCTCTGATCTCTAGTCCTTCCTTGACTAGGGATCCTAACAGGCTTCCTTTAGTTTTTCTTGACTAAAGAAACTGGCCAGGTTTCTCTCTTCAGCCCTTCTAGACTGAAAAGCCTCCAGCTGCTCACACACACCTCTCTCCCAGGCTTTTCAAGCCTCTACTCTCTCACACACTCCCTGCCTTTTTCCAAAGACGCCTAAAACTTTTCCAGCTTGGCTCCGCCCACTTCTCACTCTCCTGAGCTAGCCTGCCTGGTCTCCTTGGCAACGCTCACTGTGGATTCAAACCAGATTACTCTAGTTTTAGCTACTGTTACAAACACAAATATATACTCTAACAGTTAAACACATACATAGTATCAATGACTTCTGCACATATGTTACTCTACTTTTGGACTCATAGCTAAAATCTTTGGTTGAAAATGCAGATCTTTCAAATTAAAATGGAAAATTAAACATTGAAAAGGATTCTAAACTTTCCTGTAATATCTTTTTTTTTTTTTTTGCAGAACTGAGGGGAAAATACTGTTCAGGATTACAGCTCACTATATCCACCAGAGAACACAATTACTGATCATGGTGTATAGAAGAATCTGTGAATTACAGTCCAAAAATATATTTTCCAAACCATTGTTTTCCTATGAAAAGGATATTTTTAATTTTATAGATGATTTTTTAATTCTTCAAGTCCTAACCTGAGGATCAGTTCATACACAACATTTGCCATCTCAAAACTAGGTTCAAATAATACCTCTTACACATCATTGTGCTCTGAGTTAATCTGAGAATTGATCAAGAGAAGAGAGCCCTTAAATGGTTTTCCAACAGATTTATATAGCTGCAGTCATTAACTGAATTTGTCCCACCATTTTGAGTTCCACTTAAACGAGTATAAACCAGCCTGCAGACGATCAATGAATAGTTCATTTTCTAGAGGCCATTTACTTAAATAGGCTTCTGAATCTAAGAAAAGAGAATATTGGCTTGTTTGTTTAAACAACAGGAATTGCCATATTCTTCTTCCACCAAGGTTCACTGCATGAGCCCAAAACAGTGAAATCAGTATTTTTCTTCCCTCTTTATTTTCATCAATAAATAGAGTATCTCATACTAAAACAAACCTCCATATTTCCTAACCTCTTGCTTTATATGCAATCAGTTTTTAAAAGGCAATATAATCTTAACTGCCCTGGAATGTAATTGATTGTTGTTTTCATTAGTAGTAACCCATGATGCATATCCCATACCTTTATTTCTGTACCTTTGGCTGTATCTTATTTTATCTACACTATAAGTGAATGGCATGGAACCTGTATAGGAGAGGGCAACACAAGGTTAATTGATATTTTGAGATGGAAGTATAAACCTATATTGTCCAGAAGATAATGTTGCATCAAAGAACTCCATTATAAAAAGTGTTTGGTATTAGCTATAGCTTGGCATTCTGAGTTATGTTCTAGTGAGCATAACTTTAAGGACCTTGTAATGTTTCTGAAATGTTGACACAATAGTATATGTTTTAAAGCTGGAAATATAAAGTTATTGGAATATATACAACTGTTGGCAATGTTGTTGCTATTGTGGGCCTTTAAGTTGCTTCTGATTTATGGTGACCCCGAAGTGAATCCATTATGTGATCTTTTTGTCAATAATTGTTTAAGTGGTAGAATTGAGCCTGGATCCATTTTTAGTGTTCCCTTCAGCCAATCTGGCATCCTTAGTTTGATCCGGTATCCACAATGGCAAGGGCTCAGCCGCCAGGACTTTCCATCCGAAAAGGGACAAAGTGGTAGTCGATCATGGCTCCTCTTCCCATATTCAGCATCACAGTTGGAGTTTTTTGATTTTTGTTTATTTTCCTAATTCTTTTTATTTAGTGGGACTGACTGGGAGTTGGCGACCTGAGGGACTGTAGGTGGTGTATGTGCTTGGAGCAACCCTTTTTAATATGAAGCTAGAGTCAATCAATACAAACCAAATTAACTCTTCCAATCTGATCAGAGGTGGTTCTGCCAGAGTCTGAATTAGCAGGTGGCTGTGAAAAATGAAAAACCAGAAAAAAAATAGCTACAAATACATTCTGGAAAGATCTGTGGGAAACAGAGAAAGGTTACAACAAAAAAGCTGAATGGATAAAAGACTTTGAAAATAATTTTTCAGAAAACAAAATGAGAACCTTGGAAATAACAACAGAAATGATCACTGAAAGAGTGAAGAAAGTCAAGAACTGGACATCACCTGGCAATGATTAACTGCACGGATTTTGGTTTAAATATCTGATTAGCCTGCACTCAAAAATGGCTGAACAATTCAATGAGATGCTGCAAACTGGAAACATCAGCAAATGGATAACAACTGGGAAGACATATTTGATCAGGAAAGATCCAGCAAAAGGGATAATACCAGGAAACTGTGGCCAATAACATGTCTGCCTACAATGTTCAAACTGATGACAGGCATAATAGCTGATGAAATCCAGGATTACTTGGAGGAAAATAACATCTTGCCAGTAGAACAAAAAGGCAATAAAAGAAGAAGTAGGGACACGAAAGATCAGCTTCTAATTGACAAAATGATACTGGAAAATTGCAAAAGCCGCAAAACAAACCTCTATACCTCTATACAACTTGGATTGATTACAAAGAAGCATTTGACTCACTGCCACATTGTTGGATTATCAAATGTCTAGATGTTATCAGGGTTTGTGAAAAAAATTAGAAAGTTCACTAACAATGCAATGAAACAATGGAAAACTGAGTTGTTCATGGGCAATGAAAGCTATGGAACTGTTAACATCAAGAGGGGAATTTTCCAAGGTGACTCACTGTCACCACTGCTGTTCATCATTGCAATGATCCCTCTGTCAGTAATTCTACAGAAAACAAACCTAGGCTACCAAACAGCAAGAAATTCAACTGTACATGGATGATCTAAAGTTTTATGGAAAATCGGAAACTGAAATCGAGTCACTGACCAACACAGTCAGAATCTTCAGCACTAACATCAGTATGGAGTTTGGCTAGACAAATGTGCCACAGTGGCATTAAAGAAAGGGAAAATTACACACAGCGAGGGCATAGAGATGCCAAACGGACAAACTATAAAGTGCAATCAGCCTGAAGCCTATAAATATCTGGCATACTACAGTTGGACAATATCAACCATGGCCAGGTGAAAAATGTGGTTATCAAAGAATATATCCAAAGAATCAGAAAGGTTTTAAAGAGCAAATTAAATAGCGGAAATACGATCAAGGCTATCAACACCTAGGCCATCCCTGTCATTAGATACACTGCTGGGATTGTGAACTGGACACAAGCAGAGCTGGATGATCTGGATAGGAAAACAAGAAAACTGATGACAATCCACTATGCATTACACCCACGTAGTGATGTCGACAGACTTTACCTGCCCAGAAAATCAGGAGGCAGAGGGCTTCTGCAAGTGAAACAAACGGTAGAAGAAGAGAAACACGCACTGGCAGATTATGTGAAAGGCAGTCAAGAACCAACATTGAGGGAAGTCAATAGTAGTAAACTGCTTAAAGTTCAAAAGACAAAGAGGGAATACTGTAAAAACACAATCTAGAGCAGAAGAGAAAACTGGCAAAAGAAGGCTCTCCATGGACAGTTTCTGGCAAAAATTGAGAGCCAAATTGACAAAGAAAAAACATGGCTGTGGCTCACAAATGGAACTCTGAAAAAGGAGATGGAGGGCAGCCCAAGAACAAGCCATTCGAACTAATGCTATCAAAGCCAGAATTGAAGAGTCGACAACAGATCCCAAATGTAGACTCTGCAAGGAAGCAGATGAAACAATAGATCATATCCTCAGCTGCTGCAAGAAGATCGTTCAAACAGACTACAAGCAGAGGCATAACACCTTTGCTCAGATGATTCATTGGAACTTGTGCCACAAATACCATCTGCCTGCGACAAAGAACCGGTGGGATCACAAGCTGGAAAAAGTTTAAGAGAATGAACACGCCAAACTTCTCTGGGACTTCCGGATTCAGACAGATAGAGTTTTGGAGCACAACACTCCTGACCTCACAATCGTGTTAAAAAAACAAAGGATGGATCATCGATGGATCATCGATATCACAATCCCAGGTGACAGCAGGATTGCAGAGAAACAACAGGAAAAGCTGACACGATATGAGGATTTAAAGATCGAACTGCAAAGACTCTGGCCCAAACCAGTCAAGGTGGTCCCAGTGGTGATTGGCACACTGGGAGCAGTGCCTAAAGACTTTGGCCTGCACTTAAACACAATCAGCGCTGACAAAATTACCATCTGCCAGTTGGAGAAGGCCACCTTACTGGGATCTGCACGCATTATTCACCAATACTTCACACAGTCCTAGACACTTGGGAAGTGTCCAGCGTGTGATCCAGTTCAACATCCAGCAGAGTGTCTGCTGTGAACTCATCTTATTGTTTTTCAAATAATAATAATAAATAGCAATCCCAGCAAATAAAAAGAGAAGCCTACCTCCCCTCTAGAGTAGAAAGTAGAAACAGCTTTAAAGAAGCAAAAACCCCAGCAGAAAGGAGATTGCAGGCAGTAGAAAAAAGAGAGAATTTTTAAGGTAGTCTGGGAAGGAATTTTTAAGATAGTCCAGGTCATTGCTCTTCCTTCTCTGGGCTTCCTTAAAATGCCTTGGAAAGCTGTGTGGTGTGTTGCTGGTGCAGTGCCGGAAGACAGCATGTGCAACTGCAGTGCCTCTCCTGTAGAATAAACAGCTTTAAGAAGCATTACACAATCTCCTCTACAAACAGAAGAGAAAGGATCCAGAAAGAGTGGTATCTTAACTCTTATGCTTAATTAAGAGGAGTCCCCCCCCCCCCCCATAATGGGCTGGAGGCTTCCTTGAAGGGAAGGAAAGGCTCCCAAGGGAAAGGGGGGTCTCTTAAGTTCACAATTGCCACCGATGGGCCAAGAAGAGCTGGGGTTTTTTTTTTTGGATGAGGAACAAAAATTTCCATTTGGCAGCGCTCCCATTTTTGGGAGGAATGTGAATACTGATATGGGGGGCCTTCCAGTATCTGGCAAGCAGAAACAAATAGTGATTCACCCAAAATATGCAAGCCTATCAAATGCGTTTCCCTTGCTTTCCTCTGAGGCTGAAAGGGTATGATTTACCTAGAAGGGACAGAAAGTTTCATCTATGCTGACGATCGTGCCATTACTGCTCAAGCAGGGAGCTTTGAGATGGTAGAACAGAAGCTCTCCGAAGCTCTAGGTGTTCTTACTGCCTATTACAGGGAAAACCATCTGATCCCTAATCCATCTAAAACACAGACATGCGCCTTTCACCTTAAGAACAGACAAGCATCCCGAGCTCTGAGGATTACCTGGGAAGGAATCCCACTGGAGCATTGCAGCGCACCCAAATACCTGGGAGTCACTTTGGACCGTGCTCTGACCTACAAGAAGCACTGCCTGAACATCAAACAAAAAGTGGGCGCTAGAAACAACATCATACGAAAGCTGACTGGCACAACCTGGGGATCACAACCAGACACAGTGAAGACATCTGCCCTTGCGCTATGCAACTCTGCTGCTGAGTATGCATGCCCAGTGTGGAACACATCTCATCACACTAAAACAGTGGATGTGGCTCTTAATGAGACATGCCGCATTATCACGGGGTGTCTGCGACCCACACCACTAGAGAAATTACACTGCTTAGCCGGTATTGCACCACCTGACATCCGCCGGGAAGTAGCAGCCAATAGTGAAAGGACCAAGGCAGAGACATCTCCAGCTCATCCCCTGTTTGGGTATCAGCCAGCACGTCAACGACTTAAATCAAGACATAGTTTTCTTAGAACTACAGAGACACTCGCTGGAACACCCCAGCAAGCGAGAGTCCAAAAGTGGCAGGCCCAAACCCAGCACCTCAATTCATGGGTGATACCAGATGAGAGACTCCCCCCTGGGCACTCAGAAGACTGGGCGACTTGGAAGGCGCTGAACAGATTGCGCTCTGGCACCACGAGATGCAGAGCCAATCTTAAGAAATGGGGCTACAGGGTGGAATCCTCGGCATGCGAGTGCGGAGAAGAACAAACCACTGACCACCTGCTGCAATGCACCCTGAGCCCTGCCACATGCACGATGGAGGACCTTCTTGCGGCAACCCCAGAGGCACTCCAAGTGGCCAGATACTGGTCAAAGGACATTTAACCAAATACCAAATTTACAAAATCTGTGTGGTTTTTTTTTCTTTCTTTTTTTTTCTTTTTCTTTTTAATCTCTGTGTTTGTTTTGCTCTGTTGGAATTGTAATACAATGGTTGCTGATGACACGATAAATAAACCTAGTGGATTCCCGTGACTAAGCAGGGATTCAAAACCTGGACTCTTGACAGTCATGATCCAATGCTCAAACCACTATACCACACTGTCAACTTATGCCCCTCCAGCTGTTATTTCACTTCATATTCCTCACTTTTTAGAATTGCTGCCCAACAAAACCAGGAAAGGTACACATTATACACACTCAGTTCACACCATAGTTGCACATCTCTTTTATACCCATGATACATATTCATGCCCCCTCCATTCTTTTACCTTTTACACCAACAGTTAACTCTTAGCAGTTAACCGCCTGGTATATTTTCAGCTTGGGAACAAATTAGATTGATTATTGAATGAATGAGGTATTTTGAATTAGGTTATCTTCTTCCCTTTCCATACTGCTTTTCACCAGTGTAACTGTTTTTTTTTTTCACCAGTGTAACTGCTTCACCACCTGTGTAACAAACAAAAGAACTAATGGATTGATATACTTTTAAAAAATCTGAGTGTATGCCAGTAGCATCACAGAATTTACATTTTTGGATGTGAAGCCAGCCTTGGCTTGAGTGAGTCCTTCAGTTTCTCTCAAATATTTAATCAAAAGAGAATAGTAATAGCCTACAGCTTCAGGCTGAAATAAAACACAGATTTCATTTTGGCTGCCCAGAAGTAAAGAGACTCTTCTCTTGTAAATCATCATGAACTTCTTCATAATGGGCTGAGTAGCAGGATTTGAAAGAGGCAAGGATTCCAATAAACCTGGTACTTCAGATTTGATGCAGTATGGAAAACATGTTGCCTATTACCAATATGTGTTCTGGTTTGCTGGTGAATGTATATAAAACCAACAAAGGATAAAGGTTGACTCTGAATAAATGTACAGCTCAGGAGAATCATCAGCTATTATTAATGACTATTCAATTTCAAGCGCTCTGTGGATGAGTGCACTTCTCTTTTGGTGCTCAAATGCTCCTCACAATGTGCAGCAGACAAGGTTCCCCTTGAGAGAGAACAGGCCTCTCCAATCATCCACCAAAACACTACTTTGTATGAATAAAAAATGCTGCCTCTTCACACTAACCTCTGAATTACATGGATGCCACATAGTCTATATGTTAAATCAGAATATTTTTACTTGGAATTGCCTCACTTCTGTGAACGGATTCTAATTCAAAGTGTCAAAAGCATCACAAGCACTGAAAGTCATACTTTTTCCTTTTTTTATGGTTGATTGAAAACATCACTCCCACCCTTTCCACCAGTGTAGCTCAAGTTAGAGGCTATCCCAGAGTGTTCTTCTGCATGAACAAAGAATATTACATTTATAGACACTAGTTCTGTACTGTGTATTTAGAGAAAACTCAACTGTTCTCAGGTCAGATGCATAAGGTCAGGTTTTCATATAAGTGGGCTAGGGGAGGTCTAATTATACAAATTTCCAACATTTGAAATTGTTTCTGATCAAAATTAATTTGGCTGTTGTAAAATATTTGCTTTCCTCCATTTTGGTAGGGGAAACCATAGCAAGGATGCTAGGGCCCTTTTCATAAGTGTGGTCGTTTACATTCCACAGCATTGGTTATATACAATGGGACATCAAAACAACTAAATGAAACTGGCAACCAAGCAATACATTTTTCCTCAGTTTATTTAGTCTCATTTCCCTACAGCTTCATTTCACTATAGTGAAAAACCCAACCATTTAAAACAATACGGATTATTGTTATGCCATTTCTTCATGTCATTTCTCTAACTGTAAAGCAGGGAAGGTGACATGGTGATTATGGAGATCATCCTCCTTGAGACACATTGATTGGTATGTATTCTATGTTTGAAGGAAAACACCACCTATATACAGCTATTCTTGCAATTTCTTAGAGTTTTCCATTTCTGCGCAGAAATATTATTTTGTGTGCTATTCCCTGCAGAAAAAAATGCTGTGCAAAAATACCACGTGTGAATTTTAACACAGGGTAAGTCCAAAAGTGGAAGCAGTCTTTGAAAAAATGTAGTTTTAAAGACTTACTTGAAGCAAGTAGAAAATTTCTGAAATTCCTTGATGCTTTCCTCAATAATGAAATTAGTGAAAATTTCAATTCCTAAATACAAAGGAAAAGATATATCAGGTTTTCTAGTTGAGAGTCTAGTTGTGTTTGTGGGCATGATATCATAGCATATTTAATGGGAAGAGAGCAGGAATTCTACTTGAAAATGAAGTTAAAATGCAGACAAAAGTTGCAGCATTGGAACATTATGGGGGCAGGAAAATACATTTCTGTTAGTCCCTGTCTCTCCCCCCCCCCCCCCCACTCCCTCATTTCATGCTACTATGATAACATGATGTTATGATAACATGATGATCTTCCCTTTTTTCTTCCTCCCAGGGAGAATCCCACTTTTTCAAAATAAGAAATAATGGAATGGGATGAGGCAGAAGAGTGGGTTGAGCTCCCTCTATCAACTCCAGCTCCTCATGCAGGGACATGAGAGAAGCTTCCCACAAGCATGGTAAAGCATCAAACATCCAGGCATCTCCTGGGCAACATCCTTGCAGACTGCCAATTCTCTCACACCAGAAGTGACTTGCAGTTTCACAAGTCGCTCCTGGCATGGAAAACAAGGAGGGAAGACCAGAAGAGAAAGAAAACAGTGGCAGTGTGCATTATAGATAGTTGGACATCACGAAAAGAAGAAGAATGATTCCAAAGAACATTCTCCTCCCCCTCCCTTCCTTCCAGTCTAAAAATGAACCACAGAAACAAGCATTAAATATCTTGCTGGGAAAGTGCAGATAACAGCAGGAAAAATAATCACCCATCTGATTTCCTCCTGTGTTGGTTGACTTTAGCACATTGATTGAGATGCCATTCTACATCTGAAGGAAAAAGACAACTCTATACTACTTGTTATAATTTCTGGAGGTTTTCCATTTTCTTTCCTCACGAGATGACTGGTCTACAGGTGCTTCACATTATTAAAAGTGCTGGCTTTGTTTATCTTCTGGGTTCATAATTTCAATAGTCTGCCCTAGCCATTGTTGCAAAAGAAAAACAATTCCTACAGCTGTGGGCTAAGGAAACAGGCAAACTAAGGAAAGAATAGTAGGAACTGTAAGCAGTTGAACTGCAGGTTATTTTTGGCCTCTGACTAAGCAGATCCCCTGCTGATCTTGTGTCCTGAGTATCTCTCATTCAGTTCACATGGCTTTTCATGAAAAATGGAAAATAATAATGCAACTTCTAACAACATTTGGCACTTCTGGAGCAATGCAGGATTTCCCTTGAAAAGACGGTGACATTGTGGATTATGAAACAAAAAAGGCACTCATATACCAAGACTGTTGTCCATGGTTACTGAAATTTATTATTGTAACTGCAAATGCAACATGTTAGGATACTACCCAGAAAAGATTATTTTGCTGGGGCTTGATCGAGATTTAATCAAGCTCAGAATTAATGGGACAAGTTACTAATTATTCATCACTTTTATCGGTGTTCTTGTTACATTTCCTGCCCTCTAAGTTGTTCACTGTTCCATTTTTATCATCTAGTGATCCATTGAAGTATGTTAGATTGAAAGATAGTGATTGTCTCAAGGCCACACCATGAACTTCATGGTTGTGTGGGGATTTCCCTTGTCAGTCCAACTGTAACCACTTCATCTCATGCTCTCTCTAAGCATGACTAAATTTGGATCTAAATCTTTAAAATGATTTTATTAGAGGAAATGTAGCTCTGTGTTTTACTATTCCATTGGGATCACACTAATTTCAAAATGTTCTCTTCGGCTTCATTTTTAAATTGCAATCATTTCAAGATTCTGAACAAAGAGAAATATGGGATACAAAGGTGAATAAATGCATGTGTTATTTATCTCAACTACTTTCCATTATATCATGTGTAGCTATTCTACAATTTTATGCATAAATCTCATGATGTTTAGGAACATTCTGAGAATATTTTGTTTGTCATGGACAAATGTAAATATTTATTGTTAAAATCAATGTATCAAAAGAGGCAACTGCAAATCGTTCTTGTCTTCTTTACTAGTGTTTTCCTTCTCTAAGAAAGGTGTCACAGATGAGATGTCACCAAAATTAATGGGGGTCTGTTCCCTGCTTATGGGGAAGTAGCTAAAGGACATTTCCATTCCCCCTCATGAATCATCCGTGATGTGACAGGCAGAAGCAGGATCCTTGTTGCAATGCCCCTCATGCTGAAGATCACTGATGTGAGGGATAGGAATGTCTATCAGCTGTGTTCTGATTGACAGGAGAAGAGACCCACATCAGTTGCACTGGGAATGGGGAAACTTTCATTACTCCATACAAGCTGTCAACTAGGGATCATGAATACAAAACAATCATGAGTGCATAACTCTAGGTTACACATTGGCAACTGCCCAAGCAGATTCTGGTCTAAAAAATAACTATTTGCCTATCAATGTTGGCATTGAATAATGAACAGATATCCTAGTGGGTTTACTAGTATTTCTAAAGGTAATGGAGAAATTATCTTTTCTTTAACAATAGGGGGAAACCACACAAACAGCTGAACCACAACATTTCATTAAAATGGGAACGAAAATCTAACTTATCACTGGATGTGTTCTGCTATTCTGTCCTTTGAAGCATATTCAAGATATTTAATAAATTGCCAAAAAAAATATGTCTTAAAAATTTTGAGAAACTGTGATCTGAGGAATCCTAGACTGATGAGAATCTTTGCAGCTCAAAATAAATCCTGTGCAAATTTTGCACTTAATTGTTTTCTGCAGAAAACAGCATTTTCTGTACAGGAAATATTTCTGCACAGTGATATCATTTCTTATGCAGAAAATGTTTACTCTGTGGAAAATTTTGTTTTCTGAAAAGAAATGCTATAAATGTGACATATTGAACAGAAAATCCACATATGGGTGATTTGCATAGAAACAGCATTTTTCTGTACAGAAAACAGCTGTTTCTGCACAAGAAATAATATTTTGTGTGAAAATAGCTTCTTCTGTGCAGAAAATTTTGTTTCCTAGGTACAGAAATACCCCCCCCCCCAAGTGCGTTATTTCTAGGGCTGTGCACAGATCTGTTTTTCAAAGTGATTCTGACTGTTTCAGCACTTTCAGCCAGTCATAATAGAACGGGTGCCACCACCATGTTTTTTGGCCGCAAAAGACCACACTGCTGCCAAAAACAGCTGCTTTCATTTTCTTTCAGATACATAGGGAGTGCAGAGAGGCAGTTGTGCTCCCACATGGGTTTCCCTGTAAAACTGTGAGTTCTGCTGCCTACCTGAGCCAACCAGAAGAAGAAAGCCACTCATGTGTTCTGTATCCTATCTCGGTGCCTTTACTGCTCTTAGGATCGCTTTGTTTGCTTTTGGACTCAATTCCAATCTTTTCTTTTGGCAATGTCATTTTTTTTAGTTTAATATCTTTCATTCCTTTTTTTTTTTTTTACTATTTTGCAAGATAAGTGAGGGTGGGCATGCATTGGAGGGACTGTGAAATGGCCTTTGGGGGATGTTAGTTTAAATATTGGGGTGATCTACTGAAGGCATAGGATAGGCTGACTCTCTTGAGTCCCCATGGGGAGAATTTAATTCCTTCCCAGGTCTAGTTGAAGGATACACAGGAAACTCAGGAGGAATAAAATAGCAGTGACATTGTTTTATGATGATTCCAGTCCTTTTGGGGTGAATGCTCCTAGAAATTGGTCTTGAGAGCTATTGTGCACCCTCTCGGTCTTTAGCTTGTGGGGCTCCACAAGGGCACTGTGCAAATAATGAATGGTAAAACATGTTATGGAGGACAATGCTCACACTCATTTCAACTTGAACTCCACTTCACACCAAAGAAGAAGACAGCCTTGTCTTCTCTTGTGTCTGCAAGAGAAAGTGTTTGAGGAATGGTGGGAAAGCTAGTTTGCAAAGGTCTGTCTTCAGGCTGCAATGTATATCAAGCTCTGGAACATGAGTAATGTCTGATTTTACACCAATCAATCAAATCCTATCACATATCACTGTCCTAATTATATATCCTTCTTAATGAAACATTATCACTTGTCATTTGAGAATTTGTCATCTTACATAATCCTGGCAAAACTCTAAGACCTGCAGTTTTATACAGCATTGAATAACATTTCTTTTTCTCTTTTTGAATACATTTAACGTCAGCAAAACAACAGAGAAGAAACAATCAGGGACAGCTAATAATCTCTCAACAAAAGATTCCCCCAGGCACTAGCAAGCCACACCAAAAAACTGCCAGGCCATCAAATGCTAATTAAGGTAGTAAGTTGAAACATTCACACCTTGCTCCAGCAGATAAGGGTTCTTTGTCCCACCCTGGTCATTCCACAGATATATAAGTCCATTTTCCTAGTACCAGCAGACCTCACTACCTCTGAGGATGCTTGCCATAGATGCAGGCAAAACGTCAGGAGAGAATGCCTCTAGAACATGGCCATATAGCCCGAAAAAAACCTACAACAACCCAGTGATTCCAGCCATGAAAGCCTTCGACAGTACATTTAATGTCATTTATGAGTACACTATGACACATAGTTCAGGAAAGACACCTGGGACTAGTAGCTGATTCATCTGGCTGCATGTACTGCTTTCTTTGGGTCCATCTAGAGAGGCCCCAAAATGCATCCAAACAATGCTACAGGTAAAAGTGAATTAATTTGGGAGAAAGCAGGTAAACCCTGTTTTGTCCTGAATTAATTTGATACCCCATTACACCTGAGCCTTCCTGAAAGGCCCGGGTCTAATGGGGTATGGGGCATATGGGAATTCACTACCAGGTAGTCCTATGATCCCAGAGGAGCAAGAGGGCATCCACTCCCTCCCCAATGCACCAGGAGGTGGGGGAGGAGCAAAATTGCTCCTGCCCCCCACCTCCTGGTGCACCATTTCTTCACGCCAGGAGGCCTCCCGGAGCAGTCATTGCAGCCCAGTAAGTTTTTACTTCTTTTAAGATCGGGGGGGGGGGTGTGGCCCCATGCTATCCCAGAAATTACTGGGATGACATGGGGACACCCAACAGGGAAAGTCTGGGTTTTTTTTAACAGGTGTAGAGACAAATACACATGCTGAAATTGGTTTTTTTTTTTACATTTTTAATTTAAAACCATAGTTTCTATTGTTCTGTTTTTATAAGTCATCAGTTGCAATGCAAATATCATGTCTAGCAATTTGGCGTGCTAAACAATGCAAGGATAGAGTGGCAAAGAGACAAACAATTGCAAAAGGCCTGGACAGGTAGGTTAATATAACCGAGCGAAACCAGCTCCTAGGTTTACTGAGGAGCTGGCAGCAATGAAGCAAAATAAGAGGAGACTTGTGTGTGTGTGGCACCGGAAGCGGAACAGATCAACCCAAGCATGTCTGGGTTCTTATCTAAGGACCTATGACGCGGCAATAAAGGCTGTACAGAAAACGTCCATTGCGGCCAATATTGCATCTGCTAAGAACCGTCCAGCGGAACTGTTCCAAGTTGTCAGAGGACTATTAAATCCACCACAGAGCAAGATCCCAGACAGCTTGCCAGATCGCTGTGAAGAATTTGCTCGGTTCTTCATGGACAAAGTTGCTCTGATCCATTCCGATTCTGATGCCACCTTAACGGCAGTCTCTGAGGATGAGACACAAGCATCTGCTTGTCCAGTTTTAATGGATTCATTTCAATTGGTTCAGCTCAAGGACGTGGACAAGATCCTTGGAGAGGCGAGGCCTACCACATGCATCCTAGACCTCTGCCCATCCTGGCTGGTCAAAGAAACCAGAGGGGGTTTGGCAGAGTGGGTTAAGGTGGTGGTTAATGCCTCCTTACAGGAAGGCAAGATTCCAGCCAGCCTAAAACAGGCTGTTATAAAACCGCTGTTGAAAAAACCATCACTGGACCCCATGCAATTAGTCAACTATCGGCCGGTTTCCAATCTCCCCTACTTGGGCAAAGTCATGGAACATGTGGTGGCCTCACAACTCCAGGGGTTCTTGATAGACACCGATTATCTTGATCCGGCACAGTCTGGCTTTAGGCTGGGACATGGAACTGAGACAGCCTTGTTCGCCTTAGTAGATGATCTATGCCAGGAACTGGACAGGAGGAGTGTGTCCCTGTTGTTTCTGATGGACCTCTCAGTGGCCTTCGATACCGTTGACCACAGTATCCTTCTGGAATGCCTCGCATAAATGGGACTTGGAGCTACTGCTGTGCAGTGGCTCCAGTCCTTCCTGGAGGGTCGGTCCCAGAAGGTGTTATTGGGTGACACCTGTTCAACTCCACAACCGTTGTCTTGTGGAGTCCCTAAGGGTACAGTATTATCCCCAATGTTGTTTAACATCTACATGAAGCCGTTGGGATCATGAGATCATCCAGAGTTTCGGAGTAAGATGTTATCTGTATGCAGATGACATCCAAATCTGTCACTCCTTTGCACCTGTTACTAAGGAGGCTGTCCAGACTTTGAATCGGTGCTTGGCTGCTGTGTCGGACTAGATGAGGGCTAACAAATTGAAAGTAAATCCTGACAAGACAGAGGTCCTCCTGGTCAGTCGAAAGGCCAAACAGGGCATGGGGTTACAGCCTGTGTTGGATGGGGTTACACTCCCCCTGAAGACGCAGGTTCGCAGCTTGGGAGTGATCCTGGACTCATTGCTGAGCCTGGAACCCCAAGTTTTGGTGGTGGCCAGGGGAGATTTTGCACAGTTAAGACTTGTGCACTACCTGCGCCCGTATCTTGGGAAGTCTGATATGGCCACGGTAGTCCATGCTCTGGTCACGTCCCGAATAGATTACTGCAATGCACTCTACTTGGAGCTGCCTTTGAAGATGGTTCGGAAACTGCAGTTAGTCCAATGGGCGGCAGCCAGATTACTAACAGGAGCTACATACAGGGAGCATACCACCCCCTTGTTGTGTCAGCTCCACTGGCTGCCTGTCCACTTCCAATTCAAAGTGTTGGTTTTTACCTATAAAGCTCTATATGGGTTCTGGCCCAGTTTACTTGTCCAAATGCATCTGCCTCTACGACCCACCTCGTAACTTAAGATCATCCGGGGAGGCCCTACTCTCTCTCCCGCCAACATCGCAAACGCAGCTGGCGGGGACGAGAGACAGGGGCTTCTTGGCTGGAGCCCCCTGCCTGTGGAACACACTTCCAAGTGAAATACGATTGACCCCATCCCTCCTGGTGTTCAGGAAGAAATTAAAATCTTGGTTTTGGGACCAGGCTTTTGGACAATAAACATAAAGCAGCATTTTGACTGAAAATGGATTGGCAAGACAATATGTATGAGGATGCGGTTTTATGGTTCTATCAGTAGGTTTGTGGACTGAGTATTGTTTTAATGACTTATGATAATTTGGTTATAATTACCTGCTATTGTTTTAACTCTGAATGTATTTATGGTTTTATGCTGTGTTATTGATTGTGGCATTGAATTGCTGCCTTTGTTAGGTGCTCTGAGTCCCTCCTCGGGGGTTGAGAAGGGCAGGGTAAAAATGCTGTAAATAAATAAATAAAGAATAATATTCACATCTGAGTCTTAGAGGCTATATGTTGTCACTAATATTCTTTTTAAAAATCTGCTACTGCAAATACCTTTTAGGCCAGATTTGTCTAATGGATTGCCAGCTGCTTTTCCCATTTATCAGTCTGTATGGAACATTACATGCAATTTTTGTTGCAGATCTTGTTAATCTTTCCAGACTAACAACAGGATATGATATAGCCTGTTTATTTTATTTGTCATGTTAGCCATTCAGAACCCATCATTTTTGGTTTGGTATTTTGACCAGCTTAGGTTTTCTAATTAACTTCTTGACTCAGCTGGACTACAGCTGTGGGTAATTTTGTAGTAGTAAACACTTCTAGTACAGCAATCTCATTGGGGATTTTCATGTCTGATCATCCAGCCTCATGTTGACTTTCTGTGATTCCATCCCCTCTTAATTTGCTGCGGTGACATGCACACTCCCTTAGCAGGGGTATTATTTCATCTCCGGACGCCTAGCTTCATATTTCATATCTGCTGCCTCCTCTTTCCAATTTTCTTTCATTAGTCTCTCATTGAGGCTCCTGAAAAGAAACAGAAGCCCTTGGGATGTCTTGTTACTGTACCTGTTCTTCTTTGTTACACACCAGCATGCCCAGTTGCCTGTGGAGTTTTTTGCCTGCTTATCAGAAAATGTAGAACAGCGGTAAGATATAGGAATCACAGGTTATTGTGGCAGAGGCAGAGAGTCATCAAGCGTTAGCAAGCAATAAATGATTATGTTGTCTAGAAAGGCAACTCTCACCAAAGGGCATAAAGTCAGTGATAAAACATGTAGACTAAATAGGAAAAGAAAGCACCAGACATACTAAAAAGTCTCTTTCCAGCTCTTACTCTTTCTCTCTCTGCCTGTTATCAGTACTTAGGTTGTAGTATGTGGCATTTTATTTTCCCTTGATGATGTAGATCCCTTAGCAGCTGAGGGAATTAATACAACATGCAATTTACAACCTCTCTCCACACATAAGCAATTAAGCCAAGCTCCTGGTATCAAAAAGCACTTAAGCAATAGGAAACCTGGAGGGAATTTTAAAATCTACCATTAAAAATAATACAATCTTGTCTGCCTTAACACATATGCTCTATTATTAATTCCATGGGTACCATTCACAACTCTTCAACCAGCACAGTGCTGAAATGTGCTTCCGGATCTGTGTCATTGGGATTTTTCAAGTACACCATGAACTCACAATCTCTACAGGTATTTGGTATATGATGAAATCTGAAATCATGATTTTTATTAAGTTCAGCCTTTTCCAGGGCACTTTCCAGTGTCACAAAATAACACAATTGCTTCCATCATCCTTGGAAAAGTATTTGCTGTCTGTCTGCTTGCTGCCAGTCTGCCCGCCTGCTTTATTGCTGCTCTCACCTCTCCTGGTAGACTCCAGATTCTTCTTCCAGAATCAGGCCCCATGTGCTGGCAAATAGCCCATAAGGCCACCTGTCCCCACTATAAGGAAACGGGCCAGTGCTTTTAGTTGAGAGTAGGAAGACTGCATTATTTTTTGTAACATTTTAAAGAACTTGCCTTCTGGCAAGAAGGGTTGTGTCACAAAGACAACACAGGAGGGGAAGCAACTCAGAGAATGGACATTAGGACAACAATGGGCAGAGGGAAATATGGTGTGGGGATACAGTTTTATTATCTTGGTAGGAGGGATAGACACACGATATTGGTTACTCCTAAGCTGTCTCCCACTTCACATAATTTCAACGGCCTTGGCAACAACCCTTTCTGAACTAAAAATGCTGCTGTTCAGTTTAAAATTGCTAAATGGAAAAACATCCTTGATGCAGGCCTTGATCCTAAATGAACATGTTGACTTGCGACCTCATCACGTTGAGAGGGGAAAGCATGGGTGACCATCCCTTTAGGTGTAGAGTATCTCTCCTCTTATATTGTCAGGATGAAATAAATAGTGATCCAGCTTAAAACCATCCTTTCATGGGATCCTATTGTTTATTTATTTAGTATTTATTGCACTTATATACCACTTTTCTCACCGCTAGGGGGGCACAATCAATGGAAAAAATTGATGCCTTACATGTGTAAAACAACACATATCCAAACAGCAACAATGACAATGGATTAAAACTATTAAATTATAAAACTATAAAACAACAGTCTCACACAATACATAGAACATTTAGGCCTTGCACAATCCCAAGAATATCTTTAACTACTTCCATGTTTCTGTAATTCACTGAATGCCTTCTTAAATACCCAGGTCTTAGGTTGTTTCCTAACAGCTATGAGGGAGGGGGCCAATCTGATCTCCCTGGAGTGGGATTTCTGTACCTCATCCCAACCAATTGCACCAGTGAAGGCAGTGGGACTGAGAACAGGACATCCTAGGTAGATCTTATTTTCTAGCTGGCTCATAGGGGAGATCCAAGTTGAAACCATTTCTTTCCGTGGGATCCTATTGTGCTGCATCAAACCCATAGGATACAAGAAACAATGATCCAGGTTAAAATGATTTATTTCAATGGGATCCTATTGTTCTGCATCAAATCCCACAGGATACAAGAGATTGCTGACGGTTGAGCAATAACACAGGATGAGAAACTTTGATGGTTCCCATCCTACCAGTTTTTTTCAGTTGTAACCATGGTAAATTGTGATAAGAGGTAGGAGCTCTCAACACGATTGCTGGCCCATGTTTAGAGTTTCCTCCTTTCAGGACATTTCCGCCACTTTTCAACCCTGAAACATGTGATGAGCTCCATGTCTCTCCATGCTTGAAAAGAGGCTGAATTGTGGCAGCAGTCTATTAGGATTCCATGTCTCTCACCAAGAATCCTCCCCACAGTGTGCTGGGTGTAAACCTGTATGTAATCTTAACACCTGTATTATTGGATAATTTTCAATTTGTGCAGTCTGAGGATGTGAACAGGACCCTTGGAGATTGAAGAGCCAACACATGGATACTGGATCTTTGCCCTTCCTAGCCCCTGAAAGCAGCTAAAGGGGGACTGGCCAAATGAGTAAGGGAAATAGTGAATTTCTCACTACAAGAGGACTAAAAGAGGCTGGAGTGAGGGCATTCCTGAAGAAAGCACCAATAGATCAAACTATTCTGAATAATTATCAGTGAGTCTCTAACATTCCTTTTTTGGACAAGGTTCTAGAGTATGTAGTTTACACAACTGTGTTCATTACATACATGTGCCTTGTAAATGTATATCAATAGAGCATAGCAATAGGAAAGCAGGTGGGATTTTCAAACCACTGGTAGGGATATTGAGGCCCCATCTACACAGATAATGCAGTGTAGCTGCCACATTAGCCTGGGGTGTCCAAATGACATACCCAGACTAATGTAGTATAACCTTTTACTCCAGCTTACACCTTGGTTAAAAAATACCCTGCAAACACCATGAAGATCCAAATCTTTGGGGTGTTCTATCAGTAATAATAATATAATAATAATAAACTTTATTTATACCCCACTACCATCTCCCCAAGGGACTCGGTGCAGCTTACATGAGGCCAAGCCCGCAACACATCAATAATAAAACAGTAGCAAACAAACAATACAAAACAGTTAAAATACATCTCATAAACAAAAATAAATAAAATATAAGCAGTACATTAACACAACAAGCATTTAAAACCTACGGCTGGGCCAAATGTAAAATCAAAATTTAAAAAATAATGCTGGGCATGAGCAAGGTAGGATATAACTGGGATGGAAATTTTCAGAGGGGATAGGGCATGCAAATCAATCAATTCTAAATGAATAATAAAATGCATTTTGAGGGCATATTGCTGAGAAATTAATTATTCTGGAAAGGCACACTGGAACAACCACGTTTTCAGGCTCCTCCTAAAAATTGCCAGAGTTGGGGCATCCCGGATGTCCTTGGGAAGCGAGTTCCAGAGTCGAGGGGCCACTACCAAGAAGGCCCTCTCCCTCGTCCTCACCAATCGCGCCTGCGATAGAAGTGGGAGCGTGAGCAGGGCCTCTCCAGATGATCTAAGAGATCGGTGTGGGTTCGTACATAGAGAAGCCATCTGGGATTCCAGTGCTGCCCCAAGATTCCCCCACTATCCCCCATGTGATGAAGTCCTGTGTTTCAATTGAATAAATTTATTACGATCATTTTAGAGTAATCAAGTGTATAATAATCATGTCAAGCAAACAAGTGATTTACATGCATGTTAGTCTTGAGCATGAAATATTTCCCAGAGATGAAGTCAGATTTTTTACTTACTTAAACATTTGTTGTTTATGGGACTAAGAAATACTTTTTGTTTGTAGTCACTGTATGGAATGTAGAAAATGAGAAATCTATATAAACAGAATGCATGCATATTTTCAAGTTTTGATTAATCTGAAAAGATGCTGTTAGATTGATTACAATGGGTTAGGATGCAAATTCCAAATATATTTACAGATTAATAAATAATGGGTTGACTTATTTCCAAGATTATAATAATAGGAAAGCTGAAAATGTGTCTCTGATATATTTACAGATACAAGGCTATGTCATCAATTTTTTTGGGGGGGGGGGTGGTGGTGCCTGGATTATGGGTAAATATAACCTCCATATCAAGGGAGCTTCCACCTGCTGTCCACTTTTGTTCTTTGCAATGGGATGTACTTTCTCATTTATGAATATATATATATATATATATATATATATATGTGTGTGTGTGTGTGTGTGTGTGTGTGTGTGTGTGTTTTGGGAAATATACTTTGCAGGACTGTGGAGGTGTAAAGAAAACTCCCAATTTTTTTTTACCAGAAATGGATTCCCAACATATTTCTAGACAGATTGAGAAAATAACTAATCTCTGTAAGAAAAAAAATGTTCGCACCCACATTTTGGCTTTTGTGCAAAAACTTGGGATTTGTGCACACATAATACTTTTCCACAAAAATAGTGTATTCACATATACTATTTCTTCAACAAGAATGATTTTGACCCCATTCAGTAGACATGTTTATTCTTGCATGCAAAAATGAAATGAAGATGTACATCCTAGGGGAGTGTATCCTTTTCCCCAGAAGAATCATACTCCCACTACATTTGGAAACAAAAAACCAGTCTGCTGGAAAACAAAGTATATGTTTCCGGCATGCCATTTAATTGTTGATTTGCAAGGCAAATTAGGCTTCTCAGTTGTTAGACTGATCTACCTGATTATCTCTCTGAACTGTTAGGAACGAAAATATGCCAGTGTACAAAATATATAGCAGATCTTCATAAGTGTTATTTCAGTTGCTCAAAAAAAACAAACCCTACTCTCCCATAAAATTTATTGGTTTTTAAATCATGCTCTCAAGAGACCAAAAAATAAGTAGACTTCGTTAAAAGTATCATAGTTGATTTATTTACAAACTTCATATATTCAGC
This sequence comes from Anolis sagrei, assembly GCF_037176765.1. Taxonomy (NCBI): domain Eukaryota; kingdom Metazoa; phylum Chordata; class Lepidosauria; order Squamata; family Anolidae; genus Anolis; species Anolis sagrei. Next base: position 272,839,243 of record NC_090021.1, on the reverse strand, counting down.
ATACAGGCACATTTCTTATTGGTTGATAGTTTAAATAATCTGTTCTCTCCAGCATTCTGTTTTAGTCTGTTCTCTGTTGCATACAAACTAACTACTCACTTCAGTTGAATACATTACTGAACACTGACTCAATACAAACTGACTATACACTGCAGCATACCGTCACTGCCTACTGCATATGAACACTGCTGACTTCATAAACTGTACTGCTTCTAAAATGGAGCTGAATATTCCCAGATCTGGTCACATGGTCTGCAGTCCCTCCCACAACCTCAAATAACACGGAGTTAAGGGAAAACTGCATATCAATATATACATACAATATCGTAGGCAGACACAATTATATTTGATGCTTCTGTTCAATGTTTGATGTTTTGTCTTATGTCTGATATAACAGGTTGTGTTTTTTATTAAATTTTAGTTGTTAAGTCATAATTTGCTTTTATATGTTGGGTTGCCAAATTTCATTACTATGGGTGTATCATTGTTGTGTTCGGTTACTAAATGTTTGCTTTTTTAAAAAAAAGAAATAAAATTAAAAAAGGAATTGTTGATTTGCTTTGCAATGGTGGAAACTGGCAGTGGTAGGTTTATGGCATGTCTCCCAATGTTACCTCAACGTTGGCAAGTTGCCTTTCCTTGTTTTAAGTTACAGTTTGCAAAACCTTCATCATGTTTGAATATTTCATTATTAATTTAGTTTCGACCTCTGCCTTTCACTAAAGCACCCTGCAATGCCTGGCATTAAGGTTTCTATTGAAGCATCGTCTGATTGACTGATTGCTTGTTTTCAGGTTTATTTTTTCCTGATGAGCCTCTTGCAGATGTCAGCGAAACAGCCTTTGTTTCGTCTTCTATCAAACAAGCAGACTGCTTGGGAATTTTTGTTTAATGCCAATGTGGTATAAAAAGGTCACATTGATTGCCATCGAGAAGTGAAATAAAGCCAGCTCTATAAAACAAAGGCATAGGAGGCATCTATCTGCTGTAATTGTGCTCCTCACATTATATTGATTTCTTATATTGTCTTCTAATGAATTTCAGATGGGCTCAACTCTACATATTGCTTCATTATCTTTAAATAATTTTTATACTGACTTTTTTGTTGGTGTTGTATTTTTTTAAGCAAGCCAGTATGAGTCCTGTTTGCTATTGGGGAAAACATGGTTATTTTGATATTATATAATATAAACATTGTGATATATGTGAAAAAGGAATATTCAACATGGAAACAACAACAGTAATTTTATCATCTTATTATCAATAGAGGTTTGAAACATTGCAACTTGGGATTTTTTTTCTGTTAGAAGTTTAGTCATGAAACATTCAGCCTCACCAAAGTTTCCTAGGTTACCGTATGGGTTCTGCTTTATCCAGAGAGAGCCAAAGGAAGTGTCCTGAGAAAGGAACTCACATCTTTTACCTTGGAATATGCTGAAGGAGACAGCATGGCCCATATAAAACACATTTCTTACATTGGCCCTACACCAATATCTGTGTTGTCTCACAAAAAATGCCTATACAGGCATGTTAAAAATGGAAACCATTTAAAAATGCTGCAAACTGGGTTTCATAGAATCATAGAATCAAAGAGTTGGAAGAGACCTCATGGGCCATTCAGTCCAACCCCCTGCCAAGAAGCAGGAATATTGCATTCATGCCCTTCACTGTCCCACTCACTTCTGTTTTCTCTTTTTTTTTCTTAACTGGACATGAGAAACATAGTGGAACAGGCAAAATTCTTCAGGAAATCTGCTAATTCTATCTCAGTCATGATCTCATTCTCTCCCTCTCACTCTTCAGGGTGAGAGAATAGGGAAGAGGCAATGAAGTTAAGCATAGTGAAAGTAGACAGATATCCAGTTTAGAAAAAAATAATAATCAGAAGTTAGTGTGGTAATCTTCACAGTTGCACCTTGTTCTGGTCAGGAAGTGAAATTTTAAACAATTGTTATGTTATCAGGATTGTAATGTTACCTTTCATATTTTGATTTTAGTCGCACATATTTAGTTATTGTTTGTGCTTCAGATCTTTAAGAGGCCTTTGTGGTGCCTCCCCATCATTTCATATTTCATCATCACTCATCCATATTTGCATGTTGCAATCATCTTTCTCCTACCTTCCCCACTACAGCAATTCAAAGGAAGCTCCTTCCTTGGAAGATTTTAAACAGAGGCTGGATGGCCATCTGTCAGGCAGGGCCAGCACTAGGTCATTTTCAAGTGTAAGCAAACAGTATCCCCCCAAACCAATCACTGAAAAATAAAAGGTAGAAGGTAGAGGTGAATAAAAGAATTACCTTACAAACCAGAAGTTTACTTACAGCATTATGTTCATATAAAGAAATGTCTTTTAAGTATTGACATCACTTCCAACTGCCATGGCTCAATACCATGGAATGAAAGTGGTATCAAACTGCATTAATTTGACATTGCAGTAGATGCCTTTGTTGCTTTTAAGCGGAAGGTGGTCAGTCACTGATTGGGGATGTTTCAGTGGCAGAAAGGAGTTGGACTACATGAACATCAAGAAATTTATTATTTATTATTTATTTCAAATATTTGTACCCCTCCCTTCTCTACCCCCAAAGGGGGACTCTAGAGCGGCTTACAGCCAGCAACAATTTGATGCTCCCCATATACAAACAGATAAAACATCAATTACAAAATAGGTAAAACATTAATTTAAATTAAAAACTATTTAAAATAGTGTGAATTGAATTGAATTGAGTGCTCTTCCAGCAGTCACCAGCCAATTCTTCTGCAGTGCCGGAAATATAGCTTAATGGTGTAACATGAGAAAATGTCAACCATTTCTGCTCCCTTGGCAGCCACCTCTCCACAAAAGTCAACATTGACACTGAAATACAGCACCACCTGACTCTGCGAGTGCAGCATTTTTTGCAATGAAGCAGAGAGTATTTGAGGAGCAGGACATTTGTAGGGAAACCAAGGTGCTTGTTTATAAAGTCCAAAACACCTGGAGGGTCCAAGTTTGCCCATGCCTTGAATACTTTAATATGTTGAATCAAAACAGAAATGCATATAATACGGTTTGTCCCCCCAACCCTGCTATACGCCTGCGAAACATGGACTGTCTACAGACATCACACCCAACTGGTACGATTCCATCAGTGTTGCCTGAGAAAAACCCTGCAAATCTCTTGGGAAGACAGGCAGGCAAACGTCAACGTGTTGGAAGAAGCAACGACTACCGGCATTGAAGAGATGCTCCTACGCCATCAACTCCGCTGGACTGAATGCCACATTGTCCGAATGCCCAAAGATCACCATCTCCTAAAGCAGTTACTCTACTCCCAACTCTAGAACAGGAAACAGAATGTTTGTGGGCAGGAAAAGATGGGCTTAAATCCAACCTTAAAAACTGTGGCATAGACACCCAGAGAGAACTGGGAAGCACTGGCCCTTGTGCGTTCTAGGTGGAGGTCAGCTGTCACCAGCAGTGCTGCAGAACTAAAAAAGGCATGAATGGAGGGAAAAAGGGAGAAACATTACAAGAGGAAGAAGGAACATCAATCCAACCCTGCTGAGGACCGCCTTCCACCTGGAAACCGATGTCCTCACTGTGGGAGAACATGCTGGTCAACAAAAGGACTCTACAGCCACCTTAATCAAAGAAATATCCTTGACAGATCAATGGTTGAGTAAAATAATGGAGATTATGAATATGGATAGAATTAAACAATTGATATTAACTCATCCTGAATATAAACACAATACCTAAAGACATCTCTTGAAAGGTAGAACATGTTATATTAGCTATCATTTCTTAAACTATTGTGCAAACCATTTTAAATTTCCATTCTACTTCTAATTTTTATATATTGTGGTTTTTAGATTGAATGTTTTTTAGTTTTGTGAGCTACTTTGGGTCTTGATTGAGAGAGAAAAGCTGGGAATACTTACTTAAGCAATCCCTCGTTGTCTGAGTAGGATTGTCTTCCAAGATCGGTGTCCTGGTGGTAGATACGTGGGTGACTGTGGAGCCCTATTCTTGACCTGCATGTTCTCCCTTCCGCACTGAGGGCATTAGTTTCCAGGTGGAAGGCAATCCCAGTTGAGGTTGGCTTGACATGCCTTCCTCTTGCACATTTCTCTCTTTCACCCTCCATTCGTGCCTCTTCAAAGTCTACAGCACTGCTGGTCACAGCTGACTTCCAGCTGGAGTGCCCAAGGGCCAGGGCTTCACAGTTCTCTATGCCTATGCCACAGTTTTTAAGGTTGGCTTTGAGCCCATCTTTAAATCTCTTTTCCTGCCCACCAACATTCCATTTTCTGTTCTTGAGTTCGGAGTAGAGCAACTGCTTTGGGAATACGGTGGTCGGGCATTCGGACAACGTGGCCGGTCCAGCGCAGTTGATGGCGGAGGACCATCGCTTCAATGCTGGTTGTCTTTGCTTCTTCCAGCACGCTGACATTTGTTCACTTGACTTCTCAAGAGATTTGGAGGATTTTCCGAAGACAGCGCTGATGGAATCATTCTAGGAATTGCATGTTACACCTGTAGACAGTCCACTTTCTGCAGGCGTAGAGCAGGGTTGGTAGGGCAATAGCTTTATAAACAAGCCCCTTGGTCTCCCTACGGATGTCCCGGTCCTCAAACACTCTCTGCTTCATTTGGGAAAATGTTGCACTTGCAGAGCTCAGGCGGTGTTGTATTTCAGTGTCAATGTTGACTTTTGTGGAGAGGTGGCTGCCAAGGTAAAGGATATGGTCAACATTTTCTAATTTTACACCATTCAGCTGTATTTCTGCATTGCAGACGGATTGACTGATGAACAACCACCACCACCAAATATAGTTCCTACTCATTGATCCAGTGCCAGGCCTGACCCCGGTTCTTCCAAGCAACTATTACAAGGCTGTTTTGGGATAAACCTATTAAGGCAATAGATTACCATCAGAGCAGACACAATGAGCTATGTTTAGCTCCAATAGGATGTGTTATATATAAACACACAACATACCTGGAAACAAAGATACATTCAACCGCAGGCTCAATGGAATGATGCCCTCCCTGTTTGCTGCTTTTGTTTCTGTGTAATACAAAAAAAAAAACCCTATTTATTTTGTCCCTAAAACTCAGGACAAACAAGTATTGACACTCTGCAAAACTGAAGTGTGGGCTGTTTGATTAGAAAAAATAACAAGGGAGGAAATGATTTAAAACTGAGATGTGGTCTGTCATGAATCTAACCTTTTGCCAGGAAGGCCCAAGCCTGGAAAGTCAGTAGCTGACATGTTCAGAGATAGGCAGGAGAGCTAAGAGGCAAGAGGGAGAAGTCAGCCGACTCCTGATTGGCTAGAGCAGTCAGAGGAGGAGTTAGCTTTGAGAGGGAAAAAAGGCTGTCTTATTTGACAAGCTGGGGAGTTGAGCTTTAAACATCGAAGAGTGTAGAAGGACAGTGAGGAAGAGGGAGCTGTGTAGGTTTTAGGCAGGGAGGGAAAACTTTTGAAGTGAGCCTTGAGATTAGAGCATAGGATAGGCAAAGGTTCCTGAAACACTGTACATAGTAGGGTCAGTGTAGGAAAGCCTATTTTGCTCTGTGAGGCAGTCAGTGGGCTGCGCTCAGGGACACACTGTGTCAGAGTTAGTGAACAGTGTGAAGCAAGGAACTCACAGGAAACAAAAGTTTTAGTCTTAAAAGAAAGACTGCTTGTCTAAACCAGCTAAGCCTCTGAAACGCATTACGCTTTTTTATCTCTCTTATTAAGAGTTGATTTGTTCACCAAGTTTCAATAAACCTGTTTCTAATTTTCATCTTTAAACTGGTGTCTGCCTCAGTCTATTACACTCCTTAGATCTCAGCTAGCCTAAAGAAACTCTATTTCAGTCCAGTCAGTGAGAGAAGCAGTTGTTAAAGAAGAACAAAGGCTTGAATAAACTTTACCTATTTCACATTCACACGCATGTTTTCCTCAGACATTAATTGAGGTGGTGGTGGCGAATCTACCTAATTACATCGATCCATAACTACATCACAGTTGGTCACTCAATAGTAATATTACTGAGGTGGGATAAGAGAGACTTTCCCCTTCGTCATAGTCATTTATCCATGTTAAAGTAGTGTCCAGCTGAACGTTAACATCTTTACACTGTAGGGCAGTGGGTGGATTGTTTGTTCCCCCTGCCCCAGAGTGTTGCCTAACCTTTATATGGTCATTTCTTGAAATGGAAAATTTCCAGCTAGGCCCTAATCCTAAAATGGGGATGGCACTCTGTGTCATGTGTGACCATGTGTTTCCATGACCAAGCCAAAATTCGAACCCTAGCTTCCAGTGATATAGTGCAGAACGCAAACCATTACACCACACTGACTCTTTCTCTATACACATACATACACATCTATGTATCATTTATATCTTTTTACACACCAATCTACCATCTATCTATCCAAACATAGATATCATCTATCTATTTACACACACACACATCTATCAATCTGCCAATCCTTATATAAACATCAAGCTAGCTACACATATACACCATTATCATCTATACATACACATCTGTCATTTAATTATCAAATATCAAATAATTGATCCATCTATCTACACATGTGCATGTATCAATTATTGACATGTACAATTATGTACATGCACAACTATATATCTCTATCATATCTATCTCTCTAATAATATGTATGTACACATACACATCTATGTACACTCTTATCTCCCTACCAACGCACTCATCTACACTCTTTTTTTATCTACACATGTCTGAACCCAGACACCTTAAAGAGCCAGGCTCAGGAGTATGTCAAAAAGAATAGTTTATTAATACAAAGCAAATAAGACTCAGAGAAACTTACTTCAGTGCCTCTGGTCAAAACTCAAAAGTTGCAGCAATTTTCCAGCTTGATAAACAAACTAAGGCAATAATCCGGATTATCCTGGCAAAAAATCCGGATTAAACAGGAACACTTCCAACACACCCCAAAATCACATAGTAAATGGAAAACAACCAAGCAAAGAGCCGTGAAGAAGAACCATCATCCAAATGAAGTCCAAAGTTGAAGAAATCCAAGTCCAAAGTTGCGAGGTTCCAAAGTCCACAAGGCAGTGTCATCGTGAAAAGCAGTACAAAGTCAAGGAGAGGGGAAATCCGCACTTACAAGAATCCAAGCCGGTCGGTAGCATGAAGCAAAACAGCATCCTGCAGATCCAGGACCCAAGCCCAACAGGAAAGCAGCAGCGACAAGATCCAAGACATGAAACCAACACTTTGCCTACTGCAAAGTTCTACCATTTCAGTGCCTACTTTTATCTTACAACTCATCATCCGATGATGAGCTGCCCTCCACCCCGTCCTCATCACTTTCCGCTGGTTTAGCTTCCACAGCTGAACGCCAACACCCATCCCTCCAACTCTTCCACCTCTTGTCAAAATTTAGGTCTCCCCAGGATTCCACAGTATCTCCCGATTGCCAATCCCCACCACTAGAAAACCCCGCAAATGTGTCACTAGACGTTTGTTGAATACACACATTCTGAACCTCTTGTACCTTGGTCCAATCCAGTGATTCCTCCTCATCCCCATCATTCCCAGACCCATCATTCCCAGAAAATCCCATGCAATCCTCTTTTTCCGTGGGAGCAGTAAGTATATCCCAGATCTTCTTTCTTTGTCACTCCTCATCTGACTCCTGCTCTCGAGTAATCCTCTTAGTTCCCCTATTCATATCCATTGTATCTCCTTCCTCCTCCTCACTCATTTCACTCTCGGAAAACCCTTTGAAGGACTCTTCATCAGTGGGTGACGAAAGTATCTCCCAGTTCCTCTTCATCTGCTGTTCCTTGTTTAACTCCTGAACACTCCTTTTCTCTCTACTGATGCCCCTACTGCCAGTTGCAGCATTGCCAACAGTCTCTACTACAACAACACACATCTGTTATCCATGCACACCTATCAATTATTGATCTATCAATCTATCTATACATCTATCTAATAATATGTATATACACATACACATCTATGTACACACTTATCTCCCTACCAGCACAGTACAACCACTTCACCCACCTCCCAACCCCCGTGCTGGGGCTCCGCTGCCTCCGCAGCCTCAGCATGGGCAGCAACCTCCTCCAAGCCATCCCGTCTGCCATCCAGGATCTCAGCAGGGGGAGGGAGGGAAGGAGAGGGAGAGAGGGAGCTGCCACGGGGCAGGGGTAACTCAAAAGCTCCTCAAGAGAGCCCCCCCCCCCCGAGACATGCACTCTAAGCAAAAGCGTAATTTGCATACCGTCTTGAGCCGCCCCTGCTGTCAGGGGTACTTTGATTGTGCTTTTCCTGCTGGCAGAGGCTTGGACTAGATAGCCCATGTGATCTCATCCAACTCTATTATTCTAATTGTAATTTGAATGCAACCGCACTACTATGATTTCCCATGGGGGGGGGGGAAGAGTACAGTTGTTAAATACAAAGAACTACACAGCCCATTGATTTTCCAGTTTCCCTATATGTCTGGACAATGAAGACGGCTGATAGGAAGAAATGAACTTATTTGAAATGAGATGCTAGAGAAGAGTTCCACAGATTCCATACACCACTTAAAGGGCAAATGAGTGGGTTTTAGATCAAAACAAGCCTGAATATTCATTTGAAACCAAAAATACTGAACTAAAGTTGCTGTATTTTGGATACATCATAAGACAATTGACTCACTGTAACACACAATAGGGCTTGGTAAAATAAAAGGCAGTTGGAAAAGAGGGAGACTGCAATACATATTATTTAATTCTAATAAAGAAGCCATAGCCCTGATTTGGAAGATCTGAAGAGGGCCGCTGATTACCTCTTCAAGGTCTCTCATTTATAGGGTTGGCTTAAGTTAAAATTGATTTCAGGGCAAATAACAACCATTACTAACACCACCAAGAATACTATCAGGTTTTCCCTTCAAAGAACTGCCTCCCTCTTCCAGCAGGTAGGACTTAGCAGCTCCAGTCTTGTAATGTTTAGCAGAGAATAAGTGCTATTTGAAGAAGCTGGGGGTGGCAATGGAGACAGGGAGCTCTGGCATGGACTGGCCCATGAGGTCACGAAGAGTCGGAGACGACTGAACGAATGAACAACAACAAAGTGCTATTTGAGTCAGTTGGGCTTGCCTCTGATATATATTGGATTGTGCTTGGATACAATAATGATATGGATAAATAGCTTCCCATCTCCAACAGTGCAGAAGTGGTAGAAAATAGGGCTGGGCGGTTTCGTTCGTTAATTTCGTAATTCGTTATTAATTCGTTATTTTTTTATAACAAAGCGACTAAAAATCGAAACGAATTTTTCAATTCGTTTCGTAATTGTTTCGAAATTGTTTCGAAATCATTTCGAAATCGTTTCGAAATTGTTTCGTTATTATTTCCGCATGTCTGGGGCAAGTTTTATAGTTGTTGTTTGTTTAATCAGTGAAAAAAAATATATAATTATCACACCAACAGTCAACAACAGAGGGAGAGGGAAGCTTCAGAAGTTCCCCCTGTCCCATTTGGAGGTTTTTTTAGCGTATTGCGTGGTCGCGTCCGCCATTAACGAATCGATTCGTAATTGTTTCGTAATTTCTGAAATTTTGTAAATTTCGAACTTTTTTAAAGAAAAATTTCGGAATTCTTTTAAAAATCGAAATGCAAAAACCCCCTAAAAACGAATTGAGTTTAGAAACAAATTTTTCCATGGTTGCCCAGCCCTAGTAGAAAAGTCCAGAAAATGTCTTCTTTGATGTTGTCATCCTACTGAAATACAGCATAAACTTTGTTGTTGATTCGTTCAGTCAATTCTGACTCTCCGCGACCTCATGGTCCAGCCCATGCCAGAGCTCCCTGTCTCCATTGCCACCCCCAGCTTCTTCAAGGTCAAGCCAGTCACTTGACCTCCATCCATCTTGCCCTTGGTCAGCCCCTCTTCTTTTTTCCTTCCATTTTCCCTAACATCATTATCTTCTCCAGGCTTTCCTGTCTTCTCATTATGTGGCCAAAGTACTTCATCTTTGCCTCTAATATCCTTCCCTCCAATGAGCAGCCGGGCATTATTTCCTGGAGTATGGACTGGTTTGATCTTCTTGGGGTCCAAGGCACTCTCAGAATATTCCTCCAACACCAGAGTTCAAAAGCATCTATATTCCTTCACTCAGCCTTCCTTATGGTCCAGCTCTCACATCCATAGGTTACTATGGGGAATACCATTGCTTTAACTATGCAGATCTTTGTTGCTAGTGCGATGTCTCTACTCTTCACTATTTTATCAAGATTGGTCATTGATTTCCTCCCAAGAAGTTAATGTCTTCTGATTTCCTGGCTGTAGCCTGTATCTGCAGTAATATTTGTGCCTAGAAATACATTAAGTCTGTCACTGCCTCTGTGTTTTCTCCTTCTATTTGCCAATAATCAATAAGTCTGGTTGCCATAATCTTGTTTTTTTAATGTTTAACTACAACCCAGCTTTGCACTTTTTTCACCTTATAAGGCTTGTTAACTCCTCTCTTTCAGCCATCAAAGTGGTATCATCTGCATATCTAAGGTTGTTAATGTTTTGTCCAGCAATTTTAATTCCAGCCTTGACTTTATCAAGCCTTGCACATTGCATGATGTGTTCTGCATACAAATTGAACAAGTAGGGTGAACGTAAAAAAGCCTTGCCATACCCCTTTTGCAATCTTGAACCAGTCTATTGTTCTGTGGTCTGTTCTTACTATTGCTACTTGGTCATTATACAGATTCCTCAGGAGACAGAGAAGGTGACTTTGTATCCCCATGCCAAGAACTTGCTACTATTTATTATTATCCACACAAAGGGTTTAGAATAGTCAATAAAACAGAAATAGATGGGTTTTTCCCCCTGAAACTTCCTGTCTTTCTCCATTATCTAGCAGATATTGGCAATAGGTCTCTCGTTCCTCTACCTTTTCTAAACACAGCTTATAAATCTAGCAACTCCTGCTCCATGTATTGCTGGAGTCTACCTTGCAGGATCTTGAGCATTACCTTACCGGCATGTGAAGTAAGTGCTACCGTACGAAACTATGATCATTCTTTAGCATTTCCCTTTTTTGGTATGGGGATATAAGTTGATTTTTTTCCAGTCTGATGGCAGTTCTTGTGTTATCCATATTTGGTGTCATATGGCATGTGTAAAGATCCCTTACCTTTCCAGCCTGGGTAGCAGGGCCTAGGAGAAGCAGGCCAGTTAGTTGCAGCTTTAGAAGGCCTGGCAGAGGGCAGCAGGAGCCATTTTAGTTTAGGGAAAACACCATTTCAGAGAGGGGGAGTGTCCTAGGCCTGAGTTAGCATTAGAACAGCCAGGATTGGTTTAAAAAAGGGGGCGGAGTTTAGCATGGTTTGGAGGGAAAGAAGAGGGCTTTTACAGTGAGTCTGTTGTTGTTAGGGATTAGAGTAGGAAGGCAGTTTAGGAGTTCGTGTTTGAGATTAGTTAAGAGTAGGCAGTTTGCCTTAGGTTTGCCAGAGAAGTAAGCTGTAGCAAACTGGAAACAGCTATTAGGGGAAAAATAGCTGGATTTGTAGTTAGCTAGGCCATAGTTTAGGATAGCTAAGCTACAGTTGTATCTTGACAGAGATTCAGCTCCTGTCAAGTATACTTGGTTATAAAGAGAAGAAAATCTCTATATTTGTAACAAAGAAAGAACCATTCACGTGTAACCGTTACGCTTTCAAGACACAAGCCAGAAGTTCTCTGTAACCATCAAGATTTTAAACAGCATTTACTCTCTTCTGTATTTCTATCAATAAACTTTCCTTGTTTATTTTAAAACTCAAAAAGCCTGAGTCAAGTGTGCCTTTGTGGCTATAGTCCCTTTTCCTTTGCAACCTCAACTAGTTTTCTTTAAAGAAGCAAATAAGAAGACACAGTACTTGGTGGTTTTAAAAACCCTTTTATTATTATTGAATAGCCAGGGTGTTCCTGTACATTGCAATTTGTTATGGTGGCAGCGGAAGTTAATTAGAGAGACATTCCCTCATAACGTTTATATAGGTGCCAGTGGTGTGAATTCTTTATATTGGAGGGACAGTTGGTGGGATCTGCTTTACCCCCTGTCCAGAGATATTTATATTGGTGCCATATACATGTTCTTTATATTTAGATGGCAGTGATGCGTTATTGATCGTTTGGCCACACGCTGTGCCTTTATAGCATGCACCACCTTGACAGCATCATTTTTCAAGATTTTAAACAGTTTAACTGGGATCCCGTTGTCTCCTGTTCCCTTGTTATTCGCAATGCTTCTTAAGGTCCATTTAACCTCACTCCTCAGGATGTCTGGTTCTAATTCACTTCCTGTATAGATAGTCTTGCCACATTCCCTTGATCTCTTCAGCTTCTGTTGGGTTCTGGCCATCTTTGTTTTTGATCATGCCCATCTTTGCCTGAAATTTACCTCTAGTGCTTTGAATTTTCTGGAAGAGACCTCTTGTCCTTCCTATTCTACTGTCTTCTTCCACTTCCATGCATTGCTTGTTTTAAAATAGTTCCTTATCTCTTCTGGCAACCTCTGGAATTGTGCATTTAATTAGGCATATCTCCCTGTATCACTGTTTCCTTTTGCTTTCCTTCTTTCTTGGGCTACTTCCAGTTTCTCAGCAGACAACCATCTTGCCTTCTTGGTTTTCTTTTTCTTTGGGATGTATTTTGTTGCCACCTCCTGAACAATGTTGCAAACTTCTGTCTACAGTTCTTCTGAGATTCTATTTATTAAATCTAATCCCTTAAATCTATTCTTCACCTCCACTGCATATTCACTGGGAATATTAGTGAGATCATATCTAACTGGTCTCTGTGTTTTCCCTATTCTCTTTAGTCTACACTGTGCAATAAGGAGTATGTGATTTGAACTACAGTCCGCTCCAGGTCTTGTTTTCACTGACCGGATGGATGTCCGCCACCTTTGGCTGCAAAGGATGTGGTCAATCTGATTTCTGTCTTGACCATCTGGTGAAGTCATGTATAAAGCTGTCTTTTAGGTTGTTGGAAGAGAGTGTTTGTTATGCACAGTGAGTTTTCCTGGCAAAATTCTATTAGCCCACATCCCGCAGCATAAACTATGGGGGAAATATTTTGGTTTGAAGAAGAAATTGAATTATTGTTAAAGATAAGGTTGGGCAGGTACAAGCTACTAGTATTTACCACAACACTTTTTTTTGTACCTAAGCAGAACTTTTCTTCATTGCTATTCACCTCAGCATGAGCCTTGAGTAACTTCCTTCTATCTCTCAACCCATAAATACTAGGCCCATGTGATCAATGAAAAAAAATGTTTCAATACTCATTACAAAATTAAGGGGTGGGGGAAAATTGTGGACTTGGAATGTGGACTGGCAAAGACTCAGAATACTTTCACAATCTATTGGTAAAATAAATCATAGTTTTCCTTTACCAATCCACAAGGCAAATCAGAAGTTAGATTGAAAAGACCAAAAGAATTGGAGTAGCTCAGCACCAAAACAATCGCTCTCTCCTTCTCAACATGAGAAGCGAGTGCCCTAAGTTGCTCTGGGATGATGATGCCCTCTGAGAACCTCTACCAGTTCTCAGCACAAATGGCTCAAACTCTGTGAACAGAAGACTCCTGATCTCTCACATAGAACTCCTATGTGAAAACAGGAATAAGGGGCTTGGACACTACCAAGGTTAACCACACTTTATAGAACCCATGTAGAAAATAAAACTTAGCAAAGCCTTGGTATCATGCAAAGTTGAAATTGCCTGAGGAGGATGTGAAGTGTGCTGAGGAGGAACAAAATATTTAAGTTGTTCTAGAAAGCCTTCCAACACAGCTGGGTGCTTTCATTAAACTTGCCTGATATTTACCTCATCACAGATTCTTAAGGTATTAATTAAAGGCTCCCAGGTACTCAAGCTGAAGCAACCCTCATTCTCTACAAAGCATGTACCTGTTGAAATACATAGACTTAAGCAAGTAATCATCATGAGGAGAAACTCATTGCCAATTACCTGCAGGCATTGCATGGTCACTACCCCTAGCGGCAGGCTGCCCCAGTGTCATTGGCTCTTACGCTATCAAGCTCAGCCAGGGTTAATTACTTATGGTAATGAACAGTTGTGTTCCCTCCAGGCTTTCTCCTCTGGGTTCTTCCATGATTATTCCTTTTGTATAGAAATCTTCTTGGCTGTAAAACAGTGGTAATTTCCTTCGCAGCTTGTGCCCAATGGAAGTTCATATGAATATTTCAGCCAAAATACATTTGACAGCATCTGGGCCCAATGAACTGGGACTCATGTTTTTAAATCCCCTGTTGCAGATGTTCTTCAGGCACTATGAAATACTGCCAAAATCCTTTAAAATTCAAGCAGAGGCCTTCACTTTTGCCTTTAGTAAATGTCTGAGAATTCTGGTATATCAACAGGTACATTTTTTCTCTTTTGATCCTCTTAGAACAGAACTTTGGGATACATTGCATAATTTCTGGCAAGGACTTGATTGGAGTATGGATTAGGATGATGGCAGGATCCTGAGGAAATAGAAATGATAGTGTCACAGATATTACAAGAGAAATTCACTTTCAAAACATTTATTTCGGTCATTGACCAGCACAGGAAATAGTGTCACGTTTCCTTACAAACCTGGCATGTTTGGTACATTAAAAATATAAATACAACTACTAAAAACACAATATGGGTGAGGGAACAGAAGGGGAAACAAGGTAAAAACATACAATGTCCAGATCCCTCACCAAATTGTAGATTCAGGGAAGACGATTACTGGACACACAGTTGACTTTTGGAACTAGTCATTCCCTGGCGGATTTTGTATGCTGCTGCACAAAACTTTGCGACATTGTAGGTTGTAGCTGAATTAGTATCCGCAAGTAGCAGGGAGGTATAAAATTGTCCTGAATGGCCTGGGTGCTTGTCTATCAGGGGTAAGATAAGCCTGGCACGGGTATCCCTGTAGAACGGACACTGAAGGAGCACATGTTCTATTGTTTCCACATGACCCGAGTCACAGGGGCAGAGTCTCTCTGGGAAAGGGATCTTCCGGTAGCGGCCTTCGAGTACAGCTGATGGGAGAGCGTGGCATCGGGCCAGGGTGAAAGCCCTGCGATGAATAGGAACCTCTAAGTATGTTAAATATGCCATAGGGGAGGCAAGGTATCTGCTGTCTTCACTGACAAGAAAGGTTGGAGCCGAGGCCAGATCTAGTTGGCGCTCTGTGTCTGTGATACATTGTTTAATAAGTGCTTTGGCTTGATTGTAATCCATAGCTAATAGTAGACCTGGAGAAAATCCCAACGAGGAGATTTTGGATGCTACCGCCTGCTTCCATGTGGATTGGAAGTCATCCTCCATGGTTAGTGGGGCAAGGCCAAGGGGTGCACGGGACAGTCTGAGCCAGAGGTTAAGTATGGCCACCCACACCCTGGCCTCCACTCTCATAAAACCCGTCTCTAGTCGCAGGGTGGCATTAGAAACACATTTAGGTACCTGCAAGGCCGATCTCAGAAACTTGGACTGAACCACCTCTAATGGGGCAAAACTGGGGAAGGGGCCCAGCTGAGCACCATACAAGAGTTGGGCTAATGACTTGGCTTCAAACAGCTTGAGCGCTGCCGGTGTGAAGTGGCCCCCTCTTGTCCTAAGATATTTAAGAATGGCAATTGAGCTCCCCTGCGCGGTGTTGGATACTTGATCCCCATGAGCTCTTCTGCTACCATTAGATTGGAAAACTACACCTAGATATTTGAAGGATGTAACTTGTTCAATTTTATGACCATCTATGCTCCAAGAGTAAGTCCTGGGCCTATTAGCGAAAGCCATGATTTTGGTTTTATTGTAATTGAGTTGGAGCTGATCTGTGTTGCAATGTTGTATTAATGCTCTCAAAGCTCTTTTGAGCCCAATGGGTGTTCTAGAGAGTACAGCAGCATCATCTGCATAAAGCAGGATGGAGATGTGTCTTCCCGCCAGCTTTGGGGGGTGGAAGTCCATGTTTTGAAGCTGGGCCACTATGGAGTTTATATAGAAGTTGAACAGCAAAGGGGCCAGAATGCAGCCTTGCTTGACACCCTTGCATGTTTCACTTTAAAAATATTGCCTAAGAAAAAACACAATAGTGATGTTAAAAGTTTTTCCCCTCAGAATGTTAGCTTTCTAAAACATAGGGGCTCTTTTGTTTCTAGGGAGGAATATCTAAACTGGCTATGTCACTATTCTTTAACTATTAGGGATTATTCTCCTTTGTATTATGATCAGTTTGATGCTGCATTTGTATTGTTGTTCACAGTGCAGCAGGTAACCCAACTTCTTAGAACAAAATGGTTTAGGCCACAATGCCCCCTATATTTTGTTGTGTAATTTGAACTCAGTGGGAAATAAGTACCATTGAACTCAGTGGGATTTACTGTTAATTGAATATAAATTGGATTTCTCTGTGAAGTGAACTTGGAAGTCATGTCTAATTATTTTTGTCTCCTTGGAAGTTCAAGGGTAAGCTTTTATCTAAACAAAATGGAATCCTTAAAGCTTGTAAGACAAGTGGTGACACTCAAAATATTAATATGACTCAATACTATAACTTCTAGCTCACTTAAAATTGTTAAGGAGAATTGTGATGGATCAGTTCAAAGCCTTATCTAGATCAGCATTCCTTTTCAAATAATGGCCAAACAGATGTCTTTAATATGCCCACAACAGAATATAGATGAGGAAGCCCCAATTGTGTTGTAATTTGAGTACTGGACTATTATCGCTCACACTCCAAACAATGGGGGGAACTGGTAATAATGCTGCTACTGCCACTCCCAGTGTCAAACTAATCCCTAATCCACATGGGGGTGGTGCCTCTTCTCAGGGTTCCACAACCCACTGGTTGAGAGATGCTTGGTGTCCTTTTTACGGCTCACTTTGGCATTACAATGCAGACACACTGTCTGCCTTGGATCGCCTGGATCAAGGTAGAAGTGGTCCCAAGTGGAGGAACGAGACCTTCCAGTTACTTTGGGGGGGGGAGGGAGATTGCTGGCTGGGAGGGGGCAGGCGCAGCTCAAGATGACAGCGACACGGGGGGGGGGGGGTTGCATCTCCTAATCCACCTCAACTCCTCCTCTTCCTCCTCCTCTTGCAAAAGTTACACTGACTTGTCCCCACTGGGGCTACTGGTGGGAATTTGAAATAACAATGGCAGTGGTATCTCAGAGGCTTCTTCCTCAATGTACTGAGGCTGTACATCAGTAGCAGCCTCCAAATGAAAACTTATTATTCTTTGTACTTTTGCTGGTGTCATGGGGGGATCTGATTGCTGTTACTGAGTTTCTGGAGAATGAAAAGATTCAGTTGATGTTGTACCTCATCTCCCACTCCCTTTGTCTCCCCTGGAAGCCTGGACACTGGCAGTTGACCCCAAGCCAGCACCAGCAGCACGATGATGGCCTACAGACCTCATGATTTCTTGTTAATGTTATATGTATTGTTGTTATACATTTATTATTAATATAAAATATATGCTATGTGTATTGTATTAGTAAATTGCAGTGCTTTTTTGGAATTTGAGGCTCAGGCTTCTTATGAGAGAGAATAGAAGAGTGCGCACGCACGCACACAAACACACACACACAAGTACAAGGAAAAGATGACTAGCAGAGTCAATTTCAAAGGAACAACTCAATTAGTTGTTAATGTTTTTGGGGAGGAAGGCACAGCCAGCAGAGGGTCTAACACACACAAACAATCCAGGTGGTGACGGGCAATGCAACAGGAACAGGCTGATTTTTTGTGATTTTTTAATTAAAAGTTACTATTGAAGGTAGAATTCTTTGGAATGGAATTATTATTAAGAACAATCTTTTATGTCCTGATGGAGGTTGGAGTTCAGAGAAAGACGATGGGTTCTGTTGGCCTGGCAAATGGCATAAGTTTTTCCACAGATTGAAGCCCAAAACCAAGTGTTGCAGTTCTTCTTACTACTAGCAACAGCCAAAGGAATACTACTAATACTTACTACTACAATTTTTACTTTCAGCAGGCAGAGAACACAGATAGAAATATAAACAGAGATAACTTGTTTGCAAATGAATGAAATTATAGGTAGGTAGGTAACTAGAGAGTAGTTTCTGACAGTGAGGCTTTTCTGTTTGTTTGCTGGGATTATTGTTATTAATAATTATTGTTATTTTCTTTTGCAAGTATTTTCTGAAGGAGAGGAGGGGAGATGATGGTGAAATCATGGAGGAATTTAAAAGGGTCTGGCCCTGAAGGAGAGACCCTGCGGACCCACCAAAGAGGGCTCGCTACAATGGTGAGCAAAGAAAAGCCCAATTTAAAAGGTTTTTCCTAAGTTCCCAAAAGAAATCTCACCAAAGTTGAAGGAAGTGCCACCGAAATGATTTTATTGCGATTCAGTTGAAAAGGATGCAAAACAGCAATATTTCGCCAAGCTGAGCATACAGTGTACAAAAATAAAGGCCTTTTTATACATAAAACAGAGCTGCCAGGTTTGAATCTCCCATTCCCTGCCCCTCTGCCAGCTTGATGATGATTGGCTGCCGCTTTAAAGCTGGGAGGAGGCTTGGCCTCCTCCTGAGCGCCTGGGCCAATCGCTGGGCTTCTGCCGCTTCGGCGTCCTGGCGAATCAGGAGAGAGGGAGGCAGGACGAGAGGGAAACAATGGATTCTTGAGAGGATTATGGAAGTAGAAAATGTCCAAGTGGTCAGCGAGTCCCAGGGGCGGGGGGTGGGGGCAAGCCAGCTTTTTCTATTGTCTTTGAGTGGCTGCAATAAATGTTGATGGCTGGCAAGCCTGCCATAATCCAGATTTTTCCATTGCTGAGAGACAGGAACAATGAGGGAATTTTGGCTGTAGTTTCAGTAGAAATGAGTTGAATGAGTATCACCAAGAGCACACCAAATGCAAAGAGGTGCTCTTTCTTTCTCCTAAGTCTCTAAACACCTGCATACACCCCACCCACCCATCCTACACTTCCCCAACTCCCAGTCTCACTAATTTAAAAAATGGAAAATAAAAAAAATCAATGCTAGAGAGAGGTCAAGCCAAGCTAAGCCAAAAAATAAAGCTGAGAGCAAACAGCAAGGCAACCGGATTGAAGCATCTCTCTAGAGCCAGGACGCAACTGAGAGGAATGTCAGCACTTGCCCCATGAAATACACACAGCTTGCATAAGACATATCACGGTGTTATTATACTCTGATTGGCCCAACAGGCAGGGCTCACAGGGAAACCCTGTGCGAGGAAGTGACAGCCTCTTGGGCACCGCATGATGCTGAATGGAAGAAGAGGAGCCAGGACTGGCTGGTGTGTGGCCTGTTTCAGCTGAAAAAAAAAAAAACATGATGGCTGAGCCCTTACTATTATGGCCAGCCAAACAAGCTGAAGAAGCGGGTTTGGCCAAAGGAAACCAACCAAACCGAATCTGTGCACAAGCCTAATTTCCAGTAAAATGTAGCCTGAAGAAGATATCAGGACACACTTCACCTTAAAAATATTAAAATAACTGTAAACTATACTTTGCAGACACTGCACTATTTGTGAGCCCTAATACTACAACACTATGAATGTGTTGCTAGGTTTACGACTGGCATTGGCTGATAGTTTCATTTGAAACCTATTCCTCAAAAGGGGGATTGAATTTTTGGAATTTAAATCCAGTGTTGACATTTCAATCAATCTCTCCCATGGAATGAGAGCCGTACAAAGAAATATTTCACTCTTTCTCATAACACTAGGGTCACCCAATAATGTATGATTGTTTTACGCTTGGAACAAACAAGAGATACATTTTAATAATTCCCTGTTCCCCAGAAAGCATTAACATAGATGGCTCTTTGATATCTATGACAGTTCAAGGAAGATTAAGCTTAATCAAGCCAAATAGCTACATTCCATGCAAAGTATTCATGCAGAGCTTGGAGGCAACTATTCACAAATAATTTCATTAATTCATTTTTCCAATAAAGAAGGCATAACCACATACCATTATGATTGGAACTAAATAAGGGAGAAATTCACTAGTGTTTTGTG
Source organism: Anolis sagrei (assembly GCF_037176765.1). Classification (NCBI taxonomy): domain Eukaryota; kingdom Metazoa; phylum Chordata; class Lepidosauria; order Squamata; family Anolidae; genus Anolis; species Anolis sagrei. The sequence goes on along the minus strand of NC_090021.1, from coordinate 272,819,217 downwards.
GTCTGAATTGGAGGTAGGCTAATTTCCAACTCTGCCCCTTGTGTCACACTCAGTGTGGCATTGTTACAGCAGATGTCCTGTCTCTTCCAAAGGAGGAGGAGGAGAAATGCCACCAACCCACAGCTAAACATAAAATATAGACAAATTTATTATGTTATGGAAGTGCTATGAAAGGGTTCTAATGCCAATGCTATTCCAGTAGTTCTTAACCTATGGTACACAGACCACCAGGTGCCATGATGTCTTTAAAGGAGGCCTGGAAAATACTTGGAAAAATATTTTGAGATTTTACAGAAAAGAAAGAAAGAAAGTCACATATTGACAAAATGCAGGAGTATTTTGCTAGTGATAGGCATAATTTGTAAAAAGTTTCAACATCCCAAACCATTCAAAATTATGAAATTAGTGTTTGTGCTCAGCTGCTTCTGTACACAGTGACTGAGTCTGAAAATGGCTTGCTGGCTCAATTTGAAATATAAAGGTACTGATGATGATGTTGATGTTATTATTGTTATTATTATTATTTACTTTATTTATAATCTGCTTTTCTCCCTGTGGAGAGAAAAGGACAACAGAAAAATTAAAAAACAATTAAACAATACAGTGTGTATTATGGTAAAAAAAATAAAGTAAAATATAATAAATACACCTAAAATAGCCTTTAAAACTCACAATTCCCACCCCCCGGGATCCCCCGCCCACATTTTTCCAGCAGCATACCCCTTTCATCTTCCCCAAATGCCTGATGGCAGAAGATCTCAACCTGCTTACGAAAATGAAACTTTTTCCAGTCAACTTAAAAAGCAAGGAATATTGATAACCCAGAAGACATTGTAACAAGGAATATTGATAGTCCAGAAGACAAACCATTCTTACAATGTATGTTATATTATGACATATAGGCAAATTAACACCTGTGTTAAATGACACAGTTAAGAAGTGAATCAAGGGTTTCTCAGTCAATTATCAAGGAACAGTTATTAGATAATATTTCTATACCCCCCCCCCATTTTGTTCTGCACGTGAATGAAAGTATAGACATAGAAACAAGGCTGCCTAATTGTGCAATATTAGATAAACATGTGACTTTTTAAAAAACTTATAGTTCATTGTTCATTTAGATGCTCTACCACAGTATTTAACAGCACAAATGAGTTTATAACTGCTCATGATATGGGTTGGCTGAGGAGTGTTGGAATTAGCATAGATGAGCATGAGCAATGTCTGGCAAAATTTATGGGACTTATAGTATGGATTAATTATTATTTATTTATTTACTATATTTGTATAACCACCCTCCTCAGCCCGCAGGCGACTCAGGACGGTTTACAGAGGCAACAATTAAATGTCCAACAACACCATAAAACATTTTAAAACATTGACATATAATATAAAACCAAAACAAGATCAATAAAACATAAATCATATGCATCTCTTAATTAAAAACGTTGTCCAAACTCATCATCCAGTTGTTCCATATTCCTATGTCTGTTACATACAAAAATCATACAGTCAGTGACATGCTTCACATATAGAGGACGTTCTGGCGTTAAAAAGATACAAGAACATCTGAAACAGATGTAACATAAATCAGTCCAAATTGACATTTTTTTTAAAAAGCAAACCACTGAATTCATGAGCAGCAAAGATATGAACAGAAGAATACCTTCAGCTTTCATTACATTGTGAAGTTCATTGGCTATCATAAGGTACATTTTTATCTTGTTTTGGGGAATTGAGAAACAAGATAAGATTTTTTTTTTCCTTATGGAGCAGCATTTTCACCTTAGTATTTATTTATTTATTTATTTATTTATTTATTTATTTATTATGACTCAAGGTGGTTCACAATTGGCAACAATGTCATAAGTACTTTTTAAAACATTAAATAGGTTCTTTTATTCAACTTTTAGTGAGTCAGGTTGCATTAGGCACTTTCAGAGAAAAAGTAGACACAGACTCCAGTACTGGATTTTATAATAATTATATTGGTTACATAGACAAAGGTGAATATTACATCAATGTTTACACATATACTCTAACATTCAAGCATTCATTCATCATTCATTCATTCATCAAGCATTCTTACCATTCTTCTTGTTGAAGATGATCAGCTTCTTGAGAGGAGGCGGCTGTTCATGATGGTGTTCAGAAATGATGTTCAGTTGGTCTGACATACACGCTCTGACCAACTTTTATTTATTTATTTATTTACTTACTCACTTTATTTATATACCGCTTTTCTCAGCCCTCAGGTGACTCAAATACTACTTTTATGTAGTATTTTCTGTTGATGTGGTTCTGAAAGTTGTAAATTACTGACAGACAGATTCCATCAGTTCCTGGACAGATGTTGATTTTGTTTAATCGGCTTTCCTTATCAAGGAGGCTTGTAAACATTTCTGTAAGGAGCCAGTGTTGACTTCCTTACTTAGAACCATTGTCTTTGGCAATGTAAACAAGTTATTTTTCACCAAGTCAGAATTTCAACAGTTAATCATTTGTCTCAAATATCTTCAGCATTTTTTAATCAGCCCATGAGTTCTTCACCTCTGTCTTGTAGTTTTCCAGGCCTCATTCCTTAGAATGGTATCTTCAGCCGGGCCACATTCGTACACCTTTCATACAATCTCACTCAAACCATACAGCATATTTTATCATGACAACAATTCAATGCCACAACCATTACAACAGTTAAAACAACCATAAAATAGCATTAAAACCTTTAAGATATATTATAAAACAATTAAACCTTTTTTAAAAATATTAAAAACCGTACAAGCCTTAAAAACATTATCGTGAGCGTATCCATGTCTTGTCATTATTCAGTTTCATTAATTGTTTGACAGATTTTCCTGGTTAATAAAATCATCGTAACTGTGAGATATCTTCACCCATTTAAATATGGTCAACTTTAATCTCCAAGGAGAACAAGTTACAGCTTTTCAACTTCAAGACAAGATTGAAGCAATAATGGAAAAGTTTGAATTCTGGCACAGTTCCCTATCGCAATGAAATTCTGAGACATTTCTGTACCTCACAAATTTTCTTGGTTCCACCAATGAAGAGTTGTCAGAAATACAGTCTCTCTCTGTGTAGCAAACAATCATTATACAATTTCTTGTAGCATATAAATTTACCATGCCATTGTTTACAATAGGACTCAAACATCCATGGATTTTGATATCCAAGGAGGGTCACTTAGAAAAAAATTGCTGTGATCATTAAAATCAGCATGGATTTGTAACTGATTGACCAGGCAAATTCAACAGCTACCAACCAATGGGTCCTCTTCATCCGGCAGAGAAGTGAGGTGCACACAGTTCTGAAGTGGGACCAATGCTATTCAACATCTTTATCAATGACTTAGACAATAGAATATAAATATATTGCTCATCAGATTAGCAGATGGTATCAAATTAGGAGGGCTTGCTAATATCTAAGAGGACAGAATCAAAATTCAAAATGACTTTAAACAGATTGGAAAGCTGGGCCAAAAGAATAGACTAAAGATGACACAAGCATGTTTCCTGCCTCTCCAGAGTCTATGACACGGAGCATTGGATTCAAAAATACAGGAAAAGGGATTCCACCTAAACAATGCAATTCAACAGTGGAATATACTGTCTTGGAATGTGGTGCAATCCTCTTCACTGGAGGTTTTTAAATAGAGGTTGGGTGGCCACCTGTTGGGAGTGCTTTGATTGTGTATACCTACATGTTAGTGGGTTGGACTGGAAGGCCCTTGTCATCCATTCCAATTATATGATTTCATGATTTCATAATTTGGATATAATGGGAGGTTGTGAGTAATTCTTCAAATACAATCCTTGAAATTTAGTCACCCTCTCTCCCAAAAAATTAACTGTTTCACTACAGAATTGTTTATAATGATCTTATGCTTGCCATTACTTGATTAAACTGGGTATTTTTAACTAAGGCATGATAAATTAAAAGAACAAGGAATATCTGGGTGGGTGAGAACATATGAGTAATCTTAATTAGAAATATAATATGCCCATTATTCTGTGTTGGAAAAGAACTTTTATATTACGAATTGCAGAGATAAAGACTTGAAGTGTAGCATATTACCATGTTAGCTGAAGATAAAAAAAGGTTAACAGCAAAACAAATCTCTTCTAAAATCACTCTGGAATAATTGATTTGAAGATGCAACATCCAATACCCCATTTAAGTTCTGTATATCCTAGCAGAGTTAGCTATATATTTTTATTACAGTGTTATTACTAGGACTTGAATGCATTCATGAATTTATTCTGAGAAAATGCTTATAAACACAAATGTATGTATAAATACCCCAAACACATCAGATCCAGTATGATCTTGAAAGATAAATAGGGTCAACTCTGATTAGTACTTGAATGGAAGATCAACCACAGTTAACTGATACGGTGGGATATATTTAGGAGGAAGAATCTGGAGTGTTCCTCTGAGGCCTCTTCTACACAGCTGTATAAAATTCACATTATCTGCTTTGAGTTGGATTATATGGCAGTGAAGACTAAAATAATCCAGTTCAAATCAGATAATGTGGATTTTCTGCTTTGATAATCTGAATTATCTGGCAGTGTGGAAGAGGCCTGAATGTTCCATATCTAAGTCACCATGACAGACAACTTGAAGTCACATACACAGACTAACATATTCACCATTAAGGTTCCCCATAAATTTCAAACTGAGGTACATTTGAAACCATGAGAATCATATAAATAAATGAAAATACCATAAACGTCTTACACCTTTGAAAAATAAGATAGACCCTCTCCCTCAGGACAAATTACAAGTTCACATAATTTGGTTACATGTAAGAAATTGTACTGGGAGTCCTTTACATTTTTACAAAGTTGTATGTAAATCTGTGTATGTATGTACCTCTATCACTTCTCTACTATGCTGCAGCTTTGACAGATTTTTTTGGAGCCCTAAGGGTAAGTCAGCTTGCAGTTATAGTTGTAGTTGTAGGGATGGCTCTGGTAGAGAATTAGCAGTGGCTGGATCAGGCAATCTTGCACATTTGGTATTCTAAAACTGACCAAAAAGGTAAGGGAACCATGGTGGAATTACATACCTGTGCAGAGGTTGACCTTTGCCTTCTGAATGCCCAATGACAATATGTGGAGGTAAGGGAAAAAGTTCCTGGTGTTCCATTCAAATATGCAGAACCCTTCCTATTGCAAAGGATCTGTTTTGGAAAGTTACATCTAGGGCTTTTTGCGCATTGGGCCTCTACAGGCCAATTTTGGTACTCATTCCTTTTGTATTGAGGCTGCCTCCACAGCAGCAGCCATGGATTTAATGACCAGGTTATTCAACACATTAGAAGAGAGCACTTTAATGTATATCAGAGTTACTTGTGGGCATTCTTGGCAGCAGTCTAGTTTTTATTGATCTCTTGGGTCATTCAGTTTACAAATGTGGATCAGTTCAAAGGTGAATCCTCATCTGTGGACACAGTCTATTCTTTTGGGTGGAGAGGCATGCCTGTGGAAGTCACCTTGTGCATAATAATACAATGATGTATGTTAAACCTCCTTTGCAAACTGGCTAGTCCAAGGTAGTACTTCTAAGGCTATAATTTTGCAAGCCCTAAGGAATCTGAGTTATATCAGGCGTCATTGGTCTGGAGTAAAGATTGCTTGGTTGGCACTGTTACCATGTTTGAGGTGACTGGGGAATTGTAATCTCAAAAAGCTCTATTTGGTCCAATGAAAGATTAACTAGAAGCTGAGAATTGCCATGGGGCAAACTGAGGACTGGGTGATTCCCCCATACACAGATGGTGTTCAAATGGCCAGAGTTGTACAGGGCCAATGGAGTACACATCTCGGCGGAGGGGGATGTTTTATTTTTGAATTATTTAAAACAGGCAATGAAGTGCATGTTTGCCTGCCTAGTGTAAAGAAAGGACTATGTGAGCCCCAACCCCTTTGGTGGCATAGTAAGGGTGTAATAGTCCTGGTAGGTACCTTGCCCCCCTCCCACCCCCTTTGAGCCGGTGAGGGGTTGGCTTCCAAAACAGTTCCTATACATTTTAGGGGTCAGATACCTGAAAGGGGGGGGGGATACCCCTGGGCTGGAACAAGAGTTCTCACCCTTGAACAATGGAGGTTTGGAAGGGAGCACCCTCAGGATGGTCTTCTAGTTATGATCAACTGAAAAGTGCAGCCAAATAATTTTGTGTGTCCTCTGGGATCTATACTGCTCATATGTCCTGGAAGGTGTTCAGAGGGAGTGACAACTGGCCCAGGGACAATTCTCAGTAGGTGGCTAAAAATCAAGAGTTGTTAATTTATGGGTTAATGCCCCTTAATTTTTTTATGCACATGTTATTAAATAGACATCCATTTTTCTGTGTCTGGTCTCTTTATTTTGCAGCGGGACTTCAAATATGTGTGTGTGTGTGCATCTCTATCACTTCTCTAATTAGAGATGCCACATTTTTGCTATTCCAAAATTTACTGATTTCTTGTTTTTTGAGAGAACCATCATTTTTTTCATTTCATTTTCTCCCATTTTAATTAGTTATTTTTATGCACAGTATTGCATTCTTTTTCATGATGGTGACGGTGATGGTGATGATGATGATTTAATTGACAATTTTCAATTTTTTCCACACAAGTGGGAGAGATGGGAAAGTCAGGTACATAAAGAAGAAGAAAGAGAGTGGGTAGTGGAGTTATTGTTAGCAAATTAAATATTTACAGATATTTAGCATGTCGCCCCCCTGCAAAGAATTGTTACCTTAATGAAGTGTTGGATTTTGAGCAGAACAGACCACGGAACAACAGACTGGTTCAAGATTGGGAAAAGACTGTGGCAGAGCTGTATACTCTCACCCCATCGATTCAACTTGTATGTAGAACACATCATGTAACACGCGGGGCTTCATAAATCCAAGGCAAGAGTTAAAATTGCTGGAAGAAACATTAACAACCTTAGATACTACTTTGATGGCTGAAAGTGAGGAGGAGCTGAGGAACCTTATAGCCAAGGTGAAAGAGGAAAATGCAAAAGCTGGGCTGCAGTTAAACATTTTTTAAAAAAACCAACATTATGGCAACCAGACTTATTGATAACTGGCAAATAGAGAAAACATGGAGGCAGTGACAGACTTTGTATTTTTAGGCATGAAGATTACTGCAGACACAGACTGCAACCAAGAAATTAGAAGACATTTAATTCTTGGGAAAAGAACAATGACCAATCTCGATAAAATAGTTCAGAGTAAAGTCATCACACTGGCAATGAAGATCTGCATAGTTAAAACAATGGTATTCCCCATAGTAACCTATGGATGCAACAGCTGGACCACAAGGAAGGCTAAGTGAAGGAAGATAGATGATTTTGAACTGTGGTGTTAGAAGAAAATTCTGAGACTGCCTTGGACCACAAGAAGATTAAACTTGTCCATACTCCAGGAAATAATACCCGGCTGCTCACTGGAGAGAAAGATATTAGAGGCAAAGAGAGGTTTCTCTCATGTTCCTGCATGGGGAGCTGGAGGTGAAAGAGAAAGCACATCTGCGCTCTCCCGGGATTCGAACGTCCGAACTGTTGGTCCTCAGTCCTGCCGGCACAAGGGTTTAACCCATTGAGCAACCAGTGGCTCATTCACAGAAAAGCTTAGAGAAGATAATTATGCTGGGGGAAATCGAAGAAAAAAGGAAGAGGGGCCAACCATGGGCAAGATAGATGGATGGTATCCTTCAAGTGACCTTGAAGGAGCTGGGGTGGTGACAGCCAGTAGGGGCTGGACCATGAATTCACGGAGAGTTGAAAGTGACTAGAGGAATAAACAACACCAACACCAACAACATTATGTTACCAAGAAAGAGAGGGGGGATCGCAGGGAAGGGGAACATAGTAAAAAATTATAATTGAAACATTTCTTTCTTCATATCAATTACCATTACACACAATATCTATTTATTTATTTATTTATTTATTTACTGTATTTATACCCCACTCTTCTCAACCACGAAGGGGACTCAGAGCGGCTTTACAGATTATGGCAACATTCAATGCTGCATCATACAACAAATAATAAATATAACATATCAAATTATAAAACAATTAAAACATAAATGCAATATGTGCAACAACAAATAATAAATACAACATATCAAATTATAAAACATATAAATGCAATAAAATGTATTAAAAATAGTTTTAACAGAGCGGATGTTCCATCAGGGGAAGAATGAGATGGCAAACCAGGGTGGCAGTGTTCACTCAAGAGAAGGCCCAGAAGCTGAGTGAGTCCCTAGAAGCTGAGCCAGAGGCAGCAAGAGAAAGAAATGCTGCCCCTTCCCACAAAGCCCCTGGTGATGGTACCTTCACTTCTTGCTTAGGCCTGAGGCCCTGGTTCTTTTTATGCCCCAGCCTCTGGGGCAAGCAAGTGTTGTTGCTGGCCTTGAGTTGCAGAGTCAGGGCCTTGGTTCTGCCAGGAGTGAGTCCACAGGAGCTGAGCCAGAGGCAACAGGAGAAACAAACGCTGCCCCTTCCCTCAAAGCCCCTGGTGATGGTACCTTCACTTCTTGCTTAGTTATGTTTTTAGTCAACAAATACTGTTGTAATCATCTGCTACTGATTCTTTATAAATTCCATAAAATATTTACATTTTACTTGAAAATTTTCTTGCAATTATTGTAAAGCAAAAGTTAATTTATCATTTTCCACCATTTCAAAAATGTTTGTAATCAAATCTGCTTATGTTGGTATGTTTTGTTGTTTCCATAATTTTAACACTCCCACAAAATTAGAGTTGCTTTCTCTCCTTCTTGGAAGAACTGAAAGCACTGGTATCCTATTGGTAACAGGGGCTTGCCTTTGTAACTGGGGTAAACACCTGTGTATATCAGAGGTGTGCAAAATTCCCGATGTCATTTTTTATTTTGGAAAATTTCAGAGATTTGGAGGTACGAACCACCAAAATACAATGCAAGAAGGGCCACTCTAAAATATTTACAAATAAAAATATAAGCCTCTCAATCTTTCAGATAAGTTTGGAAAAATTTGTTGATTCAGACTTTTTTCCCAATTTAACATATTACTCCACTGCCTCAGTGGTGACAAAGGCAGATGCACACCGTTTTTTTTCTTGTCAGCCAATCAAAAGAAGAAAGCTGAGCACGCAGCTTTTTGCAAAGTTGGTCTATATATAGCCATGTGGAGCTCCTCTATTTTCTGTGGGTGGCATGGTATTGGAGAGAGAACATGTCCTTTTAGCTCTGTTAGGTTTCTTTCTTTTTCTTAAAACTTAAGAGCACTACTCTAGCTACTAGATTTTTGGGAATTCTTTTTCTTTTGACATCTTTCTTCCTTATCCGACCTTTATTTTCCAAATTCTGCTAGGGAGGTGTGGGTGTGCATGAATTGGGGACAGGCTGTGACTTTTAAGGAGCATTTATTGGGGGGGGGGGGGAAATCCCAAAATCAGCGGATGACCAAAATGTTCTGATACTTGCCAGGCCTACATTTGCAAATGTGTTTTAAAAGTAAGATACACTTTATCCTGATAGCCATAAAAGTGATAGAGAAATGAACCTTGTTTTCTCATTGGTGCTAATGGATCAAATCTTACCGAAATAATAACAAAACTCCTGATTTTGAATTATGAATCAAAACGCGCGCGCACACACACACCTTCCCAAAATAAAATGTGGAGGGGGGGGGGGATCAGAAATTCAAAATGAAACTGAAATATGGATTTCTGCCATTTTGCACACCTTAAGTGTACATATATTTTAGATCTCACAAAATATGGTAACTGGTATCTCCTACATCATGGCCCCTACCTAGGTGTGCAACAGTTGAAGGTCTAATGGAGGTATCCCTGTCTTTTTGTCTACAAATCAACTGACTGGCTGCAGGAATATACCTAGACTATTTCTGGCTGCTTTTGAGCAGGTAAGAATGATGTCCCATGCCAAGGTAAGCAATAGGTCAGTAGAAGCAATTTTTTTCTTCTTCACCACTTCCTGTAAGTATGCTGGCTGATATTTAAACTCAGCAGGTGTGTTGAAGAAGCTTGAGCATTATATTAGTGTCCACAACCCCTTTCTACCAATGTTGTCAGTGATTCAGACTTAAAATACCTTGAATTTGAGGCAGTGTTTCAGAGATTGCCTCCAATTTCAAGGATTGTCTGAAATGGCAGAATAATTTTATTAGAGGTCTGAATGTCAAGACCAACTTGAACAATAGGTCTTTTCTGGAAATTTGTAAAGATTTTAATGGTATTTTTCTAAAGATTTCAGTGGGTGAGACATACTGAGCAAGACCTTTGAAATGAATAATGTCAAAGATGTGTCATAGAGGAACCAGTGACACATCAGGAACCAGAATATTTTACCATAACTTTGAGTTCTTCAAAGTGGTTTTAGTAAAACGTTCGTCTAGTAATATGAAAGAAGTTCCCCTATATAATAATACTCTTTTCCTGTTAAGCAAGTATTTTCTAATCATTGTATTTCTTAACTGTGTGCATAATAACACAATGATATATGTTAAACCTCCTTTGCAAATTGGCCAGTACAATGTAGTACTTCTAACCCTTTCTTTTTATGATTCTATATAAACCTGTCCAGTAAAGCTTACCATTATTTCACTTCTGAGGGAGAGATGTAGATTAGCAAAGACTAAAAGAGAAAGAGGACTCTAGGTGATAGATTCATTTTTATTGTACCTACAGAGGATCACTGGATTTTGTCACAGATATCCATTCCTCTTTAGATTGATTTAGTAATTGGACCATAATTATTCTCATACATCTGTCTCCAGTCAAATGGAACTTGCACTCCAACAACCTCTTCAGACATGGCACTTCCTCTATAAATCTATCTGTGGAAGATTTCCAGGATATAAAGGACTACTAATAGTTTGATGTTATCTTTCTATTAGGTGTACATTATGTGACATTTAGAAGCTTTGCACTTTGGATGGGTTCTCTCTGGAGAATGACCAGCCTCAATAGATTCTTGAGAGCGCTGGATTATTTCCCTGCTGATATGACTGAAATGCCTGTCAAAGCTTTGGTCTATTGGTGGGCTACTGAAATGATCAAGGGAAAGATGAGACAGTCCCTTCTCAGAACTCTTTTCCCCTTGACTAAACACATTTAGTATGATATTATGGAGATGAGTAGGCAGCAAGAAAGTGAGTGCAAAGACAACTTGAACACAGATGGAAGATGTGCATTGAATTTGACTGAACATGAAGGTAGAGATAATTATCAAGCCTAGTCTATGACATTGAAGGTGGTCAAAAAGTGTACCATTTCCATCAATATTTAAATCAGATAGTGTCATCCCATGTTTTGTTGAGTGGTCCATGGACTTTTACAAGCTTATCAGAAGTCAACTCTTACTCACGTTTATGGACTTAAAACATTTTGAGCTGCTAAAACATGTCCTTCAAATCCAGTGGTGGATATGTCCAGTTCATACAATAATTCAGTTCACTTGTATGTGCATTAGTTGGTGTTCAGAGTGCAGTTCCAAGGATATGCAACTGTTGAGCCCTAAATATGTGAACAGAATGATTGGTTCACTGGTCCAGCCATCTATACTCTTAATCCTAACACATCATTTACAGATACAGATCTGGCTTGGTGAAATGGCTAGAGGAAGCAATCGTCCCTTCCCTGTGGAGTGGGAAACTACCACTGTTTTTAAAAGAGTCATTTATTAGGCCTTTTCTGAAGAAGCCAGGACTGGATCCAGATTGCTACACTCCAGTGCTGGAGCAAGATAATTGAACAGATATTTTCTAGTTACTACAAGCACTTCAGGGTAATATTGACTATTGGAAGTCATTTGTATGGGGTATTAGAATTGCTGTTAGAGTAAAAACTGCCTTAATTACCCAGTAGGACAAGAAAAATGAGGTGTGTTGCCACTGGCTCTTGTGGACTTCTAAGTGGCATTTAGTACCATCAGTCAGGGATAGTGCCTTTTACTGCAATGTGTCCGAACTGGAAATCACAGGCACTATTTAAAAAATGTACTGTATATTTAGGTTCATGCAAAACATTATTCTGATGCAGATCTATAGCATGGTTTCTCATGGAGATTCAGTTTTGGTATCTACCAGAAGGTGGTTCTGGGAGACAGAGATACTGAGGACTCCATCTGGGCACCCTTTTATATCCATGAGACCATTGGGAGTGGTTGCCCAGAAGTAAGAAGTGAGCCTTTATCAGTATACAGAGGACATTCAGTTCTATCTCTCTTTTTCACTTAATGCATTAACCTGAGCCCACTAACAGGTTGGCTAATTACCCCCCCCCCAAAAAAAAAGACCCCCGGTGGCGCAGAGGGTTAAACCCCTGTGCTGGCAGGACTGAAGACCAACAGGTCACAGGTTCAAATCCGGGGAGAGGTGGATGAGCTCCCTCTATCAGCTCCAGCTACTCATGCGGGGACATGAGAGGAACCTCCCACAAGGATGATAAAAACATCAAATCATCCGGGTGTCCCTTGGGCAACATCCTTGCAGACGGCCAATTCTCTCACACAAGAAGCGACTTGCAGTTTCTCAAGTCGCTCCTGACACGACAATAAATAAATAAATAAAAATAAGGTGGAGATATGGTTTTTAGGTGATGCATCTGCTTGGGTAATAATGCCTGGGCCCTGAGATCATTATCAGAAGGCCTTTTCTCTAATTATGTTTAGAGGCTCTCTTTTATGTAATATTTAAACAATAGGTACATTTGAATAAGAGATAATTAATCAGTAAGTATATTACTCGTTGCTTTCCAACAAATAATCATGAAAGCTATAAAAATTCTTTGGATATGTCACAGAATAAGGCAATGGCAATATCTGAACAAATCTTGCCAAGCATATTTAATTGCAATAGTGAGGTGTACAGGTATTGAGGAAAGAGACTCCTTGAACATTTCCCCTTGTTTTTGGAATGACTTACCTAGGAAATGCTACCTGGGATCTTCCATTTACAATGGGCTCACATTATCTACAGGGATTTGGTTATAGCCATTGCCTTAACTCTTGTTGGAACCAGGAAAAAGTTCACCTAACAACAGGAGAATAGCAAGGATGAAGTCAACTAAGGGAGAAGACCCTTTTCTTTGTGATGTGCCTTCAAGACACATCACACCTCCTTAAGGTTACCATTTATGACTTATGGTGACCTTAAGGAGATCATAGAACTAGTCCTTCTTCACATAATTTGTTTGCCCTTCTGGCTAAAAGAATGGGGTTTGCCCAAGGTCACCCAGTGGGGTTCAAGGTGAAGTAAATTCCCAAACCTCCATTTCCCATTGCCCTAGTCCAACACTCAAACCACTACACCATGCTGGCTCTTTATACCAAACATTCAATATTTTATTTGTTGCTCTTATTATCAGTTCTACTTGGGGTTTTAAATATATATTCTGTCATTGAAACCAATGATTTTATTGTTTAATTGGCTGTCAAGAAAACGTCATTCATCATCTATATAGTTTAAACCACCTCACAGGAATTTGCCAGAAAAAATAATTTGTATTAATATTTTAAATACTTTTCGATCATCTTTCAACCCACATTTATTAGGGAAAACATATTTTTAAATAGTGTGTACTGCTTTTGTAAAGGCATTTTGTGAGATAATGGTGTGGATGTCATGGGTGAGTGGAAACAGTTTCACAAGTGAATTGGAGTTTTTGAACTTTCTTCCTTTTTCCGGCTTCCTTTAAAAATAGCTGTGATTGTTCTAAAATTGTATGAAATACAGTAAGAAAAGTGTTATGTGTCTGTGTGTGTCAGAAGGAATATTAGCAATGTCCCACTTAGAATCAAAGAGTTGGTAGAGATCACATGGGCCACCTAGTCCAACCCCCTATGATGCAAGAAAAGCACACTCAAAATGCCCCCGACAGATGGCCATCCAACCTCTATTTAAAAAACTCCAAAGAAGGAGCTTCCACCACACTCCAAGGCAGTAAAATCCACTGTTGAACATCTCTTGTGGCCATAAAGTTATTATTATTATTATTAACTTTATTTAGTAAAGGTAAAGGTAGTCCCCTGACATTAAGTCCAGTCATGTCTGACTCTGGGGTGTGGTGCTCATCTCCATTTCTAAGCCGAAGAGCCAGCGTTGTCCGTAGACACCTCCAAGGTCATGTGGCCGGCATGACTGCATGGAGTGCCGTTACCTTCCCGCTGGAGTGGTACCTATTGATCTACTCACATTTGCATGTTTTTGAACTGCTAGGTTGGCAGAAGCTAGGGCTGACAGCGGAAGCTCACGCCGCTCCCCGGAATCAAACCTGTGACCTTTCGATCAACAAGCTCAGCAGCTCAGTGCTTTAACCCACTGCGCCACCAGGGGTTCCTGTTAAATAAATAAATAAATAAATAAAGTTAAATAAATAAATAAAGTTAAATAAATAAATAAATAAATAAATAAAGTTAAATAAATAACTTTATTTATACCCCGCAAAATCTCCCGAAGGACTCGATGCGGCTTACAAAGGCCAAGGCCGTAACAAACAACAACATACAAATATAACAGTAAAATTCATAAGCAAATAATAAAACATCAAGCAAAGACAATAAAACACTAAAAACAATGACACATGATGCATTTAAAATCTAAAAGGCCGGACCAAATGTAATGGACAAAATTTAAAAGTGCTGAACTTGACAGGAGGTATGTAGAGGTTTTTTGGAGGTAGGTGCAATGTGCAGACAATCCTAGTCTCTAACAAATTGCATTTGGGACATGATGCCAGGAGTTTCCTAATCTGGAAAGGCACACTGGAACAGCCAGGTTTTCAGGCTCTTCCTAAAGATTGCCAACATTGGGGCTTGTCTGATGTCCTTGAGGAGAGAGTTCCACAGTCGAGGGGGCACCACAGAGAAGTTCTTTCTAATGTTCAACTGGAATCTTCTTTCCTGTAATTTGAACCCATCACTCTAAATTCTAGTCTCCAGGGCAGGAGCAGGAAGCAAACCTGCTCCCTCTTCAAATCTGTGTACATGGCAGTCATGTCTCCTCTCAACCTTCTCTTTTGCAGGCTAAACATCCCCAACTTCCTAAGCTACTCCTCAGAGGGCATGGCCTCCATACCTTTAATCATCTTGTGTTCATGGATAACTAATTTCCATTCTTGCATAGAATCTTGAAATTTTAATAAATGATACAAACACCAGGGGAAAATAGCAGCTGTTATCCACAATTACAGAGCAGAGATAAGGGATGGAATTTTGTTTTGTTTTTAAAAGGAAAATGTTTCTCTAGTGTCAGAAAACCTTGGTGAAGATAATCTTGAACTGAAAAGAATCTTCAAAATTTAGGGCCTATTTTCACAAACTTCACACAAATAAATGTCCCATAAATGTGTGTGTGTGTGTGTGTGTGTGTACACATGCAATATACAGACATAAGAATTTTGTGCACAAGGAACAATATTTATATGCTGCTTAGTGGTGTAGAAAATGCTGTAGGCCAAAAAACAAACAGAAAGAACCCACAAAACGACATGTGAATTCTATGCAGAATAAGTTCCAACCTCTGTGTGGTTTTAAAAAACTGCACATTGTTTGTTTGTTTTTAAAGACATTTTCATAGTAGGAAATGAAAATTACCTATTGCTTCCTTCAGTAACAAAATTAATGAAGAATTGCATCCCTTGTAAATACGCACATAAAGTGTAGACACATTTATGTGACAAGACCTTTCTTTCGTCTTTTTCATTTAGAAGTAGTTTATAAAAGTGACTTGGGGAGAAGAGGGGGGAATGGATGAGGGAAGATTTTAGATTGTGATTTATTGCCTGAACTGAGATATTGTATATATTGTGAAAATTTTATTTTAAAAAAAATCAAAAGAAAAAATCACTTTAATTTGTTTAGATATGTATTTATATGATTCAATTGATGGCTCAATGTTCTGTGTTTCTTGTGTATACATTTGTGCATCAGAAAAACTGTAAATAAATTAGATGTTAATTATTAACTGCAGAGTTTTGAGGAGTATTCAAGAATGTTTGTATGATGAAGCCTCCTTCTATTTTTCCCCCTTGCCCCCTTCTTTGACTCTTCCCATGCTTCAGTTAATTTCATTTTTAAGAGACCAGCCACATTGCAACAACTTGGCAGGGGGTTGTCAACCTTTCTCCCAGTTTCCAGCAAGCCCCATGATGCGGATAAGTAAAGTTCAACCTGCTTTTCCTTTTCTTTTGAGTAAAACAAATTCATACTGCGTCTCCATCTACAATAGCTTTTCCTCCACACATGCCATGCCCCCTTCTTTATGTGCAGCTGCCAACTAATTACCATGCTGCTAACCTTAGCAACACTGATGTCAGACTTTTGCACTGCAGCAATTGATAGAGTCTGTACAGAACTGAATGCTGCCTAGCAGAAGGAACAATGGCAAAATGAGAAGGTTAGAAAAAATCAGATTTTTCATATGATTTTACAAAATTTCTCATGTTTTTGGGTCTTTTAGGTTATGATAAGCTCTCTGATGCTAGAGATTAATATATATATTTATTAAAAATGACAAAGAGTCATGATCAAAATGGTTCATGATCAACTCCAACCATAAACCCTTTCCAGGAAGTTTTATGTACAACGAATGTATATAGGAGGGAACCAGCAACTTGGCAGCAGATTCCACATTCATTGTATTATTTCAAATCTCATCTCAACTATTTCCATGTACATACAACTGCATACATGTTGGACAGCTTTTCTTGCATTTTAGACCTTTTTTGTTCACAGAAAGCACATCTGAACTGTAATATGACCAAGGAACCACTCTTCACAGAATCTTGATATTTAATACAAAATGTTATTAAAGAGTGTATTTCATTATTTTCCAGAAAGTTTTTGTGTTAAAAAAAGACCAGTTAAGTACAATCCAACGACTATGTCAGCTAAATGTTAGTCAAGTTGTTGCTTACATATAGAGATGTTCCAATTAATCTTATGGAAATATTTCTCATTTCAACTTGATATACTTGATGACACTATGTAATGTCAGAAACTAAATAGGCTCAGTAAGATTTTGTAAGATTTATTCATAGGCGATTTGCCATAGTCATCCTCTGGGATTAAGAGTGTGAGATTTACTTAAGGTCAGACAGTGAGTTCCCATGACTGAGCAAGGATTTGAAGCCTGGTGTCCAAAGTCCTACCACCTCATCACACTGGAACATATTGCACCTTTGAAGCGCTTTGGGGACAGGGCCTGCCAAGCATCATCACAGGACGTTTGGCAGGCTTCACCCCATTTGCACTCCAAATGTCAAGGAAGCATTATAAGATGCTTCCTCAGCAATGATGTGATGAGGGAAAGGACAATTCAGCAATGTGTGTTACCACTGTTTCTCACTTCTGATGGGGACAGGGTGCCAACGCACCTTGTCCCATTGTCTTTGTCTGATGGAGGGAGGGGAGGAGAGGACACAGGGTGCCATGAGGCACCCCACACACTTGCTGTTACACTGGTGACTGCTGGTGAAATTGAACAGGGGCTAGGGACATGTGAAGAGGTCCCTAGTCCAGTGCTCAAATCACCATACCACACTGGGAAAAGCCACATAGAGCATGGAAAATTGGTGACACAACACCACTGCGACAATATAATTTTCAGAAAGATAGAATTTGAAGGGGAGTGGGGAAAAAGTCATGAACAGCTTCTGTGGTTAGGCAAAGAAAGGATAGCAGGTCTGATAACTGTTGCAAAGAACTTATATCAAAGTACATATTAAAGTTAGAGCTATGTTTCAAGTCTACATACAGTGTGATGTGTGACACGATGGGATCAGAAGCTTTCTGAAGAAGCCTCAACATGAGAAAGTTTGAAGGCCAGATCAGTGCTGTTTTTAAGTGGGTTTTTCAGTGTTTTTTAAAAAAATGCAAAATAGAGGACCCCTCCCCCCCCCCCAAATGTACTAGTTGTTCCCACAAAGAGCCTGGCATAGATATAGAAACAGTGGAAACAAGAATTCAGTCTGTACAGAACTAGCCCACAGATGATAAGCCAGAGAAAATTAGGGAAAGCTGCTTTGTTAAGAGAAATAGGTGCAGCATTGATTTTAGAGGACCCTGAAACATAAAAATAATTAATAGAAAAATGAGAACATAGAGCGTTTTTTTTTTGTTACTAAGGCTAAGGGAAAAGAAGAAGGAATAGATGCCTATATCACAGATTTAAATGCTCCAGAATGCACATAACTTTGGAGACATAAGAGACATCTCAGTCAGGGACAGGATTATGTGTGGAAGGTGGAATTCTGCCTCAAGGGAGAGATTGCTAAGAGAACTGGATTTCAACCTGTACAAAATTGTCAGCAATAGCATGTAAATTGTCTAAACAACTGTTCAAAACTGTCACAGCAGCCTCAAGATCACAACAGATATACAAGTTTAGCCTAAGTAATTCTGGGAAGTAGAAATCAGTAAAACCACCTGGAGCCACAGGAAGTATAATTTAGTGCATGTATTGTGAGAGGCTACACAAGAAGAAAAAAGACAAATGCCCATCCTATGGGAAAGAATACCAAAACTGTGGGAAGAATGGCTTTGAATACCAGTGTCACAGTTGACCAGAAAAGGGAAAAGCATCAGCATAGTGATGAGGGATGAGGATACCAACGAGGAAAAAAAGGATATTCAGTGTGCACTTGGTAAACACATTGCTTTACAAGATATATATAATACAGGAAACAATGAGCAAAAATTGCTAACAAAAAAAAATCTGGAAGGTGCCAATTGGATTGTAGAGTTGCTTCCAGTGTCATACCAGCTAATCTATTGCATAGCTGGATCAGAATGAATTTATAATGAAACAGTTATGGGAAAGAGTCAGCTCTCTATAACAACTCTATACAACAACAACAACAACAACAACAACAACAACAACAACAGGAGTACAGCCTGGAATTTGTTGTTATTGACAGAGAAGACATTCATCCATTCTTGGACAACTTTGTAAAAAATGAAATGGATTTCATTATAGCACAATACAATAATGTTTTCCATTTTACAGGAGAGTAAGAACAAGAATTAGTTCTTCTGTCTATCATTTTATACATATATGAGTATTCTTCCTAGGATCCTAAATGTTTTGCAGGCAAATTGAGGTTCTAGAATGATGCATGGTTCAATATCTCTTTAAACACAGAACTCCACTCTCTCCAGACCAGATGTTGGAGAAACAGTTGGCAAAATTGAAGGGAAAGAACATTGTTGCAGAAGCTGAAGCAAGCACTGATTGGATCAGTACCCTATTGTCAGTAAGGAAAATATTAAGAAAACTGAGAATCTACATTGATCATAAACTATGCAACAGGGTGTCCCATAGCAGGTAATATCCACCATCAATGAGATTAGGAATTTCATCACATTTACTGCCAAAATTGCCATGGATTGTGGCAAATCCTACAGTTCCCAGTGGGGGGGGGGGCATGGGGAATCCGTTGCCCCATGCCCTGCATCACCCAGCTTCCCTCTTACCTCATCCCATGGGGGGAAGTGTCGCCTGCCCGGCTGCCCCCGTTGATCTCTAGGCATGCTGGTTCCACTTCAGTTTTGCCACAGAGCCCCACTAGAAGTAGATGTATGTTGTGGGTTCTATGGAAAAGCTGAAGAGGAACTGGCATTAGTTGTCAAATTTTAGCCTGTCTGATGAGGTCGTGCCAGACCTGTCTCAGACAAATGAGATAATTTGTGATGTTGATAGACCTTAACATACTGCTACCTGGTCAAAATGTCAAATGGGGATAATCCCTGATCCTAAAGTTTTCCAGCCAACCAAGACCTAGAAGAGCATCTAGATGTTAGGACTGTAGACAATGAGAAAGTGAGAAGGAGGGGAAATTCACTGTATGCATGAACTACCAAAGGCAGTAAGTGCTCTGTAACACTGATAATAGAATGCATTGTTTACATTAAAGTGCTTCAACCATACAAACAGGACACCCCCAACAACAACCAATACATTTTGTCCTCTGTGTCCTATAAAAAATTGGCTAAATGCCCAAATGGTTCACTTGCAAGGAATGGACTGGGGAAAAAAGTATGTGAGCTGAGATCTGAAAGGAATTAAACCACTGATTCACCTAACCCATTATTACAGTTGGTCCTCCCCATTTTGTGGATTTGATTAATGTGTTCTCTTAAGGAATCTTTACGTCCTCCAGTGTGACTCTACGGTTAACCTCTGCTAGAAGTTGACCATAGAGATGTGTTGTAGAACCTAGAGACATCTAGAGAGGGGTTCTCACAGGAGATAGATAGATAGATAGATAGATAGATAGATAGATAGATAGATCACTTGCAGAAATCCTGTTTCCATCTATCCACATGTTCCAACACCTTACTTTGATTCTTCTGAAGATATTGTACAACTATTTCACAAAATACTAAAGAAAGAAGTGTGCATTTTATAATTTCATTTGGCTAAGTGTAACTAGGGTTGATATGAGAATTATTCTACCAAATTTAAATCATCAAAAGATCTATTCCTGTGGACTATATGGGTCTGACTGCTTAGCACCAACTTTGGCTGGTATAGCAGCAATAGCTTTCCTTGGTTAGAAAGAAACCAGGTGCACCTTTTGCTGTCATACCAGCTATATTTTTCCGGATAAGAGAGAATCTATCCACAGTAGGTCATGCCCTGCAACCTCCTGAGTAGACTGCTATAATACAATCTGCATGGGGCTCCCCTTGCATAAGATTACAAAACTTCAACTAGGACAAAATGTAGAGCTCTACTGCTAACTGGAACACCCCACTGACATGATATAATGTGCCTAATATATTTTGTAAAAAAACAAAAAACGCACTGCCTGAAAATATGCTTCCAGTCTAATTTCAAGGTGCTCATGATAGCATTTAAAGCCCCAAACAGCTTGGGATCTCAATCCTTGGGGGAACACAGCTCCCTATATGTGACTGCTCAGTGACTGAGATGTGTTGGAGTGAGGTCCTCTATATCTAGTCAATGGAGTCAATACCCTATATGGGAGCATGACAGAAATCCTTCCTAGCTATGGTGCAGCAATTGTGAAATGGCCTCCTCTTGAAAGCCTGATTTGTGCCAACATCAATTACATTTAAGCATCAAGTAAAAATCTGGCTGTTCATCAACATAGTTAAGAAATAGTTAAGCATTTAAGTAAATAAGAGGAAATTGTCATCTTTCCACTAGTGCAAAATCAGTACAAGTTTTCACTTTTCATCTTTTTTTGTAATCAGCTTTGAATGCAATGTAATTGTGGGAAATCTGATGCTTTAATAAAGTATAATGATGGCTAGAAGACAGGGTATTTAAGAAAACTAGTATGGGAAAAATTAGCAGAGCATCTCTCATTTCTGCTCATTAAGATATATTTTCCCTGAGAATAACAAAGATGTCAAAGTCTCCAGAGTTTCTAACCCATTTTTTCCAGCAATTAAAAAGAAATAATAAGATCTAAGGAAATTGAAATAAAGTTTGACTTTATGATAGCAGGCCCAGACTCACTGATGGAGATAACAAAGATCTCTACCTTATATTAAAGATGTCCTTTGAACATTTACATTCCTACCACCCCATACAGAGCTTGCTTTGTAATGTTATATGTATAAAATATTTCCAATAAAACAAGAAAGCAGGATTTGGGGGACATATTAACTTGTTAGAACATGGGTCACCAATTTCATTTCACATCAGAAGTGAACTGTGAACAAAAAGATGAGCATGTGGGTAATTGGACCCCAGCCATTAAGTCATAATGCTTGATAAGTGGATATGTGAACTTCTCCACCTCCCCTACTCAATATAGTAAAAGAAGAAAAGACATAATGTTCCTTAATTCCTCTAATAGGAATTAAAACTCATTGTTAACTACCATGTTCTAATGTTTCTATCTAATTCATCTAATCCTAGAGTTGGGAAGAACTGTGGAGCTTACCTAACACAACTCCTTGCTTGAAGTACAGACCTCATTAGTGAATGCAGGTAAAGCAGCCCTGATAGATAACTGTCCACGTTCTATATAAATATCTCCAGTAACTCTCTCTCTCTCTCTAATCCCGCTTCTCAAAACAGTCTTTGTCTCATTGCCTCCCTGCCGACCTGACATTGAAGTTACATTAGAAAATGCCACAAATTAACCTTGGTTCTATGTCCCTCTGTGACTGTTACTTGCACACTCCATACCCAATTTATTAAATCAGAATAATTTGATTTACGTAAATTTAAACAGATTAATGTCAATGTGGTTAAATCATGTAAATCTTCCTATTTCAGATTAACAAGGCTGTGGCTTGGGGATGTAATTTTCATGTAGCAATGTTTACCCTTTTTTGACCTTGGCAAATCTGATTTATTTTTCAGCAGCTGTTTTAGTATAGAAATTGTGGAGAAGTTGCATTTAGCATTTAAATAATGGCTGGAATCTGGTTGGTGACATACACAGACATACAGGGGCAAGTTTTTTCTCCATATGGTCTTTTTTTGGCCTCCATAATGTGTTCTATGTTTTGTAAATTGATTAATACTGCAGTTATGTAGAGTGAGTGGTTGTTAGCTCACCCCCCCCCCCCGCCCCAGGCAAGTCAGTGAGACTTAATAGAAGCTCTACTCATGTGCTCAGAGGCAACACTTAACCAAAAATATGTTTAGGTTTTCCCAAATCCTGGAGCAAATGCCATAATTCACAAAACAGAAAGAAAATATGGAAGCAAAACAAATCTGCAGTCTCTTTCATGAAGTACGTATTTTTCAGAACATACATAATTTCATCCTTATAGGTTTGGCTGCAGTGGTGTGAGAGCCATGGTTTGAAATGTACTCTGGTAATCTCCACTGACTTCAATAAAAGAATTATACCAATATAGAGGAGGAAGACAATTGAGCCTTCAGGATTTTCAAAGCAATGAAGATAATGTCGAGCTTTGATGCAAATAAAAGATGCCGAATAGCTCTGCAAACTTGGATGGGCTTTTAATGAATCTCAGTAGAAGATATCTGATTCAGGATGAATGGAAATAATTAACAGATTGGAGATCTGCAAGCAACAGGCAATTGGATTATCTAGAGATAATTTGTTTCCATAGACTCCCTCCCCCACAGATGTTATCTGCTCATCTGCAATATTTCATTCTTTTCTTTTAATTCTGTGCATGCCTGTCCTCAAATCTTGGGTTACCCACGGTCCTGATGATTAGAACACTACTTTAGAGAAGTGCCATATTATTTTCTTGATGATGTGGGTAGTGGTTTGCTGGCTCCACTACCCACACTACCCCAGCAAGGAAAAGAGTTTCCTCCTTGAAATTCTTCACAAGTTATGACCAGGGTTACTTGGAGGTGTCTTTTCAGACGTAATACCCTAACTTCACCCTTTTTAGAAAGATCTCTACAGAAGTATTGTCGAAGGCTTTCATAGCCAAATCACTGGATTGTTGTAGGTTTTTTTGGACTATATGGCCATGTTCTAGAAGCATTTTCTCCTGATGTTTCACCTGCATCTTTGGCAAGCATCCTCAAGGGTTGTGAGGTCTTTTGCATTTATATATCTGTGGAATGTCCAGAGTGGGAGAAAGAACCCTTGTCTGTTGGAGCTAGGTGTGAATGTTTCAATTGTCCACCTTGATTAGCATTTGATGGCCTGACAGTTTTTAAGTTTTTACTGCCCGAGGGAATCCTTTGTTTGACAGGTGATTAGCTGTCCCTGATTGTTTCTTGTCTGGGGTTCCCCTGTGTTTGAGTGTTGTTATTTATAGAGTGGTCTCTGTAGAAGGACCCCAGCTCTGCCTTATATAGCTCTACATTTATTTACTTATTTATTATTTATTTGCTTCATTTATTAACCGCCGCTCTCAGCCCTAGGGCGACTCGTGGCGGTGTACAACATAGACAAACATATCATACAATAAGCAACCATGGCACTATAAACAACATAACAATAATACACTATCATCTAATTACACTAAAAATCCGCTTCGTCTTATCATAGGATCAACCAATCTCGTAGTCTACATTCCGTTCCATTTGTCGTTTCCAATTGCTGTAGCATTTAATTAAATGCCTTCTCGAATAGCCATGTCTTCAGGCTCTTCCGGAAGGACATAAGGGAGGGTGCCTGCCTGATGTCAACAGGGAGGGTGTTCCATAGCCGGGGGGCCACCACTGAGAAGGCCCTATCCCTCGTCCCCGCCAGACGTGCGTGTGAGGCAGGCGGGGTCGAGAGAAGGGCCTCCCCAGACGATCTCAAGGTCCTCGTGGGCTCATAGGCTGAGATGCGGTCCAAAAGGTATTTTGGGCCGGAACCGTTTAGGGCTTTGTAGGTTAGCACCAGCACCTTAAATTGGGCCCGGAAGCAGATCGGCAGCCAGTGGAGCTGGGACAGCAAGGGCGTTGTATGCTCCCTGCGTCCTGCTCCTGTTAGTAACATGGCTGCCGTGCGCTGGACTAGCTGAAGCTTCCGGGCCGTCTTCAAGGGCAGCCCCACGTAGAGAGCGTTGCAGTAGTCAAGGCGGGATGTGATATTAATTTATTTATTCTGGTATTTCTACTCTGTCTTTTCTCTACCCTTGAAGGGGGACTCAGGGCGGCTTACATTAGGCAACGATATGATGCCGCTACACAACAATTACAATAATACAACTACAATTAAATATATAAAGCAATAATTAAAAACAATATATAAAGCATTAATTAAAAACAGTAAAAACAGTATCATCAGCCATATCGCTATTCCAGTCAATGTCCAACCAAAGTGCTAATTATGTCTGCTGTCCGAAAGCCTGGTCCCAAAACCACAATTTTAATTTTTTCCTGAAAGCCAGGAGGGATGAAGCCGATCTTATCTCATTTGCAAGTGCATTCCACAGGAGGGGGGCCACAGCCGAGAAGAGCTAAAGAGCTACCTTGGTGACATTTTGAATTCCCACCATGAAATAAAAAGAACAGACACAAAACATGGCGCTAAAGGGCCATTTCTTGACCTATTAATTTGTTTGTTAGAACTTATGTGAGAATCTGTAAACTGAGTTAACCTGCCAGGGAAAATAACTTGTAAGAGAAAACCATTTGTTGTCAGCCATCTGGACCAAAAGTCCTTCAGCCAGGTGTCACTTTGTTTTACCACCTCCAAGGGCTGTCCTTGTACTAGCACCAAGATCCCAAGAGCTACCCCAGCCAATCTTAGGTGGAAGAGCATCTTGAGAATGCTCCCTCCCAAACCTCAATTTTTGAAGAGTGAGAAGCCCTCATTCCAGCTCCAAATGTTTTACATGCCACCAAAAGGCACTGGTTTCATCCCAGACCCCTTTTCCCATGAGACTGGCTACTATATTCTTGATTCAATCGTTGAAATAATCTAAGAACACATTCCCTTCCACTGACAGGTAAACCCCATCAGCCCTGTACAGCTCCAGCCATCTGAAACAATGCTCTCAGGTGGGATTACCCACCTCCTCCTGGAACATGACATTTCCCATTTCTTTAATTACTTTGTGGCAAGGAAAGTATAGGAGGGGAGGATTGGCCTTAAATAGGCTGAGCTCTGCCCATGACCATGTGACTGGGGCCAGTAAATCCAACCGGTCCCAACCAAAGCTGGCCTCCCTCATAGGTGGCTTCAACTGCCCTCTCCTCACCCCATATGGGTTTGCTTTTTGGCTGTGGGTGGGTTTGGTACCAGGTATAGACCTTTGTTCACCCATATCAAACAGAGGAACAGGATACAAGATTTGGGTAAGTATTGTCATGTTAAATGTCAAGGATTTGCACAGTAACAGTAGGGAAGTAAGTGAAACCAGTATCTCATAGGTCACTTGCTACGCATGATTTATGGAGAAGTCATCACTAGAAGTGTAATGTTTAACACTGAAGAGTCAAAAAGCACCATGGTTAGATAGTATGAGTGACTCCAAGTATCTTTCCCTGTTGTCTATTTCTGATGTAAACCGATATTTTTATTGATATTGTTCGACGTCTCCACTTCTTGTCAGTTTTTATCCCATTTCCCAATCCAAGCTCTGAGGCACAAATGAAGGATATGCCCTAGATCACACCGAAAGGTAATCCTGTACATGTCCTTCAAGGTATGGGACCATGAGCCAAATTCAGTCCCCAACTTCCTTTTTCTCTCTCACCAAACAATATCCAAATGGTCTGTTCCAGTCTGCACTGGCCAGTAGGAAAGTCTTTGAGTCAAGTGATAGTAGAAGAGGTGTGGGGGTAGAACTAGTTTATATGGTCTTCCCTCCCTATATTATGATGGCGTCACTCACTTTTTGTCTCCCACTGAGGAATTGCAAATATTTACATGGAAACAGCTTCCAATCAAGTTTGTACTTTCTCAGCATTTAATTATATTTATATATAGATATATAGATAGATATTATTAATACCTTTTTTATTTAATTTCTATTTTTTTCAGCTTTGCTATTGTTTATATGATATTTTATGCTGTTCATCTGTTTTATTGTATGCATTTTATGTTTTCATTACATTTGTAAGCCAATCTGAGATCTTGGTTGTTCAACTGTATTACAATAAAGCAAAATAAATAAAATATGCAGAAGTGTAACATAAACCCAAGGCACTGAATGTTAACGACTTTGAGGCTTAATATAGTTTTTTTTCAAGGATAAAATTTAAATCATAAAACAGACTTCATGTCCATTGTGGCATGATGATTGTTTGCTAGTTATTATATGAAATATGATATTGCATTTTTGTACACCATGTGAATTGGCCTGCCAAAATGCCCCAGATCCTGTTTGATCTCAGAAGTGATGCAGGATGAACCTTGGTTACTTCTTGGATAAGAGGCTACCAATGAATACTAAGTTCTGTAAGATATATTTCAGATGAATGTACTGGCAAAACTGCCTCTCAGTATTTCTTGGCTAAGAAAACTGTATGAAATTTATAGGGTCACCAGAAGTTGACAAGCAACTTAAAGGAACACACATACAAGTTTGGTAATTTTCTGATCAGGGTCACACACATATCAATGTAGTCCTTTGTAGTGTTTGTTCTTTTCATGATCACTGAAGAATTAGGATCTCATCACACGATGGAAATTCAGAATCCTAGGATGCTTCTTCCCAAGTTGACCCATGGAGCCCCATGCTGACCATCATGCAACATAGCCTCATTTCTGGTGGGACTCTGTGGCTTCTCCAGGGTGGCAGTGTTGTGGGACACTGTGCCACCAACACAGGGGTATCCCCGTGTTCATTTTGGAACAATAGGACTAGTGTAGAGGAAGCCGCATAGTGATGCTTCCCTATGTGTGGTGGGGAAGTGTCAACTGGCAGCGAGGCAGGGTGGCGGGATTACCCCACTATCCCCTGATTCACCACAGAGGCTGACAAACCAGAATGCTGGACCTCATCAATGTGATGAGGTCCTTAGACTGGTCCATTGGCCTATGGTCATCATTCACCATAGTGCCCTCACCAAAAACACATTGGTCAGGAAAGTTTATCCTTAAAAAAACCCACAATGCAGAATATACAATAGGGTGATTTAAATACAAATCTCATGAGTCATCATTTTCTAAGGAAATATTTCCTAGAAAACAAGGCCATCTGATGGCATGACTTTACTCAAGTTCCTTTTCTCTTTATCTAACACCTAATAGTCTTTGCTTTTGGAACCAGTCATTTAGATAAAGTATTTTCAACTGTTCCCTCAATGTTCACAAAAAGCTAGACCATGCTTGGTGATGCTGCACTAATGCTGTTTTTTGGATTTATTTTGGATTTTTTAAAGTAAAAAGACAATAGGTATTTTGAAGAACCAACACTCATTCAAAGACTGCTATGCATGGAAAGCAAAAGAAAGAATGTGAGTATGTTATTAGTTACGGATGCTTTTCAGTGGCAAAAACAAGTATGCCTGGTATCTTGTTGAAAGACAGTACATTAAAAATGATAAATGAGAGTAAATAAATAAACTCTATATGTATTCCACCCATCTCCCCATAGGGACGAAGGGTGATTATCCTGAGAATTTTGAAGCTAATGGCTTAGTAAATACCGTGTTTTCTTTGGATTCCTAATATCTGTATAGGTGGGTTAATTTGCATGTGGACTGTGGAATAATTGCACTGCCTCCCGTGCCTTAGGACCTCATCACACAAGGTTTGGGCTCCATCTTAGGATACTTAGGATACTGAGCCAGGATGGAGCCCATCACATGACACAGGGCTATGTCTGACATTTCATCCTGGAAGTGTCCTAAAATGGATCCCTGGGAACATAGGTGGCTACCCATGTTCTCATTAGGTAAGCCAGAGCAAGTGCAGGGAAAATCTGTGCTACAGTGGTTTCCCCCGTGGTGTGGGGAATGGGGTGATGTTGGCAATACAGGGTATGGAGCAATCATGGGTAGATCGGCACTTTAGAATTAATGCAGTTTGACCTTGACTTAAACTACTATGGTTCAATGCTATGAAATCAAGGGAGTTATAGTTTTATAAAATTTCTAGCCTTCTCTGCCAAAGACTGCTCTCAGCAGACTAAAACTCACATGTTACCATAGCATTGAGCCATATGATAAAGTAGAGTTAATTTTACAGTGTGGGTGCACCTGATATTGACTTAAATCAATATTAAATCAAGATTAGAGCTGTTGAATCAACTAGATTTACCTATGTGTTGACTCATCATGCAACAATTAATTTGATTATCTCTAGAATCACTATTGCAAAACACCGGGATCTCTGAGCTACAATCACACTTTTCTAAAGCTATACCACCTGCAACCATGTATTGTTAAGACCTCCATACTATTCTGCGGGGTTGAAACATTTGAAAATGCCCTTTAATGATGTTCAAAAATAGCACAAAACAGTGCCAACAAGCTAATTATTATTTGAAAAACTCTGTTAAAAATCAATGGTAACATATAGCATATTTTCCTTTCTTCTTAGAAATGGTTTTACTGACCTTGTATCTTAGTAATCCATGGTCATTAACTGCAGAACAATGAACATTGCTTCTCCTTTTTGTTATCTTAACTATTCAACTGGGATGTTCATGAAAGTAAGCAGAGCATATGAACTATGTATGACCTAGCAGACTTTAAGAGATCATAGAAGAAGGAGGATTTAAAGTGTATAATTGCATATATGTATAAAAAGAATATCTTTGGATTATGTGTTCCAACATTTCAGATGAATCCAAGACAAATGTAGTTAAACAACAGCACAATGTGGTCAAGTTGGCAAAAGTTATAATTAAGAAAAAATGCATACAATAGAAAAACCTGCAATGGGTTGATTTTGCCTGAGTCTTTGGTAAGAGCAAGACTTCATTGCTTATTGTCCTCTCCTCTCCTTTTGAGTTAATTTGAGTAAAAAGTTCTTTGGGACTTTGAACACATTTTGCAGCTATTGAAGTAAACAAAGAATGAAGTGAGGAGGTGGGAAGAGATGAGAAAAACTAGAACAGCTGAAAAAGTGGACATGAAGAAGATTAATAAACATGGCCCCAACAATTTGAAACAGTTGGGGGATATGCAGCACATTACTGTTAGGCAGCTTTCAGGCTCCCAGTGGCCCAAACACTATGTTGGTTTGTTTAAACAAAACTAAACACATGTTCACATTGAAACAAGCTATGCAAAGTACACTCATTTTGTTTCAGTGGATCTGTAAAACTCTATGAAGGAAGGACTATTTGCATGCAATGTTGAAATAGGTTTTGAGGGGGGGGGGGGGGGACCGCACTACCTCTGAGGATGCTTGCCATAGATGCAGGTGAAACATCAGGAGAGAATGCCTCTAGAACATGGCCATATAGCCCGAAAAAACCTACAACAACCCAGTGATTCTGGCCATGAAACCCTTCGACAATACAAAAAAAAACTAGTGTTTTGGAGAAATTCAGGTAGTACAATATGCTTTCCAGCAGATGCTGCATGGTCAAATGTTGATATTGGTAGAGTTGTGGTGGGAGTGGGTGGTCTTTGGACATACTTAACACCATTGGTTTACACAAATATATCTGGGCTCTCATCTACACTGACAAATAATGCAGTTTCAGAATGCAGTTAAACTGATTTCTGAAATTGCATTAAATGGTGATATACATGAGTCCAGGGAGCTATCTGAATGCATATGATGTTAAATATCTGATATGTTAATTCTGATCATTTAAATTGCAGGTTATATGTACATTTAATGTACATTCTCCATGGAGCCTGTGGTAGTGGAAGTAGCACCACAAATATCAATTACCAACACACTGAAAATCATCTGGCATATAACAGCAAGTGTACCTAACACATGAAAAGTTTGTGTAACATTTTGTTAGGCATACCTGAGGAAAATATGCAGATACATAATGATTAGATCAAAATGTATCTGTTATTTATTTTTTGCATTTTGTTCAGAGTTGTGTTATAATTATTATATAACTATATGATATCATTAGCAAGCTTATTTTCTACTGTCCTAGAGACTAGGGCACAGAACAATAACTTCAAACGACAGGAAAGGAGATTCCATCTGAAGACTAGAAAGAACTTCCTGACTGTGAGAGCTGTTCAGCAGTGGAACTCTCTGCCCTGGAATGTGGTGGAGGCTCCTTCTTTGGAGGCTTTTAAGAATAAGCTGGATGGCCATCTGTCAGGGGTGCTTTGAATGCAATTTTCCTGCTTCTTTGCAGGGGGTTGGACTGAGGTCTCTTCCAACTCTTTGATTCTGTGACTCTATTAGCAATGTAAATGTATCAAAATATGTAGTTAAATATGTATTCTGTAAGGATTTCTTTTTCAAACCATAGAAAAGGATAAAAATATGCATGACAGACTGGAGATACACAGCTTATCCTATTTCTGTCATGCGGAGAAAAGATGTGAAATTTTTGCTGCAGATATAGCAGAAGAGTGTGAAAATTAGGAAGTGTAAATGCAATGTGTTTCCTCTCCTCCTCTTCAGGCAGTGGGATGCTTGGTTGAAAGCAGTGAGATGCTTTAGATAACAAAATTATACTTTTAAAATTGGACACCTAGTGCATCATACATCATTTTTAAACAGTGTGCTTAAGAGAAACACATTGGTTCTCTTAGAAAATTGTAAGAAACAGTTAATGGCACAACAAGAATCTTTAGTGCTGCCATTGTGACACATCAAAAAGGTAGCACTCATTCAGTGAAGATCAAAAAAAGGAAATGAACAATTCCCTCACAAGTCAATTTATTAACCAAACCCTAAGCAGCACTGAAGAAATTTTTGTTCAACATACAGTTCTTGGAACCTATTACTAGCCTCCTATGAGACAACCAGACATATCACCTCATAAGGTTGCCAAGTCTGAGGATCCAAATCCTGTTCTCCAATACTCAGGACAAGGGGCAGATCCAGACAGGCTTTTATCCCAGGAGAATCCATGTTTAAAAAACATGGATTTTCCTGGGGCCCTGTTCACCCCCCCCCCCCCAGAAAGTGTGTGCTTTCTGGGGTGGGTGTCCAGACACCTGGAGGCCCTCCACCCTCCCCCAAAGCCCCCAGACCCCTTTGAAAAGTAATGAAACCTTACCTGGCCCTCCATTACAGGCTTCTAACAGCTCTCCCGGCATGTAGAAATGATGTGCTAGGAGAGCAGAAGGGGGAGTGATTTTCCTCCCTCCTCCCCCCTCCTGCTGAATCATTTCTATGCACTGGGATAGCTGTTTCAAGCGTGTAATGGAGACCAGGTAAGGTTTCATTACTTTTCAAAGGGGTCTGGGGGCTTTGAGGGAGGGGGTGGGTATTCCCACGTGATACCCGGCTTATTTAGCCTGGTAAACTGTGGGAATGGTGTCTGGACTGTAGTCCCAACACTGGAACTAGTGGGTTTATCCCATGCCTTCTAAGAAGGAGCAGAATAAACTCACTATCTAATTAATTTGCTACAAATTAATTTGGGACTGTCCAGAACGTTGTCTGGACAGCCTCTCCTTTATTGTGGTAGATATCGCAATAAAGGTACTGTCTGGACAGGCACAAAGAGGAACAATCTCAAAGCAAAAGCAATGTCTTAAAAATATGCCTGCCCAGGTGTGCATGTAAACACAGATGTTTGTGTTACTGTGCATTGCTAACTGTGTTTTAGACTGCTTCAGAATGTGTGTTGGAGTTATTATTATTATTATTATTATTATCTTTATTTGTACTCCGCTAGCATCTCCCGAAGGACTCGATGCAGCTTACAAAGGCCAAGGCCTCAATACACAACATAACAATACAACCTAAAGCAAATTAAAAACAATTAAAGCAATATTAAACAACAAAACAACAAGCAATAAACAATACACCAAAAACACAATAAAACTGGGCCGGGCCAGAGTAATGGGTACAGTATTAAAAGTGCTGAAGTGACAGGTGATACGTAAGGATTATAGGGTAGGTGCAATGTGCAGTGTGCGGCAATCTTAGTTCTAATAAAGTACTTCTGGGACTTGGTATTGGAGATTTCCTATTCTGGGAAGGCACATCGGAACAGCCAGGTCTTCAAGTTCTTTCTGAAGACAGCCAATGTAATGGCCTGTCTAACATCTTTGGGGAGGGTGTTCCAGAGTTGGGGGCCACCACAGAAAAGGCCCTATCTCGTGTCCCCACCAAACACGCTTGCGATGCAGGTGGAATCACGAGCAGGGCCTCTCCAGATGAACGGAGTGAACGCGTGGGTTCGTAGACGGAGATGCGGTCACGCAGGTAGGCTGGTCCCAAATCGTTCAGAGCTTTGTAGGCAAGCACCTGCACCTTAAATTGGGCTCGGAAAATAAACGGCAGCCAGTGGAGCTCCTTGAACAGAAGGGTTGACCTCTCTCTGAAAGGAGCACCAGTTAACATCCTGGCCGCAGCCCGTTGGACCAGTTGAAATTTACGAGCCGTTTTCAAGGGCAGCCCCATGTAGAGCGCATTACAGTAGTCCAATCTAGAGGTGACAAAGGCATGGACCACCCCGGCCAGATCAGCCTTCGCGAGGTACGGTCGCAGTTGGCGCACGAGTCTTAATTGTGCGAAAGCCCTCCCAGATACCGCCGACACCTGAGCCTCAAGTGTAAGCGATGAATCTACGAGGACTGCGGACCTGTGGTTTCAGGGGGAGTGTAACCCCGTCCAACACAGGTTACCACCCTATATCCTGGTCAGGTTTACGATCGACCAGGAGGACCTCTGTCTTGTCGGGATTGTTCTTCAGCTTGTTCCTCCTCATCCAGATAGACACAGCGGACAGGCACTCATCCAGGACCCAGGAGGCCTCCTTGGAATTAGGTGGAAAAGAGTGGTAGTGTGTCATCTGCGTAGAGATGGCACCTACCTCCAAAACTCTGGATGACCTCTCCCAGTGGTTTCATGTAGATGTTAAAAAGCATGGGAGACAGGATAGAGCCTTGCGGGACCCCACAGGTCAAAGGCCAGGGGTCCGAACAGGCGTCTCCCAGCTTCACCAACTGGGATCGACCCTCCAGGAAGGATCGGAGCCATAACAAAACTGCGCCCCCAAGACCCATCCCAGAGAGTCGCCCCAGAAGGATACCATGATCAATGGTATCGAAAGCCGCTGAGATGTCCAAGAGAACCAACAAGGTCACACTCCCCCTGTCTAGCTCTCTATGGAGGTCATCCACCAAGGTGACCAAGGCTGTCTCGGTACCATGACCAAGCCTGAAACCAGACTGTGACGGATCTAGGTAGTTGGTGTCATCTAAAAAGCCCTGGAGCTGGGAGGCAACCACCCGCTCCAGCACCTTACCCAAAAAAGGGAGATTGGAGATTGGTCTGAAATTGTTCAGCACCATGGAGTCAAGGGAAGCCTTTTTGAGAAGTGGACGAACCACAGCTTGTTTCAGGTGAGATGGAAAAACCCCCTGCTCCAACGATGCATTAATGATCAATACAAACCAATCAACCAACCCCTCCCTGGCCGATTTAATTAGCCAAGATGGGCAAGGGTCTAGGGCTGACGTGGTCGCCCTTACAACTCCAAGGACCTCTTCCACGGTCTCAGGAAGAACAAACCTAAAAGAATCCCACAAAATCAGACAAGCAGATGCCTCAATCACCTCTTCTGGCACTGTGATGAAATTGGAGTCGAGCTCAAGGCATATCTGAGCAACTTTGCCTGCAAAATGGTGTGCGAACTCGCGACACCGAGTTGCTGGGTCATTGAAGGTCTCCTCCACCACAGGTGGCTGAAGGAGTTCCCCGACGACCCGGAACAATTCCGATGATCTATTTGCTGCAGACGTTATACGGGTAGTCGTGAAGGACTCCTTGGCCACCCGTATAGCCATGGTATACGCCCAAGGAGAGGCTGTAGCTCGTGCTCGGTCAGACAGGTCCCGAGAACTCCTCCAAGTGTGCTCTAGCCCCCTTCTCGTATGCTTCATCACAGCCAGCTCCCCGGTGAACCAGGGAGATGGTTTGTCATGACGCAACGTGATGGGGCATTCGGGAGTGATCGTATCTATCGCCCTGGTCATTTCCCTGTTATAGAAATTGACCAAGACGTCGACAGAATCACCAGGCTCCATGGCAGGAAGAACCCCAAGATTCCTCAGGAAACCCTCCGGATCGATCAGTCTCCTTGGGCGGACCATCTTAATTTGTCCTCCACCCCTACGGAGGTTAAGGGTCGCAGAAAGTCTAAAACTGACCAGATAGTGATCAGACCATGACACAGGAAGGATGTTTTGTTCTTCCACTCTGATCATTCCACTGTCCGCCACAAAAACTAGGTCAAGTGTGTGTCCAGGCTGATGTGTAGGGCCAGATATAATTTGTGATAGCCCCATGGTCGTCATGGCGGCCATGAAATCCTGAGCTGCACCAGTCAAGGAGGTCTCAGCATGAATGTTAAAGTCTCCCAGCACAATCAGGCACTGGGAGACCAAGGCCGAATTGGAGACCACCTCTGCTAGCTCAGTCAGGGAAACGATTAGATCGCAGGGTGGGCGGTACACCAGCAGAAACCCCACGCTATCACAGTTCCCCACCCTCAGGTGGACACACTCAAACCCAGATGCTTGCGAAACAGAGCATCTGACCATGGCGATGGACTGCCAATAGACAACTGCATCCCCTCCCCCCCCCCAGGCCTGGCCTGCTGATGCACTCTGAAGCCTGGTGGGCACAGCTGAGTGAGATTTACTCCCCCCAGCTCATCCAACCAGGTCTCGGTAATGCAAGCCAGATCCGCCCCCTCATCCAGGATCAAGTCCTGAATGGCAGCGGTCTTACCATTGACAGATCTGGCATTAATCAGCAGGACCTTAAGACCAAGGGGACTGTCATGGGGCCTACCAGTTCCTACCTTCTCCAGGGTTACAAGAACTCTGTTGCGCTTCTCCCTGGGATGTTGGTGACCTGCAAATCTCCTCCCCCACAGAGTTTCCTTCTCTGGAGATTTTAAACAAAAGTGGATGGCCATTCGTTAGGAGTGCTATGATTGTGTATTCATGCATAGTAAGGGGTTGGATTGGATGGCCCTTGTGTTGTCTTCCAACTCTGACTATGAATTCTATACTCTTCAGAGGATCCATCTTTTCCCATTCCTCCAGTCTCCCTCTCATAAACAACAAACAAATTTTTAGACTCTGAAGTCTCAGAGTCTGGGATGCTCCTAAACTGGTAACACCATTCCAGTGCACATGGTTCACTCAAGACACATTTGCAAATTGCCCTCCTTCTAGTCCATCTCATAGTAAAACACAAAAACAAAAAAAAACCCAAAACTAATTCATTCTCTTTGAAAAGGATAAGATCTGTGTTGACCATAGTAACAGCACATACGTTTTTGTTTTTTGTTTTGTTTTTGATAAACTGGAGTTAGAAGATGAGGGCACAGAAAATGCCATTGTAGAGGTCACCTTTGCACTGTCACAATGACAAAAAGGACACAACAAAGGTTTAAGACCTAAGTTGTATTAGCAGTCCTGAAGTTTGAATGCCTTGTTTTTCAAGTTCCAACAATTTCATTAAGCACACATTTTAAAGCCTGTGGGATGGGAGGCAAGTGTACTATTTTTTAAAGAAAAGAAATATTATTCAAACAGCAAGTGAAGGAAAATACCTTAAACATGCTGAAGGTGCAAGAAGCAATTATAAGACAGGTGGTAGGAGAGAAGTTTCCCTTTGTTCGTCAAAGTATGCTGCTGTTGTGGAAATGCTTCTTCGTATCTGGTGCTAATGGGTTGTGGGGAGTCTCTTTTCAAAGGCACATGACAGGAATAAGCTGTGTAACATCTAAAGAATGGCAGGCACTGTGAATAATGAGGAGGTGCTTGGTTGTTCCTCAAATCAAAGAGAAATTTGAAAGTATTAATAAAACAGGAGGCACAGTTGGAAGCTAAACCTTTATTAATAATAATAACAGGATGACAGATTAATTTCCTTTTCATTTGAAAGTGTTGCGGGGAATAACCTTTTAAGAGATGGGTGATCCTGCCTCATCCCACCCACCATAATATGATTTTATGGTTTCGGGCTTATAATACATACTCTGCCTAAATATAGGCATCAAGGACAGGCACAATATATTCATTATCAAAAGGGGAAAAAATAACTTCAAAAAGTATTTCTTCTCTGTTCTGAATATTATCAAGGTTGTCCTATCCCCTCCTCCAGTTTAATTTACAGAAGTAAATTAGGTTTCGATGGACAGTCAATAATGGGACAGTATTCCATATTACAAATGAAGGCAAGTAACTGCCTTAGGAAATTTTCCTCTAGAAGATGGATAAGAAAATGTATAAAAATAATTGGGAGTGAGCTTTCTGGAAAGGTTTTTAGAGCATTATTGGAGCCCCAAGCACCAGAATCTGTTCCCAGAGTTGCCCACCTCAATATGCCCAATAGCATGGCAGTTTTAAGCGATCCATCAAACTGGATTATTTCAGCAGTTCTCAAACAGATATTAGTAGAGTACTGGTCTCAGCTGAAGATTCTGATCAAGATTCATCACACAATTTAAAAGCATGCTTTTTAACTATGCATGGTATTCAGCTACCTCCACTGGGGCTCTTTAAGTGCTTAAAGATTTTGCTGTGCTTTATCCTGTAGAGTAGAATGAACTGAATATCAAGTCAGTGATTTCAGTCTATTTTCAAACAGACTGTTGCACTTATCTATATCAGCAAACACAAAAGCTTGAGGCTGCCACCCTGTAATTTTTTTGAGAGCAGGATCAGGTTTTCACATATGGAGGAACTCTGTGTTCAGAGTTCATGCTCAAAAAATACAAGAGGAAGGGAACCCTGAACAAATCAAGCTAGTCATCTCAATGCCAGGGTGGGAGATCACCTGACAACCCCCTCTATGCCATCTTGACTCCCCAGGATTAAAGGCAGGATATAGAATCAACAAATGATTAAGCATATGAAGGAGGAAGACTGCTATGGGTATCAGCTAGCAGTAAGAAATCAGAATAAGACATTCTCATGATTGTTAAGCAAAAACAAGAAAAGAAAGGGGCAGAGATCTGAGTCCCATTTGGGTGAGGACCCATAGGTGCATGCACAAGCCCGAGCCCTGAGTTCATCCTTACATACCCAGAAGGATTGAACATGAAGATTTCTAGGGGACTATGCAGGTTCATTATGATGAAGACAGTTGTAGAGTTTCCATGATTTGAACACTATCTTAATAGGGATCCAAATCAAGGAAACTCCATAACCATGTTCATATCTCTGTGGATATCTCCATGGCTGCTGAATGTATGGAAGTCTGGTATCCTATTCACAATGTACATATGCATATGTTTCTTACACATGTACTTTTGTCATGGTATAATGCCCATATTTATTTGAAGGTTGGGGAAGACAGTAACACCTTGTTCTCCTTCTCTCCACTACATATCTATACATATCTATCTATGCACATAATAAAAGTGAAAATCTATATGTGTGTATGTAGTGGCATGTCCATTTCTTACACAAACCCCTGCCTGCACAAACAGCTGTAACTTCCACCACTCAGGACGTTGCAGGTTAAAGGGGGCGCTATATCCCAGTGTTCCTTACTCTTTCCATTGCTGTGAAATTTGCATGACCCCACCCACTGCCTCTCCCTTAAACCTTTCTTATGGTGTACAGCAAACAGAGAGGAATTGATCAGCAACTGAACATACTGGAAAGGCTTGGGGGACTGACTTAACATGATGGAAGTATTAGTTTTCCCTGCATGAAGACCACTGTGACCTCCACTGACAATGGAGCTGGACTACATTTGACACATAAAACCCCCATGACTAGGTTTGTGGGTAACTGACCTTGATTTATAGGAGTTGTAGTTCACCTACATCCAGAGAGCACTGTGAACCCAACCAATGATTGATTTGGATCAAATTTGCCACAGATTATAAGTTTAGTAGTACCTTCACTCACTTTCACAGGCCACTGTGAGCCCCATGAATGATGGACCTGGATCACACTTGGCACACAGGACCCCCCCCCCCCAATCCACTTTACACCCTGGTGCAGTTTGGGGGAGGATGAACCACAGATGAAGGGATTTGCAGTACCTTCACCCAGTTGAACTCCAACTTCCACAGATCATTGTGACTCCCACAAAGGACAAACCTGGACCAAACTTGGTACAAAGACTCCCCATGACCAACAGAACATATTGGAGACATTTTGGGGAAATTGACCTTGATTTATGTGAGTTATATTTCACCTGCATCCAGAGAAACTGTGACCCCCACTAACAATGGGCTGGGGCCAAACTTGGCAAAAAGAAACTCCATGACCAACTGAACATACTGCTGGGGTTTTGTGGAAATTGACCTTGGCATATGGGAACTGTAGTTTACCTTTATCCAGAGAGCATTGAACCCAGCTGACGTTGGAGCTGGACCAAACTTGGCATACAGACCCAATATGGCCAGTTTTGATTACTGGGGTGGTTGGCCCAAAATTTTGGGAATTGTAGTTCACCCAAATTCTTATGCATTTTCTAATGTGAGCATTCATAAAAAAATAAAATAAAAGACTGTTTTTTTCCTAAGAAATAGAAGTACAAATCACCAAACTGATAGTACCTAAAAGCCCAAAACCAATAATGTCTTCTTTTTTTCAAATAACCAGGGCATTGCCGTGCCCACAAGCTATTTGATAATGATAGTCACTGGTCTCTGATCATAATGGCCATTGTTTTAATATAGATTTTAGTAGCCATACTTCCAGTGTAAATATGTAGGTTTGAATCATCTTGGTGACATCCAAATGTTTTCTGATGTTTTCCAATATGGAAAATATTAGTAAATCTCTCAGTACAAAAGTAGTTAAACAGATCTTTAGCTCTTTCAGAAAAATTAACATACAAAGTGAGGTTAGTGAGAGGGAACATAAAATAAGACACATTTTAAAGAATTTTTGAGCTTTTCCTCTCCATATTTTTTTTGTGTGTGTGTGCACATGCTCCTCTTCAAGTCACCTCTTGATATAAGGCAATCCCATTCAGTTGATAGGATTTTCTTAAGGAAGGCATACTTGGAGGTGGTTTGAACAGTTTCCTTCTCTAACTATATCCTACAGCACCTTATGTTCATTGGCAGCCTCCCATCTAAGCAGGCCTGGCTAATCCAGGCTATTTTGGCCACTCTGTCTCTTTTACTGAAGTTAATACTGGAATAAATCTCTGGATCAAGAGCAATATTAAAAAAAAAATGATTACTGAAATTAATATTAATACATGGACAACTTGCAGCTATTTGGAAGAGAACATGTTGATTGACAGGGATAAAGTTTATGATTACATAGTTTGGAGATGAGAGGGTGAAAGTGAAAAATAGAGGGAGAAATATATCTTTAAAATATGGTACTTAAAAAGGAAAGTGTGCATGTAACATGATTATTGTTATTGCTGTTGCTACATATGTACTAAACATCTTTAAAACATTTTAAAATACTCTTAGTTACTTACATCCATGTGATTTGAGAATATCCAATGTGTTCTTGAGCAACATTATTCCAAGGCATCTTTCCACTAACCAAAAGAAGTCACTAATTTACCACAGGAATGTGCTGCAAGATTTCCTAACAACTTGATCCCATTTCCAGTCACAACTCTCTTGTGTATCCAGAGTAAGTATTTCTGCTTGCATCAGATTGGATTTTGACCATACTGATGCTGTGAGCCCAAGAACAGAATCCAATGATCTAAATATAACAATACATCAATCATTTTATCAAGCCAGGCTATGAATAATCACTCACAATATCAACAAACATCCCAGAGAGTTAGAAAATCTAACTCCTGTGGAGAGATAAACTAAATGAGAAAAGGAACTCAAAAGAGCTCAGAGCAAAATGACAGTTTTGGAAAAATGTCATACTGCAAGCTCACAATGCCAAATGAATTAATAAAATGGAGAAGAATTACTAAAACCCCAACTATCTGAGGGAAAATCCTGTTCATTTGAAAATGAGCCCAGCTTCAGATACCATGGGGCAGTGGCAAATTTTACTTGACAGGAAGGAAGAGCAAATACCATCTCCTTTTCACAACACACAGAGGGCACTGTATGATGCTAAATTTTCACCATTGCAACATTTGCCAGTTTCACAGGAAGGGGAAGAACACCCGTTTTTTCTGGCAATGGATTTTATCTGTTGATGGACTGGCTTGTTTACTAAAGCATGGGTCAACAAAATGTCATGGAAGACACAAGTATACCCTGAGGCCCTCCCACATCTTCCAGACTTTCATTTTTTTTTTAAAAAAATCATTCCTCTAAACTGCAAAAATTGCTTAAAAGCAGTTACAAAAGGAACAGTTTCATTCCCTCCTCACAACAAAAAATGTTGCAAAAAATCAGCCACAATAGCAGGTGGAAGTGACATGATATACTTAAATTTGTGAGGTGTAAAGAGGAACTGGACACCACTATCTCTATCTCTATTTTATTATGCCAGTTAAATAGGCTGGGTGATATGGTTAAGTGCTCTCAAAGTATTTCATGATTTTTATTGATATATCTGTGGAAAATATGGTGGATGATAAAATAGGGGAAAGGGGGAAAGGAGAAAAGCACATTTGTCTATATTAAAAAAAATGTATGAGTGTCACTAGTAGAAAAAGGAGATCTTATTTTGTGTATAAATTTCCACTTCAAAAACATTGGCTGGAATGCAGCAGAAGAGAGCACCTGAGTTGATGAAACACATGTGGGACAGATGCTATTTGATTTGTATTTCATTACTACAAAGACCCATAAACCTTCATGTTAACTGTACATGAGAAGATGTGGACACAAACTCACTGGAATCCTGTTCGTGAAATATGCTCTCATAATTTGGAGTTAGGCATTAATATTGTATATATGCATGTCCAAGTCACCCATATGTATAAGGACCCATCCAGACAGATCCAAAAACTGGGACCCAGCTGTTTCCCTCCTTTGTTCTGCATTAATTAAACACCTGGTAAGACTGGGTAAAACCTGGTAAGACCCAATTCACACAGCCATCCAGGAGCCTGAAAAACTGAGAGGGCACCCACCACTCCCCCCAACCCCTCAAAGAAACCCCCAAAACTTAAAAAACCAAAACACTTACCTGGCTGCCATTATGGTTATCCTCACATCTTCCTGGCACATGGAAATGACATGCCAGGAGATGGATGGAGGCAACCATTATGGCAGCCAGGTAAGAGTTTTAAACAATGACCTACAATTAAGTTGAGGGTCATAAACCTTCATATTAACTGTACATGAGAAGATGTGGATACAAACTCACTGGAATCCTGTTCGTGAAATACAGAGAGGGGAAATCCCCACTCCCACGTCAGGGGGTCAGCCACTTTTGGCCACTACTGCTGTTATTTTACTGCCAAAACATGTAAAAAAAAGCCAGGAGTGGCACCAAGGTGGAGAGAGTAGAGAGGGCCAGTGCTTCTTTTAGGTTAGTCCAGACATAGCATAAGCTCTTGCCTTTCACCACTCTACTCAGAGAAAGGATTCATTCCTTTCTTCTTCTTTTTTTGTGCTAAGAATTAGGGTACAGTATTCACATTGACCCAGCTTTTGGGGGTTAATTTTTTAAAAAAACTAAAATTCGAGATTTAATTTTTTAAATTTTCTATGCAGAAATAAATATTTCTACATTTAATTATCATTTTCCATGCAGAAATTCAAACTTTCTCCAGAACAAGTTTCACAGTTATTCCTTAACTGTGAAAACTCTTATCAATTAAAGATTCTACTTATCA
Organism: Anolis sagrei; assembly: GCF_037176765.1. Taxonomy (NCBI): domain Eukaryota; kingdom Metazoa; phylum Chordata; class Lepidosauria; order Squamata; family Anolidae; genus Anolis; species Anolis sagrei. The sequence goes on along the minus strand of NC_090021.1, from coordinate 272,777,021 downwards.
GGGTTTCCCAACATTCAAAAACCCTATTTTCAACCATTTTCGAATATTCTCTTTATTACTAAAACAAACAAAATGAATATATACATGGATTATGAGGGTTTTTTTAAAAAAAATCAACAAAAAAGGAAATAATATAGAAAGAAAGAAAACTAAACTAAACTGGATATTTTAAAGAAGCAATGAATATCAATACATTTTCATATAGTTATACCTTGTCGAGTCATTAAAGATCTTTTAACACAAAATCTCATTTTTTTCTCAGCAAATGTTTTATCTGTAAAATGTCCTTCAAAATTCCAACCTGTTATGATGGTAGTTGTAACTACTGTGTTCCTCCGTCTATCTAATCAATAAGTAGTGACCACTTATCTATGGTGTCATGACTTGCTTGTTCTTTAGAGACTCAAATGTTATTTGACATCTTCTCAATAAACCACATCTCAGATTCTTCTCTACCAACTATCCGTGATAAATCTCTGCTCTTCCAAATTTTAGCTAACTTCATATGAACAGTCATAATGAAAAAAGCAGTTAAATCTCTGTCTTACAGTTGTTTGTTTCCTTTAGACTAAAGAGAGGAATAGCAGCTCAAGGCAAGGTTTTAATGTTTGCTTTGTGATGGCTGTCATTATGCCCATAGCATTTCTAGGGTGAAACTACCTGAATGGCCATTAAATGCATTGTAATATTTGGAATTGCAAATACTTAATTTTTGGTTGCTAGGACTTTGCATAATTTCATTTTTAATTAGTAAGTCATATTTAATTCGTGAGTTTTGTATATACAAACAGATATTAAGAAACACAAGGGGGGGGGTGTCCATGCAAAAACTTAAGAATCAAAACTCACTCAAAACTTTTTTGCTTGAATTATGTACTGTTTGGAAGCCTATCAAAGTCAATTTCATTGCCAGCACAAGTGAGAGGAAGCCAAAAAGGCTGCCTTTCCTCTTTAAATTAAGGGCCTCTCGCCATGAGGAGAGGAAAGCAGCAGGGCAGGACAAGTTGAGTGAAAGAGATGAGAGAAAATGGAATTCTGGGCAGGTTCAACCCCCCCCCCCCAAATTTTTCAGGTTAAAAAACCTATTTTTTAACTGGTTAACCAAATAACCATGCTAAGTCTATGAGACGCAAAAAATTAAGAGTCCCTTCAGAACTGCAAGCACCATCTCAAGCAAATATTGACAATTTATTCACAGTCATTACTTTCAGCAATAGCTGATGTAGCGAAGCAACCAAGTTGGGGGGAGGGGAGTGTTGAATGCTCTCATTAAGGAGGCCAGTCTTGGTGGAGGTGGTTGACAGGGGCGGAGCTGCAGGCTATTGAAGGCTGCTCTGCCCCCTGCTGTGCTCTTTGCGTCAGCATGAGCTAGGAGGTAGGTTTCAACCCCCCCCCCCCCGTTAAATTTTCAACCCCCCCCCCAAATTTTCAACCCCTCCTGAATTTTTTTTCTGGCTATGGCCCTGATTCTGGGAAATGTAGTTTGGGAAGGTGAGGAGCCCTATGGGAAAGAATTCAAATCACCCTGCCTTAAACTACATTCCCCAGACTTCTGATCTGATTAAAATATTCCCAAAATAGGGGAGAGATTTTTCCCTCCTAACAGTAGTAATGTTCATTTATTTACTATATTTATATGCCGCCTTTCTCATCCCTGGGGGAGAGGGGGGGACTCAAGGCAGTTTACAACATATTAATGTCAAAATTCAGTGCCAACATACATGTAGAAAGGAAAGAAAAAAAATTATAATAATTAAACACTAATATATAACTATAAATTAAAATAATTAAAACCATTAAACATAAGTCATAAACAACATTTAGACATTAAGATAAAGCATTAAAAACCTCTAGTATAAATATTAAAAGTAAAATTGTTAAATCTGCAAGGAGGAAGACTGACTGATACTTCAGGAATTTGAAAGTGACTATGAGAAACGTATTCTTTTTAAAGTTGTTCTTCAAAGTCATTTCATGAAATAAGTGTTTCAGTTCTGTTATGAAACAAGCAGCTACTGAAATTGGATAGAACAATACATTTGCAAAATGTACTAAATGTAAAGAATAGCTAGCTCTAATAAGACACAGAAGCTGATGCAATGTGAAACTTATAGCAGTGGATAGGAGGCTGAGGTTACAGTATATACTCTTTTTTGAGTATATAACTATAGATAGCAGGAGTACATTTTCTCTAATTATATTTTCTACATGTACACGGCTTTTATAACTTTGCACCCAAAAACAAACGGGCACATCTACACATTCACCACATACTGAATTGGACTGGAAATTGGTGGGAATTGGTTTTGCAGCATCTGCATGACACATGGAGCCATCTTGCCCCAAGGAGACATCTCTTTGGAACTCCCCAATCACCACTATGGTGAAAACAAGGCAACTTAGATAAGAATGGCTGTCTAGTAGGGCAAAGCATAATGGGATGGAGGTGAAAATTGTAGCTCCTCCTGAGGCAGGTTGAGAGTACAGTGACTCCAGACTGGCCCCACAGTAACTGACCCATGCGGTTGCACCCAGATTTCATGATTGCAAATTCAAGAATGTAATTCCTGTGGATAGCTGGCTCTTGGACTATGACTTCAGACTTGTGTGCTTTTAATAATTGCTTTTAATGCATATATTTTTCTTAACTTTTATGGTTTTTAATGTATTTGCTTATTGTTTTTATATGTTTGTTGATACAGTATTGAATTGTTGACAATTTGTAAATTGCTCTGGGTCCACTTTGGAGTGAGAGAGGGCGGGGTATACATATACCAAATAAATAAATAAATAAATAAATAAATAGGTATAATATTCGTATTTCTAATGGACTGCTTAGTAGTGAGTTCTTTTTGCCTGAGCTGCTGTTCTCACCCAACTCAGAAGGTTGGTAGTGAAGCACCTTTCAGACTTTTCTCGTCTTTTCAAGATCAAGGAAGTGGGGGAAAGTGTTTACAAATATCCTAGAATATCTTTTTCTGTCAAAAAAGAAGAATGGATTGCCTATTTGTAAGCTTCCATAAAATGTAGTTCATTCAGAAGCTTCTGTATCAATGTTATTTGGATTTATTGGATGCAAACACCATGCTTATGTAATCAATGTAATATGTATAGCAGTCTGGAATAAAGGCTTTTGAATATTCTGCAATGTGTGAGTCTAGCTAGCATATCAAACAACATTCTTTCCCCTATGCAGGGCAAAGGTTAAGCCAAAAGATGAAAGACTAGAGAGGTATTGTTTGGGGGGGGGGGGGGATCAAAATAGGAAAATAGCTTGAATCCATTAATGTTAAAACATTTACATCTTTCAGAAAACTGATTAAGCCCTGTGAGGGTTTGAGCATGTATGTGTGTGTGTGAGAGAGAGAGAGAGAGAGAGGAAGGGAGGGAGGAAGATATGAATGAACATAATTCCAGTAAAGAGTACATATTTAGGAAGAACAGAGAGATAAAGAGAGAGATGTCTGACTGAAGGGAGGAAGAAACTGCAAGGTAGAGATTTAAAAGAGCTGTGAATTTCAAAAGATTTTCTCTAGAGAAATCTGTACTCAAAACAATTAACTCCAGAACTCTGATAGGATTTATACTAAATAGCAATGGGGAGGAACATAAAGACTCCAAACCTATGACATGCACCACATCACCAATTAACCCCAATATTCTGGATGAAACTGATGAATTATAAAGTCCTGTGTTCAATGACAAACATATCTAAGATAGATTGGAACACTGAGAATTTATCTATCTATCTATCCTATCAGAAGCAAACCATGGGTACAGTTGTGATGTATTTAAAACACAGTGTTTAAAAACTTGGCTTTATGTTAATGTCCTTTGACTACGTAGCTGGATGGATGGATGGATGTTATCCTTGAAGTGATTGGCTTGACTTTGAAGGAGCTGGGGGTGGCCATGGGCTCTGGAGTGGGCTGGTCCATGAGGTCACAAAGAGTTGGAAGTGACTGAATGAATGAATAAACAACAACAACAGCACACATAAACATTCTACTTGATAGTCACATTTTATGAATCCAGATAATTTCAAACATTTTTTACAAACAAAATTCAATTTAATAACTCTCATTAGGAAAAATATGGATGCGACGTTATCAATATTTCTAATCTTCTGCTCAAATCAGTTTTGGAAGTAGATTTGCATACTTCTATCCCTAGTGTGATCAGAAAAGAAGCCAGGAAGCACTCCTTCCCAGGAGAATGAAGAACTGTCCAACCAGTTTCAGCCAGGTTACTGAAAATTAAATTTCCTAGCTGTGCCCTAGTCTCCTAATGCACTTTCAAACTATCAGCAAACTTGGTCATATTAGGTCCTCCACATTATACATTTATAGTATTTTACTTCACTTAGTTACCAAAGCACTATGCTATGGAATCCTAAAACTTGCATTTTAGAGAAGGGTATTTGGAATTGTCATCTTGAGAACTCTGGTGCCTTACCACACTACAAACTTGAGGTATCTATAAAATGTTGTCTTGCCAGTTAATGTTGAATATACCATCATAACAGTGCAGTATGAAAAATCTTCAAGTAGATGTGACTTGGCAGGAATAGCAGCTAATCAAAATTATCTAGTGTTGTGCCTTTTCCACATACTTCAAGTTACATAAGATGAAAATCAGCTCGCTAATATGTTCTGGGTTATTCACCACTAGCTATCAGGTCCTATCTTCATAGCACAGAAGCTGAAACCAAATTTCAACTTTAAAAAATAAAGAAGACCAAAGTGTAATTTTTACGTTGACTTTTTCACATTTTGTCAGCTACAAGGGAATCTTATAGCATTTCTGTTTCTTTCCATCTGGGTTTCTAATATTGGCTGCAATGTGTACATCTAATATTTTCAATGCAAACTTTGTTTAAACATCAGTTACTCAAAACCACTAGCATTGCCATGATATCTTCTAATAATAGATAAATGCCACTCAGATTCCATTCTGTTCAATTTTCATCATTCAGCAAAACAAGAAATACAGAATTCAGACTTGCTGTAGTAGTTTTTTCTCACCCAGAAACTTTGTCACAAGAATGAGGAGAAAATTCTATCAATAATATGGAAGTGTACTGATGTGTGATATAAACACTGTCCAGTACACAAGGCTGGACATGAAGTACAGTTAGCACATTTTTAGAAGAGGTGAAAGATGGTTTGTAATGGCACATTACTTTCTCCACCTATGTATCTTGCATTTATCACACTTTGTTTTATTATTAGTCCTTGGCTTGCAACTAACAAGTCTGATTGCTAAGGCCCTTTACTTTGAAGAAATCTTGCTGCAACAGGAAAAATGGATTTGTTTTTGTGTGTAGAATATATTTTTCTTGACATCTAGTTTGATCCATATTGCAGAAAAGGTGCAACATGAGAAAATAACAAGTTTACAATGGAACATTAAGAAAACAAAAATAATGACTATAGGTGGTTCACATAACTGAATTAGACAATGAAGTCAATGAGAAATAGTTCAAGATTTTCCATGCTTTGCCGTAGCCATTAATCAGTATGGAGACTGTGGTTAAGAAATCAGAAGACTTGGATCTGAAAGGAGAGTTATGAAGGAACTAGGCAAGATCCTGACGTACCAAGATATACTGTGGAATGAATACTAAAGTTAGGATTATTCTTGCCTTCATATTTTCCATTTCTATGTATGGTTGTTGAAAGCTGAATAGTGAAGAATGTTGATAAGAAAGAAAATTAACTCACTTGAAATTTGCTGCTGGAGAACGGTTCTACAGATGCCATGGATTTCTAAAAGGATAAATAAATGGATCCAAGAGCAAATCAGGCTTGGATGCAAAGAAGACTAAATTGGGACTGTTGTTCTTTGACCCTATCATGAGAAGGCATGACTTACTAGAAAAGACAATAATGGTTAGTGAAATGGAAGGCAAGAAGAAAATAGGAAGATTGCATTTCAGATAGACAGACCTGAACAAGGCTGTTGATGATAGGGTGACTCTGGGGCCTCTCATTTATTGGGTCAATAGAAATTGAAGTCAGCTTTATGATAGTTAACTAAAAAACAACAGGACATTCCTAACCAATTCCATCATCAGAACCTCAAAAGATCTGAAGTTCTGTTGACTTACTGACAACATGGTGGCAGTGATGGAAGGCCTCTCTTGTTTCTTTTCCACCTGCAGTCACAGTTATTATTATAGGATTCTGCCACAAGTGTTAGGAATGGTGGTGGCAATATACTGTTATAAAATTAACTTACACAGCTCCAGTCCAACGTACCTGTCCGAACGTATATCCCTCTATGAGCCATTTTGTAGATTAAGATGTTTGTAGATTAAGAGGCCACCAGTTTGCAATGGTTTGTAAAGGAGCCACCACTTTGTAAGGACTTACTAAATTGATAACACAACTAATGGCTTGTAATATTGAATTGGTCTTTCTTCAATGTGTAGCATGGCTTAACTTGGAAGTATTTGTAATAGAGACTTGGCTTTAGAAGAAACTGTAACAAGTTTATTGAAGTATGGAAGAAGCTTGGTGGTTTCAATGTTTCTTAACTCTTAGAGGCACATATCTTCAGAGGTTACATTTATAACATTTCATAAGACCATTCTTAAGAGGACTATTCCTTCCACTAAACAGGTTTCAAACTTATTTTCCTTCAAAATGTGTTTCTTTCTTAAATGTATTACTTCAGGTACAAGCTTATTCTTTCCTTATGCTATTTCTGTTGCAGTAAAGATGCTTACTGGGTTTCTCTCACCCTTTTTACTCATACACTAACCACTAATCTAAATAAGTCAACTTGACCTATCTAAACCTCACAGGCTAAAAGCCTAAACCCTCCTGATTCTCAACACAGTAGAACCAGCCTTCCCTGTAGTTTGCTGACTACAGACTAACTGTTTTAAAATTGCTGCCCTGCCAAGTGGCAGTTGGCTCTGCCCTTTTTCCATGGCAACCCAGCTCAGAGTGAGCTGAGAAGGGTTGGATTAGAAATACTGCAAATAAATAAAATAAACTTAATTAATTATGAAAAACAAGTAATAACTTTGTTTATAAGTGTTTATTCATCATAGAATGGAATTTTTTTTTAAAAAAAACCAGATATTTATCACTCATTCATTGAACTCTAAGGATTTTACACATTCTAGAATAAACATGCTATAGTCCAGTTTTGACTACCCTGACCAAATTCAATGGAATCCTACAATTTGGTGAGGATTTAGAGCTCTCTGGCTGACCACTCTAAATACCCTGTTCCTAAACTTCAGTTTCCAGAATTTCATACAATGTTGCCATGGAAGTTAGAGTGGAATCATAGCACTGTAGCTCTGTAAAATGAAAAAGATCCAGGTGGCTTACAAACATTTATTTATTATTTCAAACATTTGTACCCCATCCATCTCAACCCCCCGAGGAGGGACTCAGGGCAGATTCTTTTGTGGCATTTATATATTTGTATACTGATATAGATATTTGTTCATTGCTACTGATGCATTTTATTAGTAAATGTGTTATCTGTATGCTAACAATGATAATCATCATCATCATCATCATCATCATCATCATCACATCTTTATTTGTATTCCGCCCTATCTCCCCAAGGGGACTCAGGATGGATTCCAAAGGACCAAAAACATAAAGGCAAACATTCAGTGCCTCACAACAAGAGCAAACATAAATACATTCACGACCCATCCAATCCCAAAGCAGCTCAACATCAAACAATCAATCAATTAATTAAAAACATTCAAAATTACACAAACAAATCTATATATATAAAAATGAAAAGGGCGTCCAACGGGACAGCAAAACTAAAAAATCCCACAACGAAAAAATTTACCAAATTTCCCATGCACATACCTCAACCCACAAGGTATGCACAGATCTCATCAAAATAGCAAACAACATTTCACAAAACCCACAATTTTGAAAACAAAGGGAGCATGCGCAGAAGTGCCCCGGCGCGAGTCCCCCGCCACGCGCACATTGCCGGCCAATGCTCTCTCACCGCAAACCACACCTCCTCCCTTTGCCGCCTCGCCCCTACCCGCCCTGACTCAATTCTTTCCCTCCTCTGCCTCCTCCTCCATCGCCGACCACGCCCCCTCCCTTCCCCGCCCTGCCCTTTCCTGCCCTGACTCAATCCTTCCATCCTCCCCCTCCACCACCCACACCCCCCGCACAACCCACACCCCCTCCCTTTGCCACCCTGCCCCTTCCCGCCCTGACTCAATCCTTCCCTCCTCCCACGCCTCCTCCAGGAAGTCACACCCCCTCCCTTCACCGCCCCACCCCTTCCCACCCTGACTCAATCCTTCTCTCCTCCCCCTCTGCCACACACGCCCCCTGCGCAACCCACGGCCCCTCCCTTTACCGCCCCGCCCCTTCCTGCCCTGACTCAATCCTTCCCTCCTCCCACACCTCCTCCAGGAAGTCACACCCCCTCCCTTCACCACCCCACCCCTTTCTGCCCTGACTCAATCCTTCTCTCCTCCCCCTCCACCACACACGCCCCCCGCGCAACCCACAGCCCCTCCCTTCACCGCCCCCCCTTCCTGCCGTGACTCAATCCTTCCCTCCTCCCACACCCCCTCCGCGGAAGTCACGCCCCCTTCCTTCGCCGCCCCACCCCTTCCCGCACTTCCGCTCCCTCGCCTGTCAGTCCTGCTCCCAGCACTTCCAGTGGAACTGCCATAACAACCGCCCCACCCCTTCCCGCACTTCCGCTCCCTCGCCTGTCAGTCCTGCTCCCAGCACTTCCGGTGGAACCGCCATAACAACCGAGGCCTCGCCGAGCGACGTGGTGGTTGCAGCCTCCTAGGCGGCGGAAGAATGGAATGGAAACAAAAACCACAGGAAGGAAGAAAGGAAAGAGGCAGAGAAGGAAGAAAGAGAAAGGGAAGGGAAGGAAAAAAGGAAGAAGGAAAGAGGAAGACAAGGAAGGAAGGAGAGAAGGAAAGAAGAAAAGGGAATGAAGGAAAGAAGGAGAGAAAGAGGGAGGTAAGGCGGGCCACAGCAATGTGTGGCAGGGAAAGCTAGTACATAATAAAACTGTATCTCACCAAAAAAAATCAACAGCCAATTATTTCTAACCATAAAAACATGAGCCTCAGCTAATAATAGTATATTGTTAGTCTTATTACATACTTTATATTATTGAATAAAGCACATTCAAGAAAGATGTTTATTGAATAAATATAAAGTATGGCTCCCTTATGGGTGAATTAAATATGATTTCACTTACCTACTCTCCAAAATAATATTTTCAGCAGCAGTGTTTATAGATGTCTCTAGGGAACTCATCACACCAGGGGTGGAAATGGAATATTTGCCAAGACAGACACATACTTTGAACTTTTGCTTATAAAACTAGCATTTCCTTTCGCTGATAGAACTGAGAATTTACTCATCCCCATCACACAGAATATGCCTCTGTCCATTTTAGTTAATACATGTTCTCCATTCTTTATCACACAGGGGCTGTTGTCTCCTCCCATTCCATTGTCCACGGAGTGCCGACATCATGGGGTATTTTAAAAAGCACCATTGCAGAATTTCAAAGTTTCAAAATTGCACTGCTTCAGCTTTGGGGGAAGATGATCGTCTTCATGCACACCCACACTGAAATGTCAGAATATGGACTGAAAATGGGTAAATGCACAATTTCACATCTCACCCTTTTCTAAGCATTTTGAAATGCATGAAGATGAATGGAGTTGATCCCAGCCCATCTTTTCAATCTGCCCATTTCTACACACTGCAGAGTCAGAGTCTCATTGGCAATGCACAGAACAAGTTGTGCATCATTTGATGGGATCCATTGGATTAATCTTTGAAGTGTGTAGAAATAGAGGCAACACTCTATCTGATGATGTCCTAGGTCCTCCTGTGCAATTCTATGATTTGCTTCTGTCCCAGGTATATTCAAAATATAGGGTTCATTATTATCCACAGTTTCAGATATACATGGTGTGTGTGTCTTGGAACATATCTTTCATGGATGCAGAAGTTGTGATTCACTAACTAAATGTTGGAGAAACATTTAAATATGCTTTTAAAATATGTAAATTATGAAAAATAAATGTAATGGAATTAATTGAAAGGAATAACAGATGCAACCACATTTTTCACACACAGTATTAATAAATATTCACATGGAATATGTGCCAAGGTGGACACATGGTATGAACTTTTGCTTATAAAAGTAGCATATCCTTTTGATGATAAAACACATTCGATCAGGTGGTTTTGGATTAGTCTGGCACAGCCTGTGGGAGATTCAGTGGGCATCCCCTCTCCTTCATTTTGCAGGGATTTTGAATTGTTTAGAAACACAATTAGTATTTTGATATTGTTTTAATCTTATGTAATTCTTTTTTGAACTTTTGTATATTTTAACTGTAACTTTAAAAACAAACAAACCCTAAAACTGAAGGGTGTCTTGGGTTCTGCATAGGGATGAAGGTGGAATTTCAGCTGAATAAATAAATACTTTAATAAAACAACCTGGGAATTGTTTACTTGTGAATTGCTCAACTAAAATGGATAACTGAATTTTCATGAGAAAGAGTTGAGCCTCTGCAGTCTTTCATTTTTTGTTTGACTATGCAAAGGAGCATGCCTTATTTCACTGTGACAATTCCGCATTCCTTTTTGCATGTTACACAACAAAGAGAACAACCAGTCACTCTGAGTTTTATTTCCTATTTATGGTTATTTAATGAACAGTTTGAGCAAGCACATTTCAGCCTCCGGGCTGTCTGCGAACTGTTTGTGAAAGCTGTTCTCTGTATGTTTGTTTTCGATGCTGGATTGGTCTCTTAAATCACATGGTATTATTTCTGCTGCTTGACTGGGTAAGTGGAACTCTTTTTTGTTGTTGCTGTTCAGAAACATTATGAATGAATTGCAATCCATTTTGCTCTTTTGCCTCTATATTCATTGGATATGTAAGCACTCTTGTCAACGATTATCTTTATTATATGAAACAGGACACTGATCTATATACATTTGTGCAAACAGAAACACGCCACTGGTTGTGTATGTGAATGAATGAGTGATGTTTTCCTGCACTCATTTTCCTAAAGCACTCAGCTGGTTCCTGTTGTCTAATGAAAACTGGGTTTGCCCATCAGAATCATCCTGCTGAAAAATGTTACCCTTTCTGTCTCACTGCACATAACACCAGCTTAACAGATCTAGAGATGTTCTTTTAGCGTTCTCAAATCACAACAAGGCATGAGCCAGTGATCTCACAGAAAAAAATCCCAAAAATATCTAATAAAATATATGCTTGATTCACTAAACATTTCTGGAAGAGACAGTTGAATTTTTTAAAAAGACATATTGCTACGTTAGGTAGTTTCTGTTACTACATAGGTCATTTATTGTTCTTTCATGCATGTCTCCCTCACTTTCTCCTCTTGTTTCTGAAGTTTCCGACTGTTTCAATATATTCAGAAAATGTGGATCCTGACGTGCACAGTACATTTAATGGGCTCTTAGGAAAAGAGGCCATGTTAATTAATGTCGTGGTACTATGCAGAAAGAGGAGCCAGAAGTGTTATAAGCTCATGCTGTCCCCATTCCATCTCTTTCTCTTACTGATCTTTAGTCCCCAACCCATCTCTTTTTCTTTAGCTGATCTCTCTCTCTCTCTCTCTCTCTCTCTCTCTCTCTCTCTGATTTTGTCATTTGGGAATTGTCGTTGCTGGGATTTATAGTTTACCTACAATCAAAGAGCATTCTGAACTCCACCAATGATGAAATTGGGCCAAACTTAGCACACAGGGCTCCCATGACCAACAGAAAAAACTGGAAGGGTTTGGTGGACATTGACCTTGAGTTTGGGAATTATAGTTCTCTCACATCCAGAGAGCACTGTGGACTCAAACAAACTTGACACGAATATTCCATATGCCCAAATATGAACACAGATGGAGTTTAAGGGAAATAGACCTTGACATTTGGGAGTTGTAGTTGCTGGGATTTATAGTTCACCTACAATCAAAGAGCATTCTGAACTCCACCAATGATGGAATTGAACCAAACATGGCATACAGGACTTCCATGACCAACAGAAAATACTTAAGGCCATCCAGTCCAACTCTCTTCACCAGGGCAAGAAAATGTAATCAGAGGCCTCCTGACAAAGAGCCATCCAGTCATAAATATAGATAGATAGATATGATTCTCTCTCACACACACAAATATAGTATCATAGATTTGAAAGAGACCCTTAAAGAAGGACTATGACATGTTGCATATTCCAGAGGAGGCAAAACAGACACTCTCCACATCAACACTGATAAAGAAACAACAAGAAATACTGTTTACTCACAAGCATAAAGGAATTACATATATTAGAAACCAACACTTTCTCTTTACTTTATTTTCCAGATCACCAGGCGGGGCCACAGCAACACGTGGCAGGGGACAGCTAGTAGATAAAGATATAGATATAGATGATATAGATATATAGATATAGATATATTTCATAGATACATATCAGATGATGTAAGTCCCAACCATAGCCAAGCAAAGCTTAAGGTACCAGAGAGGGGGGCTTTTTAAGGCCTCCATAAAGGAACCAGTTGGGGCCATCTGGCCTTGACAACCCAACCACATAATGGGCGCAGGGAAGCAAGTTGTTTGAGGCTGTTCTGTTCAACCATTCAGTCTGCTTCATGTTGGCATGACCCACCCTCCTGCCCTATGGACAGTGAGAGTATAAGCTGGTCATGCAAGGGCTGAGTATGAACCCCCCCCCCCCTCGCAAGTTTGCATTGGTATTTTTCACCAATGCCACACTGTTCCATATGGGTGTGGTAATTGACTTATGGTGGGGTTATTTAAATAAGTTTCATTGAGCATTTAATAAGATTCCACGGCATGGTAAAGGTTAAATAGTAATGGTAGGCACAGTGATACCACTTCCCCCTTAGGGGTTAATGGGTTGACTCCCCCAAAAGTCCCTATAAGTTTTTTTTCCAAATAATTTTTATTAAACATTTTATAAATCAACACAGGGAAAGAGGGGGAACAATAACAAGAGGATAGAAAAGAAGGAAGGGTAGCACAAAAACACAACAAAAAAAAAACACCTAAACTAATCTAAAATGACCTCCACTCCAACCTCAGGATCTTCTCACTCTACTTCTCCAACTTACTTATCTATTCTTGTCCTCTAAAACTTTTATCTTTAAGTTTCTTTTCGTAGTCATAGAAAAAAATCCAGTCTGTTCTCTTTAGCGATTTTCCAGTATTTCTTCTCATCAAAAAAGTTAGTTCATCCATATCTCTTATTTCTTTAACTTTCTCCAACCATTCTTCAATGGTCGGTATTTGGTCATTCTTCCAATATTTGGCAAAAACAATCCTTGCCGCTGTAGTGTAGTATGTAAATAATTTGTCTTCATTCTCATCCAGTTTAAAATCCGAATCTGTAAATCCCAATAAATAATACTCAGGTTTCTTTTTGAACCTCTTCTTCAACATCTTTTGTGTTTCCTCCCTATAAGTTTTCATAAAATGGGAGCAGGCCTTGGGGCTGGAATGAGGTTTCTTACTTTAAAAATGGTGATTCGGGAGGGAGCACCCTCAGGATGGCCTTCCAGCTATAATCGGCTGATAGGTGTAGCCAAAGAATTTTGGTTGGTCTTCAGGATACTTGGTGCATGCATGTCTTTTGGAGGTGGTCAGAGGAAGTGACACCTGGCCCAGGGTCAAGGGTCACTAGGTGGCCAATAACCTATGAGTTACATTTAACAGATTTTTCCCTTTACAGTTATTCCATTTTTTTTTCAATAAATAGGTCAGAAAATGGCCTTTACATCCATTTTCTTGGGTCAGTCTCCTTATTTCATAGTAGGAGTTCAAATATGTATGTGTATGCAAACATTTATGTATCATGTGGTGAAAAACCATTAAAACACAAGGTATGTATCATGTAAAACACAATTCAAAAAAAAAGAAACAGGCTAAAGCAGACAGAAAAGGTAACAATTCAGCATGTTATTTAAGATCTGAAAGCATAATAAAGAAAAAACCTACAACCCATAATAAAGATCTCCAAGTATTGCATATATATTGGTAGAATAACTTTACATATGGGTTGTTGTAGGTTTTTTCGGGCTACGTGGTCATTCTCTTCTGACGTTTCACCTGCATCTATGGCAAGCATCCTCAGAGGTAGTGGGGTCTGTTGGAACTAGGAAAATGGGTTTATATATCTGTGGAATGACCAGGGTGAGACAAAGAACTTTTGTCTGTTGGAGCTAGGTGTGAATGTTTCAACTGACCACCTTGATTAGCATTTGATGGCCTGGCAGTTGTTTGGTGTAGCTTGTTGGTGCCTGGTGCAATCTTTTGTTGAGAGGTGATTAGATGTCCTCGATTATTTCCTCTCTGTTGTTTTGCTGTTGTAATTTTAGAGGTTTTTTTAAATACTGGTAGCCAGATGTTGTTCATTTTCATGGTTTCCTCCTTTCTGTTGAAATTGTCCACATGTTTAGGGATTTCAGTGGCTTCTCTGTGTAGTCTGACATGGTGGTTGTTAGAGTGGTCTAGCATTTCTGTGTTCTCAAATAATATGTTGTGTCCAGGTTGGTTCATTAGGTGCTCTGCTATGGCTGACTTCTCTGGTTGAAGTAGTCTGCAGTGCCTTTCATGTTCCTTAATTTGTGTTTGGGCGCTGCATTTGGTGGTCCCTATGTAGACTTGTCCACAGCTGCATGGTATACAGTAGACTCCTGCCAAAGTGAGAGGATCCCTCTTGTCTTTTGCTGAATGTAGCATTTGTTGGATTTTCTTGGTGGGTCTGTAGATAGTTTATATTACATATCTTGACAGCAGAAAAAAGGAATCTTACAATAATTTCCGCTATGCATTTATTAGCAGCTGCTAAAATAAATAAATTAAAGACAAATCACAAGATTTCCCAGGATATTCATTTGGGCATATATGTATACTAGCAATTACAGCACTCTGACAGAACTTTAGCATCCATGTTTCCATCCCATGAAATTGTAGAATTCATAATTTGCAAATTGGGTTGTTGTAGGTTTTTTTCAGGCTATATGGCCATGGTCTAGAGGCATTGTCTCCTGAAGTTTCGCCTGCATCTATGGCAAGCATCCTCAGAGGTAGTGAGGTCTGTTGGAATTGGGACAATGGGTTTATATATCTGTGGAATGACCAGGGTGGGACAAAGGACTTTTGTCTGCTGGAGCTAGGTGTGAATATTTCAACTGACAATTTCCAAATTGTTTGTCATGTTTCATGTTTCTTCAGAATTATTTTGAGGTGTGCCAATTAGTGAGATTATTGGAATTGGCTCTCGGCGAGTTAAAAAGATGGACAAGAATGGATAAAGCAATCAATGGGTGGGAACATTGCTTGTGTTTAAAAGAAAGATTAGATAAAAGAGAAATAAAGAAAATATAAGGAGGTCCATTTATTTCAACAGAGGCTGGATGGCCATCTGTTGGGAGTGCTTTGAATGCCATTTTCCTGCTTCTTGGCAGGAAGTTGGACTGGATGGCCCATGTGGTCTCTTCCAACTCCATAATTTTATGATTCTATGAAATGCTGGAAAAAAATAGCAAAGTAAATTCTTGATAAATAAAATAGAAATTTTCCCAATAGGAATAACAGGCATCAAAAATGAACAGATATATGGGAAATTGATAACAAATATGAAACAAAATGGAACAATAAAAACCTGATTGAACAATAATTGAATGGGATGAGTTAAAGGATAAGTGTGTACAAAGTAACTGGTTATTATGGCATGGAATGACCCAGAGGATCATAGAATGAAAGAGAAAGGAAAACCCAGAAGCAGATTTTAACCAAATTTTAAAATGGAAAATAGAGAAGAAAGGAATCATGAGATTTAGATATAATCAAATAACAGGGAAAAAACAACATAATTTGAAACATACTTTGATTGAGATATGGAAAGATAAATTAAATAGCAATGAGAAAGAGACTGAAAATGGTATAAAATAAAAAAAATAAGCACCTAAGGATTAAGGAAACACAACGTAAAATAATGACAAAATGGTATCGAACCCCACATCAATTGGCCCATATCACAAAAACACATCAAAATTGTGTTGGCAAAAATGTGGTGGAACTGGAGTCCATACGTGCTGTGTCTGCGAAAAACTACAAACATTTATCTTAAAAAAAATAAGAACAAGGTGGAGGAAATATTGGGGATAAAAATAGAATTGAATAAAAAACAATTCTTTACTCAGAAAATAGAAGGTAGAGGTGGGGATAAAGAATGGTTCAAAATTGTAAAATACATGTTAACAGCAACCCAAGCAATGGTAGCCTTAGGGTGGAAAGAGCACAGGAAATGGGAATTTATCAGATTATATGCTCCAAGATTACATCATTGAAAGGAGAATGTAAAATATATGAATTGACATATTAAGGAGTAGTGGAAGCTGAAATGGAAAGGGCTTATAGCCAGAGTAAAAGGGAAAGGAAAATACAAGGAATTGAATCAAACAATCTTCATGATTGAACAAATAAAGTAATACACAGAACAGAAGTACATCTGTTCCTGAGAAAGGAAGGAAGGGAGGGAGGAAGAGGGAAGGGAAAAATGGAATAGGTATAAGTTGTAGGTAGAATTATAAAGGATAGGAAAACAAGAATCATCAGAATGTTATGAGAATATATGGATTTTTTTTTTGTAAAGGTGACTGTGACAATGTTATATTTTACTTATATAACCAATTAAAAATATAATAAAATGTTTCTTTTTTATATCCTTAAAAATACTGTCTCCACTGTAAGGAAATAGAAGATAGTCCCTCCAACAGATCTCCCTTCTGAAACAGATTTGTAAAAGCAGACATTAATAAAAGTTCCTGTACTGAGTCCCATTTTGGGAGAAAGGTGGGATATATTTCTAATAAATAGAGACATGAAAGATGATGATGTTAGATAGATCAATAGACAGAACCAGGCCTGTAGCGAGGGGGTGGTTTTAGGGGTTCAACCCCCCCCCCCGAAATGTTTCAGATTTTTTTAAAAAACCTGGTTTACTCATGAATTTTAACTGGTTAACCAAATCCCCATGCTAAGTCTATGAGATGCAAAAAATTAAGAGTCCCTCCAGAACTGTAAGCACTATCTCAAGCAACTACTGACAATTTATTCACACTGTCATTACTTGCAGCAATAGCCGATGTAGTGAAGCAACCAAGTTGTGTGTGTCTGTGTGTGTTGAATGCTCTTATTAAGGAGGCCAGACTTGGTGGAGGTGGTTGACAGGGGTGGAGTTGCAGGCTATGGAAGGCTGCTCTGCCCTCTGCTGTGCTCTTTGCTTCAGCGTGAACTAGGAGGCAGGTTTCAACCCCCTCCCCCCGAAATTTTCAACCCTCCCTGAAATTTTCAACCCCCCCCCCCCCGAAATTTTCAACCCCTCCCCCGAATTTTTTTTCTGGCTACGGCTCTGGATAGAACACTAAGATAAATTAAGATAAGCACAGCTAAATATGACCTGAGCCCTTGGTGGCGCAGTGGGTTAAACTGCTGAGCTGTTGAACTTGCTGACCGTAAGGTCACAGGTTTGAATCCGGGAAGTGGTGTGAGCTCCCAGTGTTAGCCCTAGCTTCTGCCAACCTAGCAGTTCAAAAGCATGCAAATGTGAGTAGAGCAGTAGGTATTGCTCCGGTGGGAAGGTAACAGTGTTCCATGCAGTCATGCCGGCCACATGACCTTGAAGGTGTCTATGGACAACACCAGCTCTTCGGGTTAGAAATGGAATGAGCACCAACCCCCAGAGTCAGACACAACTGGACTTAATGTCAGGGGAAAGCCTTTACCTTTACCTTAAATATGACCTGTCCTTGTTGATGCAATATCTTTCTCTATTAAAAACAAGTTTGTTCTTTTTGAGAGTGGTTAGTCTCATTAGCAGTAGGGACAAAGAAAGCTACAGCAAAATGCACCATTGAAACAAAAAATAGCAAGCTAGGATTCAGCTAAAAGGAGGATTTTCTTTCCTTTGGCTTATGTTGTTTTCAATTGATTTCAATCACACTTAGGCAGCTGCTGCAAGATATAGGCTATGTTCTAGGCCCTTGTATATAACAATTCCAAATGGATGTGGAGATTTTTGCCACTGGACCAAGTTTCAAGTCTCACATCAGTGGGACAATTTAAAATGATTTTGAACATTCAAAGGCACCACTGAAATAAAAAAAGTCTCAATCTCTTAACAGTCTGCTTATAAGACCCATGTAGAAATTCTTCTGACTGCTGTTGTCAAGTCTCACTAGTCTCCAATGCCCTTCCTGAACAGCAGAATTAAATGGAGAAGGTGGCAGTGCTTTGGGTATTGACCCAGATGTAAGTTCAATGAGCTGACTTGGACTCACTTCTGAATAACTGTGTCACACCGTTTCAGTCTCCCTTAGCTGAAAATCTAAAATCCAAAACTTTTTGCTGCAGATTTCCACATTTGGGGAAAGGGGACTAGTCACATATCAGGCGCCTGCCAATTGTGGAATGTGCAAGATTGAGTGGACTGGAAACAGTCTGTGAGTGTGAAGTTTTTTTATATTAAAAAACATTTTATGAATTCAGTGTGCAAATGCTTAGTTTCTGCCACTTTTGCACAGTTTTTCAATGGGATGATAACAGGGGATAAACGTAATTTGATAGTACCCATCGAGATGCGTATGGAAATTAGGTCAGAAAGGGAGTATCATTTAATGCGATCAGCTCCCCACTATATTTTGCGCTGGTCAGGTCTCATTGGGAGTACTGCACTGAGGTCCAGGGAAGAGAAACAGGTATGGAGAGCTAAGTATGAGGAAAGATTTTGAAAAATTGACATTTTAACTTGATGAAGAGAAGACTGAGGAGAGACAAGACTGAACTTGTTGAATTAGTTTAAGCTACAGGAAGGTATGTTTTGTTTGAACTTTATAAGTAACTTCTTTACAGCAAAAGCTGTTGTCAGTGGAACCAATTAACTAGAGAGGTGATACAGTCTTTTTTTCTCTATCTTTAAAAAGGGGCTAGGCAGCTGCCTGCTGAGGATGCTCTAGCTGCAGTTCCTAAAATGCATATGGTGTTGGACTCAATGACCAGCTGAGCTTCTTTGAGAAAACAGCAAGGAATAATTAAAGATGCTGCTGGTGTTAAAAATAGCAACACAACAAGTGAAATAAACTGTGTTATCACGCTATTGCTGAAAGAGTAGGCAAAAATTATGCACCCCATCTGAATTTCTGTGGCTACCTTTTGCAGAATTCTGGGGCTTGTAGTTTAGTGAAATCCATGAGCTCTCTGGCTGAGCATTTTAAAGGTCTTTCCCCTAAACTACAAGCCTCAGAATTCTGCAGGAGGCAGCCACGGGATTTCAGATGGGATGCATACTCTTTGCTTACTCTTTCAGCTCTAGATTGCCATACCATGCTCAGAACACATGGGATTGGAACTGTCAGTGGCATCGGCAGCACAGCAAGGCAGGAACAGATCAATCACAGCCACCTTAGGCTATAAACTATTTTTACAGCTATATACATTAGAAGCTACTTAACACTCAGCACATCGTAAACTTGCTTCTTTACCATCTGATCATAACACTGTGAACTCACTGTTATCAGTACTACTCCACACCTCTTGCATTCCAGAGTGACGTATGACGCACAATGCTGCGTCCATTTGTTCTATACACTTGATTTATGACCTCTCTATGAATGCCGTTCCCTCCATGGTTCACTTAACTCTTTCCACACAGGAATACATTACACTCAGCACATAGCTACTGCATTTTTAACAACTTTGAAAATCTACATTATAAATTGCAAAGAGCTTCAACAATCCCCCTTTAGATTTCAAAGTTTCTTTGCAAAAAAACAGTTACATATCAAAACATTTTATCACTCAGAATACATTTAACATTGTTCACTCTACTTCAAGTCTCTTAGAGTCCCTTTGGTTAACACACAGTTACAATACATTTCTCAATTTTTGTACCTTATACATTTTACTTAGTTACATATCACATCAAATTGCATTTTTATTATTACAATCAACCTCATTAAAAAACAATTATTCATTTGTTTAATTTTGGATCTTATTTAGTTTGTGCTCAGCTGTAATATAGACCCCTTTAATAGATACAAATTTCCTTCAGCTTGTATGAAAACTTGGAACTGCTCATTGTTCATTGCACTCTAACGTCCAATTTCCTTGCTGTTGCTGTGTACATTATTTGGTTTTCTATACACATGGCCTGACTTTGCCAGCATAGATTTAAAAAAACACAAACAAACCTGCGATTCAATTACTTTAATTGCTTGAAGTGCTGAAGTCTGACAGAACATGTTAATTATAGTCTCTTGTTCAATAATCTCCATTATCTGCTTTCAACTTGATATTACAAAAATGTAATACACTCAGAGAAGAAAGCCTCCTTGAGTTTTTTTGCAAACTCAAATAGACAGCAGAATCATATGTGTGTGCCAGTACTTGGTAGTAACTGATCCTAATCTTAGTCTACCCAGAGAACTTCTTCTATTCTGGAGCTGGTTTTAATATACTGCAAAAATTAATATAAACATCAAGCATGATCCATTTATGAGTAGAGCTATATGATATAAAGAAAAATAGCATAGAAGTCAGAGGATTGTCTTCCTTCTCTAGTAAGTTGTTTCATGTAGGGCTGCTTTTAAACAATTTATGGAAACATAATCCAATCCAGAATGCAGCTACTTTGGATCAGACCACGTGACACCAGTTCTGGAAGAGTTCCATTGATGGTCCTTTAATTCTTGGAATCAATATGAAAATATTATCTTTAAATTATTATTAAAATCCCAGTTACTAGTAGGATCATACAAGCCTGTTTGGTTCTTGATGTCAAGTTATAAAGGACTAGATCTCTGGTTGACTGTTAAATGGGTTAGTAAGACATACAGAACCAGAACCTTTTCATTGTTGGTCATTGCTGGAAGGAGTGTATGCTTACCACTTATAAAGTTTTGCTTTAATGTTCATTATCTCTTGTTTTATATGGGGTTTGGGGCAAAACAATTTTATTCCATGAAAAGAAGTGGTTTAAAACTGGTGTCCTTTAATGTAAGGGGCTTTGGGCTGAGCAAGAGATCTCTTTGCTTTCAGATACTGCTGTTTCTCATGATTTTAAAAAAGTAATACTGACTGTGTGACAAACGTAAGATGAATGCATTGCTAGCTCTTAAGTTTCCATCTGTGGGTGTCATGGGGAGGCTAGGGTCATTTGTGACACTTTCTCAATTTTCGAGGGAGGTAATGGCAAACCCCCTCTAAGCAAATCTCCATGATAGGTTCCAATTAAGGTTGTCATATGTTGGAAATGATCTGAAGGCCAGACAACAACTTGCCACATGTAAACTTTTCCAAAGGAAATGTCCAATGTTTAATGTAGTACTTCAGAAGAAGCCAGGCCAGCACAGAATGAAATGGTTTAAGTGCAGGGTTTTTATTTTTGTTTGTTTTTTCTTTTCCAAAATTCTATGGAGTATTATGTTCCAAGAGGAAACATAATATGTTTGTAAAGCCAACTTACTCCATTTTTCCCACTTTGACAACAGAAGGGCAATCAGTCATGTTGTTCCATTGCTTACAAACTTCCAAATGCTAAGATGGTTTTGGATAGCTGTAAGTTGCAGCAGCATCCACAGGGAAAATATCCAGATTTTTAACAGTTCAGCTATTTAAGGGAGATGTTGACAGGCTGAAATGTGCCCAGAGAAGGGCAACAAAAATGATCAAGGGTCTGGAGAACAAGCCCTATGAGGAGCAGCTTAAATAGAAATGCATGTTTAGCCTGCAGAAGAGAAGGCTGAAAGGAGACATGGTAGCCATGCATAAACATGTGAGGGGAAGTCATAGGGAAGCTTGTTTTCTGCTGCCCTGGAAGCTAGGACACAGAACAATGGCTTCAAATTACAGGTAAGGAGATTCCACCTGAACATGAGGAAGAACTTCCTAACTATAAGAACTGTTCAGAAATGGAACTTTCTGTCCTGGAGTGTGGTGGAGGCTGCTTCTTTGGAGGCTTTTAAACAGAGGCTGGATGGCCATCTGCTGGGGATGCTTTGAATGTGATTTTCTTGCTTCTTGGCAGGGGGTTGGACTGGATGGCCCACGAGATCTCTTCCAATTCTATGAGTCTATGATTGTATGTTTCTATAGAAGCATCCAGTACTTATGGATCTTAAAAGTTCCATAAACCAAAATACACTCCCTGAAATCATAAATGAGAAACAACATGGTTTGATGCAATACTTGCACAACAAGGAGTTAAAATTGTTTCAGGTGAACAATGTGTCATGTGAAACTGACTCCACTCAGCTGGCAGTTATATAATATAATATGATTTTAGACTGTTTTAATTTGGTTAAATCAATATCTGCTGATATGGAGTGAATGAAAAAAATAAAAATAAAAATAGTCACATTATTTAACAGAGATGGGCTCAGACTTTCTTTGGTTAATTTTTTGGATAATAATTTATTAACTGAAATGCACTTGGAACATGTGTGAATGTGAGAATGGATATGAAATAAAATGAAACTGACACTGCTATCTATCCCTAGTTACTACGCCCACATCTGTGAGTTTGACCTTAGGCTTTACCATGGCCCAGCTTCACTAAGTGCAGTTATTTGCTATGTCTCCATGTAGCTGTGATTATTTAGTCTCTTTATACATGTTCGTGAAGAATTTCAGCTTCTACCAGTGAAGAAACAGGAAGGCCACTCCATATATGGTTGGAATACAGTTCCCAGGACTCCCAGCTAGTATAGCCAATGAGGTGGGGGTACTGATCATAGAATCATATAATCATGCCTTCTTGGTTTTCTTTTTCTTTGGGACGTACTTTGTTGCCGCCTCCTGAACAATGTCGCGGACTTCTGTCCATAGTTCTTCTGGGACTCTGTTTACGAAATCTAGTCCTTCAAATCTGTTCTTCACTTCCACTGTATATTCGCTAGGAATGTTAGTGAGATCATATCTAACTGGTCTGTGTATTTTCCCTGATCTCTTGTGTTACTTTATGGATATGTCAGTGAACTGTAGTGATCATGTCCAAGCTCTTTACTATATCCAGATTAATTACTTGAATCTTGGTCCATAAATATATTGATTTACTAAAAGAAAGTTCTTCACAATTTTGCTTTCCTGCTTTTAATTTCAATACAGATGCATTGACAGCAGCTTGCAATTTAGAGAGATTCCTTTCTGTACCTGTTAATTTGACTGTAATACAGCTAATATTGTTCATTGGGGAAGATATTTAACATCTGCTTTAGTATATTTACAGTTACATTTTGGTTTACAATTTTCTCAAACATTTTCCATTTCCACTGAATCAGGCTGAAAGCATGAAACAGAATACAAAGTTAAGCCTGAGGATCCAACAGTGGTGCCATATGGGAATAAAGATTTCAGTTCTTTATCCAAACTCCCAAGATGCTCAAGTCCAGAATCCCAAATAAGGCATGTTTAAGTTCTGCCAGAGCTTGAGTTTTATGTAGCAGCACAAAAAATGAATTATATAGAATCTAAACAGGATAGAAGCAGCTTCTACAAAGAGCTCTCATGATTCTCCCTCTAGCTGTTAAGTAATAAAGAGATTTCTGGTTTTTTCCCCCTGCAACAATGAATGAGTACAGTAGTTTTATTTAGACCTTGGCAATA
This sequence comes from Anolis sagrei, assembly GCF_037176765.1. Classification (NCBI taxonomy): domain Eukaryota; kingdom Metazoa; phylum Chordata; class Lepidosauria; order Squamata; family Anolidae; genus Anolis; species Anolis sagrei. The sequence goes on along the minus strand of NC_090021.1, from coordinate 272,753,313 downwards.
TGTACCCTTGTAGTTTCATCACAATGTGCACTTACAACTCCTACACACATAAATGGGTACAATGGGTACATATCATTAAAGTATTGCAGAATTTGAATGTTATTCTGTGGCATAGCTTTGATTGACAATAACTTCTAAAAGACAGTTCAGTGATAATATTCCTGTGAGTGGATTTGCCCAGCCAAGAGCCAGACAACAAAAGAACAATAGATTAATTTCTTCTTTCTGACAATTACATTTTTTACTACAAGCAGCTTATAATGGCTGAGAAAGGTGGTGATTCTCTAGTTCTGTCACTTACAGTTGGCATTCACCCCACTATTCCCTCACTGAGTCAATTAAAATGACAGGCCACACTGTCTTTAAGTATGGTTTAAGTATTTCTTAAATGCTTCCATCAATGAAAATCAGCAATAGGTACTGTGTTCTATCATCTTTAAATATAGATATTAAAACTAATAAAAGAATAATAAAGTTGGAAGAGACCACAAGGGCCACCCAGTCAAATCCCAGATATATAAGATAATACAGTGAAAGCACTCCTGTCAGATAGCTATCCAGACTCTGTTTAAACACCTCCAGAGAAGGAGACTCCACTACACTCCATAAATATCTAATGGAGGTGCCTGCTGCCTACTCCCTTTGCCACCTCCAGGGTAGATTTTCAAGTAGAACATAATGCTTCAAAGTGAGGGGAGTGGATGGAAGTCCAAAAAACCTGATAGTATTTAGTTAGGCCTGGAATATTCAAATTGACTTCATTTTTTCCGCATTAGAGTATTTTCTACTGAAGGCTTCCACTGATGCCTTCTATGGAAGCTTAGATTCCCCAAAGGATATTCTAATTTTTAATTTCTTTAGAGACAGTAAAGGCATTGTGAGCCATTTTGACCTATGTAATGGACTGTATGTCATTATTTTGTCATCTCTCCTTTTCCCTATCAGACCTCTGAGAATTAATTAAAAATATATTCCAGAATTTTACTTAATGTAGCTGTATGTACTCTTATATCTTTCTCCTGATATAGGGACTCAAGGCAACTACTTAGCTAAATAGCAGAAATGCTAAGAAACTCTGTTAGTGACTAGCAAAATGTGTAATGGGACACGAGGAAGAGTATCGGTTGTCATTGGTCCCATTGCACAAGGTTCCTTTACCAGCTATGATACACAATATCATAACAAGAACTCTACTGAATGTTGCAGAAATGCTCACTTCTAACTCTCACATATACATATTGTATTACAAAGAGAAAAATTCCCTACAGCATTTCAGCCATCCAAAATAAACATCATATAAAAAAGCATTAGAGATACAGAAGACATATGTTGTACAGCCTGTTTCTACAGAAGATCAAGCGCTGAATTTGATACAACACATTCTATATCACTGTTGGCAGGAATGAAGTTTCAGTCCTTTTCATATTACAGTGGGCTGTTCTTTGAAGTTGGATATTTTAAATATTGATAATTTTGTTTGCATGTTTTTTTAAAAAAATAAACAAACATCAAACCTTAATCTCTCCTTGGCCCATTTCTTGAAACTATTTGTTACAGTGTTGTTGCCTGAATGCTACTGGAAATAGTTGAGTGAATCATTAATTATAACTCCTGTTTAATCTACTGCTGCATATATTTTTCTTTATTCTTAGATGCTACCTTCAATTATCATGAAAGCTAGCTGCTGCCAATTGCAGTGAAAGTTTCTCAGATACACATCAAGGTGTGAGCAAATGAATCACCTTAGAGTTTGATGCCAGCAATAAAAGATGCTGTAAAAGAGATGCCTGGATTTTGTTAAAGCTCTCTTCACTTGCTTTTGTGATCATCTCTAATGGTCAGGTTTTATCCTTTACTCATGATTGGAGCAGAATGAGCCACAATGTCAAACTGATATTTTAAAAATGAACGAAGTAGAATGTGATTGCAATGGTTAGATTCTTAAGCGGGGATGCGCTCTGGATTTGGAGAAAGCCCAAAGTAAGGTAACCCAGGGCCCTTGGGATTGCTTCTGATGTGCTCAAAACAAAGTAAGAATCCCCTTTTATGAATTAGGTCCGCATGAATCTTGAACAAAGCCTCAGTTTGACTATAGCAAGGCAAAAACACACAAAACCACATTGGTGTTTTGGACTTTAGGGCCAAATTGCATATGTCACATAGATGTGTGCAATATTTTCAAATTGATTATTGTATTCACATTGGAAATACAGAGCATTTCCTGTTTCTAGAGAGAAGACTACATAAACAAGCCTTTCTGACACTCAGTTCAATAATATATACACAAATTAATTGTGCCTTCTACTTCCACTTTTCTGCTCTTTTCCTCACCTGTCATACCCAGGGGCCTTGTTTTCTTATTCTTGCATCATCACTTTGTTAGTCTTTGTCCCATTCATGTATCAACAAAACATACTTTTGAACAGTATAACCCATTCAGGTCTTATTTCTGTAGTGAAAGAACAAGTCTAACATAATACCCTAGTTTCTCATGTCAAAAAAGCATTCTAAATGTCTTGTAAGTAAGCATTACTGGGAACTATCTTTTTAGATGGTAAGCAGAAAAGGAAGAGTTTTAGTCATTCCATCTGTGTCAACATTTTCAGGGATGCCCCTGATAACCAAACACTTATCTGAGCTTATATAAACATATTAAGTTCAAAGTAAGAGACTAAGCCTACTTGGAAATTGTCAAGAGCCACCCACTTTCAATCATTCTTCTTTCTTGAATACCGAACAAATGATAAAAAGAAAATCACACATACCTTCCCACATAGTATTAGATGGCAATACAATTAATTGGGGGTGGGAAGAATGCTGTATTCAGTTTGCTCTCTTTTTCAAACAATGCAGTCTCCTGAAAGACAGAATAATTATCCCCAAATGACTCAAAAGAGAACTGCTTTGCCAGAGTAGAGTCAAATCAATAGTTCTCAAACTAGTTTGAATACATTTTAACTATTTCACCCTGATCTCCCTGGGTTCTGGCTATTGATTACCAAAATTGTTTCCGCACTTTCCATTTTGAATAATTATTTCCTGTCTTTCAAAGCTTTTCTTCTTTTTTCTTCTCTAAATGTTCACAACACTTTCCCCCAAAGCAGCAAATTTTATAATGACCAAAGTCAACAGTAGAAGGTTTCCTTAGGTAATATTGGCTGAATCTACAAGACAGTACTTCCATCTGCCAACACTCCTGTTCATGACAAATGGTTGAAATTTACCTTGGCAAGCATGTAGAGCTTCACAATTCTTTTCTTTGCTATACAGAATACTTAAAAAAAACCCTTCCTGTAGGTAATATGTTTGTTTACCTTATATTATAATGCAAACACTGAAGCCTCTTGCGTGCGTTTTCCAGGGTTCCCTTCCTTCTGAAGTTAAAAAGTGTATTTAGCTTAGACCTCTGGGCCTTTCCACTCCACTGGTTTGGCAAGGAAAATGTAGAGCTCTTACTAACCCAGTGGACTATAACAGTTCATTTCCTTCTATTTGGCTGCATAAAGGAGACGAAAGCTGCTAACTACAGTCTCTACGCTTCACTACTCCATTTAAAACACTGACAATTTATTGCAGTGATGAGCCACACAGAAAATAACATCAACACAGAATTGTAAGTGTACCTAAAAGCAGAGTGGAAAGCACACAGAAATAAAACCACCGTTCTCTGAAAAGACACACTTTAGTGGTAATGTTCTCAGAGAAGGGCCAGTGAAATGCACCATTAAATAATTTCTACTGCTATTCACAGAACTATATAGGCCCAATTTGGCCCAAATCCAGTGGCTAGTCCCAACTAGAGCAAACCCATTGAATCAGTTCCTGAATGGCAAATCAATATGCCAATTCCATTTATTTAATACAGTGGTTGAACATACTCCGGACCTGCCTGATTTTAGTCTCAGTCGGAGCTTCAGAAAGTCATAGCCTTGTTTTGTAGTCACCCTTTTGCTGCCTGGAAGTGATGGGGTATAATCTTATATGGTTCTTTTTGTGGGGTTGGGGGGGGGGGTAAGTTGGGAAGTGTACCGGAATGTGTGATTTCAGCCCAAAGAACATCTTTTTAAAGCTAAATATTTTGTGGAAGTGTACCACAACATTTTAAAGGTTGGTGGGTATTCTAATTCCCTTGAAAGGATTCATACAATGTAGGTCCCAAACCCTGAAAAAATAGGTATTTTCATATATTGTTCACTCCACTCTGAAAAGTGAAGAAGAAAAATGTGCATTTCCATTGGCAGGTAATACATTTCACTTCAATAGGGTTGTGAATCCACTCCAGCCTTTAGAGCTAAAACTACTTGGCTCTATCATCTGATTAGGTTCATCACTCTGGATAGCTCCTGAAAGGGTCAGCCTAATACACATTCACCATCCATAAATACGTCATCTCAAAATTACAGATTTCTAATCATATCACTTTTCTAGAATAAGCCTATTTCTATTTTTATTTTGCCTGTCAGTTGACCCAAGACATGCATTAAAAAAATAATAATTGTGAAATCTGCTAGATTATCATCTGAATATTAGCCTGGGAGGTGTAGATCATGTCAGTTCATAACACAATTTGCCAAGAACAGATTTTTCCATAATTCCTAAGAGGAGAAAACATTTTTAGAAAAAGACACACTCTGGTACTCTTAATTTTTGTCATCTCTAAACAGCACATACAGTTTAAATGCTAGTGTTTTGTTAAACCTGCAGGAAGCATCATGATAAGCCATATGGCGCTGTTGTTGTTTTTTCTCCTTGGCATGCTCTCAGCACATGAAATAGTGTAATTTTCTCCCTTGAATAAATGTTACGATTGTATTAACTGGTTCAAGTGATTTCAGCGCTGGTAGGAAATTGTTTGCTTTTAATGTTCACAAAGGAATTATAGCACACCAATCTCTGAACTGTTAACTCTACCAATAATGAACGAATGAATGATTGATTGATAACTCACCCTTCATCAAAACTGCTCAGACCAGTTAACAATTTTGAAAAAATAAAAACACAGCTGGAATTTCAGATTACTTAAGATACTTGAAATCACAAAGAAAAAGAATTTGGAAATGTATATGTCTATAATATACAAGATGGATAGGCAAGATGGATGGATGGCATCCTTGAAGTGACTGGACTGACCTTGAAGGAGCTGGGGGGAGCTCTGGCGTGGGCTGGTCCATGAGGTCACGAAGAGTCAGAGACAACTGAACGAATGAACAACAACATAATATACATATATTTTTATATTTATTTACTAAAAGAAATCCCTTAAAAGCCATTCAGAAAGTAGCAAAGACAAATCAATCATCTGCATTATTGCCCTCAAGTCTTCGTGTTTGCAATGGTGCTTGAAGGATATAGAGGACAGTCTGATTTCTAATGAAAAAACATTCATAACCAGGCTGTTTCCACTGAGGGCGAATCTACATTATAGAATTAATACAGTGTGACACTAACTGCTATGGATCAGTGCTATAGAGTCTTGGGATTGGTAGTTCAGTGAGACTACTGTGAGGTCCATTCTGATTAAAAATTGTTTTACTAAGATTTCTTCCATTAGCTGCAATGGTGAAAATTTTGAGGATTGTTTTTTTTGTCATTTTTATTGCTATCAGAATGAAACTTGGCACACTTATTTACAACTTTAAGCCTGCCAAGTTCCAGAACATTTTAATCTTCTGCTAATTTTTAGGACATTTCTTAGTTTTTAACAAATAATTAAAAAAACTACAAGAGATATCTCCTTGGATTTTTGCACAGCGACACAATACGTATAAGCAGGGCATCAGTTCTCCAAAGTTTCAGAAAGATTGGTCATCCACTGAGTTTTAGGAATTTTTTTAAAAAAATCCTACAGTTTGAAATTTTCTGAACCAACAAATCTCTACTGATCTCTCTGAAACATTTTGGAGGCTTCTATTGCATTTCATAATGCTTTGGAGGAGTCCCATTCTGATTACTAAATCATAGATTTATATCAACAAGTCATATAAATTACAAAGACACCTGAAGCTTTATACAGCACTAGTATATAATTCACTAGTTGAAATTTTCTCTGTGCTGTTATTTAGGCCTTCAGTTTAAAAAATACTTGGGAAATATACTTTCACCTGTTCAGCAATTCCACAATATAGAAGATGTGTGTTCCCCTTGGAAAGGAAGAGTTTACTTGGGTTCATGAGCCATATAAATTCATGGATAAGATTAGGTTGAGGCCACTGGTCTAAACCATTTTAGAGTGGGATTAAGAAAAACATGTCTTATTAGGCAAACTGGGCCTCCATTTTTCTGTTGTGAACATGCTTCTAAGAGAGATAGATCATGCCTCAGTCTTCTGGTGATCTAAATTCTCAGTGCCAAGCACAGCTCTTCTTCATATCTTGCATTAAGAAACTGCCCCCAATTGTGGCCTTCACATGAAGCAAGCTTCAAATGTGAGGGAGAGGTATCTTGCCACTTCTAAAGCCAGCATAAAATGAGAAGATAATTTATTTCATTTTCAAAGATAATAATGCTAATGCTCCTACACATGGTATTACTCCTACTGAAATAAGTGCTTTGAAAGGGTGTCTAAACTCAGCTTCATTGAAAGGGTGTTGAGGATAAACAGTGTCAGAAAAAGTGGTTTTTAAAAGTCTGATGCCTTCAACCCAGGTATTATTGAGGAATATAAGGAGAAAGGATCCCAGAAAGGGTGGTTTCTTAAGTCTGATGCTTTAAAACCAGGTGTTATTGAAGAATATGAGGAGAAATGGTCCCAGAAAAAGTGGTTTCTTAAGACCGATGCCTGAAAAATGACGGAAAGGGAGCCTGGGAAGTTCCTCCATTGCTGCCAATGGCCGGATCTTCCAGGAGCAAAAATGGATCTTTCAGTTGCCAGATAAAATGAATGGAATTTTGCCTGCTCAAATTCGGAAGGCTCCCAAAAAATGGATTGGGGGTCCACTGAAATCTCAACACTGAAAATGGCACAGGGTTTCGCCAAATTGCACACCTCTATTGATTATCTTCTTTTGTTTAAAAAAAAATCGAAAGTAAGCTCAGAATTGCTATTGGATTCTGTGATGGGATTATGGGGATGTTAAGATTTTACCTTTTGCTATATGCTCCTGATCTTGATTGTAGTGCCTATATTAGCGATGTAAAAATAATATCAAAATTTCTCATTCATGACAAGAAACCCCATCTCAGTGCATTAAAAAAGCTCATTGTGTTTTATTGTTGTTAATAGTACACAATGGTGTATTATAGGAGGGTATATTATAGGAAGGGGGGTATAAAAACTATTTCTTTACACTAGAAAGAAACTTCTTTTGCAATAAAATCATACTTTGCATTTTTTTTGCAGGAGTGGTTATTCTGTCATCAGTTTTGGGATGATGTGTCTCTCCTACCTACTCTTTTTAGGTGAGCTTGCTATCCATTACCCATGTATGGTGTACTTAGGGAACATGCTCAAGAAGACCAGATGGACCACCTGTCACTTTGGTTTTTCAAGATGTCATCTCTGTGAATTCACTCACAGCCCACCATTTCTGCCTGCTTTGTCACATTTAAGGTTACTTGTTATTTCTTCTGTGTAGGCTGATAAATCCTCCATCCCCTCCTCCTCGCATTTTCCTGGAGGTATTTTGGAAGAAGATGTTTAAGTGATCTCTAAAAGTTTCAAAATGTTTATGTTAACATATGAACAACTTGCTTGACCTGGTTGTTCACTTCACATATACATATTGTAAACTTGAATAAAAGGCCTGCTGAAAAAGTTTGAACTGCTCTTTTTGTGTGTGCGGCTGGTGTAGGAATCCAGCTGAATGTTAATTATTTCTTCTATGTTCAAGTATTATTGCCCAAAAACACATCTACTGAAGTATAGCTGAAGTTAACAGTCCTTTAGAGAATAATTGTATTGGTAGGTACAGGAAAATGCAAGGGAAGCATTAGATTTAAAAAATTGAGATAGTATTATAACCTTGAGACAAGGTCCATGTATAGCCAGCAGGTGAAGCCTAAGAGTCGGGAGGTATTTGAAGGCCCTTGTAAAGGAGATCAGCATTTGTTGGAGCTGTCTGGCTTCACTACCCCCAGTCACGTGACCAGGAGCAGAGCAGCAACCTATTTAAGGCTGAGCTGGCCCTCATTGGTCTCCTTTAATATTTCTGCGACCCTCCTTCTTACCCTAAGGGCAATATGAGTGTAAACTGGTCATATAAGAGCCAGGAAGGAGCTTCCCCACCCCAAGGTTTCTTGGCTTTCTTTCACATACCTCACACTGTTTCATCTGGATGTGATCATTGGCTTAGGGTGGTGCCACTTAAATAGGTTGTCATGGCATATAAAAGGTTAATAGTCATGGTAGGCACTGTGGCACTCCCCCTGCCCTTTTGGGGAAGAAGAGTGAGCTTCCATAACAGTCTATAAATTTGTGGATCAGAAGCTGTAAAGGGGGACTCCCCTTGGGGCTGAAATGAAGGTTCTCACTCTTGAAAAACTCTGAGGTTTGGGAAGGAGTGTTCCAAGGATGGCCTTCCCCTGAGATTAGCAGCTAAAGAATTTTGGTTGGCCCTCAAGGTCTATGGTGCTTGCCCAAATATGTCCTTGAAGGTGGTCAGCGAGAGTGACACCTAGCCCAGGCACAATTCTCACTTGGTGGCTAATAACCCAAGACAATTCCCCTTAACTGTGTTTTCATTCACAGGTTATTGCAGAAATAAATACATTATTTATTTATAATAATTTGTCATTGTTTTTATCTTGCCTGAGTTTTTAATCTGTTTTTAACCAGTTTTTCTTTTATCCATTACATGTAGCTTGCCCATGTTATTGTGACTGTGTTTATTGTAATCTTATATTGCTATGTTGTCTTTTGTTTTATGTTATTGCGTTATTATAGTTCATTACTTGCATTTTCGGTTTTGTCTTATTTTATGTAATTGATGTTTTGGGCTTGGGCTCATGTAAGCCGCACCGAGTCCCCATTGGGGAGATGGTAGCGGGGTACAAATAAAGATTATTATTATTATTATTATTATTATTATTATTATTATTCTAGAAATAAATACATAAATATGAGGTTTATCCAGAAAGCAAGGTTACAAGGCATATAGTTCTCACGAGGAATTTTCTCGGGGAAGTTGTTATCACTGCCATGTAACGGGAAGCCAGCAGAAGCGAACAAGCAGTGTCAGTCATCAGTAGCTAATCGACTGGTGTTGTGGTGAAAGTTAGAGATGAGGATCCTCATTCCATTTTCCTCCAAGTTCAGAGTTCACACTGTAATATGCTACCTAAATTCTAAGGGCACAAACGTTACTGCAATTCCCCCTCGATGGACTGTCACCTTGTCATGGTGAGGGGGCTTGCGCGTTCCGATGAACCTGTAGGCACAACAACTGGAGTCGTGCACTCCCAGGAGTGGCCGCGGGGGAGGTTCCAGACCAAGCACAGTCCGAAGACCCAAAGACCTCAATGGCGGAGCAGGCGGAGGATAACATGGTACATGTTACAACGGCTGCGAAGGCGGAAGAAGGCTGCAACAGACTGAGAAGCCACGGTCATTGTGTTAAACTACATCACCAGTGGAACCTCACTCTGTGAAGTCTGTGTGTTGATCAGTTGTGCACTGACCTCCACACAGGCGTCTTCCAAAGAAAATAAAAACAAACCAACCAAAGCCCCATGGCGATCAGCGAGTGGCGACGGGGACAGGACTGTGAAATCTGGAAGCCCCTAGTCACAGACTGGCACATGGGCGGTGGGTATGGATTCAGTCGTTCTACCTCAAGGTCCGAGGCAGTTGAGTAGTTCAGCAGCTGTATCCGCGACTGAGCAGCCCTTTTGAGGACCCACTCTGCTCACCCCACATGGGGAGGGGGCTAGAAAAGGTGCCCTAAACATAGTCTGCCTCACTTATCCCTGACTGGACTGCCGCGTCCAGTGGGGTCACCACCCTGCGGCCAAAAAAGGAAAATGAACTTCGGTACGTGGAACGTACAGACTCTGATGGACAACAGTGGCAGTGAATGCCCCGAACGCAGAACTGCCATCATTGCAAGGGAGCTGGGACACTTCAACATCGAAATAGCAGCCCTTCAGGGGACCCGGAGAGCAGGAGAGGGACAGCTGAAGGAAGAAAAAGGAGGCTACACCTTCTTCTGGAAGGGACTGCCCGAAAAAGACCAAAGAATGCACGGAGTTGGCTTCGCCATCAGGAATGACCTGATGAAACATCTGTCCGAAGCACCCACTGGCATCAACGAACGACTCTCAACCCTCCGAATCGATCTTGCCAAAAACCAATGGGCAACCATCATAAGTGCCTATGCACCAACACTAGATGCTGACGAAGACATCAAGGAGAAATTCTACTGTCAGCTGGACACCGTCCTATCGGGGATACCTAAGGAGGACAAAATCATCCTCCTGGGGGACTTTAATGCAAGAGTTGGGCAAGACTTCGACCTGTAGCCAGGGACCATCGGAAAAGACGGGGTTGGAAACAGCAACTCAAATGGCATCCTGCTTCTCACCAAATGTGCGGAGCACAACCTTGTCATCACCAACACGCTCTTCCGCCAGAAAAACAAGTTCAAGACATGATGGAAGCACCCCCGGTCAAAGCACTGGCACCTCTTAGACTATGTAATCACACGTGCCAGAGACCGCCGTGATGTGCTCCTCACAAGAGCCATGACAGGTGCTGACGACTGCTGGACTGACCACAGGCTAATTCGATCCTCGATGGCTATCAAGATCGCTCCCAAGCGCAGACTCCAAGGAAGGAGGGCAAGGCACAAAATGAACACCCAAGCCCTTCAGGAGCCCTCCAGACGAACCCATCTCCAAACAGCACTCAAGGACCATCTACCCACAGTACACCCCGAAAATGTCGAGGAACATTGGAACAAACTGAAGACCTCCATCATTCAAGCCTGCGAAGAAACTATTGGATACCAAGCCAAGAAACATCAAGACTGGTTTGATGAAAATGACATCGAGATCCAACAGCTAATTGACAAGAAAAGGAAAGCCTTCCAAGCATGGCAGAGAGACATCAACTGTGCTGCTAAGAAAAAGATCTATGCCAGTGCAAAAGCTGAAGTCCAAAGAAGGACAAGAGAACTCAAGAACATCTGGTGGACAAAGAAGGCCGAAGAAATCCAACACCTGGCAGATACCCATAATGCTCAGGGATTTTTCAAAGCCACAAAGGTCATATACGGACCAAGAAACCATGGCATACAGCCTCTACACTCATCAGATGGAACCAAACTCCTGAAGGACCAAAACTCAATTGCACTACGTTGGAAAGAACACTACCAAAGCCTCCTGAACCGCAGCTCCAATGTGGCCGAAGAGGTCCTCTCACAAATCCCACAACAACAAACCAGGGATGAGCTTGCAGCACTGCCTAGTTTGGAAGAAGTCAGTAATGCCATCAGCCAACAGAAGAATAACAAAGCCAGTGGACCAGATGGGATCCCTGCTGAAATCTTTAAAGAGGGAGGACCTGAGCTGACACACCAACTTCACCAGCTCATAGAAAAAGTGTGGGTGACCGAGAAAATCCCAGCAGATTTCAAGGACGCCACCATCATCACCCTCTTCAAAAAAGGGGAAAGAACAGACTGCGGAAACTATCGAGGTATCTCCCTTCTAACCTCCGCTGGGAAAATCCTCGCAAGAATCCTTGCAAACCGCCTTCTGCCCCTCTCAGAAGACACCCTCCCAGAATCTCAGAATGGCTTCCGCCCCTCCAGAGGAACCGTGGACATGATCTTCACTGCACGACAGCTCCAAGAAAAATGCAGAGAACAAAACCAACCTCTGTACATGGCATTCATCGACCTTGCAAAGGCATTCGACACAATGAATCGCAGCGCTCTCTGGACCATCCTCCACAAAATCGGGTGCCCTAACAAATTTGTGAACATCCTGCGGCTCCTCCATGATAACATGATGGCAACAGTCTTGGACAGCAATGGCTCCCAAAGTGACCCATTTAAAGTGGAATCCGGTGTCAAACAGGGATGTGTTATTGCCCCAACTCTATTCTCCATCTTCATCGCTATGATACTTCACCTTGTTGATGGGAAGCTTCCCACCGGAGTGGAAATAATCTATCGGACAGATGGCAAACTATTCAACCTCAGCAGACTGAAAGCCAAAACCAAGGTTACAACAACAGCTATTATAGAACTCCAGTATGCTGATGACAATGTCGTCTGTGCGCATTCAGAAGAAGATCTACAAGCCACTCTAAACACCTTCGCAGAAGCATATGAGAAGCTTGGCCTGTCACTGAACATTGAGAAAACCAAGGTGCTGTTCCAGCAGTCACCAGCCAATCCCTCTCCAATGCCAGTAATACAGCTTAATGGCGTAACATTAGAAAATGTGGACCATTTCCGCTACCTTGGCAGCCACCTCTCCACCAAAGTCAACATCGACGCTGAAATACAACACCGCCTGAGCTCTGCAAGTGCAGCATTTTCCAGAGTGAAGCAGAGAGTGTTTGAGGACCGGGACATCCGTAGGGAGACCAAGGTGCTTGTCTATAAAGCTATTGTCCTCCCAACCTGCTATATGCCTGTGAGACGTGGACTGTCTACAGACGTCACATGCAGCTCCTGGAACGTTTCCATCAGCGCTGCCTCCGGAAAATCCTACAAATCTCCTGGGAAGACAAGCGGACAAACGTCAGTGTGCTGGAAGAAGCAAAGACCACCAGCATTGAAGCGATGGTCCTCCAACATCAACTCCGCTGGGCCGGCCACGTTGTCCGGATGCCTGACCACCATCTCCCAAAGCAGTTGCTCTACTCCGAACTTAAGAACAGAAAAAGGAATGTTGGTGGACAGGAAAAGAGATTTAAAGATGGGCTCAAAGCCAACCTTAAAAACTCTGGCATAGATACTGAGAACTGGGAAGCCCTGGCCCTTGAGCGCTCCAGCTGGAGGACAGCTGTGACCAGCAGTGCTGCAGAATTTGAGGAGGCACGAGTGGAGGGTGAAAGAGAGAAATGTGCCAGGAGGAAAGCGCATCAAGCCAACCCCGACCGGGACCGCCTTCCACCTGGAAACCAATGCCCTCACTGTGGAAGAAGATGCAGAGCAAGAATAGGGCTCCACAGCCACATACGGACCCACAAGGAAATCCATAATGGAAGACCATCTTACTCGTCCAACGAGGGATCGCCTAAGTAAGTAAGTACTGCAATTCATTGTGAAATTGTTTCACTTTATGGACAGGATGTAATGTCAAGACAGAATTGTGAAACCATGAAGAAACTTTGCAGAGTCAACCAAAACGAATGTCTTGGGATGCTGACAGCGGGAGTCTGTCTCCTTCATGTTTTAAGCCACCCCTCTTACAGCCCTGATCTCGCACCCAGTGAAGGAACACCTTAGTGGAAAACACTTTTCCAATGATGACGAGGTGAAAATCGAAGTGGCAAACTGGCTGAAAAATGTAGAGGGAAACTTCTATGACACAGGCATCAAAAACTCATCCCACGGATGACAAAATGTGTTGAATTGAATGGTGATTATGTGGGGAAAAATGTAATACATCTATATATATAAATCTGTTAGGTTGGTTCAACGGGACAGCAAAACTCCACAACCCCCCAATGAAACTGCACCAAAATTCCCATACCCATAACACAACCCACAAGGTACAAACATATCTACTCAAAATGAAAAACAACACAACAACACACTCACAAAACGGCAAAACAACAAAACTCAAAAAACCCCAATGAAACTTAACCAAAATTCCCATGCCCATAACACAACCCACAAGGTACAAACATATCTACTCAAAATGAAAAACAACACAACAACACACTCACAAAACGGCAAAACAACAAAACTCAAAAAACCCCCAACGAAACTTAACCAAAATTTCCATGCGCATAACGCAACCCACAAGGTACAAACATATCTACTCAAAATGAAAAACAACACAACAACACACTCACAAAATGGCAAAACAACAAAACTAAAAAAAAACCCAACGAAACTTAACCAAAATTTCCATGCCCATAACACAACCCACAAGGTATAAACATATCTACTCAAAATGAAAAACAACCCAACAACACACTCACAAAATGGCAAAACAACAAAACTCAAAAAAAACCAACGAAACTTAACCACACACACAGAAAACCCCACGCTCCATCACTCCCCCCGCCGCCGCACACACACACACAACCCCACGCTCCATCACTCCCCCCACCACCGCACACACACACACAACCCCATGCTCCATCACTTCCCCACCACCGCACACACACACGCAACCCCACTTCCCCCGCTGCCGCACACACACACACACGCAACCCCACACTCCATCACTACCCCCGCTGCCGCACACACACACAACCCCACGCTCCATCACTCCCCCCGCCGCCGCACACACACACGCAACCCCACTCCCCCTGCCGCCACACACACACACCTACACACACACAACCCCACACTCCATCACTCCCCCCGCCGCCACACACACACACACACACACACAACCCCACACTCCATCACTCCCCCGCCCCAATCTTACCTCCTTTTACTTCACGCCACCTCCAAACCCCACCCCGCCCCTTCCTGCCCTGTCAAAATCCAGGAAAGACGGGAAGGAAGGAAAGAAAGAAGAAAGAGAAAGGGAGGTAAAGAAAAAGGGGGAAGGAAGGAAAGTTAGAGAAAGCAGGAAGAAGAAAAGGAAAGAAAAGGAAAGATGGAAGGAAAGAAAAGAGAGACAGCAGAAGAGAAAGAAAAAGGGGGAAGGAAGGAAAGAGGTAGAGAAGGAAGAAATGAGGGACAGAGGGAGGGAAAGAAAAAGGGGGAAGGAAGGAAGGAGAGAAGGAAAGAAAAAAGGGAATGAAGGAAGGAAAGAGGGAGTGAAGGAAGGGGGAAGATGTAGAGAAAGAGGGAGGGAAGGAAAGAAGGAAAGAGAGAAGGAAGAAAAGAGACCAGAAGAGAAAGAAAAAGGGGGAAGGAAGGAAAGAGATAGAGAAGGAAGAGGAGAAGGAAAGATGGGAGGGACGGAAGGAAGGAAGGAAGGAAGGAAGGAAGGAAGGAAGGAAGGAAGGAAGGAGGGAAAGAAGGATAGGAAGAGGGAAGGTTGGCCACAGGAACACGTGGCGGGTAAAGGTTGTTATTTCTATGATTATTATGATGCTATTATTCCTATTAGACCCTGGGGGAATGGGAGAGGTGTCGGGTCCCAGAGGCAATGCACTGCATTATTGTTATTGTTATGATGGTGGTGAAATAAAAGGAAATAAAAAGAGAAAGAAGGAAGCAAACAGGGAGGGAAGAAAGGCAAAGGAAGAAAGGGGGAGGGAATGAAGGAAAGAGAGAAGGATGAAACCAAGTAGTGAAAGAAGGAAAGAAAGAATGAAAGAGGTAGAGAAGGAAGAAAGGAGAGAAAGGGGGAGGAAAAGGGGGAAGGAATAGGTAGGTACCTCTCTTTCATAATAGTCCAGATATCTACCTCAACTTTGATAAGTTTTACTATAGGCCACAGCAACGCGTGGCAAGGCACAGCTAGTATGCTATAATCCATGTAAGTTGTATTAAAATACATTCATTCTTTGTATTTTTTTTAAAAAAAATCTTGTAACTTTATTTTCTGGATAAACCTTGTAAATAGGTCAGAAGTTAGCCCTTTAGATCCATTTTCCTGTGTCTGGTTTCTTTAGTTCACAGTGGGAATTCCTCTAGAAATTCCATTATGGGACGTTAAGACTTAAAAAATTGTGTTCTAAACCAAAAGTCATATGCTTCAGGACAGATATATTGAACTGATATGAAAAGAAATCCTCTGTCTTATACTGTGCTTTGTTTGGGCATTGCTGAGATAGAAAGTGAAAAATGAAATACAGAAATGTAGTACTTTACTGTGAGGATTAAAAAGGTGAAATTTTTAGCGGTCAAAACCTATAGACCTTGTAATGACGTGAAATGGGAAAAGCAGATTCTCCTTTCACACAGCATTCACCCAGGACTTAGATGTCAAGAAATATTTTATTGTTTTTCTTCTATGTGTTTGTTGTTGAAGATTGCCACTCTCTGAAACAGATGGGATATACATCACAAAAGTTGATAGAGAGCACCCAAATTTCTAGTAGATCTTCATTTTAAAATATGTATGCCCATGCTTTATATTCTTTTTCTGAGAAGCAAAGACTAGACTTTTTATACCCTGTTAGCTTTATCTCACCCACCAGAAAAAAATCATGATAAAATTATGACTGGCCCTAAAGTTTGCAGAAGACAAATTTCAAAATTAGGAGAGTCAAAACTATCCTCCTCTCCCTTCCCCAGCCCAAATTCAGAATGTAAAGGGCACAGATGAGGAACTTGCCTGCACTTCCCAAAATCCTCTTTGCTATAATTCACAATGTTGAAATTGTCAGTATTCCCTGGAATTTTTAGAAAGACATCAGCTACAAGTGTTCTAACTTGAAATATCCCTGCATTGGGAGTCTGATCTCATTGTTAAGTTAATTTCTGCCTTTGCTAGAACTTTGACACTAAAGCTTTGTTCCATCTAGGCTGGCCATACAAATAGAAGTCGCTTTCTTAAATTCAAAAGAAGAAAAATAGAACAGGAAAAACTCCCATCTAACTTTATTGACCACAGCCTAGAGCATGGCTATGGATTTATTGAACATTCTCAGCTTGTTTCCATTGCATTCTCTCTACAGTTTTGTTCTATTGATGTTCTACCGAAACAGTAATGGAGCATGACATACCTGCTGCAGCAAGCAACACGGGAGGTGCATTTTCTTCAGCAAACAGAATTGTTTACAGTTTTGTCTTTTGCTTTATAAATGTTGCCAAGACAGTCTCAATATGCTCGGTATTAGGAATTTTCAGTATACTACTTCAGCAACATGACTTACAAAAAGTGCTGGCTTTTCTTTTCTGAAAATGTTCAAATGATATTATGGCTTCAGCTCAAACAATTGTCCATAGGTCTTTTCTGATAGTTTTAAATCACTTCAATGTAAGTCTATTCAAACAGATTTTTGTTTTAAGGTGATGGGAGGAAGCATAATTTATCAATTTGTTAGATCATATGACACTATAAACTTGTAAGCAAGATGAGGCATGGAGTGTGAAGTGGAGGTGAATGGAAAAGATGAGATAGCAAACTACCATCAGGAAAATGGTAAGACTTAAAATACCATCAAATGTGATACAATTTCATTAATGTTCTTGGTATTATAGTTAGAAAGATTCTGCAATTTTACTTTTTTTAAAAAAAAAAATCTTTCCCAAACTCTACCATGAATGGCCGCCCATCTATCTATTAGCTAGAATAGTGTAATGGTTTGAGTATTGGATTAGGACACTGGGATAGGAGGATGTGAAACAATGATTGACTAAAAAAAATGCTCTGGGTAACCTTGGACAAATCATGAACAAATCTTGCTGATAAATCCCTGTGACAGGTTCACCTTGGGGTTGTTATAAGTTAGGAAATTACTTAAAACATACAAGATCTTAGAAGCAACTAACAAACAGAACCGAAAAATGTTTATTATAAGCAAAATGCTTTGATTTCATTTTTACTTATTAAAGATGAAACTGGGCTGTATACAAGCTGCCAACATGTGAACGCACACATCCATATACACACACATCACACTGGAATGTGATAAAAAGCTAGAGTTCATGTGTGCACACACACACACAGGCACATGTATGCACACACACATAGGAACTCTAGCCTATTTTTATCATAATCCAGTGTGGTTCTGAGGTATCCACAAATATAGTGCAGGAAAACCTAACCACTTCCAGAAGTTTGTAGTTTCAACACCCATGATTTTTTAAAACTTTTGTCCATATTAACTAGGAATAACAGAAACATATGTTCAGAACACACAGAGGGCCAAAGCTGTTCAACTTTGATACACAGGCAGACATAATGCACATAAAAAAGTGATCTCCTTCTAACATTCAATTAGAATCTATCCTTTTGTAACTTAAGCCCATTAGAAAATGTTCTGCTACTCTGAGACAGAACATGACAAGCTCACTCTCTCCTTTTCTTGGCAGTCTTGAGGTATGTCACTCCTTAGTCTTTTCTTCACAAAACTGAACATGCCCATTCCCTTCAATTTCTTCTCAAATGTTTTGTTGCTTTTATCTGGAACTGCTTCAAACTGTCTATATACTTTTTAAAATCAGGCACCCTGATTGAGGGATTGTTACTTCTCTTAACTTGGAAACTCTGGGTTGATTCATGCAAGTTAAGGTGCTATTTGCCTTTTTACTACAGTTGGATCACATTCAATTCATGATTAACAATAACCCCAGGATCATATTCACACATAGTACTGCTGAGCCAAGTATATTTCATTCTATACTTTTATCTTTGTTTTTTTTTTTTGGCCCAAATGGAAAATTTTGCGTTTGTCTCTATCATAATAAATAATATTTATTTATTTATTTATACCCCGCCACCATCTCCTTGAAGAGATTCAAGGTGGCTTACATGAGGCCATGCCCATCAAATACAAATACAACAGCACATCAACAAAGCAAAACAAGCAAATAAACAATGTAAAAATATAACTAAACATATAAGCAATAACACACAAGAGATTTTAGACACTATGGCAGGGCCAGATGTAATAGATTAAAATTTTAAAACACTGGGTGTGTACAGAGTTGAACTTCATTTTAATTTCAAGACAAGTTTTAAATTTGTTAAGATCTTTTGAAATTTGCTGCTATCTTCCAAAGTGTTAGTTATCCATTGCAGTATTATAACATCTACAAATTTGATAAAGATCTCCTCCACTCCATTATTGAAATAATTGATTCAAATGTTGAAAACTATTGGCCCAGGACCAAACCCTAGTGACATTCCACATGATTTTTTTTTTTTAGTTTGAAGGACAGTTACTGATGGCATCTGTTGGAAGTTTGATTCAAACTTGGTTTTGCATTGTTTTCCTTCAAAATGTTTTTTTTCTTTTCCAAATTAGCTGGAGGAATTTCAATCAATACCATTTTTAGTATAGAAGTTACACTATGCAATAAACATATAGAATTTCTCTGATAGCATGAAATGCAAGGTATACACTGATGACTTTAGTGAACATCCTCATGCCATAGGCAGGGCCGAGGTATAAATAAACTGTTTTCTAAGTGAATGATTTTTTTTCAAAAGTTCATCAAGTCTCAGCTATCCTTGGCAAAAAACAAAAACAAACTAACAAAAACCAGACAGACATTATTTTGCATGTAAATGAGACTGTCTCTGTCAGTTTCAAAACTGGATCTCTTGTCACTGACATTCTTGATAGGTATGGTTTACAATGCCACCATTAGTAAGACACAGGGATGTGAAAATCTGTCAGTCTTATATTCAGTGCATTCTCATTGCATTTCTCACTGGTATTCTGTTCTTGTTTTTTCTTGGACTGTAAAATCTTTATTCTAGGGACAAAAACCTATGCATATATTTGTTCAATTTTCTCTCCAAATGTATGCAGCATGCAACTTCTTTTCTTTGTATGCATTTTTCCATAGTCTAAAATAAGTTTGTGTTCATTTTTGAAATGCCATGCACATACACATATGGTTTTAATTTATTTTCCTCTCTGAAGTATGCTACAAACTGCAGATTTTAAGGCTTGCAGCAAAAAACATACTCTAGTTGCAGAAGGTTGCTATATTAAATATACAATAAATATCACCATATGAAAATGAGAATCCATTTTTTGCTCCTGTTCCTAGTATTATAACACTGATCCATACAGTTGCAGCAGAACTGTTGTTTAGATTTTGTTATTAAATTTGTTTCTGAAAATAATGCATATCATACATAATACTTTACCTTCCAACATAGGTCCCTGTATGTTTGACGGTTATCTGTAGAACAAAAATTGGTAAAATTAATTAATTACCATAACCTAAAAATTCATGACAATAAAATGAGCAAGTGTCATTTTTACAATTGCAGGAAAAAAACTTAAGTCTCTGGAGTACCAGCAAGCATCAAAGGTATGGAGAAAACTGTTATTATGAAGCCAAGAGCCAGCTTCCAAACTGAAGAATCCAACCAAAGAGATACAGTTTGAAGGAAATAACACAAAGTGAGCTGATAGTCTGTTCTATTCTGAAATCCCAAAGCCAATTTTGACAAATAATGAAGTCTGAGGTTAATCCAAAATCCAAATGTCAACATCCAAGAAATAGTCCAAAGTTCATGAATTCCAAGATCACCAACACAGCTTCTAACACTGACGTTGCCAGCAACAAAATGGAACTGAGAACCTTTTATGTCAGTTTCTCAGCTGTTGCCTATTGGTGGCTCATTTTTCAGTTAATTGGGTGGACCTGTGAACTTGAGCCTTTTCCCTTTGCAATTCTAAAAATGCTGAAACATGTTATACTACCTCTAGCTGCCCAGATATACTTTTTTGTTCTTGTTATGCATGCTGAGAAGTTTCTCAGCCAAGGAAGCTGCTGGGCACTCCTGGATTTCAACTCAGATGCTGGCCCCTCCAACAGCTGGTCCTCTTTACCCTTGATATCAGAGCCAGCTACAACTGCACTTCTCTACAACTGAAAATACACATTATTTTTCATGGAAATAATTGCTTGTATTGTTGTGTTCATCAAATGAAATCGGTAGATAAGATCAATACTATTGGAATATTACTTTTAAAAAGCATAATAGAATATTACTTTTATGATTTTACCTACCCTAGCTTGCAATACTCTAAGATAGAAACTTTCAAACTTACACTGTTTTTCAGATCTGTAATTACTGATAATTTAATGAAACCACCTTGTGTATTCAACTAGGACCATTCCTGGAACTTTGGGTCATTTCTGTTGTTCATCCCTGTGTGTTTCTTGGACACACAGCACATCGCATTTCTTATCTCGGCACAGTTCATAGAGCAGTTGCTCTTTGGCAGCTGACATGCCTTCGATGTTGATCGAGATTATTGTCATGATTGGTCCTGAAAAGGACCGTTGGTTGTTTTGCTTGCTTGCTTGCATGCTGGTCGCTTCTGTGGCGAGAGAATCAGCCGTCTACGAAGACGTTGCCCAGGGGACGCCCGGATGTCTTGCAATCCTGTGAGGAGGCTTCTCTCATGTCCCCCAACTCTTGAAGAACAGGAAACCCAACCTTGCCACCAAAGTAGGAAAGAAACCAATAGCCAGACAACAAGAGATTGAGAACAACAACCTCTATGAACCCTTTACACCTACTGAATTGGACATGGCTCTCAATAAATGTAAAAATGGCAAAGCAGCTAACCTGGATGATCTACGGATGGAACAAATCAAGAACTTTGGTCCCAAAGCAAGGCGCTGGCTGCTGGAGCTGATGAACAACTGCACTGCATCCTGTCAGATCCCCAAAATCTGGAGGAAAGCAAGAGTCATCGCCATCTTGAAGCCAGGCAAAGACCGTAATGACCCAAAAAGCTACAGATCAATCTCCCTGTTGTGCCACCTCTACAAAGTTCTGGAGAGACTTATTTTGCATAGAATTACGGAAAAAATAGACCCATGTCTGATTCCACAGCAAGCTGGCTTCAGGAAAGGCAAAAGCTGCACATCGCAAGTGCTGAACCTGACTCAGCACATAGAAGATGGCTTTGAAAGGCAGCAGATCACAGGAGCTGTCTTCATAGACTTGTCAGCAGCCTATGATACTGTGAACCAGCGCCTCCTCCTGAGAAAAATGTACACTATCACAAAGGACTACCACCTCACCCGCCTCATAGGAAACCTGCTACAAAACAGGAGCTTTTTTGTTGAGTTCCAGGGCCAGAGAAGCAGATGGCGGAAACAGAAGAACGGCCTGCCTCAGGGGAGTGTGCTTGCTCCATCCATGTTCAACATCTACACAAATGACCAGCCACTGCCAGAAGGGACAAAGAGTTTCATCTATGCTGATGACCGTGCCATTACTGCTCAAGCAAGGAGCTTTGAGTTGGTAAAACAGAAGCTTTCCGAAGCTCTAGGTGCTCTTACTGCCTATTACAGGGAAAACCAGCTGATCCCCAACCCATCTAAAACACAGACATGTGCCTTTCATCTCAAGAACAGAGAAGCATCCTGAGGTCTGAAGATCACCTGGGAAGGAATCCCACTGGAGGATTGCAGCGCACCCAAATACCTGGGAGTCACTCTGGACCATGCTCTTACCTACAAGAAGCACTGCCTGAACATCAAGCAAAAAGTGGGTGCTAGAAACAATATCATACGAAAGCTGACTGGCACAACCTGGGGATCACAACCAGATACAGTGAAGACATCTGCCCTTGCGCTGTGCTACTCTGCTGCTGAGTATGCATGCCCAGTGTGGAACACATCTCACCACACTAAAACAGTGGATGTGGCTCTTAATGAGACATGCTGCATTATCACGGGGTGTCTGCGACCCACACCACTGGAGAAATTACACTGCTTAGCCAGTATTGCACCACCTGACATCCGCCGGGAAGTAGCAGCCAATAGTGAAAGGACCAAGGCAGAGACATCTCCAGCTCATCCCTTGTTTGGGTATCAGCCAGCACGCCAATGACTTAAATCTAGACATAGTTTTCTAAGATCTACAGAGACACTCGCTGGAACACCTCAGCAAGCGAGAGTCCAAAAGTGGCAGGCCCAAACCCAGCACCTCAACCAATGGCTGATACCCAATGAGAGACTCCCTCCTGGGCACACAGAAGACTGGGCGACTTGGAAGGCACTGAACAGACTGCGCTCTGGCACCACGAGATGCAGAGACAACCTTCAGAAATGGGGCTACAAAGTGGAATCCTCGGCATGCGAGTGTGGAGAAAAGCAAACCACTGACCACCTGCTGCAATGCAACCTGAGCCTTGCCACATGCACCATGGAGGACCTTCTTGCAGCAACACCGGAAGCACTCCAAGTGGCCAGATACTGGTCAAAGGACATTTAACCAACTACCAAACTCACAAGATGTGTATTT
The DNA here is from genome assembly GCF_037176765.1 of Anolis sagrei. Lineage (NCBI taxonomy): Eukaryota > Metazoa > Chordata > Lepidosauria > Squamata > Anolidae > Anolis > Anolis sagrei. Next base: position 272,730,336 of record NC_090021.1, on the reverse strand, counting down.
TTCTGTCTGTTTGCTTTGTTCTGTTAGAAATGTAATATATAATGGACTGGTTGCTCTGACACGACAAATAAAATATCTTGTGTATTTTTATATAGCCTTGTGGATGCTTTATATAATTGCTACATGCCATATTTTTTGACAGATTTTAATTAGAACTAGAGTAGATCCTTTCTCTGTCGCTTGAAGTAGCTCTTTTGGAATATCATCTGTCCCTGATGATTTCTGTCATGTTCCTGGGTTCTCCATGGTAATGCAGGCAGAGTTTCATCAAAACACCACCCAGGTTGTGTCGAAAACAGCTTTACTGAAATGGAGAACTTCAACAGAGTATTTTCAATGTACAACTACAAAACATAAATATAGCACATGGCTGATGTGGTTAAACAAAGCCCCAGGCTTTGAAAGCACTATCAAAGTTCCAAAACCACATAAAGTAAACAAGGTAAAACTGTTGTTCAAAGAACAAGCCAGTTTTCCAGTCTAGGAATCAAGCCATGTGAGCTAGTCTAAAGTTTTACACAAGGTTTCAAAGTTCACAGCCAGGTTTCATGGTTCCTCAGGAAACAACACAGGTTCTCTGGATCAGGTCTGGGCATCAGGATGCAGCTCAGGGGGAAAACAGAAGAATACACATCCCAGCATGACAGATACTATACTCTCAGTGTCTTACAGAGTTCTCAGAGAGCAACTCCTTGGAGGGTGAGAACAGCCATGTTGATCTAGTGGATAGGGATAACTACTGAAGGACAGCGGCTCTAGTTCCGGGGTTACCAGAGTGTGCCATCAGGAGCAGGACAGAGACAAGTCGTCCCCTGAGACCCCCAGGGGGGTCTCTCCCCCCTGCATTCACTCCCAGGACCCTTTACAGATAACGAGGATCCACCAGGGACCCACGTTTCCCCATGTCTCAGGAGAAAGATCCTAAAAGGCTATGATGTGGACATCTTCACCCTCCTGTAGCCAGAAGGGAAGGAGGACAGGGAACCCCCATCAAAAAGCAGGTACCAAAAAAGGGATAGTGACAGACCCGCGGAGCGTACTGGAAGACCAGGTACTCAGAGTTCATGGAGGTGGTGGCAGCGGCTTTCCTGGAGTGCGGTTGGCACCTGGCTAACCATCTCACACATGTCACACCTGGCTGGGGAGGCGGTGGCCATTGCACGGCCATTGCATGTGACACGGTCTTCTGGAAACATGAATCGCAAAGCGCCTGGGCCAGATGGGACCTCATCAACCATGACATCTGGCTCACCGAAGTGCGGCCTAGCATCAGAAGCAAGCCTGAGGCTGGCAGGTATGACCAGGGTTGGGGCAAAAAGGATGGCAGATGAGCCATTTGCTGGGAGTTCAATATGGGTAAGTGTCAATGGGTCCATTGCTGCTTTGACCACATGTGTGAATACTGCACTGGGAGCCACATGAATATAACACGTGGCAAGACAGGAGTTCCACAGCCCGTTCGGGCAGGCTGGGCTGGCCCCCAGCCCAGTATCCGGAAGGAAGCTGGACATACCGGTGGAGCAATCGGTAGACAGGGTAAATGAGCCTCCTCCTGACCTTCTCACCCTAGCTCACTCTCCAGTCAGTCTCAAAGCATACCCTGCAAGAGCTGTGGCTGCCTTCCTTCACAAAAGTTTTTCTTCTAGTTTCCACATACCAGCAGAGGGTCCCCGCAAGGCCACCACATCAGGCAACTTAAAATCAGCAGCCCTGCTGCCTGAGGTGCTTAGCACAAAAATCGTCAAAGAATTGGCAGCCAGGAGAATCGCGGGCCCCTTCAGGGCTCCGCCTCTGGACAATTTCAGGGTTTCCCCACTAGAGGTTGTTCCCAAGAAAACCCCGGGCGAATAGCGCCTCATCCACCACCTTTCTTATCCACCTTTCTTATGCCATTCCTCCTGAGCTCTGCTCTGTTAAGTATGCTTCCTTTGACCAGGCAGTTCGTTTGGTGCAAGCGAAAGGCCCAGGTGCCCTTATGGCCAAGTGTGAAATCCTTAAAGGGCTGCCCTGGGCAACTGACAGGCAACTGCCTGCTTCTACTTGCCTCCCACCCACCCTGCATGCATGTCTGGTGTTTTGATTTGGCTACAATTAGTTCTCTGTTATTTTTAGCTCATCACAAATTCAGTTGGCGTGTGGCATGGGCCCTGGATCTAGTATCCTTCATCACCACCCTAGTGGAAGGGAGGGGATGTGCAGTGATTCCCAGGGGTGCTGAGTATCATAGCCTCATAATGTGCCGGTGACACCCGGACATGTTTAGCGGTATCGGTCAGCAGCGGGATGAACAATCTTGATCCAGAACCCATGCTTGCCAGCCAACCTATTGGGAATCAGCCTGTGTTTGTGTTCCAGGATCATGATGCTTCTGATGTGGGCAATGATGTGGGCAATGCTATGAGAAATGATGAAGGAAGTGATGGCGCCTAGGCTGAGGTGGAAGACGGAGATGGTTTGGTCAATGATTTTCATGCAGACAATGACAGAGAGGCTCCAGTGCAAAGGGCAGTTTCTCATGATAATATTCCTCCTGGGCATAGGGATGATGGTTCACTCCCTCTCTCTGTGAGCTCTCAAGATTTGGGTTTGGAAAAAATCTGACACCTGGAAATGTTTCCTATTTCCTATTTTCTTACAAGCATTTCTTTCTACTGGCTGTTTTACTAAGCTTCAATAAAAAGGATTGTTTTCTTCACTCAACGTGTGGTGTGTTTTAAAAGTCAGAGGGCTTTTTTCTGTCCTGGAGTGCAACACAACCCTGTGTTCCTGTAATCAATAAACAAGTTGTGGCCATTTTCTTCCCAACTTGGTGTTCATGTCATCTTTGGCCTGTCGGCAGGAGGAGTGTTGTCCATCCACGCACACACTTCTTCCAAGCATTCCACAGCAGGTAAAGTAAAGCTAACAAACCACTGGTCATGACCATTTCTTTCATTCAAGTGATTGAGTGTGGCTTCACTCTCTAAAATAGTAGGTTCATTTTGAAGTGTTTCTTCCATTTGAAATGTGTGATGCAAAAGCTTAAAAAGCATCAAAAGGAGTATAGTGTCTTGATTGAGAGAAGTAATGGTGCTCCTCTTTTCTGCTTTGGTTAGACTTCACCAGGAATACTGTATCCAGTTCTCGGCACCACAGTTTAAAAGTTTAAATACAGTTTAAAAGAGATATTGACAAGCTGGAAGGTGTCCAGAGGAGGGCAACTAAAATCATTAAAAATCTGGAGACCTTGCCCTCTGAGGAGCATCTTAAAGAACTGGGCATGTTTAGCCCGCAGAAGAGATGGTTGAGAGGAGAAATTACAGCCAAACTAACCTGCATTTCCCAGAATTCTGTTCACTTCCTGCACTAAAGCCTCTATTCATGTGAGGTCTCTGGCTCTCTCTGGGGTGCAATGTGCTGAAGAGGAGCTTCTTCCTTGCCAGGCATCCCTTCCTGTCACTCGCTCTCCCCTGGACCCTTTTTGGAGAAAGAGCAAGACTTGTCCTGCCACTCCAGCCTCACCATCCTCCTCAGGGCCATTTGGGGAAACCAATTCCAGCCTTTTTGGGGGAGACACAGCACTCATTACTGAGACTGGATCCATTTATGACACTTGCAAACTCTTCCAAAAAGTCATAGGTCAGTTTTTTTCTGGGCTGCACTCACGTTTCTTAATATTGCATCGTATGCACAAATCTACCAAATAGACATGACAAACTAGGCATAAATGAATGTTTGCACAACCCTCCTGTTTAGTAAAGTCACAGATACAGTTTTATATGCAAAAATACCAGGCTTTAATCTATTTACAGCTGTACAATCAGGATAGACAGATCCACAATCAGATTTGTACTTACAAACAATCCTCAGAGAGTCACACACATATTCATGATGAGGGTCATATAGGAAGAGAGAGACTGAGCATTTCATCTCTCTTTTTATAACCACTTACTAACTTGTCATTAGTAAGGGACAAATGACTGATGCAACTCTATTGTCATAAACCTCACATGATTAAGACTCACCCATTGCTACATGTCCCTTATGTATTTCATCATAACTTTTTCAGTCATTCCCCAGGTACTATCACATGTCCATCAAAATTTAATTTTTCACCTAGATTCAATGCTGAGGCATTTCTATCTAATATCCCCCATACCAGCATTACCACATTTATTGGTAGATGTTCAGTGATATAAAGAAAACAAATAGATCTAGCACTGCAAAGGATATAGGATTAAGGGCTTTGTCTTATGCTACCAGTTGATCATCCCTGTATAGACAGCAAACTACAATTATTATTATTATTATTATTATTATTATTATTATTTAAAACATTTATATTCCACCCTTTTCACTCCGAAGGGGACTCAGGGCGGAGCACAGCATGTACACGGCAAACATTCAATGCTGGGACACAGATTCACATACAATACATAAACATTAAAAAAATATCAAAATATTAAAATACACCATTTAAAACCGTCCTAGTCATCCGCATCAAATCAATGGCCTGGTCATCTTTCCTATTGCTGCTTTATGGCCCTGTCCCGAAAGCTTGGTCCCACAGCCAAGTTTTTAGCATCCTTCTAAAGGGCAGGAGAGAGGGGACCGACCTGATCTCACCAGGAAGGGAGTTCCATAGCTGGGGAGCAATCACCGAGAAGGCCCTGTCTCTTGTCCCCACCAATCGTGCCTGTAACAATGGCAGGACGGAAAGCAAGGCCTCCCTGGAGGATCTTAATCTCCGCAATGGTTCATGGGGGAGATGCATTCGAACAGGTAATTTGGGACAGGGCCATTTAGGGCTTTATAGGCCAAAAGCAGCACTTTGAATTGTGCCCAGTAGCAAACTGGCAGCCAGTGGAGCTGGTGTAACATGGGAGTTGTAAATTCCCTATATGCCGCACCAGTTATTAGCCTGGCTGCCTCTCATTGGATTATTTGAAGCTTCTGAGCAGTCTTCAAAGGCAACCCCACGTAGAGTGTGTTGCAGTAACCTATCCTAGATGTATGAGAGTGTGGACCACCGTGGCCAAGTCTGACTTCCCAAGGTACGAGTGCAGCTGGCGCACAAGTTTTTTAAAAATATTTTTAATTGAATTTTCTGTGACAATATTAAAAGACAGATAGAAAGAAAGAGAGAAAAAGAAGAGAAGAAACAAAAACCGAAAAAAGAAAGAAAGAAAGAAAGAAAAGTGTGAAAAAAATTAGCATAGAAAAGCAAAAAGAACAAACATAAAAAAAAAATATTGAAGATCTTCGTGACTTCCTGAGTAATTTGGTGGAGATGTTCTCCTTTTCTCTGTTTTCTATCCTTCGTTGTTTTTTTTTTATTTTTTCCCATAATAGGCTTTTCTCCTTCCTTCTTCCTAGGGATATAGTCCTATGTTTAGATAATTGTCTTATATTTTATCTCCTTTAAATAGTCAGTAATTTTTCCCCAATTTGTCTCTTGTGTCGGGTTATCCTTACTTCTGGATATTAGATATGTAAGTCGATCCATATTTCTAATATCATACACCTTTTGTAGCCATTCTTCTGGTTGTGGTATTTCTTCCTTCTTCCATAATTTTGCTGGCACACAAGTTTTAATTGTGCAAACATTCCCCTGGCCACCGTTGCAACCTGGGATTCTAGACTCAGTGATGAATCCAGGAGAACTCCCAAGCTGCGAACCTGTGCCTTCAAGGGGAGTGTAACCCCATGCAGCAGAGGTTGTGACCCTATACCCTGTTCGGCCTTGTAACTGACCAGGAGGACCTCTTTCTTGTCTGGATTCAACTTCAATTTGCTTGCCCTCATCCAGATCATCACAGCGGCCAGGCACCGTTTCAGGACTTGGACAGCCTCCTTAGCATCTGGTGGAAATGATTGATAGAGTTGGATGTCATCTGCATACAGATGGCACTGAACTCCAAAACTCCGGATGATCATACCCAGCGGCTTCATGTAGATGTTAAACAACATGGGGGACAATACTGAGCCCTGCGGGACCCCACAGGACAATGGCTGTGTGGCTGAGCAGGAGTCCCCCAGCAACACCTTCTGGGTACGACCCTCCAGGAAGGACTGGAGCCACTGCAGAACAGTACCTCCAAGACCCATCCCCGCGAGGCACCCCAGAAGGATACTGTGGTCTACGGTATCAAAGGCCGCTGAGAGGTCCAGGAGAAGCAACAGGGACACACTCCGCCTGTTGAGCTCTCTGTGGAGATCATCCACTAATGTGACCAGGGCTGCCTCAGTTCCATGTCCGGGTTTGAAACCCGACTGCGACAGATCCAGATAATCAGTTTCGTCCAAGAATCCCTGGAGCTGCAAGGCAATCACATGTTCCAAGACTTTGCCCAAAAAGGGGAGATTGGAAACTGGCCAAAAGTTGTTCAAATCAGTGGGATCCAGTGATGGCTTTTTCAACAGCGGTTTTATCGCAGCCTCTTTTAGGCTCACTGGAATTTTGCCCTCCCGAAGGGAGGCATTCACCACCACCTTGACCCACTCTGCCAAACCCCCTCTAGGTTCCTTTATCAGCCAGGATGGGCAGGGGTCCAGGATGCATGTGGTTGCCCTCGCCTCTCCAAGAATCTTGTCAACGTCCTCAGGTTGCAGAAATTGAAATGAATCTATTAAAACCGGACAAGCAGGTGCTCTCGCTACATCTTCAGAGACTGCAGTAACTGTGGCATCCAGGTCGGAGCAAATCAGAGCGACTTTATCTGCGAAAAACCGAGCAAATGCCTCACAGCGAGCTGTTGAAGGGCCAGGGATCCCGTCATAGGTGGCGGGGTTCAAAAAAGCCTCTGACCCTTTGAAACAGCTCAGCTGGACGAATCCTTGCAGACGCAGTGTTGGCCACAATGTGAGATGTACTTGCAGCCTTCGCTGCTGTGGAGTACGCCCTTGCATAGGCGCACGCCTGTGTTTGGTCTGACTCACTGCGAGATGATCGCCACATGCTCTCTAGACTCCTCTTTGTTCGCTTCATCACTGCCAGCTCCTCGTTGAACCTGGGGGCTGGTTTAGTTCTGTTACTAGAGAGGAGTAGCTCCGGAGCGATTGTGTCTACTAATCTGGTCATCTCCCTGTTATAGAGAGCGACCAGAGCATCAACAGAATCACCTACCTCAGTGGCGGGGAATTCCCCAAGAGCCACCAGGAATCCCCCTGGGGTGGACCATCTTAATGGGCCCATCACCTCTGCGGAGGTTAGGGGGTACAGTGAGTCTAAACTTGACCAAGTGGTGGTCAGTCCATGGCAGTGGGACTAAAGAGAGTTCCTCCATGCCACCACCTTCCTCCCATCCTTGACAGAACACCAAGTCCAATGTATGTCCAGCACTGTGAGTAGGGCCAGAAACCACTTGGGACAGCCCCACGGTGGCCATGGTTACCAAGTCCTGAGCCACCCCTGACAGGGAGGTCTCTGCATGAACATTGAAATCCCCCAGCACTATAAGCCATTGGGACTCCAATGCCAGGCCTGAGATCACCCCGGCTAGCTCAGGTAGGGAGGTTGTAGTGTTGTGAGGTGATCAGTACACTATAAGTATCCTTATTCTGTCCCAATCTCCTACCCTCAGGTGGACGCATTCAAATGAGGGTGTCTGTGGGATGGGGCATCTGGTCAAGGAGATGGAATCCCTATAGATCACTGCAACCCCACCTCCCCACCCTCCAGATCTTGGTTGATGCTGCACAGAGTAGCCTGGTGGACAGAGCTGGGTAAGATTGACCCCCCTCCCGCTTCATCCAGCCAGGTCTCTGTTATGCATGCCAGATCTGTGTCCTCATCCAGAATCAAGTCCTGTATGATTACAGTTTTCTCATTCACAGACCTGCCATTCAACAGCACCATCCTTAACCCAGAGGGACTGTATAATAGAAATTAAGGATATCTAGGGCAGGGGGGAACAACGAATCCCACCACTGCCACCAGTATAGTAAAATTAAAGATATCTAGGGCAGGGGGGACAACGAATCCCACCTCTGCCACCAATATAATGAAATTAAAGGGATATCTGAGGCAGGGGGGAACAAAGAATCCCACCGCTGCCACCAATATAACAGATATTAATGGCTGACCATAAGTTGAATAGATCAATGACCGATGTTATTGGTAGTATTAGCCGCCACCACCTCAGCTTTATTGGTCTGAGGAACCAAAGGTGTGAATATGTTGTAGGTAAAGGTGTGTTTGCCCTGGGTTCTTCTATTACTTCTTAACTGGCTGACTGGATTTTAAAAGTGCTTGACAGACTGAGGCTTACACCAGCTAAAAGTGAACTAGAAAAAGTTTATTGAGCTTTAAACAAACATCTACTCATAGAATGAGCGGTACAGAAGCGTAATTCAGTTGCAGAGACTTAGTTGTATTAAACATTTAGTTCTACTGACCATGAAGCTTTTAAAACTGTGAGTTTCCTTAAACACACTGTTCTATCCTTAGAAACAGTATCTCTTAGAGAACAGACTCCTGTCTGTCTCACACACAGGGCGATAAGATATCTTAAACTTCTCTTAAGTTTAATAAGACAAAACTCTTTTTTACCAGTCCTCTTAACACAGTAAAACCCTAGCCTTTGTCTTAACCTTATTCCCTAACCTAAAGGCTCACTTTTAAAACTCTTCTACCCTGTCAGAACTCTAACTAGCTTCCTCTCTTAAAATCCTATCCCTCTGTGTCTGATGTCAAGACACTTCTCTCTCTCTGTCAAGAGCTGACAGCTTATTTCCCTCTCTCAACCGACTCCTCCCCCAATTGCTATACCCAATCAGGAGTCGGCTTGACTCCTCCTCCTGCTTCTGCCTGCCTTTCAAGATGAAAGCTACTGATATTCAGGCTTCGACCTGGTCGCCTAAAAGGTAGATTTCACTACAGACTGCCATCCTAGTTACCCAAATTCACCATGTCAGGAGACCATTTTGGAAGTCGTTTTGGAACTACCAATTCTCTCACACATTCCTTAGGCTGTATTAACACATTTGATCTCTTTTTACCACATCTCCCTCTTCCCAATATTGTCTCTATAGAGACCACTGGAGCTCCCCTCATCATCTATCTGATCTCTCTTCCTGTCCTTAGGCTGTGGTCCAGCACTGCTGTTGGACTGAGGGATGGGGGAACAAAGGCTGTTGGGCTGGGGAATAGGAAATGGGGGCTTTTGGACTGAGGGGTAAAGGGTAAGGGGCTATTAGTTTGGGGGATAAGAAGAGAGGTTGAGGGGCTATTGGGCTGTAGGGTAGATGGAAGGAAGCTATTGGCCTGGGGGATAGGAGGGGGAGGGCTGTTGGACTCAGGGAGAGGGGGGGAGCTATTTGGCTGGGGTGTGAGAAGTAGGGGGCGATAGGGTTGGGAGTAAGGCATAGGGAGCTATTCAACTGGAGAGAGGGGGACAAGGGGATATTTATTTGGGGAAAAAGGAGATAGGGGCCATTAATCTTGGGGGTAGGGGTGGGGGGCTAAAAGCCTGGGGCCAGAGGGCAGGAGGCTTTTTGTATACAGGTTGGGGGATTGGGGGCTATTGGGCTGAGGGATAAGAAATAGGGGGATCTTACTCTGAGGTTCTTGCTGAGGTAAGATAACTATTAAATAACTATTTTTTATCAATAGTTATGGCTACTGAATTTTTAAAGGTAACCAACATCATAATGACCACCCCCTCCTCAACCAAACATACCATGTACTTTCTACATTCTGATGGCCCTCCTGGACAGCCATATAAATCAGAATATTGAAGCAGAAAACCCCCACAATATCTGATTTGAACTGGGGTTCCTTCCACAGAGCTGAAAAATATCCCATATTATCTGCTTTGAACTGGAATATATGGCAGTGTGGACTCAGATATCCTGTTTCAGAGCAGATATCGTGGGATTTTGTTCAGTTAGATGGAAGGGGCCGTAAAAACAATACAGCTAAGGCTATTGTCTGTGTGCAACATTGTTAATTACAGCTAAAAGTAAGACAATTGCTATGGGACAGCTTCAAACAACTTTAGTTAAAAAGCATTTGCTGAAGTCTCTAAATGGCAATCAACATTACATGCTTGCTAGTTGTTCTAATAGGAACCAAGTTTTACTTTAAAAAGATTTAATTTCCTTTCAATGGAAGGAATAGCATTATAAATGTTTGCATTATATCAGTATTCTTTTAAGATTTTCAAGAGCACTTGGCCGTCTGCAAGGATGTTGCCCAGGGGACGCCTGGATGATTTGATGTTTTTATCATCAGCCTTGTGGGAGGCTTCTCTCATGTCTCCACATGAGGAGCTGGAGCTGATAGAGGGAGCTCATCTGCCTCTCCCCAGATTTGAACCTGCGACCTGTCAGTCTACAGTCCTGCCGGCACAGGGGTTTAACCCACTTAAATAGGTTAAATAGTTTAAATAGTTTACTGCTTATATTAGGTGTAACAGAAATGGATACTCTTGCAGACCTCAGTACTTAGGCATGCTGAAAGATTGTCCTTCATGTTTTAAAGTTCCAGTCAATTAAGGCCATTAATGACCTTATCACATAAGAGTGAGGATTTGCCATGATGCATGGGGCACTGACAGGGGGCATGGAGAACCCATCACTCCATCCCTGCATCGTGCGACTTATCCTGACCCCCATCCCAAGGAGGGAAGTGTTGCTACCTGGCTCCACTCCACATTGTTCCTAAGGCAACATGGGAAGCCTCCTGCATTACCATGCCATTAGCATCCGCCGCTTCCTCTCTTTTTTCACCACAGAGCCCCGTTGGGAATTGGTGTGCATTGTAGGAAGAGTTCCATGGTAAAAAGGGAGAAAAAGTGACATAGGACAGCTAAATCAACCCATCTGATGAGGTCTTGAATGTCATTATAAGGACACTGAATTTGGAAATGAATGAGTATCTATGAAATAGCCCCATCAGAATGATAGCTTCTGCAAATTACATCAGTTGCAGCTTTCAAATCACCGTCAAAAGCAGCTCCATGTAGACCACACTGTAGTAATGTAATCAGGAAGTAGCAAAAACAGATTATCCCCACACAAGAAAAGCTGTTGGAAGCTACCAATCTGGGGAGGTTGAGCCACAAAGACCACCAGGGTCTACAGTGACAAAGATGCATGCTGTACATCTAGTTTTAATGTTGCTTCACCTGGTTGAACCAGAACAAATATCTACTTTCAATAATTTTGTGGGCATCAGATCCAGAATATGAAATAGTGTCGGCAACTAGGGGTATGTGAGACACCAAAGAACCTGTGCAGTTTTTGGTTCTGTTTTTGGCTGCCTCCCATTCCATTTACTGGGAAATTCCTAAAATCGGGGGGGGGGGGGGTAGGAATACTATTCCATGATCTGTCAGCTGGAAGTTCTGTTTACATCCTGGGAAGATCTGGCCCATTGACGACAATGGGGGAAGTTGCAGTCATTTTTATGGCTATTGCGACTAAAATTGACACATTTGGAGGAAAGACACATTTATGACTGCAAGCCCCCAAGTTTCAGAACATTTGGGTCATCCACTGATTTTAAGGAAATTTGTTCAAATAAAATGTCTTTTAAAAGACAAAACAAAAGAAGTATCCCCTGGAATTTCTCCACTATGATAGAACAGAAGGGGCCCTCATTCCTGCCAACTTCCAGAAAGCTCAATACATCCACCAATTTTAAGGATTTTTTTTACAAATAAAAACAATGATTATTATACTGTTTCTACAGCTTTTGCATTTATTATTTCTTTCTACACAGTTTCAACAATACATAATGATGATGCCATCATCCATAAGCAGCATCCAAGCAGCATGTCCAATAGAAGAAAAATACACCTACCCACAGCTCCCTAGACAAGTAGTAAAATTAAAGAAGTACAATAAGGAAGATATTAATTAAGACAATTTAATGATATAATGCAGAGGAAAAAGATTGGAATTCTCAAAAAAGCATTCCTAATGGAGGAGCTCACTCTGATATATATATAGAACAGTTTTGCAAAAAACAAAACAAAAAAACCATGCGCTCTGCCTTCTTCTTCTGATTGGTTCTGGCAAGGCTAATGGGGAATCTCCCTGATGTAGCCAGAATTGATACCACATGCTCTGTTCCAGCTGAGCTTTCGGCTGCCTCTCACCCCATCCATTTTCTGTGGTCCAGCTGGCGGATCTCCAAATTTCCCTGAATCCGGTATTGCAAAATGAAATTGTGCACACCCCTATTAACAACTACAATAAACTGGGGCTGGACAAACACTGTTCTTATTGGGCTATTGATTGCCATATACTTGCAGCATTTGTCTTGTTCCTTTTGAATAGGAATGAGGAAAAATAAGTAGAATGGAAATTAAACTAGAGTGGCCTCTTCCCCCCCCCCCCCCGAAGTGAATCCATTTAGTCTTAAATTTGCTATTATTTAGAGAAATGTCAATCCTTGAAGGAAGGCTGAATTGTCAGTGGCTTACTGTAAGTATCATAAAATGGAAAATAAATCTCAGATAATGGAGAAGAAAGCCTCTTTTCATTGTTGCAAAGTATCTTACTTATTTGAGCCAACAGAGAAGTAAATCCTTCCTGTGCTTATCTATAAACACAGTGACTAGTCTACTACTATAACTATAGATTATAGGGCTTCTATAGACAGCAACAGGAGTTGCATAGGATAGTTCAAGGAGTTACAGAAGATATTTGTTACAATACACTTTCCAGCACTAAGGAGAAAAAAAAATCTGGACTTTTCTAAATGTAATGGAAACCTGCTCTTCATATTGTGGGGTCTGACCTACCTAGTCATGTGTTTAATAAAATGTAAATGTGTCGTGACTAATAGAAGTGTTCCCATGGGAATAATAATGGGAATAATAATTTATTAGTATCGGCATTTCTTTCTAAGCAAATGAAAATAGGCTCAATTTGACTCATTTTCATTTACTTCCAAACCAATGTACACCTCAAGACAACACCGATGACTCCCCTTCTAGCCAAAAGTTGGATGAAACAGAACCACATATTTCTTAACCTCAATAATCTGCACAACAACACCAAATAGGAAATGTGGCCATAGATTTATATGTTGGAATCTTCAAAGGGAGCTGATTGACAATAAGTGCCCATATCCTACCAAATGTGACAGAAAAGCAATGCTCAGTCAATTAGGCAAATGGAAAATTGTCACTGACAGTCTCAAACATGCAGTAGGTGGGAGGGGGGAAATGTCACCAGCTAAATGTGGCATGAGAAAAACTTCCTTTTAGTCCTCATAGAAATTCCCAACCTTTATAGGGATGAGTGGTTAGAGACAGAAATGACAAAGAGGCCAAAGCCAGGGTAGCACTGCCTTAAATGATCTAATGTAATCCAGTAGGACTATGTACCATGCCGTGCCATTTGGTCATTGGCTTGGGGAGGATGAAACCACTCATGTCAATGTATGCAGAATATATTTTGAACTCTGAATAGTATTTGAAAATTTTAATTTTTGAAACATTCTTGAATTAGGGGGAACATTGCTAAAATTGCCCATTTCTTCCTTCAAACATATAATGAGTGGTGAAATCCATGCTGCTCCTTCCTTTCTTCCTCCATTCCTAGTGCTAGAGAGGAATCCCCAGGGTTACTACTCCTTTGCTGCTGCTAAGGAACCCCTGCTTGTAATTGGCCTTGACACATCAACACACTTTGCTTAGGATAATGGCTCTAACTGAATAAATCTTTGGAAACCTCTGTTCATAGAAGATTTAGGTGCCTTCAGGCAGGAGCCTCCCAATTAAAGCAAGCATCAATCTCACATTCATTTGAGGAATGGGGCTTAGGGAAAGTATGGGACTGATAGGGGATGGTGAGTTTAATCATGAGATTTTCCCTACATTTATTTTGATGTAGAATAAATAACTACCAGATAATCTATCAAATAACACTTCTCTAATTCTAATTTATGTTGCATGACATTCTGCAGGAATTTTGAGCTTTCTTCCCTGATATAGGAATAATCTGGAAATGTTAAGAAATACACTGGAGAAATGCCACCATTTCCTCTACATATTTGTACAATCAATGAAATCCATTAACATTCATTTTTCTGGCTTTCTTTATGTTACTGTGGTATTTTTTCAGAAGCTTTACCCATGATCATTTTACTAAAAGCTGATTTACAATATAATGACATAATATCCTCCCTATGACAGGAAGCCGTGGTTAAGTAAAATGGCGCAAAAAGCTTGAGCTTGTTTTTCCTCCTGAGTTTTGCTCTGAAACTGATCTGACCAGATAAAGTTTGCAGATGATATCAAGACAAATAGCAAGGAAGGAGGCAATGCATAGCAATTTATCTCACAACTTTATTCAAAACAGTCGGATAAGGCTCAGCCTTAGAAAGTTCTCCACATTCTGCATGCTGTTCAACAGCTCTTCTTTCCTATTGAAAGCAGAAAACATTCAGAAAATCCACAGGGTCTGATTAACATCCATGACTGCATGCTTACTATTTACCAGTATAGCCTAGATGTTTAATTTCATTATATTTATCCATAACTAGGATGACCATCCAACCGATCCTCTGGCATTTCAATACAATCCCAACATATGGTGAGTACCTAGATGCTGCAATGAGGAAAAATGATTTTTATTTTGCATTCTCTTTCCTCTTTGAGAATAAATATTTTAGAATTACCATCTATGCCTCTGATAAACATCCTCACTAATAAGGACATTTTTTTTAAAAAAGGCAATGCTTCCTTTCATATCTATGTTGCACTTGCACTTTACTGAATATTTAGTTAATGTTTTATGTTTGCCAGAACATTGTAGCATGAGTTATTGAATATAGTTACTGTTATATTGTTACAGCTCATATAGTCATATTGATCTCAAAGAACAAAGAGTATTTCATCATAGGGTTCTTATGGAAAAATACATTGAAAACCAGTTTACCCTGCCTCCATTTTGCACAACATGAACAAACTTTAGCTAAGGTGCCTCTGTCACTGTCTTTGAGATATCCTTTGCTAAAGTTGCCCTCTAGTAATGCTGCTGCCCAGTTTGGCACAACCTCATCAGAATGGTATGTCCTTCAGCCGCATGCACTGCTTCCTCTACAGTTTTATGACAGAGCCTCCTGACTCCCATCCCACAACATTTAACTACTTCCTCCAGGCTCAGTCTTAAAACTGTAGAGAAAGCAGTACATACAATAAAAAGAGTCCTGTGTTCAATGGTGTTCAATGGGGGGGGGGGGAGTTGGGTGGCCAACACTTCCCTCTGTGAGATGGGGCAACAAGTGAGTCGGGTGTTGCGGGGTGTAGGGAACAGGTCCCCTCCCTCCCCATTGGGCCCTACCAGATGTTTGTTATTTCAGTGGCACATTTGAAGATGTTACTCTGCTGCCTCAGCAAAGGCCAGCCTGACATGCAAGACTGTACTAGCAACACTGCTGCCATCATCATAGCAAAAGGGGGGGGGGATCATTGTTGTCTTCATCCTGATTTCTATCACTTTCCATGGAAGACATTTGGAGTACACAAACAGAAGCCATTGCTGGGCCAAAGAACCCTTTACTAGGACAGGAAACCAATTTAACAATCTATGCATTAAAATATTTGTGATTGTTATTAACTTCACAGTGGTAAGCCAGACAGTGCTTCAGAGCTGTGTGGGCTAAAGAGAATCAGTCCACTCCATACTAATTTTACTGTTACTATAAGAGTAATATCCTGGCATCTGGCTGATATACACCCAGGCAAAAATGTTGGATAATAATGAGAAATTAAGGAAAATCCTATTAAACATCAAGTTATGTTATGATTATGTTATGATGTTACAAATTAAGCACCAAAACATCATGTTTTACAACAAATCGACAGAAAAAGCAGTTCAATATATGGTAATGTTATGTAGTAATTACTGTATTTATGAATTTAGCACCAAAACAGACAAGGGTTCTTCCTTTTGCCCACCCTGGACTGTGTTGGATAAGACAGAACATTGGAAAAGTGAAATCTGGGCAGATTTTGATTGAAGTAATTGGGCTTTATTAAGAGAGTAATAGAGACCATGTTTTAGTTTGGATCTGGAAAGATGCTAGCCTAGCATGGGTACAACTGAACTGTGAGAGGTATCTTTTCAACATCCAGAGTGTCACAGTACAGAAAGCCATCATGCACAGTGCATTGTCCCCAGTGGTAAGATGCAATAGTGGCTTCCTCCTGAACATTTCAGCTTTTGAGAGGGAATATCTACATTTAGGTTGGTTAGAGTATAGCCATTCTCTGAAGAGAAGTCTCTTTCTATTTGAAGAATGTAGCAAATGCTCCCCCATAGAATCATAAAGTTGGAATAGACCACATGTGTCATCCAGTCCAACCCCTTGCCAAGAAGCAGGAACATTGCATTCAAAGCACCCCCAACAGATGGCCATCCAGACTCTCTTTAAAAGCCTCCAAAGAAGAAGCCTCCACCCCTCAAGACAATAGAACTGATTACAGGGATTTTTTCCAGTTCTTCATTCCTTCTGTAGTACCCACTTCCTCTGTAATGATAGGATCCCCACCCCTCCATAGCAGCTTTAAAATAGGAAGGGGGTGGAGGGGAAAAAGAAATAGTAAAGATAATCTGTCTGCTCCCTTCCTCTGTCACAAGTAGACTTTGCTAAGTTCAAACTAAATCTACTATATAGTTGTTTATATGTCGTTAGTTTAGACATATAAAGGCATTGTTATATTCAGTTATATTCTTCTATTTTAAAAAACTTGTATTACCTGGCTTTGAATATTATTAATTGGAATGAGCTGCCATGCACCCCTTTGTATACCTTAGTGTGCTTCTTATCTCACACAGGGCTAGGCTCTTGGACAATTAAGGGAAGCATTTTTCTCATCCTCCCCTTTTTTGTCTGTCTTGGCTTCTTCCATGCTACCCCAACTTCCTTCCTGCCTTCCACCCACCTCCTGCTTCAGTGGCTTTGGTTGAAGTTATTAAGACCATTTTCATAGATGCCAAGACTGGAGGAAATGGAGGTTCTAAAATGCTGATCAAGGATCAACAAAGTCAAGCTACCATTTCAGATATTCTGGCTTTTTAATAATTGTATATTTGTTTGTCCCTGGGCTACTTTGATTTCTTCCTGAATCTTTATGGCAAACATTTTTCACTTGGCATGTGATAGAAACAGATACAACAAAATGAATAAATGGGTGCTAAAGTATAGTGTGATCCTAGTACAAAGCTCTGATTTGCAAACTGGGATGATTTTGCATGAAACAGGAGTTTGGACCATGGCTCAGAACTGAACTGTGCTTACCTGCCTGAAAGTTATTACATTGGAGTGAATTAGAAAGATCTGGCAATGTCCATTTTGCTGTAGTCCTGCCCTTAATGTCATCCACTGCTGGACTGCAGTCCACAAGATTTACCATAAATAAATAAATAAATAAATAAATAAATAAATAAATATTTACTTATTCTTTCCTCTGTACTGAAATATAGTATATAGTTTATTAATTGTGAGATCTATGGGTCTAGAATATGTTCTCTTGAACTCTGTAAAGCAGAACTAGCGAACCTTCAATTTTCCTAATGTTTCTTGATGTTAATTTACTACCAGTCTCATCCTAGTGTGTTCAATGGTTAAGAACATGAAGAGTCAAGTCCAGGGGTCTTGACTAAGGCCCACAGGCTGGATGCAGCTTTCCAAGGTCAGTTACCCAACCCTCAACCTAAATGTTGGATTTAGGGTCACCCTAAGTCTAAAATGACTTCAAGGAACACAACAGCAGCAATCCTAATTAACTTGACTATGTCATCAACCAAAAAGCAGGACCACAATTTTCATTGAAGTACTGATAAGTTTATATTGGTTAAAACTGTTCTTCAATTTCAATATTGTATTGTTATTTCATTTACACAAATAAGATATGTTCACTGTGCATAGAAATTAATTCATTTTTTTCAAACTGTAGTCCAGCCCCCCAAGAGTCTGAGGGATTATGAACTGGCCCTCTGATTAAAAAGTTTGAGGATCCCTGGTTTAGTCTAACCACTTCTTATAAGATTGTGAAATGTCACAGCAATAGTACCGGGCACAATTCAAGGTGCTGGCTTTAGCCTATAAAGCCCTAAACGGTTCTGGCCCCGCTTACCTCTCCGAACGCATCTCCACCTATGAACCGACTAGAACATTAAGATCGTCTGGGGAGGCCCTGCTCTCGATCCCGCCTGCATCACAGGCGCGTCTGGCGGGGACGAGAGACAGGGCCTTCTCAGTGGTGGCCCCTCGGCTGTGGAATGCCTTGCCGGCAGACATCAGACAGGCACCTTCGTTGCTGACGTTTCGGAGAATGGTTAAGACCTGGCTTTATGAACAAGCGTTTGGCTAAGCAATGCAACCAATCAAAGAAGACAGTAAATGGAACATAGGAACGGCACAAGGACTATGAGAACGGATCTGATTCAACTGAGGCGTTATATATGTTGTTTTGTTGATTTGTCCTGTCTGATTGTTAATTGTTGTGGATCGTTGTGTTGATCCTGTTGTTGCACTGTTATGTTTTAATTGCACTGTAAACCGCATTGAGTCGCCTGTCAAGGGCTGAAAAATGCGGTATAAAAGTGAAGCAAATAAATAAATAATAAATAATAGTATAGCCATACAGAAAATGATTATGATTATTTAATTTTTTTGAAGAAATGTTCACAACTGAACCTTTCTCAAGTTGCATTTGTGTTCTATCTGCAATTCTTCTTGTATGTATTATGTGTGTGGGTGCATGATATGGAACACCTCCTAATATGCTTTGCTATGTGCTATTGATCCACCACAGTCACAGTTTGGTCTAGAATTAATATATCTATTGTCACTTGAAGAGATGTAAACAATATGTAAAGAATAACTGCTCTTGTTTGTTTACTGACAAAGAAATGGCTGAATCAGCCAAAAAAATTGTTCCAACAAATCTATTGCATTTATGATGATTACATATTTTGCAAAAAATGAAGTGCTCACAACTAATCAATTCAAATATTCTGCCTCATGCAGTCATTGTCAAGTATTATGGAGTAACCTTTATTTTATGTTTGATAGCCTCTGGTGGACATGTGGTATCTTTCTATCTCAACAATACATTATTATTCAATATCTCCCAAATTAAATAACTTTTTACAATTAATCTTCCCAAACAATGCACTACTTCTGAAAATGCCTCTTGTCTAACTCTTTCATCTATTTCTCTCTCACACACACCAAATCAGTGTATCTTTATGCTTAAGGATCTTACTGAAGGTATGGTTTTTTATATTGATGAAGAATTGCATCACATAAATTCAGTCAACTGCTTTAAAAAGTGAAATAAATTACACTCCACTACAAATTTTTGTGTAAAACATGCTAATAAGGACACTTGTTATTAAAATGAGAATCAAACATGTTTTTCTTACATTCCCATTCATAGCATTCATGTAAACATATTCAGTTTAATAATCTTGCTATATATTTTTCTTGGCATTTTAAAGGAAGGGAAACAGGATTCACTTGTTCACAATTTACATTCCTACAGTGATATGTTCTCCTTTTTACATTTTGTCTCTCTCCTGCTCAATGAATTGAAAGGAACAGGGAAGGAAAACTATAGTCTGCAGTACAGGTAGATTGATATACTGCCAAGATGACTGGGACTTAAATTTGATAGTCTGAGAACTATCAATCTGACTAATGAGGATCAGTGAGTAAGGATACAAAATAATTTTATTGGTGTTATGATTTTCACTGATATCTGCCATTTTGATCTGTGAAGATTCATTTTGGGACAGTGTGTAGCTTATCTAAAAATATGCAAATTTGTGGAATGGAATACAAAACGATTTCAAAGGGTGGTTCTAGCAAGAACTTTGCTGGGAAGAGTATCTACAATTACAATGAATGTTCTCCTTAAAACAATGTTTCTTTTCCAAACAATACCAATAATATTAAATGTTACTTGCTTCAAATAATGGAACAAAGATGTTAGCAAATTCATTTGGAAAAAAACCCCAAGAATTAAGATGGCATCGATAGGAAAGGTAATGTAATAGATAATATTTCCTTCCAGTCCAAGGAAAAGCAAACTGCAGAAGTCTATAAAATATTATTAAAATTAGACACAGTAGTAATAGTAATAATAATAATAATAATAATAATAATAGTTTTATTTCTTGCCTAGTTCTCCTCGCGGCTCAAGGTGGGTTACAGCATTACTAAAACATAAACAAATAATAATTTTAAAACATTTCACAAATAACAGCATTCAGTGGACACAGATACTAAAAGACAAGGGAGTTATGGATGGATGAGAATTTATCAAGAGAGAAATACTCAAGGCGCAATTACAAACAGTGCCAACAAAGAGAAAATTAGAAAAAGTGTAAAGAAGCCAGAATGGATGTCCAAAGAACTTCTAACTGTGCTAAGACACAAAAGAGACATGCACAATAATCCCAATTAAACAGCTCAAGGGAAGATCTCAGGGGCTCACATGTCTTTACACTAATGCACAGAGCATGGGAAATAAACAAGACGAACTCCAACTTTTAGCACAACACCACAAATATGATATCATAGGGATCACTGAAACCTGGTGGGATGACTCCTATCGCTGGAATGTAGATATCGAGGGGTATAACCTTTTTCACAGAAACCGAACAAAGGGGAGAGGAGGCGGAGTAGCCTTATATGTCAAAAACTCTTATGCTGCAGAACAGATTCTGCAGCCCAGCCCAGCTGCAGAAGAGATTCAAGACAGCAATCTGGGAAACCAGCTTGAAATCATCTGGATAAGAATCAAGGGAACTGGGACTCAAAAAGATGTCGTTGTAGGCGTCTACTACAGACCCCCAAGCCAGGAGGAAGAACTTGATGAAGTCTTCTGCCAACAGTTGACCAAACAGGCACAGAGAAGAGATGTAGTAGTCATGGGCGATTTCAACTATCCCGATATTTGCTGGAAAACAAACTAGGCCAAGAGTACAAGGTCCAACAAATTCCTCGCTTGCCTTGCAGACAATTTCATGGTCCAGAAGGTAGAAGAGGCAACAAGGGGATTGGCTACTCTTGATCTCATCCTAACAAATGCGGAGGACCTGATCGATGCAGTCAAAGTGGTAAGATCCTTAGGGGCAAGTGACCATGTGCTCCTGCAATTTGAGGTACAAAGGAAGGCCGAAACTAAGACAAGTCAAACCCGCATTTTGGACTTTAGGAGAGCTGATTTCCAAAAAATGAAGGAAACGCTGAGCAGCATTCCGTGGACACAGATACTAAAAGACAAGGGAGTTACGGATGGATGGGAATTTCTCAAGAGTGAAATACTCAAGGCGCAATTGCAAACCGTGCCAACAAAGAGAAAAAATAGGACAAGTGCAAAGAAGCCAGAATGGTTGTCCAAAGAACTTCTAACTGTGCTAAGACACAAAAGAGACATGCACAATTATTTATTTATTTATTTATTTGCTGCATTTGTTGACCGCCGTTCTCAGCCCTAGGGCGACTCACGGCGGTGTACAACATATAAAAGAAAACAGTTTACAATAAGGCAATATCACAACAAAATATCAACATAACTATCAATCATACAATTACACTAAATCATCCGCGCCGTCTCATCGTAGAATCATAAACCAATCTCTTTATCCATATTCCGTTCCAATCATCATTGCCAATTGTTGTAGCACTTAGTCAAACGCCTTCTCAAATAACCATGTCTTTAGGCTCTTGCGGAATGACATAAGGGAGGGTGCCTGTCTGATGTCTACAGGGAGGGTGTTCCACAGCCGGAGGGCCACCACCGAGAAGGCCCTATCCCTCTTCCCCGCCAGACGTGCCTGTGAGGCAGGCGGGATCGAGAGAAGGGCCTCCCCAGACGATCTCAAGGTCCTCGTGGGCTCATAGGCCGAGATGCGGTCAGAAAGGTATTTTGGGCCGGAACCGTTTAGGGCTTTGTAGGCCAGCACCAGCACCTTGAATTGGGCCCGGTAGCAGATCGGCAGCCAGTGGAGCTGGAACAACAAGGGCGTTGTGCGCTCCCTGCGTCCCGCTCCTGTTAGTAACATGGCTGCCGCGCGCTGGATTAGCTGACGCTTCCGGACCGTCTTCAAGGGCAGCCCCACGTAGAGAGCGTTGCAGTAGTCAAGGCGGGATGTGACCAGAGCGTGTACTACCGTGGCCAAGTCAGACTTCCCGAGGTACGGGTGCAGCTGGCGCACGAGCCTCAGCTGTGCAAATGCTCCCCTGGTCACCGCTGAAACCTGGGGATCCAGGCTCAACGATGAGTCCAGGATCACACCCAAGCTGCGAACCTGCGCCTTCAAGGGGAGTGCGACCCCATCCAGCACAGGCTGTAACCCTATACCCTGTTCGGCCTTGCGACTGACCAGGAGTACCTCTGTCTTGTCTGGATTTAATTTCAATTTGTTCGCCCTCATCCAGACCATTACAGCGGCCAGGCACCGGTTCAGGACCTCGACAGCCTCCTTAGTAGCAGGTGGAAAGGAGTGACAGAGTTGGACATCGTCTGCGTACAGATGATAGTGCACCCCGAAACTCCGGATGATCTCATCCAGCGGCTTCATGTAGATATTAAACAGCATGGGGGACAGTATAGAGCCCTGTGGAACCCCACAAGTCAAAGGCTGTGGTGTTGAACAGGTGTCCCCCAATAACACCTTCTGGGTGCGGCCCTCCAGGAATGACCGGAGCCACTGCAAAACAGTGCCCCCGAGGCCCATTTCCGCAAGGCGCCCCAGAAGGATACCGTGGTCGACGGTATCGAAGGCCGCTGAGAGGTCCAGGAGCACCAACAGGGACACACTCCCCCTGTCTAGCTCCCGGCGCAGATCATCCACTAAGGCGACTAAGACTGTCTCAGTTCCATGTCCCGGTCTGAAACCAGACTGTGCCGAATCCAGATAATCCGTGTCTCTCAAGAATACCTGGAGTTGTGAGGCCACCACGCTTTCTATGACTTTGCCCAAAAAGGGGAGATTGGAAACAGGCCGAAAGTTGTCAAATTTAGTGGGATCCAATGATGGTTTCTTCAACAGCGGTTTTATAATAGCTTGTTTTAAGCTCGCTGGAATTTCGCCTTCCCGAAGGGAAGCGTTAACCACCACCGTTACCCACTCAGCCAATCCCCCTCTGGCCTCCTTCAGAAGCCAGGATGGGCAGGGGTCTAGGATGGACGTGGTGGGCCTCATTCCTCCAAGTATCTTGTCCACATCCTCGGGTTTCACAAATTGAAAAGAATCCATCAAAATAGGACAAGCAGGTGCTCGTGTCACATCCTCAGAGACTGCATTTAACACGGTGTCCAGACCAGAACGGATCAAAGCGACTTTGTCTGCAAAGAACCGAGCAAATGCTTCGCAGCGCGTGGCCGAATTGTCAGGGCTCCCGTCTGAGGTGGCGGGAGTTAAAAGACCTCTGACAATCCGGAACAACTCCGCCGGACGGTTCCTTGCAGATGCAATAGTAGCCGCAAAGAAAGTTTTCTTTGCGGCTTTTATTGCCGCGGCATATGCCCTTAGAAAGGACACAAACCATGTTCAATTTGACTCGCTCGGATCCAAACGCCACACACTCTCTAGTTCCCTCTTCCTTCGCTTCATCACTGCCAGCTCCTCAGTGAACCAAGGAGCTGGTTTAGCTCGGCTACTTGAGAGGGGACGTTCCGGAGCGATCATGTCAATTGCCCTGGCCATCTCTCCATTCCAGAGAGCGACCAAGGCCTCGACATGGTCACCTACCGAGGTGGCGGGAAAATCCCCAAGAGCCGTCAGGAATCCATTCGGATCCATAAGCCTCCTGGGGCGGACCAACTTAATGGGTCCTCCACCTTTGCAGAGGTTAGGGGGCACAGTGAGCCTAAATCTGATCAGGAAGTGGTCAGTCCATGGCAATGGAGAGATGAACAACTCCTCCACACCGCCACCCTGCTCCCATCCCTGGCAGAAAACCAAGTCCAATGTATGTCCAGCACAGTGGGTGGAGCCAGATATTTGTTGGGACAGCCCCATGGTTGCCATGGCAGAAATGAAGTCCTGAGCCGCTCCTGTGAGGGTCGCCTCGGCATGAATATTGAAGTCTCCCAACACGATAAGCCGTTGAGACTCCAACGCCAGGCTCGAGACCACCCCCGCTAGCTCAGGTAGGGAGACTGTAGTGCAGCGAGGTGGACGGTACACTAACAGAATCCCTATTCTGTCCCGGTCACCCACCCTCAAGTGGACGCATTCAAAATTTGTGGTCTGCGGGATGGGACTCCTGGTCAGATGGATGGAATCTCTATAGACCACTGCGACCCCGCCTCCCCGTCCTCCGGATCTCGGTTGGTGATGCACGGAGAAGCCTGGAGGACAAAGCTGGGTTAGATTCATGCCTCCAGCTTCATCCAACCAGGTCTCCGTGATGCACGCCAGATCTGCCCGCTCATCCAGGATTAGATCCTGGATAAAGGTCGTTTCTCCGTTGACAGATCTGGCGTGCCAACCTGGTTACACCAATTTACCTTAGGAGACCGGTTTGGGATTATTAATGTAGATAAGCGGTCCGAATTATGCCCAATTTGAGGTCTCCTTTTCCCGCATCTCCCCCTCCCCACCACGACCTCTATGGGGGCCCCTCGGCTAGTGGAACACCTCCCCTCCTCCATGCCGCAGTCCAAATCCAAGGTCTTAGTTTTTGTTTCGTTAGTAGTTGTTTGATTTGTTGGCGTTTTTTCTTGCCAATTCCCTTGATTAGGGTTACAGCCTGTGTTGGATGGGGTCGCACTCCCCCTGAAGACGCAGGTTCGCAGTTTGGGTGTGATCCTGGACTCATCGCTGAGCCTGGAACCCCAGGTTTCGGCGGTGACCAGGGGAGCATTCGCACAGTTAAAACTCGTGCGCCAGCTGCGCCCGTACCTTGGGAAGTCTGACTTGGCCACCGTAGTCCATGCTCTGGTTACATCCCGTTTAGACTACTGCAACGCTCTCTACGTGGGGTTGCCTTTGAAGATGGCTCGGAAGCTCCAATTAGTCCAACGGTCGGCAGCCATGATTCTAACTGGAGCAGAGCGCAGGGAGCACACAACTCCTCTGCTGCACCAGCTCCACTGGCTGCCGATTTGCTACCTGGCTCAATTCAAAGTGCTGGCGTTGGCCTTTAAAGCCCTAAACGGTTCTGGCCCAACCTACCTATCCGAAGGTATCTCGGCCTATCAGCCCACCAGGACCCTAAGATCTTCTGGGGAGGCCTTGCTCTCTATCCCGCCTGCTTCACAGGTGCGGCTGGCGGGGATGAGAGACAGGGCCTTTTCTGTGGTTGCCCCTCGGCTCTGGAACGCCCTTCCCATGGAGGTAAGATCAGCCTCCTCGCTGATGGTATTCCGAAGAAGACTAAAAACTTGGATGTTCAAGCAGGCATTTGGCTAATTCGGTGCAATGAATGTGTTGATTACGGATTGGTAATATGGATGATGCAATTGGACCACGATTTTAGTTAGGAGATGTATTGGATTGTGATTTCGTGTAATATTGTGTATTATGTTTTTTATGGTTTTAATTGCATACTGTGCACTGTATATTTTGTTGTAAACCGCGTTGAGTCGCCAATTAGGCTGAGAAACGGCGGTATAAAAGAACAGTAAATAAATAAATAAAATGATTCCCTTTCTCCCCCCTCCCCACCTGATTGTTACCCACGGACTCCAGCCCACTTCGTCCCTTGCCCCTTCCACTAGTCACTAATATCAGGGACAATACAAATAGGGGAATGGGGAACCACATGGGTAGAAATAGTACACTTCAGTGAGATTGATAGTAGTAAAGTGTAGTAAACGTCTCAGCTACGATAGTTAGGTAGTTCATAAAGTGCAAGAGTCTTAAAGTGCAAATACAGTAGACGTCACAGCTACGTGTCACTAGGGCAATTCATAAAGTGCAGGATCTTAAAGTGCAACAAAATACCCAAGTCTAGCTCTGAGCGCTATCTAAAGTGCAGCATGGAGGGATAGGGAAAGGGAGCGTAAGTGCTAGTTCGATTTAGCAGCAAAAGAGGCAGGCGCCTTAAAGTGCTATATTGAGTTTTTAGTACCAATTAGCAGCAGGGTAGACCGGAACACTAAAGTGCTATATTAAGCAATATGTAAACACAGTATTAGTGAGTTGGCAGTAATCTCAGTTGGTAAAGTTGTTATGATTCAAGATGTAATCTATGGACGGCTGATGTAAAACAGCGAATGAGTCTCTCAGTCTTCCGGAGATGGTCAACACGGCGGTGGTCAGCACAAGTTGGACTACAATATCGGTCAACACAGAAAGGTCAGCACAAAAAACTACAATATCGGTCAACACAGAAAGGTCAGCCCAAAAAAGGTCTACACACGGCTTGCCCAGATGGTAAAGGCCCAGATGGCAAAGGATGGTAAAGGCCCAGGCGGCCAGGGCCCGCAAGCAGCCCTCGCGGCGCAGATGGTAAAGGCCCAGATGGTAAGGAGCAGCGGTGTTGGGCCTGGCGGCTAAGGCGTCTGGTCCAGATGGTAAAAGCCCAGATGGTAAGGGCCCAGTTGGAGCGGCGCTCGCGGCGCAGCGGCCTGCTTGGTGAGGCCCAGGTGGTAAAGGCCCCAGCTGGAGCAGCGCTTGCGGCGTTTGCGGCGGCGGCTTCAGCTGCAGCAGTAGGCCCCAACTCGCTCTCCAGCACTCCGCGGAGGGGAAGGACCTCGGCAGCGGACCGCCCAGAAAAGGCCCAGATGTTAGAGTGGTAAAGGCCCAGGCAGCCAGGGCCCGATTCGCGGTGCAGCGGCTCGCCTGGCGGAGGCCCAGGCAGTGGGGTCCCAGCTGGAGCAACGTTTGCGGCACTCGCGGCGGCGGCCTCGGCGGCGGCTGTTGCAAAAGGCCCCAACTCGCGGCGGCAGTCAGCCCCGACTCGCTTCTCCCCAGCACTCTGCAGAGGGGACTCTTGGTGGGGTGGCGGTCCACCTCGACCAGGGTGACAAGGGCGACCGCAAGGGCGACCGTAATTGCAGAACTCGCTTCCCCAGGTGGAGTGAGGGGATGGGCAGCAGTCCGGAGCAGTCAGGAACCAACACACCCCCGTGAGTCGTCCTAAGGAGCAACAACAACGGCCCCCCGGCAGGGAGCAACAACACAAGCTGCGAGGCCGCAAGGCAGCAAGATTCAATCAGCTGGTGATGGAGCAGCAGCGACGGGCGGCTCCGGCGAGTGGCTCGGCTGCAAAGAGGGAACGCTCCTGCAAGGCCGCAGATGGAGGCGGCCTCGGCGCTCCACCTCTTCCCTCAGCGTTTCACCACCGGGCTCGAGTAGCTGCCCCCATATCAAGGCCGCAATGGCGGCGGAGCAGCAGCACCACCTCCCCGGCGGCCCCAGCGGCAGCTCAGCCGTGGCTCGACTCCCCACAGTACCCCGAATGGAGTCTCAGCACTCAGCACTCAAGAAGTGGAAAAAGGGAGAAATCACCAAAGAAGAATTCAAACAAATAGCCAACACCTGTAGGGAAAACGTCCGCAAGGCTAAAGCAAAAAACGAGCTCAGACTTGCCAGGGACATTAAAAACAATAAAAAGGGCTTCTATTCTTATGTCAGTAGAAAAAGGAAAAACCAGGAGGCGATAGGACCTCTTCGAGGAGAAGATGGGGCAATGCTGACAGGGGATAGGGAAAAGGCAGAACTACTTAATGCCTTCTTTGCCTCGGTCTTCTCACAAAAAGAGAGTCTTCAACCTCAGCAAGATGGAGTGGATGAGGGATTGGAGGACATCCAACCCCAAATTGGGAAAGAAGTCGTCCAGGAATACCTGGCCGCTCTTAATGAGTTCAAGTCCCCAGGGCCAGATCAACTACACCCCAGAGTATTGAAGGAACTAGCGGAAGTCATTTCGGAACCATTGGCAACCATCTTTGAGAGTTCTTGGATAACGGGAGAAGTTCCAGCAGATTGGAGGAGGGCCAATGTGGTCCCAATCTTCAAGAAGGGAAAAAAGGATGACCCAAACAATTACCGTCCGGTCAGCCTCAGGTCGATACCGAGCAAGATTATGGAAAAGATTGTTAAGGAAGCGGTCTGCAAACACTTAGAAACAAATGCAGTCATCGCTAATAGTCAACATGGATTTATCAAAAACAAGTCATGCCAGACTAATCTGATCTCTTTCTTCGATAGAGCTACAAGCTGGGTAGATGCGGGGAATGCCGTGGATGTAGCGTATTCTGGATTTCAGTAAGGCCTTCGACAAGGTCCCCCATGACCTTCTGGCAAGGAAACTAGTCCAATGTGGGCTAGGCAAAACTACGGTGAGGTGGATCTGTAATTGGTTAAGTGGACGAACACAGAGAGTGCTCACTAATGCTTCCTCTTCATCTTGGAAAGAAGTGACAAGTGGAGTGCCGCAGAGTTCCGTCCTGGGCCCGGTCCTGTTCAACATCTTTATTAATGACTTAGATGAAGGGCTAGAAGGCATGATCATCAAGTTTGCAGACGACACCAAATTGGGAGGGATAGCCAATAGTCCAGAGGACAGGAGCAGGATTCAAAACGATCTTGACAGATTAGAGAGATGGGCCAAAACTAACAAAATGAAGTTCAACAGTGACAAATGCAAGATACTCCACTTTGGCAGAAAAAATGAAATGCAAAGATACAGAATGGGGGACGCCTGGCTCGAGAGCAGTACGTGTGAAAAAGATCTTGGAGTCCTCATGGACAACAAGTTAAACATGAGCCAACAATGTGATGTGGTGGCAAAAAAAGCCAATGGGATTTCCGCCTGCATCAATAGGAGCATAGTGTCTAGATCTAAGGAAGTAATGCTACCCCTCTATTCTGCTTTGGTTAGACCACAACTGGAATATTGTGTCCAATTCTGGGCACCACAATTTAAGAGAGATATTGACAAGCTGGAATGTGTCCAGAGGAGGGCGACTAAAATGATCAAGGGTCTGGAGAACAAGCCCTATGAGGAGCGGCTTGGGGAGCTGGGCATGTTTAGCCTGAAGAAGAGAAGGCTGAGAGGAGATATGATAGCCATATATAAATATGTGAGAGGAAGCCACAGGGAGGAGGGAGCAAGCTTGTTTTCTGCTTCCTTGGAGACTAGGTCGCGGAACAATGGCTTCAAACTACAAGAGAGGGGATTCCATCTGAACATTAGGAAGAACTTCCTGACTGTGAGAGCCGTTCAGCAGTGGAACTCTCTGCCCCGGAGTGTGGTGGAGGCTCCTTCTTTGGAAGCTTTTAAGCAGAGGCTGGATGGCCATTTGTCAGGGGTGATTTGAATGCAATATTCCTGCTTCTTGGGCAGGGGGTTGGACTGGATGGCCCATGAGGTCTCTTCCAACTCTTTGATTCTATGATTCTATGATAAGTGGAAAAAGGGAGAAATCACTAAAGAAGAATTCAAACAAATAGTGAACTCCTATAGGAAAAAGGTCCGTAAGGCTAAATCACAAAATGAGCTCAGGCTTGCCAAGGGCATTAAAAATAATAAAAAGGGCTTCTTTTCGTATGTCAGTAGAAAAAGGAAAAACAAGGAGGCGATAGGGCCTCTTCGAGGAGAAGATGGGGCAATGCTGACAGGGGATAGGGAAAAGGCAGAACTACTTAATGCCTTCTTTGCTTTGGTCTTCTCACAAAAACAAGTCATCTTCAACCTCAGCAAGATGGAGTGGATGAAGGATTAGAGGACATCCAACCCCAAATTGGGAAACAAGTCATCCAGGAAGACCTGGCCACTCTAAATGAGTTCAAGTCCCCAGGGCCAGATCAACTACACCCAAGAGTACTGAAGGAATTAGCGGAAGTCATTTCGGAACCATTGACAATCATCTTTGAGAGTTCTTGGAGAACGAGAGACATTCCAGCAGATTGGACAAGGGCCATTGTGGTTCCAATATTCAAGAAGGGAAAAAAGGATGACCCAAACAATTACCGTCCAGTCAGTCTCATGTCGATACCAGGCAAGATTTTGGAAAAGATTGTTAAGAAAGTGGTGTGCAAACACTTAGAAACCAATGCGGTCGTCGTTAATAGTCAACATGGATTTATCGAAAACAAGTCATGCCAGACTAATCTGATCTCTTTTTTTTATATAGAGTTACAAGCTGGGTAGATGCGGGGAATGTCACTGATGTAGCATACCTGGATTTCAGTAAGGCCTTCGACAAGGCCCCCCTATGACCTTCTGGCAAACAAACTAATGTTGGCTAGGAAAACCACGGTTAGGTGGATCTGTAATTGGTTAAATGGACGAACCCAGGAAAGAAGTGATGGAAAGAAGTGATGAGTGAGTGCTGCAGGGTTCCATCCTGGGCCCGGTCCTGTTCAACATCTTTATTAATGACTTAGATTAAGGGTTAGAAGGCAAGATCAAGTTTGCAGATGACACAAAATTGGGAGGGATAGCCAATAATCCAGAGGACAAGAGCAGGATTCAAAACGATCTTGTAAGGTTAGAGAGATGGGCCAAAATTAACAAAATGAAGTTCAACAGGGACAAATGCAAGATACTCCACTTAGGCAGAAAAAACAAAATGCAAAGATACAGAATGGGAGACAATGCCTGGCTCGAGAGCAGTATGTGTGAAAAAGATCTTGGAGTCCTTGTGGACAACAAGTTAAACATGAGCTAACAATGTGATGTGGCGGCCAAAAAAGCCAATGGGATTTTGGCCTGCATCAATAGGAGCATAGTGTCTAGATCTAGAGAAGAAATGCTACTCCTCTATTCCACCTGGGTTAGACCACACCAGGAATATTGTGTCCAATTCTGAGCACCACAATTGAAGAGAGATGTTGACAAGCTGGAATGTATCCAGAGGAGGGTGACTAAAATGATCAAGGGTCTGGAGAACAAGCCCTATGAGGAGCGGCTTAAGGAGCTGGGCATGTTTAGCCTGAAGAAAAGAAGGCTGAGAGGAGATATGATAGCCATGTATAAATATGTGAGAGGAAGTCACAGGGAGGAGGGAGCAGGCTTGTTTTCTGCTTCCCTGCAGACTAGGACACGGAGCAATGGCTTCAAACTACAAGAGAGGAGATTCCATCTGAATATGAGGAAGAACTTCCTGATTGTGAGAGCTGTTCAGCAGTGGAACTCTCTGCCCCCGAGTGTGGTGGAGACGCCTTCTTTGGAGGTTTTTAAACAGAGGCTAGATGGCCATATGTCAGGGGTGGTTTGAATGCAATATTTCTGCTTCTTGGCAGGGGGTTGGACTGGATGGCCCATGAGGTCTCTCCCAACTCTATGATTCTATGATTCTATCCATACATACATCTGGAAGCTTGAAATGGTCCAACGGACGGCAGCCAGATTGCTAACAGGAGCGGCGCTCAGGGAGCATACAACTGACTGCCAGTTTGCTACCCGCCACAATTCAAAGTGCTGGCTTTAGCCTATAAAGCCCTAACGGTTCTGGCTCAATTTACCTGTCCAAATGCATATCCCCTTATGAATCATCTAGGACTTTAAGATCATCCGGGGAGGCCCTGCTCTCGATCCTGCCTTCATCACAAGTACGTTTTTTGGGGAGAGATAGGGCCTTCTCTGTGGTGGCCCCTCGGCTATGGAACGCCCTCCCTAAGGAGATTAGATCGGTTCCCTCACTCAATGTTTCAGAGAACCATCAGGGACACACTCCCCCTTTTTAGTTCCCAGATAATGTGGGATTTTATGCAGCTGTATGGAAGGTGTCTAAGGTTTCTTCTTTCTTGATTCAGATTCATCATTTCATACTTACTTTTCCATATTTCTGGAATTGCCTTGCTGAACATTTGTGGACTGTTCATTCTTTCACCTTTTTTTAAAAATAAAAAATCAATTTTTTATTTAAAAAATCAATTTTTTTAAATGAATTTTAATTTTTTAAAAAAATCAAATTTTGGTTTTTCATAATTTTGAAGTTTTAATTTAACGTTGTTTTCTTGTCTTGCATATTTTTATCATAGATGTTTTACTTTGCTTTTTATAATGTATTTTTTATTATATCTGGATACTTAGTTTTACAATTGTATTGTATAGCTTTATATTGGTACTAATCCATGTTCCTCTAAGTTTGCAAGTATATATATAGAGTAGATTGCATTTTTGGAAGGATTTTTGTTGTTGTTTTGTTTTCTATTTGTAAAGTGCTATGTATATTGATGGCACTATATAAATCAGGGATCCTCAAACTTTTTAAGCAAAATGCGGGTTCGTGGTCCCTCAGACTGTTGGTGGGGGGAGGGGGAAGAGATTGCTTGAAAATACATCAGCAAATTCCTATGCACGCTGCACACGTCTAATTTGTAGTGCAAAAAACAGTAAAGAACAATTTAATATTTAAAATGAAGAACAATTTTGCCCAACATACTTACCAGTATTTCAGTGGGAAATGTGGGCTTGCTTTTGGCTGACGACATAGTCAAGTTAATTTAGATTGTTGTTGTTGTTGTTGTTGTTGGTGTTGTATGCCTTGAAGTCGTTTCAGACTTAGGGCAACCCTAAATCTAAAGTCTAGAGTGGAGCCCAGTTAAATGGCCTTAGAGGACTGCATCTAGCCCATGGGTCTTAGTTTGAGGGCCCCTGATATAAATGAATGAATAGTGATGATTTTCTTGTGGGTTTTTTCGGGCTATATGGCCATGTTCTAGAGGCATTTCTCCTGACGTTTCGCCTGCATCTATGGCAAGCATCTTCAGAGGTCTGCTGGAGCTGGGAAAAAGGGGTTTATATATCTGTGGAATGACCAGGGTGAGACAAAAGGCTTTTGTAAGTTGGGCTAGGTGTGAATCTTTTCAACTGACCACCTTGATTAGCATACAATGGGCTGACAGTGCCTGGAGCAAACTCTTCTTGAAAGGTGATTAGATGTCCCTGCCTGTTTTTCTCTCTGCTGTTTTAATTTTAGAGTTTTTTAATACTGGTAGCCAGATTTTGTTCATTTTCATGGTTTCTTCCTTTCTGTTGAAATTGTCCACATGTTTGTGGATTTCAATGGCTTCTCTGTGTAGTCTGACATGGTGGTTGTGAGAGTGGTCCAGCATTTTTGTGTTCTCAAATAAAATGCTGTGTCCAGGTTGGTTCATCAGGTGCTCTGCTATGGCTGATTTCTCTGGTTGGAGTAGTCTGCAGTGCCTTTCATGTTCCTGGATTCTTGTTTGGGCGCTGCGTTTGGTGGTCCCTATGTAGACTTGTCCACAGCTGCATGGTATACGGTAGACTCCTGCAGAGGTGAGAGGATCCCTCTTGTCCTTTGCTGAACGTAGCATTTGTTGGATTTTCCTGGTGGGTTTGTAGATTGTTTGTATGTTGTGTTTCCTCATCAGCTTCCCTATGCGATCAGTGGTTCCTTTGATGTATGGCAGGAACACTTTTCCTCTGGGTGGATCTTCATCTTTACTCTTGTGGCTTGTTCTTGGTCTTGCAGCTCTTCTGATGTCTGAGGTGGAGTATCCATTGGCCTGTAGAGCCCAGTTGAGGTGGTTCAGTTCATCTTGGAGGAGGTGGGGTTCGCAGATTCTTTTTGCACGGTCTGCCAAGGCTTTAATGGTGCTTCTTTTTTGACTTGGGTGATGGTTGGAGTTTTTATGTAGATATCTATCTGTGTGTGTGGGTTTTCTGTAAACGGTGTGACCCAATTGTTGATCAGGTTTGCGGATGACTAGGACATCTAGAAAAGGCAGTCTTCCTTCCTTTTCTTTTTCCATAGTGAACTGGATGTTAGGGTGGATGCTGTTAAGATGTTCCAGGAACCTGTTGAGTTCTTCATCTCCATGGCTCCAAATGGTGAAAGTGTCATCCACATATCTGAACCATATAGTGGGCTTTTTGGTTGCTGTTTCAAGAGCTTGTTTTTCAAATTGTTCCATGTAGAAGTTAGCTATGACTGGGCTGAGAGGGCTCCCCATAGCTACTCCATCTTTCTGTTCGTAGAATTCATTGTCCCACTGAAAATAGCTGGTGGTGAGGCAATGGTGAAACAGCGCCGTGATGTCTTCTGGGAACCTCTGGTTGATGAGTGCCATGGTGTCTGCAACTGGGACCATGGTAAATAGAGACACCACATCGAAGCTGATCAGTTTGTCATTTGGATTTAGCTTGAGATTGCTGATTTTTTCAATGAAGTGGGCTGAGTCCTTGATGTAGTGTGTTGTGAGCCCAATGTGCCTTTGTAACTGTGCAGCAAGAAATTTGGCTAAGTCATATGTGGGGGACCCAATGGCACTCACGATTGGTCTGAGTGGGGTGGAGTCCTTATGGATTTTGGGGAGTCCATAAAGCCTGGGTGGAAGGGCTTCCGATTTACATAGCTGCTGTCGTATGTCGAAGTTGATTGAGGAGTTTTTAATTAGAGTGTTGGTTTTTCTGGTTATTTTGGAGGTTGGGTCTTGCTTAAGTTTTCTGTATATAGTAGGGTCCAGGAGTTTTCTGATCTTCTCCTTGTATTGCTCTGTATGCATGATGACTGTGGCATTCCCCTTGTCTGCTGGCAGAATGAGGATATCAGGATCTGAATTTAGGTCTCTAATGGCTTCTCTTTCCTTCCTAGTAATGTTACTGGAGGGGAGTTTTGCCTTTTTCAGGATCCTTGCTGCTTCCGCTCGTACTTCTTCTGCTTCCTCCTCTGGGAGGCGGTAAATTGCTGATTCGACATTGGCAATGATGTTTTCTACTGGGATCCTGGTGGCGGTTACAGCAAAGTTTCCTCCTTTCGCTAGTATGGATACTTGGTCTTCAGAGAGTTGTCTGTCTGTCAGGTTGATGATGGTCCGTGATGTATCCAGTTCTGGTTTCGGCTGTTGCTTTTGTCGTTTGTGGAATTTTTGTTTTTGTCTGTTGGTGTGGACAACCATGTTTTTCTCCATTTTCCTGTAAGTGAGATTGTCTATTTTGTCCCAGTCCTGGGAATTCATCTTCTGGCTGATATTGATATGGAGATGCAGCAGTTCCTTGTCTGTGTTTGCACTCTAATTAAAAACTCCTCAATCAACTTCGACATACGACAGCAGCTATGTAAATCGGAAGCCCTTCCACCCAGGCTTTATGGACTCCCCAAAATCCATAAGGACTCCACCCCACTCAGACCAATCGTGAGTGCCATTGGGACCCCCACATATGACTTAGCCAAATTTCTTGCTGCACAGTTACAAAGGCACATTGGGCTCACAACACACTACATCAAGGACTCAGCCCACTTCATTGAAAAAATCAGCAATCTCAAGCTAAATCCAAATGACAAACTGATCAGCTTCGATGTGGTGTCTCTATTTACCATGGTCCCAGTTGCAGACACCATGGCACTCATCAACCAGAGGTTCCCAGAAGACATCACGGCGCTGTTTCACCATTGCCTCACCACCAGCTATTTTCAGTGGGACAATGAATTCTACGAACAGAAAGATGGAGTAGCTATGGGGAGCCCTCTCAGCCCAGTCATAGCTAACTTCTACATGGAACAATTTGAAAAACAAGCTCTTGAAACAGCAACCAAAAAGCCCACTATATGGTTCAGATATGTGGATGACACTTTCACCATTTGGAGCCATGGAGATGAAGAACTCAACAGGTTCCTGGAACATCTTAACAGCATCCACCCTAACATCCAGTTCACTATGGAAAAAGAAAAGGAAGGAAGACTGCCTTTTCTAGATGTCCTAGTCATCCGCAAACCTGATCAACAATTGGGTCACACCGTTTACAGAAAACCCACACACACAGATAGATATCTACATAAAAACTCCAACCATCACCCAAGTCAAAAAAGAAGCACCATTAAAGCCTTGGCAGACCGTGCAAAAAGAATCTGCGAACCCCACCTCCTCCAAGATGAACTGAACCACCTCAACTGGGCTCTACAGGCCAATGGATACTCCACCTCAGACATCAGAAGAGCTGCAAGACCAAGAACAAGCCACAAGAGTAAAGATGAAGATCCACCCAGAGGAAAAGTGTTCCTGCCATACATCAAAGGAACCACTGATCGCATAGGGAAGCTGATGAGGAAACACAACATACAAACAATCTACAAACCCACCAGGAAAATCCAACAAATGCTACGTTCAGCAAAGGACAAGAGGGATCCTCTCACCTCTGCAGGAGTCTACCGTATACCATGCAGCTGTGGACAAGTCTACATAGGGACCACCAAACGCAGCGCCCAAACAAGAATCCAGGAACATGAAAGGCACTGCAGACTACTCCAACCAGAGAAATCAGCCATAGCAGAGCACCTGATGAACCAACCTGGACACAGCATTTTATTTGAGAACACAAAAATGCTGGACCACTCTCACAACCACCATGTCAGACTACACAGAGAAGCCATTGAAATCCACAAACATGTGGACAATTTCAACAGAAAGGAAGAAACCATGAAAATGAACAAAATCTGGCTACCAGTATTAAAAAACTCTAAAATTAAAACAGCAGAGAGAAAAACAGGCAGGGACATCTAATCACCTTTCAAGAAGAGTTTGCTCCAGGCACTGTCAGCCCATTGTATGCTAATCAAGGTGGTCAGTTGAAAAGATTCACACCTAGCCCAACTTACAAAAGCCTTTTGTCTCACCCTGGTCATTCCACAGATATATAAACCCCTTTTTCCCAGCTCCAGCAGACCTCTGAAGATGCTTGCCATAGATGCAGGCGAAACGTCAGGAGAAATGCCTCTAGAACATGGCCATATAGCCCGAAAAAACCCACAAGAACTGAGTGATTCCGGCCATGAAAGCCTTCGACAATACAGTGATGATTTTGCCTTTTTACTCTAAGGAATCTTCTCTGAATCTCATACTTAGGCTTCAAGATGTCTGCTATTCTTGACAAGGAGTTGTTTTGATCAGTGGGTTCAGTGTGGTAAAGCATCTCTATAATTAGAGTATGATTTTTAAATGAAAACAGTCAGACAGATGTAAACAACAAAACCAATAAAGAGTTATTATATAGCAGTTAAAATATGCATGGACTCTCTGTACTCTTTCCACATTCCCAACTTCCAAAACTGATTCAAGCCTTAACAATATTTTTCTTCCTATCTTTTCATAATATGTCCAAATTAAAATGATCCCAGGAGTTTCTAGAAAGAGCTCAGGCTTGATTTGCTCTTGAACCAATTCATTTACCTTTTCAGCAGTCCAATAGAATACAGCATTCTGCATAAGATTCACAGTTCCACAATTGATGCAATGGATGTACTTGTAAGGCCATGCTAATAAGATTCCGGCTAAAGTATTGCAACCAGATAGTCACAGGAATACATGCACGATGTGAAGCAACTGAGATGGAGGCTTTTCTCCCATGCTATCAGGAAATGGGAGCATGCTTCCACATTTCCAAGCAATGTTGATATAAACCTTAGTGAATGTTCACATCTGCATCACAATGTTTACCAAGGTCTAACTGAACCAATTCAAATATGCTTCTGTATCCTTGTTGGGCACTTCTTCTTGCATGAGACTAGTTTCATCTGACTGAAGCTGGATTACAGCCAATGTTTATCTAGCAACAGATGCAAAGCTAATGATACATACAGTTTTCCCAAGTAAAATGTCCTGTAAAATGTTGTGATGAAAAGACAGGCTCCCCAACCCCTATTTTAAAAGAAAAAATAAATTGTGGAGAGGTGTGTTGGAACAGCTGGTCTTAGAGGTAAGCTGAACTAGCTTTATAGTTCACTATTGTAATAAAAAAGCCATAACCTTACAGGGAGTAAGATGGGGGCAAGTAAAGTTTGCCATCTAGCTATAGGTCAAGCACTTCTGTTTTGTGAAAATGGAGAAAAAGAAAATCCCTCTTGGTATTAAATGAGAGAGTCTTGCTCATTCATGTAGCAGAAAGAGTGGAAATATCCTAAATTTGTGCAGAAAGAAAGCCTCAGCATTTTTAAAAGCTAGAGCAGGCAGGATGCTTGACTAAAATATATTTAAAAGCAAAACTAGACAAGCAGCAGGAAAAAAAATAAACACTTGCATAAGCAAAATCAGTTCAGGTTCATAAAGCCATTGGCAGACTAAGTGATTCAAGGTTGCCATAATATTCATTAGGCTTGCCATTAAGGCTGCTATTTTTATCTTAGAGTGGATAACACTGGGCATATATTGGGGTTGAAGCACAGTTCTACATTTCTCCTTCTCCAACTATAATGCGCTTGTCATGTGGATGGCACATCTATAGTGATTTCAGAATTGGGTGATTTCTATTCCACATGAGCTACTAAACAAAGCAATGGGGCATGCAATGCATAGTATAAGCCAAATCATGTACTTCTCGTGTATGGAAAATGAAGCCACATATCCAATCTGTATCTGGAAAAGCGTGCATTTTATTCAGGCATTAGAGATACGTGTGAAAAAGACACTCACCGATTTTAGTACTGTTCTCACTAAGAACAAGGCTTATAGAGATGCATAATCACACAGGAGGCAGGAGGCTAAAACTGATGTTCCTAAAATGTTATGGTCTTTAAAACAGATTTGAAAATCGGCTTTAAAATACTTTTAACATATTTAAAAGCAATGGATTCTCTTTGTTTTAGTGTACATAATCTTGGAAGCCCTGCTGGGTAGGAAAGCTATAAGTACAGCCACTTGTATTTATTTATTATTTATTTACAGCTTTTTTATTCCGCCCTTCTCACCCCGCAGGGGACTCAGGGCACATTACAGTGTACACATATATGGCAAACATTCAATGCCAATTTTGACGTACAACATATACAAGACATACACAGAGGCTATTTATCTTTTTCTGGCTACCAGGGGAGCTGTCGCTTTCATCATCCATCTGCGACACTGATGAAGTACCTTCTGCATTCCTCGCATGCTTCCCTGCTGGAGTTCTTCTTTATGGCCTCATAAATTAGTTAATTTTAGCCTCCCCACACTTTTAAGGTGGTACCTTATTTTCCTACTTGACAGATGCAACTGTCTTTCGGGTTGCAAAGGTCGACAATGGGCTACCCACTCCAACCCGGGCTGGCTTCGAACTCATGACCTTTTGGTCAGAGTGATCTTAATGCAGCTGACACTCAGCTGTATTAAACTGGCTTCCATTCAAAACTTTATATTTAAGAAAAATGTGTTTACAATTATTATTGCAGAAATAGGGCAGATTAGTATAAAACTGGAAAAGAGAGAGAACAAAATTCATTGATTCATCTGCCTCTGTTCTTGATTGCTATTTAGGTTACTATTCTGTACTCTCACTTTTCAGTTTGTTTCTCAGAACACCTTCTTTACCCTAGAATTAGCTTGAATTTATTTTCTTTGCTCCACCTATTGCTCCTTGTCTCATATCAGTTATTTATTCACATGCCAACCTCAACAAAAAATTCCATCCTGTCAAACTGCATTAGACTGAACTCCCCCTATGAAGAGTATCAAATCTATATTTGGTATGTGATCTAACACACCACCAGCAAAAAGCTTCTATGGTAATAACTAAAGAAGAAAGACCATCTGCAACAGTAAGAGCATCATGTCTACTAGTCTACATTAGGGATTAGAGAGAAATGTAAGCTTCACCAAGGGTCTAGTATACTGGTAGTTTAGCAGATACCACAGTTCCAGGCTCCCAGACGGCACTCTATGGGATGAGCTGCTTGTATTAATCAATTTTGTTTCCCATGCATAGTTATAATTAACCTGAACAACTTACATCTCTGGGCTCCATAGAGATGCCCATATTAAAGAACCAAACTAGATGAATGCCTGTTCAAATATCTCAAAATAACCATAAACAGTGGCAGTTCTGGGTTTGGGGACCAAGACTAGAGTCTTGGCATAAGCACTGAAATGCAGTAGGAGTGGGGCGAGACAGTGATTTATAACCTTACTTGCTCTGTCCCACCTCTTGCCTCAACATAAAACATTGCTGCCATTGTTTATCTATGACCTCCCCTGCTCAAGTGTTTGTTGTTTCATATGGCATAAATCAATAGGCCATATTCTATTACACATAGTACCATTTCAAGTTGAGGAGGGTGGCTGAATTGTTTAAGTTAACTTTTGCATCAATATTTCAAAGGCTTAAGAAACATCAAGCCCACATGGAGGCAAACAGAAAAAACAGAATGAATAGGATGATAGGCAAATAAACAGAAGGAAGAGGGCATCCTTTAAATAACTACTGTAAATATAAGAGAATTGAAGAACTTAAATTGTTTTTTTTTTGGTATTTCCACAGATTGGTATATTGATTAATACAATATCATGACAGAGTAGAATCCAGAGAAAGATCTGAAAGACATAAATCAAAGGCTAAGTTCTCCTTAGCCTTCATCAGTCCTTCTTTCTTAGACAGTATGACATATCTTTGTTCTTCCACTTAAAAAGGAGGAGGAGGAGGAGGAGGAGGAGGAGGAGGAGGAGGAGGAGGAGGAGGAGGAGGAGGAATGGCTAATATGGCTTTGCTTGGTCATATTAGTCAGGGAAGTTGGTTGCAGAGAAGAGCAGAGAACAGCTCAGTCTTATTCTGTTTTTTTTTAATGAAACAGATGTTGTCCTTACCTTGTATCACACTGTTAAATGTCTTTCAGTTTCCTTTCAGCATCCTTTCACTGCAGTTGCCTTCATGGGCACAGATTTGGCCCCACCTACCATATTTCTCCCTGCTCATTGTTGAAAACTGAGAGTGAGGGAGGGAAAGCACCACTGCTCGCTCTCTTTCTGTCTTCGCTCTCTTCCCCTCTCTCAGCTGCCGCACAGAGAAGAGTGTGGACCTGGGAAAACTATAATTCCCAGGAATGCATAATATGGAGCCATGTTACTTAAAGTGGGGTGCAATAATAACAACAACAACAACAATGGCATTTAAAATGGGTTCTGGCTGCATTTATTCTCCAGTGCAGATGCATCCAAGGAAGGGATCAACCTTGGGAAACTCGCAGTTTTAAAATCCCACAGTTTCCCTTCCCTGGCGGCGATGCAGAGGGACGAGGTGGGTGTGGCTAAGCCTAGCTCTTATTGAAGGCCACTGGGGGCGTGGGAGACACTGTGGGAGACATTCGAAAATAATTCCGAACAATGGGTAAGTGGTTTCAATTCGGAATTGCTCCTCCCACTATTCCTGCATGGTTCGAAATTGGTTCAAAAGTGAATTTAATCCGAATTAATTCTAATTTAAGAAGCTTCCGAATGAACTCGAACAAGCCTAATAGTTGAGTATAAGCTGTCCCAAATATGAGCTGAGGCATCTAATTTTACCACAAAAACCTAGGAAAATGGATTGACTCGAGTATAAGCCGAGGGTGGGAAATGCAGCAGCTACTGGTAAATTTCAAAATAAAAATAGATATAAATACAGTTACATCAATTGAAATATCAGTAAGTTAAATG
The DNA here is from genome assembly GCF_037176765.1 of Anolis sagrei. Lineage (NCBI taxonomy): Eukaryota > Metazoa > Chordata > Lepidosauria > Squamata > Anolidae > Anolis > Anolis sagrei. Next base: position 272,689,071 of record NC_090021.1, on the reverse strand, counting down.
TTTTTGAATATTTACCTAAAACTGTAATTTAAGATCACACTGCGCAACTCTGATTAAACCATTATTCTAACCTTCTTCAATGTAAATGTACATACGTATCCTTCCAATAATAATAGAGTAAAATAATAAAAGTAATAATAATAGAGTAAAATGATAACTGTAATAATAATAATAATTATTATAGTATATTATTATTATTATCATTATTATTATTATTATTATTAACAGTGAAATAATAAATAACTTTAACTTGAGTATAAGCCGAGGGGGTTGAGTATGTACAGTAAGTTACTCCAGCACATGAGCCTACACCTTCAATATTCTGTTCACAGTCTGGTCTGCTGGCATCCAGGCAAAAACTAATTTCTTGCATTGAAGTTGAATCCTTAACTCACTAGCAAAGCTTTCTAATTTCTCCTGGAATTACAAGGAGAGGAAATTCTCCTTCATCCTCTTCCCCATAGGACTCCCACATGGAGACATGTTACATGCAAATTAAACCAATTTTGTTGCCCAGCTGAAAAACAATGGGAAGTAGTAAATGCAGAAGCTGTCATTGTACCATGGATGATTCCTGATTGCCACATGACTGCATTTTTTTTACCTAAAAAAACATTCAGCAAAAACTATTTTGGCAAAGCAGTTGCCAAAAGGAGTTTATGAATAAAAATGGATGGAATAAACTGGGATTACTTATTTCATCTCTCTTCAAGCACTATAAATTCTTCTAGGAAGGGATGTCATGTTTTATTTGCTAAGCTCCTCAGGGAATGGATATAAATAAAAATTAGTATTTGAGGGGAAAAGATCGATAGGAGATCTGCATTAAATGTTCAGTATTCAGGAGGTGATGGATATACTGTCTCTCTTCCTCATATTCCACCTCGATTACTTTAACAAAATGATAAAAGAATAAATTGCTGTATGATACTCCTTTCCATTTCTGTAAGTTTGTGATGAGTGTGATACCTTGTGAGTGGCAATAAGTGAAGCATACCTTTCTGTCATTAGTAGCTCTTAAAATGGAGAGAAGTCACACAGAAAATACACCAATGATGCCCGAGTGTGTTGACCACATGCCAGTGTTCTAAAGAGACACAATGAGACACTCCTCTAATTTATTCAGTAAACATATATCCTGTCCTTTCAAAGCATTTGTACCAATCAAATGAACTTAAAAGAATTTTTAAAAAATATTTCCATCGAAGACATAGAACAGCAAAAGCATACAAAAACGGCTGCAGCAGATAAAATCATTCTGAAAGGAGGCTCATCTGCAAGTTATCTATCTAGCAACATAAATGCTGATCAGAATCAGGGTTTAACCAGCAGTAGTCAAGAAAAGGAGAACATCAAGAGAAAAGACCAAATAGCTAATCTAGTGCCAAATATTTATTCATTCATGTATTCATTTTCTCTCACATTGAGCAGGTGGAGTGCAAGTTGACTCTCAATTTAAAACAAGTTTCAATAAAAGCACTATAAATTATACACACGAAAGATTATTTAAATTAATTATACTATTAAAATGCAGATGAAAACAATTGAGAAATGTCACATTAACAATAAATGAGCAATGAAATATTTAAATGACCTATGGTCAGCAAGCCAAAAGCCTATGCATGGAAATAAGAAAGACATAAAGGAAGGGAATTCCATAATGTAGGAGTATTTCATAACCTGGGAATTTTTTTACAGTCTATGTACAGCCATATTTTCTGTAAAGTTTAAACCTGCTTTTAGGAGGAATTAATTTTCAAGCAGGCATGTTACATACTGCAGCCTTATTTTAATTTCTTGCTTATTTTTGCATATTAAAATAAATATGTAAAGTTTCCAGCCATGTGTGTGCATGCACATGGCTTGTGTGTGTATGTGTGTGTGTGTGTGTGTGTGTATATCCCCCTATCAGAAGAAGCAATCATCAATCTGACATTTATGCTATTTTTTCTTGAATGACTGTGCCCTCTTGAATCAAAGAAATACATTCCTTAGGCATATTTTTAGATTATGTCTGTTGTTCACTACAACAGGAAGAAGCTTTATGTCTTCAAAGTGCATCCTTTGGAACTGTAAACTAGATTGTTTTGTGGATTCAGCAGAAGGACAATTTTGGCAGAAAAATTATATAATTACAAGTACAGTAATATAATTATCAGGTGTTCACTAATTAATCTAAAAGTGTACTTAATACCACATGCAGACTCCAGATATTCTCTTTTATTTGTTGGAAAATAAGTTTGTTCTACATTAATCAGTGTAGCATAAAGTATGAAGAGTAATGTCAAGGACTAAGATACTACATAGGAACAAAGAAGAAAAAGAGAAATATATGTCCTAGTCATCTGCAAACCAGATCAAACCAGATCAACAATTGGGTCACACCGTTTACAGAAAACCCACACACAGAGATAGATATCTACATAAAAACTCCAACCATCACCTGTCAAAAAAGAAGCACCATTAAAACCTTGGCAGACTGTGCAAAAAGAATCTGCGAACCCCACCTCCTCCAAGATGAACTGAACTACTTCAACTGGGCTCTACAGGCCAATGGATACTCTACCTCAGACACCAGAAGAGCTGCAAGACCGAGAACAAGCCACGAGAATAAAGACGAAGATCCACCCAAAGGAAAAGTGTTCTTGCCATACATTAAGGGAACCACTGACCGCATAGGGAAGCTGATTAGGAAACACAACATACAAACTATCTACAGACCCACCAAGAAAATCCAACAAATGCTACGTTCAGCAAAGGACAAGAGGGATCCTCTCACTTCCGCAGGAGTGTACCGTGTACCATGCAGCTATGGACAAGTCTACATAGGGACTACCAAACGCAGCACCCAAACATGAATCAAGGAACATGAAAGGCACTGCAGACTACTTCAGCCAGAGAAATCAGCCATAGCAGAGCACCTGATGAACCAACCTGAACACAGCATTTTATTTGAGAACACAGAAATGCTGGACCACTCTCACAACCACCATGTCAGACTACACAGAGAAGCCATTGAAATACACATGCATGTGGACAATTTCAACAGAAAGGAGGAAACCATGAAAATGAACAAAATCTGGCTACCAGTATTAAGAAAACACTAAAATTACAACAGCACAACAACAGAGAGGAAACAAACAAGGACATCTAATCACCTCTCAACAAAAGTTTGCTCGAGGCACTGTCAGGCCATTATATGCTAATCAAGGTGGTCAGTTGAAACATTCACACCTAGCTCCAGCAGACAAGAGTCCTTTGTCTCACCCTGGTCATTCCAAAGATATATAAACCCTTTTTCATAGTTCCAACAGACCTCACTACCTCTGAGGATGCTTGCCATAGATGCAGGTGAAACGTCAGGAGAGAATGCCTCTAGACCATGGCCATATAGCCCGAAAAACCTACAACAACCCAGTGATTTCGGCCATGAAAGCCTTCGACAATAAAAAGAGGGATACTTAAAAATATCTGGAGACCTTTTCCCCCTTTAAACTCTGCAATATGTGGTGGTTGGCTGTGTGGCTTTTTGTCCACACTGAGCATGCACATTATATTTATTATGGGCAAATGTGGGAGATAATACTGGATCTTACTAGTGGAGTAATTAATTGTCAAAGCAGAAGCAGAATAACAACCACTCACATCCACATAGATTGTAGCAAGAAAATAAAATGAATGAATATATTCTTCTTTGCAAAATACTAAGTTATATATAATCAAATTCATGATCTAGTAAAAGAGTCATAGAAAAGAAAAATCTGTTTCCCAATTTACTGGGGAGCGGGGGTGAATTTAGTGGCAAGCATTACAGTATGTTCACCAAGCTGGATTTCCCTTTCCCAGAGCCCACACACTTGCATGGGTTTTGAAGAAACAGCAAGAACAACTACCGTAAAAACCGGCCTACAAGACGACTTTTTAAACCTTGAAAACCCTTTCAAAAGTTGGGGGTCGTCTTGTCTTCTGGATATACCAGGACGATGATGTATGGCAGCAGCAGCGGAGCTTGCAAGCGAGCCTTGACTTCGCCTTCAGTCTGGCAGGTGAAGTGGCTTGCAAGTGCACCCGCTGCTGCTTCTGGCGAGACCACCTCGGCCCTCCCTTTCCAGCCTTCAGCCACGTGAAGTGGCTGGCGAGTGCTCCCACCTGCCGCATCCAGTACGGTTGCCTCCGGAGAGCGGACGACGCAGCCGAGGCAGCGGAGGAGAGCCTCCGTTTGCAGCAGCCTGCTTGCCTGACTTTCAGGGCTGCGCAGGCCTGCGTTGACCTCTGCAGCTGGTGAGCGTGTTCGCCCCTGCTGCTCCCGACGAGGCTTCGAGTGAGATCGACTCTGGCCTCCAGGAGCAGCGAGGTGCGGGCCAGATGGGCCCAGTGAGGAAAGAGGCAGCGTAAGGAAGGAGGCCGGAGGGCAACCTTTTTCACGCTGCCTCCCTCCTTCCTGGGCCCAATTGGGGCCAACGGAGCGCCTGGCCTCACTGCGCGGCTCCTGGAGGCCAGTCGATCTCACTGAAAGCTTTGCCGGGAGCAGCAGGGGAGGGCTCGCTCACTCATCAGCTGTGGAGGCAGGCTGCTGGGAGCGGAGATTCTCCTCTGCCTCGGTGGTGTGCTCTGCTCGCTGCTTACGCCAGCACAGGCCTACAGAGGCCTGCACTGGTGAAAGCAGCAAGCGAACGACGCAGCCGAGGCAGCAGAAGAGAATCTCCTCTCCCAGCAGCCTGCCTGCCTGACTTTCAGGGCTGATGAGCGAGCGAGCCCTCCCCTGCTGCTCCCGGCAAGGCTTTCAGTGAGATCGACTGGCCTCCAGGAGCAGCGCGATGGGGCCAGACGCTCCGTTGGCCCCAATTGGGCCCAGGAAGAAGGAGGCAGCGTGACTGACTGTCTGACTTCCAGGCCCAGGAGGTACCATACTTTTTGCTTTTGCTCCATGAAGACAGAAGGGGGGTTGGACTACATGGTCTTTAGAGCCCCCTTCCAACTCTATTCTCTTTCTTCTTATTATTAGTAGTAGTGTTAAGCCTGAATGGCCATCTGTCAGGGGTGCTTTGGTTATACTTTCCCTACATAAAGGCAAAAGGAAGGGGGTTTGTCTAGATGGCCTTTAGAATTCCCTTCCAACATTATTATTATTATTATTATTATTATTATTATTATTATTATTCATATTGATATAAGGGCTGGATGGCAATCTCTCAAGGGGGCTTTTATTGTGCTTTTCCTGCATGAAGGCGGAATTAAAGGGGTTTTACCAGATGGCCTTTAGAGCTCACTTCCAATTCTATTACTATTATTATTTTTATTATTACTAAGGCTAGATGGCCATCTGTTTTGATTGTGCTTTCACTGTATGAAGCAGAATGAAGGGGGTTGGGCTACATGGCCTTTAGAGCTCCCTTCCAATTATTATTATTACTATTAATTTTAATATTAAAGCTGGATGGCTATATGTTGGGGTGCTTTCCCTACATCAGCGTTTCTCAACCTGGGGGTCGGGATCCCTGGGGGGGGGGTGTCAGAGGGGTCAACAAAGACCATCAGAAAACACAGTATTTTCTGTTGGTCATGGGGCTTCTGTGTGGGAAGTTTGGCCCAATTCTATCGCTGGTGGGGTTCAGAATGCTCTTTGGTTGTAGGTGAACTATATAGCCCAGCAACTACAACTCCCAAATATCAAGGTCTATTTTCCCCAGACTCCACCAGTGTTCACATTTGGGCATATTGAGTATTCATGCCAAGTTTGGTCCAGACCCATCATTGTTTGAGCCCACAGTTCTCTGAATATAGGTGAACTACAACTCCAAAACTCAAGATCTGGGCCCACCAAACCCTTCCGGTATTTTCTTTTGGTCTTGGTAGCTCTCTGTGTCAAGTTTGGTTCAATTCCATCATTGGTAGAGTTCAGAATGCTCTTTGATTGTAGGTGAACTATAAATCCCAGCTACTACAACTCCCAAATGACAAAATCAATCCTCCCCAACCCCACCAGTATTCAAATTTGGGCATATCGGGTATTTGTGTCAAATGTGGTCCAGTGAATGAAAACACATTCTGCATATTAGATATTTACATAACTGTTTATAACAGTAGCTAAATTACAGGTATGAAGTAGCAATAGAAATAATATTATGGTTAGAGGTCACCACAACATGAGGAACAGTATTAAGGGGTCACCACATTAGGAGGGTTGAGAAACACTGCCCTACATGAAGGCAGAATGAAGGGGGTTTGACTAGATGGCCTTTAGAGCTCCCTTCCAACTCTATTATTATTATTATTATTATTATTATTATTATTATTATTATGCAGGCTGGATGGCCATCTGTCAGTACTTTCCTTACATGATGGCAGAATGAAGGGGGTTGGACGAGATGGCCATTAGAGCTCCCTTACAACTCTATTATTATTAATATTAATATTAAGGCTGGATAACCATTTGTCGAGAGTGCTTTGATTGTGCTTTCCCTGCAAGAAAGCAGAATGAAGGGGGTTGGACTAAATGACCTTTAGAGGTCCCTCCCAACTTTAGGATTCTATGAAAGGAATCTTTGTCGACGACGAGCCAATAGTGTGATGCTGCAGCTGAAAAGGCCAATAACGTTTTATGCAGCGTCAATAGGAGAAGCCTGCGAGAAGGCAAAAGGGAACTGATATGACACTTTACTTCAGCTGGTTTTTTAACTGTTGTAAATGAGAATTATTTAATGCAACTGTTTATTTTAACTTATTGCCAGCATAATGTAATGGACCCAGAGTGTAAATGAAATTCAAGGGAGGAAGAGCAACTGTAATGTACAATATAAGGTACAATGTCCCTCTCATAGGAACCTGAATGTCATAAGCATTTGAATTAAAATTACCATATTGAATTCAAATCTGATTTTTTAAAAATGTTATTTGGTGTGCATTGGAAGAGGGGTGGTCTTATACGGCGAGTATATCCCAAATTCTATATTTTAACTGGAAAAGTTGGGGGGTCATCTTATAGGCCCAGTCGTCTTATATGCCGGAATATACGGTAGTCAATTAGATTGAAGCACTGACTGGTGAATGGAACTGGAGCAAGGCAATTGAGCAGCGGGAAATACAAGCAGCCACCTCAACATTCTGAACTTAATCTATTTCTGGTGTATGTGCTGCAGGCCTGTGCCTTGCGTGCAAACAGTTATTGTACATCACCTCAACTTTCTGGAATTCTTCCTATTTTGGTAGCTGTGCTTATTTGAATCTAGACCTTTACCAATGAAGAATACACTTCTGTGTGTGATAAACTAGTGCATAGTAAATATTATTAACAAGCAGTCATCATAAAGTATTATGAGGCTAGTGCATCACTTTGAATTCCTATTTCTCTCAGTCAGCATCACTTCATGTTTGGGGCTGGGAATATGTGGGGGGAAATGGCTGAGACCTGCATCTGTGCCTGGGAAATCACATGAATATTACCTGGTTGGGCAGGAGACAAATGCATTGGGACACACTGTCTGTTACTGTTGATTCTGGACCATGCACAGTTGGAAGTGGCAGTGAATGCAATTCTCATCCAGCTGGGTGAGAACAATACTGGGGTATTTACAAGGCTGAATACAGAGAACCAGAAGACACATCCATCAATTTTTTCTGATCTATTGCTGATGTGGTCTGACTTGCTGGAATTGTATTGTTGGAAGGGAACAAGCCAACTGGAGAAGTTAGACATTGTTCACCTCAAATTGACTAGAGACATTGGAACATATTTGTATCATAGGGAGGTTTATGGATTCAACTTTTAGTTGCAGCTGTATTAGGGTAGTGGAACGTGGGCAGTGGGGACAGCTGTCTTTTTTGGCAGTGTGCATGGGATTCAGACCCAGAATTTGGGAATGTAATGATTATAATCATAATGCAGCTCTAGGCAATGCTATTAAATACCCCCAAGTGGCAGAGGCTTCACAAAAATGGCTTCATCTTATGTCATACCTTGGTCCTGCCATTGCTGGGGTCATCTGCCAAGCAGGCTGCACCTTGGCTCATTGGTCAATGCCTAGATCTGGACCCATGTCAGCAACACACTGTTAAAGCTGTAACCAATAGAAACTATGTCTTTACTTTCTCTAGGTTACATATCTTGGTGTTTTGTATGTCAACAGAGTAAATGGTCCTTTGAAGCTGCAAAATGGCTGTAGTTTAGACCAATGCATTAAGAGAGAGGGTGAATAATATGAAGTCACTACAGATGCTTGCAGTTCCTAAATCTCTAATAAGCAATTTAAAAACTAGCACTTAGTGAATTGATATTAACTGCCATCAAGTAAACTTTGACCCATAGTGACCTTGAATGAGAGAGCTCTAAGTCACGTCATCATCAGCTGTTCTTGCAGAGTCAGTGCTATGGCTTTCTTGATTGAGTCTATTCATCTGTAATGTAGTCTTCCTCTTTTTCTTCTTCCTTCTACCTTACCTAGTGAACTTTCCTAGTGAATCCTCATGAAGTACGATAGTGTCAGCCTAGTCATCTTGACATCCAGGGAGACATAAGGCTTTATTTGCTTCAAGACCCATTTATCATATTTACTAAAATCTAATGCTGAACATTTTTGGCTAAATTACATCATGAAAATTGAGGCATGCATTGGATTTGATGGTGCATTAAAATCATGCACACAAACCTGCCTGTGCGATTAGACAAGAGCTTTTGACTGCGGACACAGGAGGAAGAGGTGGCTGTGAAAAGGCTGGTGGAAGCCGGTGGTGGCTGCAAAAAAGCTTCCCGTCAAGCTTCTCACCAACTTTTTCATGGCCACTGCCATCTTCCCACCAGACCTGACAGAGGGGTGCAGCTTTTCACCAGCCTTTTCACTGCCACCACCGTCTCACATTATATTCAACAGAAAATCCTTTTTTTGCTAATGCTCAATTTCAAAATTGAGATGTGATTTACATCTGATGGCAAATTATACTCAAATAAATACAGGGTATTTGGGTTAGGTGGGATTTCTTTAGTACATGGGTAGTCCACTCCTCCAGCACCACATTGCCAGTGTGTTGATTTTCTTCTTATCAATTTTTTCACTGTCCAGTTTTCACAGCCATACATAGAAATTAGAAGTACAAAGACGTAGGGATAATCCTCACCTTAGAATTGAAAAATATAGTATTATCTTTACACTTCAGGGTCTTGTCTAGTTTGTTTATAACTGCCCTTCCAAGTTCTCATCTTCTCCTGCTTTTTTGACTGCATTCTCTCTTCTGATCAATGACTGAGAAGAATAGAGACAGTTCTTCTCAGGTATGGAAAATCTTGAATTATTTCAATGTGTTCATCATTTGCATTAAAGTTTCATAAATCATCTGCATCCCAACTAGCAAGTGGATTTGCATAATCCTACTTGGCTCATCCCCCAGACACTTTCAGGACAGAGAAATGTCTTGAATATGACATTGGCTTAGCTCAAACCGAACTCAGTTGTGATTATCCCACTAAAAGCAATGGGATATAAATTAGTCATAGCTTATTGGTATTTTCAATTGGGCACATGATGCAATCACATTCCTGGGTAGTCTTACACACCTAGGTAAGTGCACAGGACTGCAAGCACAGCCACAGTTAAATTTATGCTCAATCCTTATTTGAGTCATTTATGTATGTTTAATTATGGTTCAGAATCATGACTGTTATTGTCTTTTGACTTTCTACCTATAAAACACATTTCTTAACTCGGTATAATCCATAAACTATTGTTAAGTAATCTTTAGAAAGCTTATTATATCTGCATACTCACATGATGCATTATGTAGTGCTTTCCTTTGTTTTCATATCATCACAGTATATTTGGTGAAGAGATGGAGAAAGAGCCATTTTGGTGGCTGTTCCCAAGTTATGGAGTCTCCCCAATGGGACTTCTGGTTGGTCCCTTCTCTTTTTGCTTTCTCTTAGCAGGCAAAGATCATTCTTTTCACCTAGGCCTGCTAAGATTGTAGTCAAAAAATCAACCCTTGTTTTGAAAGAATGAATTAAATCAATTATTTCAAAAATACACACAGATAATTCAACTTCCGCAGTTGTGAAAGTTCAATGGTTCATGGTTCCTTCCGAAACCACCTGGGATCTGGAGATGCCAGAGAAGAATTAATCAATTGTTTGCCCAGCCTAAAGCCCTGGGGAGGTGTAAGGGAAATTCTCCTATGACAATGGGATAATCTGCAGCACTTCACCCAGTGAGTTTCAGCATAACTTAAGCAACCCTCTGGGTTTTCTCTTATGTCTGGATTCGTGGATATGATATATTGGAAATAGATATACAAGGGGCAGACTCATAAATGTTCCCACATATGAACTTTCAAAGGTCTTCGGACCCATGGGGAGATAGGGTGGCATATAAATAAAGCATCATCATCATTACCCAATTTTGCCACTTTTAATTGCTGTAAGGATACTCCATACTCCATTACAGGACACATGGCAGATCCCACCCACATTCCTCCCTATGTGGAGAAGTGTCAAAATGTGCTTTCTCCTTCACTATGGGGAAGAAAGTGTAGTTTGGGGAGCTCCAACAAAGTTACCCACACTTTCCTCCTCTTTTTGCCGTGTGATGGTAGAAAGGGTGGTGGGGTAATGCATGTTGCCACATGTTGCCAACCTTTCTGCCATCTGGCCATCCAGCTGTTTGGGCCTCCAACTCCCAGAAGCCCTAACCACAAGCTTGTTCAATGATCAGAAATTCTGGGAGCTGGTGGTCTAAACAGCTGGAGGGCCAGAGTTTGAGGATGCTTGCTCTGGATGTTTCTCTTGTATGCAGTGTATTGCAGACTGCAAAGGAATCCTTGCGGCGAGTCCAAGGGACAGGACATACAAAAGACAGGACAGTAGTATGCTACAATTGTACACACATGCACACACACCACATATCGATTTCTGGATTCAGATGGATTCATTGCACAGTTCTAGTCTTTGAATATATATAGCTTTTGAAATAATTATTAAAGCAATGAGTGCCAGGTGCTCTGATTTTCTGGAAAAATTGGAAAACTTTTAAATGAGTTATAACTGCTCAAAACTGTCTGGCTTGGTCATAATTATTTATATTCTTTTTTTAAAAAATATTTTTTTATTGATTTTCATTGTAAAAAAACAAACAAACGAACATTGAACAACACATACAATAAATATAAACGTCGCAACTTGCAAATAATGCAGGCAACTTCTCTAGTTCACAACTACTTATCCTAGTTACTGCGTTGCTTGATTAGGAACTTTTTCTCCTATCTTTGGATTTTCCACCTGTTACCTTCTTTCTGCTTGCAGCATTCTTTAATACATTGCGCACTTGCCTGTCTTTCTTCCTACCCCCCCTTATCCCCCCCGACACATATCTTAGTATATCTATTAAAACACACACACTTACCCAAACACATAAATACATACATACATACATACATACCCACAATAAAGACATTTACATTCCTCTTGACTTCCAGGGTCCCCACGCAAACCTTTGCTTAGATTCTTATACAACTAGTTATTGTCTTAGTAGTCAGTTACTGTCCTAATTGGCACTCGCTTTTGGGATTATTCTTTTCTTCTTGTTTTACCAATACTTTATACTATTTTTCTTTAAGAAAGTTATGAATTTGTTCCAGTCGGTAGTATCCTTTGTTACTTCCTTATTTCTTAGTTTTTGTGTTAATAGGTCCATGTTCATAATATCCATGGCCTTACCCATCCATGAGTTAAAGGATGCTGTTTCCTTATTTTTCCATACCCTAGCCACACTTATCCTAGCTGCTGTGGTGAGGTAAAATAGGATTTTTTCGTCACTTTTGTTCAAATTTAGATTGTTCATTCCTAACAGGAAATGTTCTGGTCTAAATTCTAAATCAATTTGTAGTATCTCTTTGATTTTTTGATGTACTTCGCTCCAGAATTTTTTGACGCCCCTACATTCCCACCACATATGTCTAAATGTTCCTATTTTCCTCTGGCATCTCCAACATTTCCTCTCAGTTTTCCCCTTGCTATATTTTGCGATTTTTTCGGGTGTTTGGTACCACAGATAGAACATTTTAACCCAGTTTTCTTTTATTTCAGTGGCATAGGCATATTTTAATTTTCTTCTTCAAATTTCCTCCCACTCGGACATGGTGATTGTATGTCCAATCATTTTGGCCCATTTAATCATAACCTCCTTTACTTGCTCTTCTTCCGTTGCCCATTCTATAAGTTATTTATATTCTTTACAGATCCTGACCTCACCCTGTTCTGCTAATTTTAGCAGATTTCTTTAGTTGCAAGTATAAGGTGATATGACTACACATAAATCAGGTATTGACTGTTGATTATTCATGAAATTAAGTGGGATACAACCAAATGAGTAGAAACTGTGGGAGGAAGAAAAGATGGGAGAGCAAACTTTCTTCTTTATAAAAATATCCTCAGCTGTTTGTTCAAGCTGTACTGGAGATTTAAATGGAAGATTAGAGAAAGATAAAGCTCATTTCAAGATTAGCTCTTAAGTTTCTGCATTATGGGTTTTTATATTCAGCTGGACATCAATGACTTCATTTTAAAAGCTATTTTCCTCCCCCAACTTCAGTATTCATGCCAGAGAGCAATATTGCTCTTTAATTTGCAGAACCAGGAAAGGTGTGAAAATTGTGTAATTAATTGAAAACATTGATTTAAGTACCCAGTTTGAGTTGTAAATGAAGCAGTGTGGCAGAGTATACATGGTGCAGCTGCATGATGTTTGATGCATAATATATTCCCTCTTTGGGAATATATTATGAGGCAAGTCAGTTAGCAAGATTATTAGAATTTGAATTGGAAGGGTCGAAAATATGGGTGCAAATAGAAAATGAAGCAAAAAGTTGGCAAAGGGGAACGTATATAGGAGAGAGAATAGACAGAAAAGACTTAAAGAACTTGAAAGTTGGCCCCTGCTTTTCAATGTTGTTAATTTGGAAAAAATGGCAAAATAAATTACAAATAAACAAAACTGACACTTTCCCATTAGAAACCTTGGAAAATAAGGACAAGACATTCAAGAATCTAATTAGGGCACTTAAGGAAAATGGAATCAAAAGGATAGGGGACCTCATGGAACCCAATGGAGAAATAATAAAGTGGGATAAGATAAAAGACAAATGTGGTCAAGGAAACTGGATAGCATGGTTAGGCCTGTCCAGTAAAGCTCAGGCCATGAAAAAAAGAGAAGTAGCAGAAACCCCACTTGACAGAATAATTAAAAGTAAAGTAAAAATAGCCAAAGGGTGTACAGATGTGGATGTTATGGAGGGAATTTACCTCAGGCTTCAATTGTGTAGAAGAGTATATTATGGAGGAGGCCAATTATTATTAGTAAATTAAGGTAACTGCCACCAACGTGAGGTACCACCGATGAGATCTGGCTCTAAAGATGCAGATTAGTTGAGATGAGACGGTTTTCAACAAAAGATTACAAGTTTATTGTGTCCAGAGCTTATAGTTGAAGCTGTTAAATAACTTATGGAACTTTGAATATCACGTGGTTTATAATACAGTCCACTCTTCCAGATAACACAGCTTGTGGCTAACTTTCACTGAGGTGAAGCTCTCTAGTGAACAATGTTTCACTACTATAAATAGCCTTTCAATTTGATCTTCCCCCGATCAAATCTCTGTTCTCTAGTCCTTCCTTAACTAGAGATCTTAACTAGGCTTCCTTTAGTCTTCTTTGACTAAAGAATCTGGCCAGGTTTCTTTCTTCAGCCCTCCTAGACTGATAAAACACCAGCCGCTCACACACAAGCCTCTCTCTCAGGCCTTTCCAAGCCTCACTCTCAGGCCTTTTTTTAAAAACGCACATAACTTTTCCTGCTTGGCTCTGCCCACTTCTCCCTCTCATGAGCTAGCCAGCCTCGTCTCCTTGGTAACGCTCACTGTGGATTCAAACTAGATAACTCGAGTTTTAGCTACTGTTACAAACACAAATACATACTCTAACAGTTAAACACAAACATAATAACAATGACTTCTGCACAAAGGGATTATTGGGCTACTGTATGAGGAATTAATCACCTTAACTTACAAAACAAAAGTAACCCCTATAGAAAATTGGAAACAAGAGAAAAACTTCAGTGAAAAATCAATTGGGTCTTGGATTGACAATATTCATAAAAATAAACATATGAGGATCAAAGAAACCCAAAGGAAAATAATCTCCAAATGATATAGAACCCCCACCCAATTAGCACACATAATGGGGAATATCTCAAACAAATGTTGGCACAACTGTGGGGGGATAGGTTCATTCTCCCACATGTGGTGGGATTGTAGAAAAATTCAGAACTATTATGGTAAAATAAGGATTGTAATGGAAGACATAATAGGGAAAGAATTAATGTGGGATAAAGTCTGTTCATGTCCCTCACCATAAAGGTAAAGGAAGATGACAATAATTGGACAGAAATCCTAAAATATATGACAGCCACAATACAGGCCACGATAGCCCGGGGATGGAGAGATGATCCAAAATGGGATTTGGAAACCTGGTGGGCCTATCTATCAGAATATATAATTAATGATTTTATCAAAGGAAAAACAAGTATATAAATAGTCAAATAGAACAAGACTGGTTTCATAAATGGTCTGTGTTAATTGACAAAATAGACAGAGATGACAGATACAGCATTTTGAACCAAGCTTTCCACACGGTTAAATTGATGCAATGACATGATTTAGAATTGCTGTTCCGGGGGGGGGGGGGGGGGATGGGGGGAGGGGAGGTTTGTTGGGCAATACATAATTAAGGAATTTATAAAATGTCATTTAAGGAATATTTACTTTTGGAATAATGTATATTGAAATAAGTCCTGTATGACAAAATTTTGTTGATTGTTGAGATGTATCAAATAAAAAAAACTTCAAAAAAAGAAAGAAAATAAAATTGTGTAATTAATTGAAAACATTGATTTAAGTACCCAGTTTGAGTTGTAAATGAAGCAGTGTGGCAGAGTATACATGGTGCAGCTGCTTGATGTTTGATGCAGCGTTTACATTTTGATGTTAACTCATGCTACCTTTTGGATGTAACCATATGAGATAGGAGTCTCAGTCCAACATCCCGTCAGTGTAGTGTGAATATCTGCATATAGACCCAATGCTGTCATTTATTTATTTGATTCCATCCCACCTTTCTCAGAGTATGTGACCTAACTTACTGAAAAGCTCCTGTCACATCGAGCCATTCCATAATTAATTAATTAATTAATTAAATACCCGGTTTTTCTCCCCATGAAGATACAAGGCAGCTAACAGCCACATAATCTGGTCACAGTTTAAAACAATGCAAATATAAAAATAATTTTAAAAATCATAATTAAATAGTACTGTGTTAATTTAAGTTAAAATACAGTTAAAATATAACAAATACAATTAAAATTACATTTAAAACTCACAATTTCCCCAGAATCCCATTACAACCTCCCCAGCAGCATGCGCCTCATACTTTCCCAAATGCCTCCTGGCACAGAAAGGTCTTGATCTGCTTGCGGAAGGCTATGTGGGATTGGGCCATTCTGGACTCTCTTGGGAGGGTGATCCACAATCTGGGAGCATCCACCAAAAAAATCTGTCTCCTTTGTTCCCACCAAAAACATTTGAGCAGATGGTGGGACAGAGAGAAGATCCTCCACAGTTGAACATAGATGTCTGACATAAAGAGATACAGTCATTCAGATCACCTGTACCGAAGCTGTATAGGTCAAAACCAGCACTTTGAATTGTGTCTGGAAATGGGTTGGCAGCCAGAGGAGCTATTGCAGCACAGGAGATCTACACTCTCTGTAGCCATCCCCATTTAGCAGTCTGGCTGCTGTTCTTTGATCCAACTGAAGTTTTTGAGCATGTTTCAAAGGCAGCCCCATGTAGAGCACATTACAGTAGTTCAATCAGGATGTAACTAAGTCATGTACCACCATGGACAGATCTGGCTTCTCCAGGAACAGGCACAGTTGACACGCTAGCTTAACTGTGCAAAAGCACTCCTGATCAATGCTGATACCTGGTCTTCCAGGTTCAGAACTAAAGAGTCCCTTCAAATTGTGAACTTGTGTTTTCAGGGGGAGTGGACCTGATCTAACATAGGCTGAATCCCTATTCTATGGCTTTGAACAAGTAAGCAGATCCAGATAAGTATTTGGCTGTGAACCAAACCCATGGCCAGGGGTGGAATCATGACATTAGTACTGAGATCTGAAATAATTGTAAACCTGGTAATGGCACATAGCCAAACACTCCACCAAGCCTGCCTAGAAGCTTGGAATTGCTATGGGAGCTTTTCAGTCAGTTGGGTTGGGGGGTGGGGAGTCCACTCTCAAATGAGGTTTATCCGCCTTTTCTTTCCCCCAGAACTCAGAGCAGTGAGATTTTTGTGATCTAAATTGCCTATTGCCATTCTTTCTGATAAGGAGCAGCATTATCCACTGTCAGAGCTTGATGGAGGTTTTTAGATGAAGCACAAGGGCAAGAGAATAACCGTTCACATCTCATCCACTTATGCCTGCATTAGCTTTACATGCAAGCCACTAGCAAGGTATGCAATTCCTCTCTGGTGGGATGAATACATGAGAGTACATGATATGCTTTAGCAACATCCATATTCACATGAATGAAGGCAGATTGCTGGTTTTTTTTTGTGGCCATATCAAGAAAAATGGTGACATAATTTTCTATGGGTAGTCCAAAAAGTGAACTAGTCTCTTTTATTTGGGGATTTATTTTCCAAAGTACCTCTGTTGATCTTAGTTTTATATTCAACATGACCAGAGGGTGCCTGCAGTTCTGAATGCAGATATCAGGCATAATAGCCACCTGAATGCACACCCTGTATCACAATACCAATTATATGTCTATTATGTACAAATAAAGGAATGCACTCATTCCTCAGGATACAAATACATACAGTTTATTCTCATTTCTGAAGTCAATAGAGCTACTATTGATCAAAGGCATTTTAAAGGGGGGCAATAGAGAGGCAAAATGATGAATCAGACCATATTTCTTCCATTAGAAAAGGCTGGGAAGATGAATTGCCTTGCATCAATACACACCTAAGCTAAGCTTGATTTCTCATGGCTCATCAAGACCTTTCCATTCAGTACCCCCCTCTTCAATTACTGGGGAACGGAAGATGAAGGAAGAAGAAACAAGCAGGATGTCTGCCTATGCTAGCCTGGGGCTGAAATAAATGCATTTTAAAATGGTGCTAAACCACTGTGACAGGAGCAGTGTGCTGGGAGGAAGAAACAAGACGGACCAGCTGGAGAAATTAAATCTTTTTGTGTGGCAAACACTTAATAAACTCTTTGCTGTGTTGATGGAAATGATAAATGCAGTTTCCAGTGCAGACTGCACATTTCAACTGAACCAGGAGCTAGCTGTTCTTGGGAGAGTTGCCTCCACTCGTTAGATGTAACACACCTGGAGAGAAAATGAATGCAGAAATGTGTAGAAAGCAATGATTCCAGGTAGTCAAACTTTCCCAGCTGTTGACTCTGATGTTACTGGGGCAGTAAATCCACTCCAGATTTTACGTCTCATTAAAGGAACCTTCCATATGTTGAACCTTTCTTTGGAAAGTTCAGCACCTTCAATTATTCATTTGAAGTTCAGACTAAAATCCAGAGCAGATTCACCACCTCATTGGCATTGGATCTAACAGCTGCCATTGCCTTCTATGAAACCTAGAAGTGCAATTGCTTCTTTTTGTTACTCCCTGTATGTGTGGCTGAAGTTTAGTGTTCTCTGGTAATTTACTTTTGGTCTCACTGCTTCATGGGAGCTTTTGTCACATTACTTCATGTATAATTCAACATCACTCCAACTAGAACCTATTCAAAATTTCTTAAGATTTTTTAGAGAAATGTCTGATATTTTTTTCTTCTTCTTGTCCCACTTAAAAAGGGCCAAATTTCTGAATTTTCTTCCAATGATCTTGATGCTCCCCCTGCCACATACACCCCTGTGCAGCTGGGAGTGGAAAGAGGTTTGCCTCCTCCACCAAAGAGGAGACACTCAGCCAGGACTACTTGCAGGGGGGTGGAGCTGCATGGAGAGCAGTCTGCCCTCTCCAGATCATTCCAAGCCTGGAACCCTCCTGGGATCTGCTTTTATGCTGTTTGTGGCCGAGAGGGTGGAGAGCATCTTTGCGGGCTGTTCATTCGACCTTGCCCAGGGATTCCCCCCCCCCCCATGGCATTGGTGAGTGTTGTAGGGCAGTGGGCTTGATCCCAGCTGTGGCCTCCTGCTCTTCCATGCCTCAATATCCCAGAAAGATGTAAGGTTCATATCACTGTGTAGAATTCAAAAAAGCCATATATCCCTGCCTTCCATGCCCCCAATACAAAACGAAATAGAAGAAAATAGCTGTGCCATGATGCTGTCTTAGAATCATCAAGTTGGAAGGGACTGAGAGATGACCATTCAATCTCTGTTTTGAGACCTCCAAAGAAGAAGAATTCATCACTTTACAAGGCAGTATATATCACTGTAAAAAAAAAACTCTACCTGTCAGGAAGTTCCTCATAATGTTTGAAATTCATTTTCTTCCTGCTTTTTGCAACCATTGGTTCCTGTTGCCAGCTCTAGAACAAAATAGGACAAAAATTTCTCCCTCTGATATCATTTAAGGGTAAGTTCCAGAACATATTCTGGAGAGGTAAGCAAGAACACCCTAGACATAAACCCATTATTGACTATGATGACAGATCATAAAGATCTTCAGCTACCATGGAACAAGAGTGAATAAGACATTAAAAAGATTTTTTGAAAAAAATAATGGGGAAGATATAGCCCTTCAGATGTAGCCCAGGTCAATTGGACAGAATCAATCCATGCGAACACAGCCAAAACAGAGGAATGCTGTTTAGTAAAATCTGAAAAGATCCGGCTTGATTGCCACTGAAGTTGATAATTAGTGCATTCAGGTTGCTGGAATCAGTTCCCTATACCAGATCTACATTTATCACAGCTCCTTAAAGGAACCAAATAGTTTTCATATAATGCAGACATGTATTCAAAGTTAAACTATGCCCATTTAAGCAATGCACTCCCTCCTCCCACTAGAGTTGTAGGAGCCTGGGAAAGCTAGCCTGGTGAATAGGTTAGGCTTTATTATATAGATAAACGTATTAATGAATTTCATTAAATAAGGCTTGCAATCCCTAGGAACAAGTTAATTAGACCCACAAAATAAATTACTAGTGATTTTAAAATGAGGGCAATGAGAAGCCAAATTGGAAAGAAGACACTAAAAAAATACCTTTTTAAAGGAAAAGAAATGTCAGATGAGCCAAATTTTCATTTCATTACCATTATATCACATGATACAGATGCTTAATCTTACATTTGCAGCCACTTCATACACCAAGGAAATTCTGTTCTTCATTGAGTCAATAAACCCCATCCTCCAGAAAACTGGATGCCCTAACAAATTTGTGAACATCCTGTGGCTCCTCCCTGATGACATGATGGCAAGAGTCTTGGACAGCAGTGGCTCCCAAAGCGACCCATTTAAGGTGGAATCAGGTGTCAAACAGGGATGTGTTATTGCCCCAACTTTATTCTCCATCTTCATCCCTATGATATTTCATCTTGTTGATGGGAAGCTTCCCACCGGAGTGGAAATCATCTATCGGACAGATGGCAAGCTATTTAACCTCAGTAGGCTGAAAGCCAAAACCAAGGTTACAACATCTGTTATAGAACTCCAGTATGCTGATGACTGTCAGGAACCGGTTTCCAGGCCTTGAATCTTGGCGCAAAAAACCAGGATCCTGACATGGGATGCTGATAAGAATGTGCAGCAGGTGGCCTTGGGGGGAGGCAGTTGGCATTTGGCGGGGAATATTGCGTGGGATTCTCGGTTGACGGGAAGGGGGAATTCAATTGTGAGGGAGGGTATATAAGGGTTGAACCGCGGCTGCCGGCCAATCCTGGCTTTCTTCATGTATGAATGTCCAGCAGTAAAAGTTCCTGATTGATTACGGATTGGCGTCCTGTGTCGTTATTGGGAGCGGCTGCTGTGAGCTTACATTAAGCCAGGATTTCCGGTACCGTCCCATGGCTGCGGTAAGGTACCTTTATGGAACGAGAGGAAAATCCAGCGGCAGAGGGAGAGCCAGACTCCCTTTTCAAGAATGCGGAGGAGGAGCTGGAGAGAGTGGCTGCCCTGGATTCATCAACTGCTTATGCCCGGCCCAACCCAGAGGCGAGTGAAGGGAGCAGAGGCGGCAGCAAGAGAAAGCAGTGGGCTAGACTTCCCCTCTCCGCAGAGGATGGAGTATCTGGAGGAAAAGGTGGCAGCCATGGAAACCACCCTTGCAGTAATGTCGAGGGTGATGGAGCGGCTGGCCCCCTTGGTAGACGAACCACAACCCCGAGGGGAATCAGTGTGGAGTGCAGGGGAGAGGAGCAACTGGGGACCTGGAGCACGGCCTAAAACGCAGGTGAGTGGGAGAGCCGGGGCAGAGAGTGATGAGGAGGAAAGACAACCGAGGGGCCTAACGCTAACGTCCCAGCAGACGCTTCGGGTGCCCCCGGCCGGAGCCGGGCGCGGCACAGGGCGATACGGATTGCCCCCAGAGCAGCATGGGCTCCAGGGAGGACCACCGCGAGCGGAGAGCCGGGAGATGCAGCCCCTTCTCCACCACCAGAGAAGGGAGGAGCTGAGAGTCGAATTTGGAGGTGAAGCCGGGAGCCTCGATTATTTCCTGACCATGGTGAAGGGTTATTTAGAGGACAACGCACTCACCTTCAGATCGGAGGCAAGCAGAGTGCGGGCAGTGGGCGCAGCACTGAGGAGAGGAGCAGCAGAGTGGTATGTCCAGCTCCATGCCAGACATGACCCATGCTTGGGATCCACAAGGCGATTCCTAGCAGCGATGGAAGCACGCTTCAGGGACCCGCTTGAGAGAGTCCGAGCGAGAGAGAAGTTGCAGACAATAACTCAAGGCCAGCGTTCCGTGTCCGAATACGTGGAAGAATTCCAGTTGCGGGCAGAAAGGGTGCCTGAGTGGTCCGGTACCACTAAGGTCCAGATATTTAAGGAAGGCCTGCGGAAGGAAATCTTGGCTTGGGCGCTTCATCGCGATGATCCGGAGGAGATAGGCGAATGGATTGAGCTGGCTGGCTGCATTGAGACGACCCTGGCCCAGGTCAGGAGACATCGAGGGGCGGTGCCGCAGCAGACGAGAGCCAGGGAGGAGAGTCGGAGGACGGAGAGAGGCACGATCGGGAAAGGCCCAGCCGGAGGACCCAAGGAGCAGAAAGGCAGCTGTTTTGTATGCGGCCGTTTGGGGCATCGGGCCGCAAATTGTGGGCAGCGAAAGGGGGGGGGATCCCCCTCAAACAAGGTTGAAACCGGCCGCTGGGAAGAGAACGGAAGAGAGCCTCCCTCACAGGGCCCCAGTGGGAGATCTGGTGAGTCACAACCCAGGAATGCTAGTGTTCCCGATAAGGCTAGAAGGGGAGGGGAAGTGGGCCAGTTGCAAAGCCCTCATGGATTGTGGCTGTTCCAGGAACATTATAACCCCTGAATTGGCAGACGAACTGAAATATGAGAAAGCCGTCTTGCCAGCCCCTGTAGCATTTTCACAGCTGGATGGATCAGTGGCGGCTGGAGCCCCAGCGCCATTCGAGGTGAGGGAAGTGCAGTGCAGGATAGGGAATTGGGAAGGCGGCATAACATTTGTGGTATCCCCTATGGCAACTTATAATGTAATATTGGGGATGCCGTGGTTGAGGGAGGCAAACCCACAGATCAATTGGAGGAAGGGTAGCCTGAGCTTCCAAGACGAAGAAAAGGGGGAGTGTTGTAAGGGGGAGGGATGCACGACAGACGGGGTGCAAGAGATCCCTCTCGAATATAGGAACTTTGAGGACGTGTTTGATGAGAAGGAAGCAGATCAGCTTCCTCCCCCAAGAAGGGTCGAGGTGAAAATTGAACTCAATAAAGATGCTAAACTGCCTAGGAGTAGGCTATACCCCATGTTGGTGAAGGAGATGGAGGAGCTGAGGAAGTACATTGATAAGAACTTAGCATGAGGGTTCATAGTACCGTCTGAATCCCCATTGGGGGCCCCAGTGCTATTTAGGCACAAAAAGGACGGCTCGTTGAGGTTGTGTGTGGACTATAGGGGGCTGAACGCAGTGAGCACGACCAACAATTACCCATTGCCTCTAACCAAGGACTTGCTGTCGAGACTGTCAGAGGCAGGGGTGTTTATGAAAATTGACTTGATTGAGGCCTATCATAAGTTGCGGATACGGCCTGAGGACAGATGGAAAACGGCCTTCTCATGTGCATTAGGGCATTTTGAATATTCCGTGTGTCCCTTCGTACTAAAAGGCTCGGGAGGGGCATTTATGCAAATGATTAATGAGGTGCTGCACCCGTTACTGTACCGGGGAGTGTACTGTTTTGTGGATGATGTAATAATATTCAGCCGTGATAAGCAATCCCATATTCAATTGGTGAGGGAGGTGCTCCAGAAATTGAGGGAAGCAAAGCTGTTTGCAAAGCTGCCAAAGTGCGAATTTAATAAGGAACAATTAGACTTCCTCGGATACAGGATCTCCCAGGGAGGGGTGGCAATGGATCCTTCAAAGGTAGAGGATGTCAGGGGATGGGAACCTCCCAAAACACGCAAAGAGTTACAGTCTTTCTTAGGGTTTGCGAACTTTTATCGAGTGTTCATAAAAGACTTTGCTCAGGTGGCGCTGCCCCTCACCGAATTGCTGAAGACAAAGGGGAGGGGGGAGACGGTAAGGGTGCGGTCCCCGGGAGCAAAATTGAATTGGTCAGCAGAATGCCAGAGGGCTTTCGAGGAACTGAAACGCAGATTCACAGAAGAACCTGTTCTAATCCACCCCGATCTGACTAAGCAATTTGTAATCCATTGTGACGCATCGGATTGGGCCTATTGGGCAGCGTTGATGCAAAGGGATCCGGAGGGGAGGTTGAAGCCATGTGGGTTCATATCAAAAAAGTTCAGCGAAGCTGAGCGAAACTGGCCGGTGTGGGAGAAGGAAGCCCTGTCAATCCTAAGAGCTCTGGATACATGGAGGCATTTGTTAGAGGGAAGCGGCATACCCTTTGAGGTATGGACCGACCATAAAAACCTACAATATATCACTTCACCCAGGAAATTGTCAGCAAAACAAATAAGATGGGGGCAGTTCTTCAGCAGATTCGATTTCCAACTGAAGTTTCACAAGGGGAGACAAAATGTGGTGGCAGACACGTTGTCATGTATGCCGGAGGATGAAGGGAGGAGGCAAGACCCAAAGGGGAGTATTTTCTCAGAGCGGCAGTGGGGCATGGCGGTGCAGACCAGGGCACAAGCGGAACGCAGTCAAAGACTGGTGGGGGTAGAGAGCAAGGACGGGGGATGGGAGGAGGAGATAAGACAGGCATGCAAGGAGGATGAGTGGCTGGAGAGGAACAAGGAAAAGGTGGAATGGAAGGGTGGATTGGGATTTGTAAACAAGAAGGTATACATCCCAGTCAGCCTGCGGGAAAAAATGATGATCAGATGCCATGACAATAAGGGGGCAGGACACTCAGGGGTTACGAAAACTCTGAAATTAGTGGCACGCCAATGTTGGTGGCCCGGGATGAGGGGTGACACAAAATCATATGTATCCCGATGTAACACATGTGCAAAGAACAAAGTACCCACACAAAAGCCAACAGGGTTGTTGCAGAGGGTAGCAGAGCCGTCAAAGCCATGGAGTGCGATTGCTATGGATTTTGTAGGCGAACTCCCGAATAGCCGGGGTCAGCGCTACATATGGACAGTGATGGACTTGTTCTCAAAACAGGCGCATTTCGTGGCGCTGCCTAAATTGCCATCTGCGGAAAAGTTGGCTGAGCTGTTTATCAAACACATATATCGGTTGCATGGATGTCCCGATCAGGTGATTAGCGACCGAGGGGTGCAGTTTACGGCACGTTTCTGGGAAAAGTTCATGCAACTGATGGGGGTGGAAAGGACCCTGAGTTCAGCGTTCCATCCCATGACCAATGGGGGGGTTGAGCGCACTCAGCAGACGTTGGGATTATTCCTAAGGACATACACAAATCATTGCCAGAACGACTGGGCAGACCTTATCCCATTTGCAGAAGTCGCATATAATAGGGCTTGTCACGCATCCACAGGGAAATCCCCCTTTGAAATAGTCTACGGTATGGAGGTAGCCCCTTTGCCTAAGCTGCCGAGTTGGGAGGAGGAGGAACCATGGGGAAAGGAGGGGTGGCCAGACAAGGTGAGGGCGAGTTGGGAGGAGGTAGTGAAATCACTCAGAGAAGCCCAACGGAGGTATAAGTTATTTGCGGATAGAAAAAGGAGGGAAGGAGATTTAGTATGGTTGAGCAACAAAAATCTCAAGCTGGATGCCCCGTCCAGAAAGTTATCTCCCAAATACATCGGGCCGTTTAGAATCTCCAGTAAAATCAATGATGTCACATATACATTGCAACTACCGAAGGTTTTGGGGAAGATACACCCAACGTTTCACTGTAGCTTGTTGAAAAAGTATCAAGGTTCACTGGATGAAGAAGGAATATAGTAGTGACATGTATTTCCATTCCAGGAAGAAGAGGAGGAGGAGGAGGACGCCATGTCAGGAACCGGTTTCCAGGCCTTGAAACTTGGCGCAAAAAACCAGGATCCTGACATGGGATGCTGATAAGAATGTGCAGCTGGTGGCCTTCAGGGGAGGCAGTTGGCATTTGGCGGGGAATATTGCGCGGGATTCTCGGTTGGCGGGAAGGGGGAATTCAATTGTGAGGGAGGGTATATAAGGGTTGAACCGCAGCTGCCAGCCAATCCTGGCTTTCTTCATGTATGAATGTCCAGCAGTAAAAGTTCCTGATTGATTACGGATTGGCGTCCTGTGTCGTTATTGGGAGCGGCTGCTGTGAGCTTACAGATGACAATGTCATCTGTGCGCATTCAGAAGACCTACAAACCACTCTAAACACCTTAGCAGAAGCATACGAGAAGCTTGGCCTGTCATTGAACATCAAGAAAACCAAAGTGCTCTTCCAGCAGTCACCAGCCAACCCCTCTCCAATGCCAGAAATACAGCTTAATGGTGTAACATTAGAAAATGTTGACCATTTCTGCTATCTTGGCAGCTACCTCTCCACCAAAGTCAACATTGACACCGAAATACAACACTGCCTGAGCTCTGCGAGTGCAGCATTTTTCCAAATGAAGCAGAGAGTGTTTGAGGACTGGGACATCCATAGGGATACCAAGGTGTTTGCTTATAAAGCTATTGTCCTCCCAACCCTGCTATGTGCCTGCGAAACATGGACTGTCTACAGATGTCACATGCAACTCCTAGAACCATTCCATCAGCGCTGCCTCTGAAAAATCCTGCAAATCTCTTGGGAAGATAAGTGGACAAATGTCAGCATGCTGGAAGAAACAAAGACCACCAGCATTGAAGCGATAGTCCGCCATCAACTCCGCTGGACCGGCCATGTTTTCTGGATGCCTGACCACTGTCTCCCAAAGCAGTTACTCTACTCTGAACTTAAGAATGGAAAATGGAATGTTGGCTGCCAGGAAAAGAGATTTAAAGATGGGCTCAAAGCCAACCTTAAAAACTGTGGCATAGACACTGAGAACTGGGAAGCCCTGGCCTGTGAGTGCTCCAGCTGGAGGTCAGCTGTGATCAGCAGTGCTGCAGAATTTGAAGAGGCACGAATGGAGGGCAAAAGAGAGAAATGTGCCAAGAGGAAGGCACATCAAGCCAACCCCGACCAGGACCGCCTTACACCTGGAAACCAATGCCCTCACTGCGGGAGACGATGCAGATGAATAACAGGGCTCCATAGTCACCTACGGACTCACCCTGGAGGATTATCCTACTTGGACAACGAGGGACTGCCTAAATAAGTAAACCCCAAATGCAAAGCTTGAGTTGGATAATGCAGGAAATACATTTATTACTCTTTGGCTATGGAGAATCCTTACTTTACCAGAAAGAAAGACACAAAATCATATCAATATGGGAAATATAGGAAACCATAAAGCTACTGGTATCCCCTCTTACTTTTTCTTTCAAAGTTGGTGAACATGTTGGTTATGCCTTTATCAAAACCATCACAAATAAAAATTAACAGAAATTTGTGTCATCTGCTTCCTCTGTTTGCTCTAACTCCTAATCACTCCATCTAAAGTATTTTTTTGGACTGGAAATTACAGATTCCCCTAGTCATCATGTTATAAAGTTTCAGGAATTGCAGTCCAAAAGACAATGACTGGAATTCAGTAAAGGATTTGCATCTTTAGAAGTGCACAGATGTCTTTGTAAGTGGGCTAATGTCTGTGGGAAATATAATGGAAAAGTTTTTTGATGTTCATATTCATAAGGGCCTGTGATTATGTTATTATATCAGGGAGTTAGAAAAGTTACCATCACACATGACAAGCAATGAAGAGCAGGGCCAGTGCATAATGGGACTGATGTGCATTAGGACCAATGGACTTTTGAATCAATGTATAATGGGAACACTTCAACCTGGGGTCCCCAGGTGTTTTTGGCCTACAATTCCCAGAAATCCTAACAGCTGGTAAACTGGCTGGGATTTCTGGGAGTTGTAGGCCAAAAACATCTGGGGACCCAAGGTTGAGAACCACTGTGCTAGAGAGTGTTAATGTGTATCGGTAGAACCCAATATTTGCTTAGCTAAATATGCATAATGTTAACCAACATAAATCACAAAACAGAATCATGGTGATTCTCCCCAAGTTTAGAATATAAAATTGCATTTGCACCATCTGCTTCTTCCTTCAAATTACCCTTTCACTTAATCCTTTTCAAAAACCTTTGTAAAAAAAATTACTTTCTGGGGAGATTCAGAAGTAGTAGTGATGTGATCTTATCAATCTGTTTTGAACTGTATTCGGTCATTGGTTTCTCCATTCCAGTATCTGGATTATTTAGATTGGAATCTCTTCACTATTGTTTGGCTATGGAACTTTCCTTCATTGGAAATGTAAAACTTATGCTAAATCCATGAACCCTTTTCTTTGCAATAGATAAGATAATCATGATTTTCTCAGTGTATTTGGGAATCAAGATATCCAGAGCTGTTTTGCATGCCATATCTGTGAACCTGCAGGAGTTAAATCTTTACATGCACACACACAAACATACACATATGAGAGAAACACAGTAATGGGGATAGAGCTGGTTGTGAATCTGAGTAAATGAGCAACTGCTAAAGCTGGCACATGATGACCATAATCAGATCATTTTGGGCACAAATACTTTGCAAAGGGTCTTTATCACTGCCCATAGGCACAAATTGCCCAGCTGTGACACATTACCAGTTCAATAAAAATAATAATATAATGCATCTGTGATCATTTAATACAGTAATTCAGCACTGATGAGGTATTTGCCAAAAGGACATATGGGTGTTAATGATAGCTCTCCCTTCCTTCCCTACTCAATATATTTTAAATAGCCATTTTTTTAAAAAAAAAATCTTAATATCTAAGTACTAGTTCATTTAATAAAGCAACCTCATGTGAAAGAAGAGTCTCTTATTTATACAGATGCTGAATTCTGAATTCTTTTATATCTTTAAAAGGTTTATTTGTTTTATTTATATCCCACCTTTCTCTTCATACAAGATCCAACACCAGCTTACAATGAAAGATAACAGTTCAAAGTTCAAACATTTTCGTCTGATCAACAGGACATGATAACATGTAAGTGTCTACACAGTGATTAACCTCACCATGCTGGGATTTTAATTTGAGTTTGTGAAGTACACTCACTACTGATCTAATTTGAAATAGAGTCCTACACACACTAAAATCTTCATGTTGTTGCCAAGGACTTTATTGCATGAGGATGGCAAACTGGCATTGAGGCTGGACCATTATCACTGCCAGTCTGCCTCTTCCCAATGATTAAACTGAATTCCCCCTCACCCACTGACAGGTAAATCATGTGTGCTGGGTCCATTCCTCTACTTTACTTGCATGCCAGCAGCAAAGAGACAGCATGGAGCAAGATTCTCTCCTCCCATTCTTGAGACTGAGCGTGGTGCTCCCTGCCTTCAAGCTAATCTGACCTGCAGCAGGGAGTTCCACAGATCTACAATGCCCTGCTTGGGCCAACTGCATGAACGTGGCCACAGCAGCAGCTCCAACTCAGAAGCCTTCTCATTTCTTTGCTTTCCCCCCTTCCTAACATTGTAACTAATCCCCCCAATAAAATGTATCAATTATTTGAAACTTTTCCCGCTCCATAGTGTTACATTGTGTCCTTTTACTGCCTCAAACTCTCTTTCCAATAAATCTTTCCTCTCCCAGGCTGCCGACGGCTGCCAGCCCTCCTGGGATGTGATTCTCGCATCCCAGAGAGGCCGAAACTGCGTTCCCTTAAACCGCAGATACCAAAACCCCTTGGGCCCCGGTATCCACGAGTTAACGGATCGCTTCAAAAACGGTGCCAATCTTCTCCTGGGAGAATTATAAGACTAATGGCTATTTCGGTTTCGCTCCGCTGCCCTTTCCGCCCCGGTAATAACCCTTTTTGTCCCCAAAACCATGCAATGGAGTCCAGATGTTTTTCCAAAGATGCTGCCTCGCTGCCACCATTTTGTGGATATCCAAGGAGCCTGCTGATTCGCAGTCAACCCATGGAACCCCTAAGATGTTGGTGGGCCACCTTGGTCCTTGGTGTGAAGGGATCTGTAGTTCTCCAGATTTTGACCTTTTGTGTTGGTGGACTCTGTGGACACTTGGACACCTTTCCCACTTGCCCTTTTTCTGGATTTTACAACTTTGGACAACTTTCTTAAACTTTCAAGGAACTTTGCAAACTTCATGGAACTTTTCCTAAGCCCTATGGACTCCCTTCTCATGATCAAGAGATATTATGATTTTATGCTTATGGACTTTCTTTTCCCTTTGGACTCTGGTGGATGGATGGGTATATGAAATTCCCTTTATATCTTATTATTCCCTATGTATCTCCCTGACCCCTGTGCATATGTCTACATATATAAATATAAGAAAGCCACCGTCTGTGATCTTCAGCATATCAACCCTAGGTAACCTTTTCCCAAGGCACTTCCCTATTGACTCTGGATCTACAGAAAGAACTAATTGCATGATAATACCTGTTCCACTTCAGTCTTGGAGCAGGACCACTGAAGGGGACCATTTGGAAAGACAAGTCATTTTTCAAACAAAGGACACCCTGCAAAGTAGGCCAGGATGTTCCCATTTCCTTCCCTTTTGTCATTTCAACCATGGACCGAGAGAACCATACGATTTCACAAAGGACTCATATCTGTGACCAGGAAAAACCGGGGCTGGCCATCATGCCAGCCACATCTGCATATCACATCCTTTCAAAAGATCAGGCCGGCTTTTGGGGAATCTTTTCATAGATTTATCGCGGGTCATCTGGACAATAGAAATCAGCCTAACTCAATCATCTGGACATTCTTTTCATTGTTCAGCCCAAAGACCGCCTCTTCTGCTCTCATTGGCTGCATGCTGGAAGCGGCGCTGGCTTTCTGATTGGCCGGCCACACCTCCTCTCCAGCTGATGACACCAAGCAATCAGGAAGAAGCTGGCTGAAGGGCGGGGGCGAGAAATTTGAACTTTGAAAGCTCTGTTTCTCTATAAAAATGTATCTAAATGTATTGCACCGGAGTGGAAATCATCTATAGGACAGATGGCAAACTGTTTAACCTCAGCAGACAGAAAGCCAAAACCAAGGTTACAACAACATCTGTTATAGAACTCCAGTATGCTGATGACAATGTCGTCTGTGCGCATTCAGAAGAAGACCTACAAGCCACTCTAAACACCTTCGAAGAAGCATACGAGAAGCTCGGCCTGTCATTGAACATTGAGAAAACCAAAGTGCTCTTCCAGCAGTCACCAGCCAACCCCTTTCCAATGCCAGAGATACAGCTTAATGATGTAACATTAGATACCAAGGTGCTTGTTTATTGTCCTCCCAACCCTGCTATATGCCTGAGAAACGTGGACTGTCCACAGACATCACATGCAAATACGGGAACAATTCCATCAGTGCTGCCTCCAGAAAATCCTGCAAATCTCTTGGGAAGACAGGCGGACAAACATCAGAGTGCTGGAAGAAGCAAAGACCAACAGCATTGAAGTGATGGTCCTCCACCATCAACTCCGCTGGACCGGCCATGTTGTCCGGATGCCCGACCACCGTCTCCCAAAGCAGTTGCTCTACTCCGAACTCAAGAACAAAAATGGAATGTTGGTGGACAGGAAAAGAGATTTAAAGATGGGCTGAAAGCCAACCTTAAAAACTGTGGCATAGACACTGAGAACTGATAGCTCCAGCTGGAGGTCAGTTGTGACCAGCAGTGCTGCAGAATTTGAAGAGGCATGAATGGAGGGTGAAAGACAGAAATGTGCCAAGAGGAAGGCACATCAAGCCAACCCCGACCGGGACCGCCTTCCACCTGGAAATCAATGCCCTCACTGCGAGAGATGATGCAGATGAAGAACACCGCTCCATAGTCACCTATGGACTCACAAGAATTCTGATTCTGGAAGACTATCCTACTCGGCCAACGAGGGATCGCCTAAGTAAGTAAGTAAGTCTCCTGGTGAACTATTGCAGTTTGGATCACAATAAAGAACAACTCGGTGGCTTTTCTTCAACCTTGGTGAGATTTATTTGGGAAAAATCGGGGAAAATTCTGGGCTTCTTCCTCTTCACTTGCCAAGGGTTCAGATCCTTTTTAGTGGGTCTGAGGGCTCCTCTCTCCTGGGTAGGAGCCTCTAAATTCTAGCTCGATATAATTCTCTCCCCTCCCCCTTGCTATGCCTGAGTGTTATTTGTTTGTTCGAAATATTACTGAAATATTTTTTTAAATGGTGCTAAACCAGTTTTTGTTATGCATTGCTGAAAACATATAAATTAATACAGAGTAGCAGCTGTCCAGGAAGTCAAGGTTATAAAAGTATGCAGAAATATGATTGCAGGTGCAGGACATGAATTTTTGAATTAATGCAAGTGCAATGAAGAGAGATGTGATAGCAAAATACTCATCTCACAATGTATGTGCTTTATACCTGGAATAACAGCTTCATTAGAGAAGGTGCTTAATGCCTAGAGAAGTAAATAGGGAACTGGGACATTAATCTTACCTCTTGTATTGTGCTTAATGCTAGCAATTTGCTCACTCACCACCTTATCACACTGAGAAATTTCTCAGTCATAGGACAATTTTCAAGCATGGAAAGGCAGTGAGCTCATCACATGAGTTAAACTATTTCCGGTTGTCATGCATAGCCCTCTGTGTTTGAAAAGAGGCAGAAATATCATGAAAGGAGGGAACTCCGGCAATTGACCTCAACACAATAAGAAATTTCCCAATCATAGGACACTTCAGTCTCTTTTCAAGCATGGAGAGGCATGGAGCTCATCACATGTTCCAGGGTTGAAAAGAGGCAGAAATGTCCAGAAAGAAGGGAACTCTGAACACAGGCAGGCAATCATGTTCAGAGCTCCTACCTCTTATTTCACTTTACTCCCATGTTTACACCTAAAAAACAGTTGGGGTGGGAATCATCTAAAGTTTCCTGTCCTGTTTCATTGTCCAGCCATCAGGAGTCTCTTGCATCCTATGGGGTTTGATGAAGAACAATATGATTCCATGCAAAGAAAATGGTTTTAACCTGGATCATTGTCTCTTGTATCCTATAGATTTTGATGCAGAACCATGAGATCCCATTGAAAGAAATGACTTCAACCTGGATCACTATCTCTTGTGTCCTATAGGGTTTGGTCAGAATAATAGTATTCCATGTAAAGGAATGGTTTTAACCTGGCTCACTGTCTCTTGTATCCTATGGAGTTTGATGCAGAACCATAGGATCCCAAGGAAATAAATGGTTTAACCTGGATCACTATCTCTTGTACCATATGGGGTTTGATGCAGAACAAAGATTACATGAGGAAAAATGGTTTTAAACTTGTGCTAGTATCCTTTAATGTGAGGGGCTTTGACAGGGCAAGGGATCTTTTGGTTTTTGGGATGTTGTTTTTTATAATTAAAAAAAGTAATGCTGACCTTGTGATGAATGTAACATGAATGTATTGCCAGCTCTTAAGTTTCCACGTGTGAGTGTGATGGGGAGGGAAAACTCAAAAGGGGACTGCTGACTATATAAGAGGGGTGATTCTCTACTCTTAAAGGGACAGTCACCCTTGTCTTCCCCTCTCAATGTGATGAGGTGATCAGTCAGCACAAACACACACACACACACACACACAATGTTTGGAGAAACTAAGGGATTCTTCATTAAGTATTTAATTATGATTTAATCTTACCTGCTCTCCAGATGTCAAGGAGAAGCCACCTCCGATCTCAGAGACAAGCTTGTCAATCTATTTCCAGGAATCCTGAACATGACAACCCTCCATTCATGCCCCATGTCCTAAAAGAGAAAGACAATTAAGATGTTACCATATTGCTATCAACCTATCTGATATGTGACACTTTGGAATATTTCTGCATACCATGGACTGCCAACAAGACAAATAAATTGTTGTTGTGTTAGATATTATAGTAAATCAAGGAAGAACTCTCCTTAGAAGCCAAAATGACTAAACAGACTATTGTGCATTGGACATATCAAGAGAAAACATGCATCATTAAAAAAGATAGAAATGCTCGGAAAGTTAGAAAGCAGTAGAAAAAAAAAGAAAACTGCATTACAAGTGGATAGATTCAATCCAGTGGCCACAGTATTTGCAAGATCTAAACAGGGTCCTCTCATTTATCAATCATAAATCAAAGTCCACAGCAGTTAACAAACTTTATATTTTCCTGTTTGTGGAAATTATCTCAGGCTCAAAGGCAGGGCATTTAATTGTATTTGCCAGATCAATATGGTCTCAATGTATATTTCATTATGCAACTACTTTCTGGAATTGATATTTGATTGTGTGTTTGTTTAGTATTTTGATTAAAAAATGAGAAGTAATTTTTGATAAGAGCTGAATTTTATCTGGAATTGTACTGTTAACAATTGAAAACCAGCATTCCAAAGCAGGAGAACAACTCTAGATCATGAGCTGAATTATGAACATTTTGAAAAAAGTATTCACACTAATCTCTTTTAGCATAAAAAAAGGAAGAAAAAAGTAATACACCTTTAAAACTAATCAATATATATCTACATAAACTGTCATGGACTACAGCCCAATTATGGCCCTTTCATCATTCTTCTCTCCTAGCTGTAAAACAACCTTCTCTCTGGCATTTCATTGGCTATCCTAATTTCATACTTTATCACATCATAATATTTCTTTATCACAGTGATACAAATTTATATCCCCCCAAGAATTTTTTATTGCAGTTTAACAGGAGTATCCATCATAAATTTATATAAGTAGGAAGTATGGTAAACACTGCTAAATGTAAAGCTTGGTGATGGTGAATTTTAAGTATTTTACCTGTACAAATGCATTACTTATAACAAACACTGGCCAAGTTTCAATACCATAATTTAGATATGTAAATCTATATTCATATTGCACTAGACTTCTATTCTACTGAATACCGGCATTTTGGAATGTGCAGTTATATATGACTAGTAGAGCATAGTGAAGGTGCACTAGCTATTTCCATAATCTGAATTAACAAACTGAGGCCTAAACACATTAAAGGCACCAGATGCTGTCTGGTTCTGGAAGTTAAGCAGGACCAGCCATGATTAGTACTAGGATAGGAGACTGCCAAGGAATGTCAGGTGAAGGCTATATTTCAGGGAAAGGAACAGGCAAAATCATTTGTGCAGATTCCTTGCCTAGAAAAACCTATATTCAATGACATATTTTTACACTCAGAGATCTTGTGTAACCCATTTAGAGCTGTTCTCACAAGCCCCAGCCTTCTGATTTCCTGACTGCTGTCTCCATTTTTAGTTAATGACTGAGCCAAGATAAAGAAATATTTGGCTGTTTCAATGTCTTCACTGTTTACCTCAAGGTTATGTAAACTATATGTGTTCATTATTTTGAAATAGCCCCTCCATAAGGTCCTCAAATCCTTATTTTACTGCAGCATCAATGCCCCATGATATTCTTGTTCATGAGAAACAGATTCCAGGATGCACTATAGAGAGAAGAGGTGAGGTTGTCTTTGTAAATAGATTGAAGCTGGAATCTGCAAACTGGAATTGTCATTTCCCTTCTTGCAATAAGTCAGATCTATAGAATAGACTTCCAAAGCTTTCCATGCTAACACAGAATTTTTAAAAAGGCTTGGGTAATGTGGCAACAATTACTATTCCAATGAAATAATATGAACTTAAGTGTGCTGTGGCAAGACATCATTATTCATGCAATGTGTCTTGATAGTAACTGATAGGGTTGTGCAATTCGGCTGGCCTGAGATCTGTTTTCAGTATCCAGAATTCGGTGGGTACTAGGATTCGTTTTCAAGAGCCTCCTAAAATCAGCTAATGGGGAAAAAAAGCCATGTTTGGCTTGGCAACCAAAAGATCCGGAAATACCTGGATTTAAGGCAAGGGTCCTTTCTGGTATCCTTTCCCTTCTAGCGGTTGCCTCCTTCCCAACACTCCACATGTAGCTGAAAGAAACCGAAAGGAGCTATTTTTTGGCAGCTGCTGTTCTGTTGCAGCTGAAAAAAAAATATGGCTGCAGAACCCTTTTTGTTATGGGCATCCCAATAAACTGAATAAGCCAAAAACCATTTTTTAAAGTGGATCCGGGCATAACCCTAGTAACTGACAGACTGAAATAATTACAAACTTTTTTTCTAAAGTGATCGATTCTTTTGTTGGACTACAACCATCAGCATTCCTAGTAATCTACTTTCTGAAGAATTCTGAGAGTTAGACTCTAAATATTTTTTCAACATTAAATTGAATTAACTGATCAATCAGCTTTGTAAACTAGATGGCTCTAAAAATGAAATTGATATGTGTACAATGATTATCACTATCACAGTGTTGGTAATGAAGTGGAATGAATGTATACTAATGAAGTGGAATGAATGTATATTCAAGAATAAAAGAGGAAAATTGTGCATGGTTTTCTTAGCTCAGGATGAGTACATATGCAGTTGGTCTAAGATCATCTCCAAGAAAGCTGCCTCCATTGGCCTTTCCGCATCCCTCCTAACTCATCTGGGTTTTGACATGGCTCTCAAATCAATCAAACAGAGACTGTGGGGCATTGCCTTTTATGAGCTGTGCTCTCGCTCCTATGTATCCTGCTCTCCTAGTGCCCTGTCCATACATTATCTTGGGCCTTTTCATGCAGCGAACTATCTAAAGAACTTGACAGTAGCTAAATATTGCTGCTTATTTTTCAAAGCTAGGTGCAATGTCCTCTCATCTGAATTGCTCCATGGGAGATTTGCAAGTACACCATACAATGAAAAACTCTGCCCATGTAACAAACAGGAAGTAGAGTTCATCTACCACATTCTACAGTCATGCAGTTTCTATGAACAGGCCCGAGCAGACATAATCAACCCCAGCAAGTTCAGTGAAACTTTATGTGAAGTTTCTACTTAGTGACAACCTTCCCCATGTGACCTTGGCAGTTGCCATGTTTCTTTCTGAGGCAGCCAGAATTAGACATTTCACCAAAAATAAAAGAGAAAATGGGGGGGGGGGGGGACGGGGGACGGACACTACCGGCCTTTCACAATGATTTCTCCAGATCTCTGATTCCTGTATGGTAATTTGTCATAAACAATATAGTTCATGTTGTCAAATAATGGGATCAGCAAACGGTATTATCTTCCTTCCTCCAAATGTCTTGGAGTTGAGCTACCCTGTGTTCCCTTTCCAATGTATCATTATTCTACTATTGTGCTACACTGTGACCTGGATTGTTTGGGTTGCTCTGTGCAATGTGATAGTATTCCATGGCTGTGTCTTTGGAAAAAGGACTTCACAAGATAACCTATCTTCTACTTTCAAGTTTGTGAAATGCAAAGCAATGAATAAAAACAGGCTTAAGACTTTCTTTCCTTTGGCAGGTCTTCTATTACCAAGGCTTTTTGAGTGCTCTCTGTTACAGAGGATCTTTTAGCTAGGACATGTTATATTTATATTTCTTACTGGTATGTGTTAACTGCTTTTAACGCTATTTTAATTTAAGGTTTTTCTTATGATTATTCACTTCTGCAGTATCAATAGTTTTAATTCAGATTGTTTACCACTTTGGGTCTGATATGGAAGGACAAACAGCACATCTATATATTAAATAGATGATAAAGAGATTAATTATTCACACTACCAGCCCTATAGCCATCAGGTGTGTATCCCAACTCTCCCAAGAAGAATAGGCCAACAATTATTTACATAGGACACCAGAGATCTGTTCACAGCACAGTACTGTAGCACTTTTATTCCACATTAATTCCTGTGGTTCCATCCCATGGAATCATTGAGTCTGTTGTTTGATGAAACACTGGAATCCTTTGGATGAAAATCATAAAGGCATTTCTCTAAACTGCAAATTCCAGAATTGCATGAGATGGAACCACAGCAGTTAAATGGAACATTATAATTCTGTAGAGTGAAAAGTCTCCTGGTTTTGAGTAGTGCCAGATTTGTGGTGGCTTCTTATTAGCTGGTTCCTGTTCATTTGCTGGACATGTCTGTATAGGGGTTGAGGAAGTTTTTAAAAAAATACCTACTCTTCTAGCTTCTGTACATTGCCTCAAGTAGAGATGTTCAGGATATTGGAATGGGCAAATGAGTTTTAAAAGAACAACCACAGGGCAGGTAGATCAAAGTTTGTAATCTTTAATGGACATCCTGTGATAAAGGGGTTTTTCACTTACTTGTCCCTTGGGTTGTGGAGTCTGTTAAGAGAAAGAAATCCTTATGAATATCCTAAGCTTGAGAAGAGATATTATTAAGGCAAGAGGCTCTGTTTCACCTGGTGGTTTTTAGCTAGATGCTCGATATTTTATTTATGTCAGGGGCAAAGGTTGGCCTATTGGTCATGTTTAATGGGAAAAAGGAATAGAACATATTCAGCTTTTATTCAGACCACACAGTAGATAGCCTTACTTCAGACATCATTATAAATAGTTGAAGGTGTGGGCCT
Source organism: Anolis sagrei (assembly GCF_037176765.1). Classification (NCBI taxonomy): domain Eukaryota; kingdom Metazoa; phylum Chordata; class Lepidosauria; order Squamata; family Anolidae; genus Anolis; species Anolis sagrei. The sequence goes on along the minus strand of NC_090021.1, from coordinate 272,651,920 downwards.
CCTTCATTCCATACTTGTGCTTCAGTTGTTCCTTTCACAATAGCTACTATCTATATTTTAGCAAGCTTCCTACACAAAGAATAGATCTACTTTAACACTGTTTACCTGTCAAGTGGAGTCATCAGTATGCTATTGTGAACTTCTTATGATTCACAATGTCTCCCTAAGTTGTATAATACCAGGATGGCTTTGATTCCAGCCGCCCTCTACAGCCTGCATTCCTCAACATTTTAAAGTGAGAGGGACTAGTGCTTCCTTCATTTATTACACAGACAGCACCAATGTGCTTCTTTCTACAGTTTTAGATCTCTGAAAAGGAGTTCAGAGCTGTCATTCCCTTCAGTACAGGCTCATAGAGACTAAAGCCAAGAAGAGAAACAAAATTGTCTGCTCCTTTCTGAGAAGTAAGAAGGAAGTCAATATAAGGTTTACTTCTTGGACACACAGCACAAAGCTAATTCAGTCAGCAACTTATTTGTCACAGTAGAAGGCACTAAATAAGTACCTTTTGTTTGCTGAATTCTAAAATTTGTCAACTTCTTTGTGGGGTTTTAGAATTGGTTTTCAATTTGCTCTCTCTTTCTGTCACACTCAACCATGAAAAGAGACCTACATGATATCTTAAAAAGGACTCAACTGTAGTTTCCTCTCTCTTCAGCCTGAGGAGCTCATTTAATTAGCACCAAAAGAGAAAAATCAGGTAGGAAAAAGAAGACAATTTTAATGAATTTAAACAGTAATGAAGGGATGCTTTGTGAATTGGTGTCTATGTCTTTTAGTAAAATTTGAGTTTGCTGGGAAAGACTCCAGCTGGTTTCTCAATAGCATACTCTCCAAACCTGTGAGTTCATTAATCTGTTTTATAGATTCCCATTTACTCTTACTACAGGCCCACTCTCTTGACAGTGGGAAAGCAAAAATACATAGTGGAATGAGACATGGATAAAAGTACCACAGGAACAAAATTATAAATACACATTTTGTATCATTTTCTGGCCCTCTTGGCCAGATAATGTCAACCCTCAAACTGTATGGTCCCTTGGTGAGGGTGAAGATCTGGATACCAGCTCCAAGGGCATTGAACTTTCTCCACTTCTTGATCATGTGATACTCAGGGGCAGTTCCAGATTCCCAAAGGGGTGCCAAATATTAATATTAATATTAATAGAAAACTGTAGGAAAGAAATGGTTCTAACTGCAACATGGTGTGACTGGTACAGTACCAGCACATCAAAACAGATTTCCTGCTCTCTCTAAAGCACTTGTTTCCGCTTGAAAACTAGTTATTGAGAGTCTCCCAGGGGCAGGTTCCACTGAAAAGGGAAGATCGCCAATCTAACTTCTGCTTTGCTGTCAGTGGAAATCTGGCACTAGATTCCATTTATTGAACTTCTCTATTCAATAAGCTTTCCACTGTGTTTTATTTTGAAGTTCATGGTTTTATCTCCAATTAAAAATTACAAAATCATCAAAAGAAGCGCCCTCCCCGCCAGGAGTAGTGAGGAGCAGCGAGCCGCCATTGCTGGGGGAGCTGCGGCCTGAAACACCCTCCCCGCCTGGGGAGTAGGGCGAGCCGCCTGGAGAGCGGGGTTTTTCGCTGCTTCTGCTGCTGCTGAGCTGCCTCGCCACCTTGCCGTCGCAGCATTGTTGTTGCGGCTGCTGGTCACCGCTGTGCGCCGCGGCTGCTGCGGCCGCCATCTTGGCGCCTCATCGCCTGGCCGCTCGCTGCGGCTGCAGCCGAGTCGCTGCGGCTGCCGCTAGATCGCCGCTGGGCCGCCGGGCTGCCTGGCCGTTTGCCGCCGCTGCTGCGGCTGCCGCTGGGTCGCTGCTGGGCCACCACCTCGCCCTGCCTGGTGTCTCGCCCTGCCTGGCCATCGCCACCGCCTTGCCCTAGCTGCCGCTGCTGCTGCCGGGCCTCCGCTGGGCCGCTGGATCGAGGCGGAGCGCGGAGCACGCCGCAGCTGTTGCGGCCGCCATCTTGGCGTCTCGCCTTGCCTTCGCCGCCGCCTCCCATTGCCGCCGCTGCTGCTACCGGACCGCCGCTGGGCCGTTGGGCCGAGACAGAGCACAGAGAGCGCCGCGGCTGCTGGCGGCTGCCATTTTGGCGCCGCGCCCCACCATCGCTGCCGCCTTCCCATCGCTGCCGCTCCGCCGCCGAACGCTGCCAGACGGGACCTCGGCCGCCCGTTGCAGGAGCGGGTCCATTGCCGGGCCGCTGCCGCTGCGACTGCCGTCCCACCAAGCCGCCTCCGCTGCGGCCGCCTCCACCATCAGGCTGCGGCTGGGCCGCGGCTGGGCCGCACCGCCCGGACGGGTCCGTTGCCGCCCCACTGTAGGGGCTGGGCTGACCTTCTTGTGTAGACCTTATATTGTGTTGGCCTTCCCTGTGTAGACCTCTGTGCAGACCTTTTGGGTAGACATCTGTGTAGACCTTAGCGCTGGCCTTGTGTAGACCTTGGGCCGACCCTCTCTGCGTAGTACAGAGTGTGGAATACTGTAACTGACCAACAGTGCTGTCCCATTGCCGAGTTGCCACCCCCGGAAGCTCCCATCCGCTTCATTCCAACCGTCTAGGAACTCCATCTGGGTCATAATAGCATTGAGCTAACTTGCCATCATCTCAACCCCATAGGAGGGGATTATATACCATCAGCTTGCACATTCCTGGGCTTATATCGGTTGATAATGTGATATAAATACGAAATATAGCACTTTTCGTAAGAGAGCACCTTAAGGCGCCTGCCTTGTCGCCAACTGCACCAGCACTTTCGCCCCTTTCCTGTCCCTCTGTGCCGCACTTTAGCTACTGTAGCTTCCGTCCAATCAATATAGGGCACTCTTTGCACTTTAGACCTAGCACCTTACTTGTGCACTTTACGAACTATTTGATTGGTGTGGCCGGAACATCGAACACCACCTGTATAGTTGTTATCCATGTGGTCCCCCATCCCCCTTTGTGTACTATCCTTGTTACTATTGTATAGTGTAAGGGACAAGAGAGGAGGTGGGTTGGACCCTGTAAATAAAAATGAGGTGGGGAGGGGGGTAGAGGGGAAGAAAGGATATGGCCAAGGACCGAAAAATCAAACAACGAACAAAGCAGAAAGCAAGATCTTGTCTTTAGACTGCGGCATGGAGGGGGGGAGGTGTTCCATTAGCCGAGGGGCCCCCATAGAGGTCGTGGTGGGAAGGAGGAGATGCGGGAAAAGGAGACCTCGAATTCGGCCAAATTCGGACCGCTTATCCATATTAACAACCCCCAACCGGTCTCCTAAGGTATATTGGTGTAACCAGGTGAGCGGGCCCTCGGGCTTGAAGGTGGTGTTGTTGAACGCCAGATCTGTCAACGGAAAAACGACCTGGATCCAGGATTTAATCCTGGAGGAGCGGGCAGATCTGGCGTGCATCACGGAGACCTGGCTGGATGAAGCGGGGGGCGTAAACCTCTCCCAGCTTTGTCCTCCAGGCTTCTCCGTGCAACACCAACCAAGAGCCGGAGGATGGGGAGGCGGGGTCGCAGTGGTCTATAGAGATTCCATCCATCTGACCAGGAGTCCCATCCCGCAGACCACAAATTTCGAATGCGTCCACCTGAGGGTGGGTGACCGGGACAGAATAGGGATTCTTGTAGTGTACCGTCCACCTCGCTGCACTACAGTCTCCCTGCCTGAGCTAGCAGGGGTGGTCTCGAGCCTGGTGGTGGAGTCCCAACGGCTTCTTGTGCTGGGGGACTTCAACATCCATGCCGAGGCAACCCTCACAGGAGCGGCTCAGGACTTCATGTCTGCCATGGCAACCATGGGGCTGTCCCAACAAATAACTGGCCCCACCCACTGTGCTGGACACACATTGGATTTGGTTTTCTGCCAGGGTTGGGAGCAGGGTGGCGGTGTGGAGGAGTTGTCTATCTCTCCGTTGCCATGGACCGACCACTTCCTGATCAGATTTAGGCTCACTGCGCCCCCTAACCTCCGCAAAGGTGGAGGACCCATTAAGATGGTCCGCCCCAGGAGGCTTATGGATCCGAACGGATTCCTGATGGCTCTCGGGGAGTTCCCCGCTACCTCGGTAGGTGACCATGTCGAGGCCTTGGTCGCTCTCTGGAATGGGGAGATGACCAGGGCAATCGACAGGATCGCTCCGGAACGTCCCCTCTCAAGTAACCGAGCTAAACCAGCTCCTTGGTTCACTGAGGAGCTGGCAGCGATGAAGCGAAGGAAGAGGGAACTAGAGAGCGTGTGGCGCTCGGACCCAAGCGAGCCAAACCGAGCACGGTTTGTGTCCTTTCTAAGGGCATATGCCGTGGCAATAAAAGCCGCAAAGAAAACCTTCTTTGCGGCCACTATTGCGTCTGCAAAAAACCGTCCGGCGGAGCTGTTTCGGATTGTCAGAGGTCTTTTAACTCCCCCTACTTCAGGTGGAAGCCCTGACAACTCGGCCACGCGCTGTGAAGCATTTGCTCGGTTCTTCGCAGACAAAGTCGCTTTGATCCGTTCTGGGCTGGACGCCACATTAAATGCAGTCTCTGTGGATGTGACACAAGCACCTGCTTGTCCTATTTTGATGGATTCTTTTCAGTTTGTGAAACCCGAGGATGTGGACAAGATACTTGGAGGAATGAGGCCTACCACGTCCATCCTAGACCCCTGCCCATCCTGGCTTCTGAAAGAGGCCAGAGGGGGATTGGCTGAGTGGGTAACGGTGGTGGTTAATGCCTCCCTTCGGGAGGGCACGATTCCAGCGAGCCTAAAACAGGCTATTATAAAGCTGCTGTTGAAGAAACCATCACTGGACCCCACCAAATTTGACAACTTTCGGCCTGTTTCCAATCTTCCCTTCTTGGGCAAAGTCATGGAAAGCGTGGTGGCCTCACAACTCCAGGTATTCTTGAGAGACACGGATTATCTGGATCCGTCACAGTCTGGCTTCAGACCGGGGCATGGTACCGAGACGGTCTTGGTCGCCTTAGTGGATGATCTCCGTCGGGAGCTAGACAGGGGGAGTGTGTCCCTGTTGGTGCTCCTGGACCTCTCAGCGGCCTTCGATACCGTCGACCACGGTATTCTTCTGGGACGCCTTGCAGAGATGGGCCTTGGGGGCACCGCCTTGCGGTGGCTCCAGTCATTTCTGGAGGGTCGTACCCAGAAGGTGTCATTGGGGGACTCCTGTTCAACACCACAGCCTTTGACCTGTGGTGTTCCTCAGGGTTCCATACTGTCCCCCATGCTGTTTAACATCTACATGAAGCCGCTGGGTGAGATCATCCGGAGTTTCGGGGTGCGGTGTCATCTGTACGCAGATGACGTCCAACTCTGTCACTCCTTCCCACCTGCTACTAAGGAGGCTGTCGAAGTCCTGAACCGGTGCCTGGCCGCTGTGACGGTCTGGATGAGGGCGAACAAACTGAAATTAAATCCAGACAAGACAGAGGTACTCCTGGTCAGTCGCAAGGCCGAACAGGGTATAGGGTTACAGCCTGTGCTGGACGGGGTCGCACTCCCCTTGAAGGCACAGGTTCGCAGCTTGGGTGTGACCCTGGACTCATCGCTGAGCCTGGACCCCCAGGTTTCGGCGGTGACCAGGGGAGCATTTGCACAGCTTCGGCTCGTGCGCCAGCTGCGCCCGTATCTTGGGAAGTCTGACTTGGCCACGGTGGTACACGCTTTGGTCACATCCCGCCTCGACTACTGCAACGCTCTCTACGTGGGGCTGCCCTTGAAGACGGCCCGGAAGCTCCAGCTAGTCCAGCGCGCGGCAGCCATGTTGTTAACCGGAGCGGGACGCAGGGAGCACACAACGCCCTTGCTGTCCCAGCTCCACTGGCTGCCGATCTGCTACCGGGCCCAATTTAAGGTGCTGGTGTTATCCTACAAAGCCCTAAACGGTTCCGGCCCAAAATACCTTGAAAACTGCATCTCGGCCTACGAGCCCACGAGGACCTTAAGATCATCCGGGGAGGCCCTCCTCTCGGTCCCGCCTGCCTCACAGGCTCGCCTGGCGGGGACAAGAGAGCGGGCCTTCTCGGTGGTGGCCCCCCGGCTGTGGAACTCCCTCCCTGCTGAAATCAGACAGGCGCCTTCCCTCATGGCCTTTCGCAAGGGCCTGAAAACCTGGCTCTTCAAAAAGGCCTTCAACTAAGTGCTATGTTTTTGGAATGACCACCGGAATGGACCATGACTACGAGATTGATTATGGCCCAAACAAGACGAAGCGGATTTTTAGTTAAGTAGTTGTGTTAAGTTAAGTTAAGATGTGTGTTATGATCCTGATCTATTGTAACCTGTTGTCCTTTATGTTCTATGTTCTGTACACCGCCACGAGTCGCCTTCGGGCTGAGAGTGGCGGTTAACAAGTGCAAATAATAAATAAATAAATAAATAATAAAGTAAGACAAGCCAGCAAGGAATAACTGCCATATGGAATAGGGAAAATATGTTTGTGATTGTTTATTTCTTCTACTCTGTAAGTGAAATTAAATAGCAAGGGTCACCTTTTCTCTTTGGTCACATGGATACTTTTGCTGATGGTGATGGCCAGGAGATCCCTGGAGTGCAGGAAATGTGGGATGGTGGGTCCACACTATGTGGTTAGTAGACCTATTCAAATAAAAGGTGGTTTAGCTCTCTACACCAACTTTGAAGTGCAGGGTTGCACTGGACTTTCACCAAACTCTGAAGCATTCATTAACTTCGCTTAACACAGAGCAAAGCTAGGTTAGCAAGTTTTAGCATTATCAACCAAAAATCCTTGGATGTCACTTGGAACTCCAAGTTTAGTTTCTAGTTGAATTAATATAAGGCATATCAGTCTATGTATCTGCAATGTGGTCTTCCTCTTTTCCTATTTCCTCCCACCTTATAGATAAATATCATCTGTCTTATGATATGGTCAAAGTAAGATAGCATCATTCTGATTGTTTTGGCTTCTAGGAAGATTTCAGTATTATTTTTTCTCCAATCCAACTATTGGTCATTGTGGCAGTTCACAGTATCCATAGAGCTAGTTTCATGCCATCTTGAATGAAATACCTAAATGAAGAGTGGTGTAAATTAATTCAGATTGCTATCCCACAAAAATTTGAATTTTCCCAGGACTATCCTATGACTACTTTTACCCCATATATATTCTAACCTGATGCATAAGGTCTAGTCCAGTAGCTCCCAACTCATAGAGTTGTGTAGGGTTTTCTGTGGGGTATGAAAATTTTAAAAAGGGGAAACAAAAAAACACACAATTGCATCCTGCATAGAGATTTGTTTGCCTAAACATGTAAAGATATTTCATTTGTTGGGTTAGCTTGTTGTGAGGTCCAGGTTCATGCTTCCCTTAGCATCATCAGCATTAGGCCTGGGCGGTTTCGTTTCGTTAATTCGTAATTCGTTAATAATTCGTTAATTTTTCCAATTACAAAACGATAACGAACCATTCTGGAGCAATCATTAAAAAAATGAATTTTTAAACACGTTTTGTAAATGCTTCGTATTTCGTTATTGTATTTGTTTCATTATTGTTCTGAGGTCGTTTCGTTATTATTTCCGCATGTCTGGGCCAGTTTTATGGTTTAATTAGTGAAAAAAAATTATAATATCACACCAACAGTCAAGAACAGAGGGAGAGGGAAGCTTCAGAAGTTTTTGGAGGTTTTTTAGCGTATTTCGCGGTCGCGTCCGCCATTAACGAATCGATTCGTTATTGTTTCGGAAATCGATCCGTTAATTTTTTACCATTTACGAAATTTCGTAAATATCGAACTTTTTAAAAGGAAAATTTTGTAATTATTTTAAATATCGAAACAAAAAAACCCCCCAAATACAAATCAATTTTAGAAACAAATTTTTGCATTGTTACCCAGGCCTAATCAGCATCCCTGATGAAATACAAGATGAATTCTTGGATCTGTAAAATGATTCTTCAGCATGCAACTTATTTAATGAAAAACTGCTGACTCAATTCTGGTGTGCTATGTTTCAGTTGAAAACTGAAACAAGAAACAGATTAAATATTTCCAACGTTTTCATTTCCCCTATTAAAAAGGCTTTTTAAAAACATATCAGGGTTGTGGATAAACTATAAAATGGGGTTGCAACTTGAAAAAGGTTGGGAACCACTGCTCTAGTTTGGTCAACATACTACTTTGACCCCCAAATATGTCAGAATGCCATCACAAGTGCTACAATAGTTGCAATTCAGATTCATTCTAACCTACCCTTTCTCTTTGGATATTGAATATTTGCAATAAGAAGGAATGCTGGAAAACATTTGCAAGTAATAACAACTCTTGATTGGGCATACACAAATACTCATTTGGACTTCTGTCATTTTAAAATGGTGGTGGTGGTGGTGGTGATGATGCAGCATATTGGAATCTTTGTTAAGGTTCCATATTGGAATCTTTGTTAAGGTAGTGATGCAGCATATTGGAATCTTTGTTAAGCTCTCTCTTGATATGATTCTGATACAATTCTGATATGATTCTGTGGTGATTGTGTTTCAATAAATGTTATATGAATAGTGTTTAAACCAAATTTGGTCTCTAAAGTGTCTCATTGGTCTAAACTGACTTACTATTCCTTGAACACTCTGCACAAAAGAATAGGAACCTCTTGGGTTCATAACATACATACCAATTTAATCGGTGAATCATATGAGTCCTACCCTGTCTCAGTACTTACTGCAAACTGAGGATTATAAAAACAAACAAACCAACAAAAACCCAAATATATATCTTTTGCAATTCCAAATCAGTTGTGTTTTTAAAATGTTTTTCTAAGCATTGATAATTTTAATGAATTTAGTAGAGTAGTAGAGACATTAGTAGAGACATTTCTACTGATGAAACATTTGAAAAGGAAAATGGACAACCAATAAAATGTCTTTCAAATGTATTCCATTTTTGTTAATTCAATAGGTTTTTGCAGCAGAAGCAACAGAAATCTGCAAAAGTGTCAGTGAGTAAGTTATTCAGGAAAGTGCCACTGTGGGTGATCAAGAGAAGTTGGGAAGTTTGAATAATTATTCAGAGCAGAGCCAGTTCATACTGTATGCAATGCCTTCATTATTCATTGTATACTTTTTTAATCTTTGTGAAAAAAGCAAGGCAAATTATTCTAAATAAATACAAATACAAGATAACCATTCCTGCTTTTAGTACGTTTTACTACAACACTTGGGAAGAGATAGCAATTCAAGGTAACACAAAAAAGGGAACAATTCAGACACAAGGTTACATGATATATGGATTTTATTTAGAGCCTTGGGCAAATTTGCAATGGTTATACTAGAGATGTCTGATAATGAATGTTCAGGTTTTGAATGTCATCTGACTACTTAGTAAATGTGCTTCAGAGAAAACACAGTGAAAAGACCTTGAGCTATGGTAAAATATAGAATTTTCATCATTATTTTGAATAAAGCTACTTATTGTATCACTTTGAACGGACATGGTCAAGATTATCTTCGACATTGATTGCTCTGTTTTGTGCTTCCTTTCTTTCTCAGAAGTGAAAACTGTTGAAGAGGACTAAAAATGTCACATATTGTTGTTCAAGAAGCCAGAACATATATTAAGCCCAACATTTAAGAGCATCCAGAGAACCTTCTGTAGGGTACTTGTTCAGTAGATATACTATATTTTAGTCCATTATGACCTTGAAGCTTTGAGGCTTAGAAAACTAAACAGATGCAGGCTTTAATATTTCAGGTTTCAAACAAGCAAATACTCTCCAATTCTTCCTACCAAAGTACCCTCTACCTTGCCAACTCATAATAAATCTTTTGATGGGCTAGTATATAATTGTCAGAGCATTTTGAAACACTATCTCAGATCAGGGAATGGATCAGCCATAACACTGTGTTATTTAATTTTTTAGAGATTTTGACACAGTTGAGGCTATGGCAGGATTGCTCAAGTGCTACAAAACCATAGAGTTGGCATCTAAGTCTGTTGTCTGAACAGACATTACCAATGAAAGAGAATGAGGGAATGCTGAATGTTATACATTATCCTAACTTTCAATTTATGATCTCTACACCCATACTGTGCCTTTGTTGCCTGGCACCTAAACTGGAAGAAACTGAATCATCATCATCATCATCATCATCATCGACAACAAGAACAACAGCAACAACTGCTATTTCAGGTCCAAAGTCAGAAGAGTGAAAGGAATATCTGGAACAACAGTATTTCATCTTGTCCTGGTCTTGTACTGCCTTCTAAAGCATTTTCTTGTTACTTGACCCATGTCTGTAGTTAACAGAATAGAAACTAGAAACAGAAGGAAACTGAATGTGCACAGCATGATATCCCTCAGCAAAAAAGAAAGAAAGAAAAGAAATGGAGGAAAAGGAGTACTGGTGTCCATTTACACCTCCTTTAAGTTCTCTATCTGCGAAAATGTTTATTGGATTGGATTGATATTTGGCACATTTGTAGAATCCAACAAGTTGGTAAAAGAAATTGAGTTTCAAGTTATTCACTCAACAGACCAATATTTTCATCAGCATTAAAATGCTGATATTTATAAAGTTGGAACTGTTTGTTTGTCTTGCTTTAACTTATTCACATTTGAAATAGCCTTTCAAATGTTTGATATTTAAAAGGTTACACATTAAAGGCACCAACTTATGAAATTAAAACTTTTTGTATTCTTAGAAACTTTTAAAACAGCCTTTAAAATATTTTTAGCAGCATTGCATTAAGTCCTTTTTTAATGCCCAAATACCTATATCATACTGATGATATATGCTGAATGCCAGATTTGGGTCTGATCGCTTGTGTAGAAGAATGCCCTTATTCTGTATCAGTGGATCCAAGACTGGTCTACTTCTATCTCACTCTGGAATCCCAAGGGTGTAGATTGCTACTGTGAGAAAAAAATCTATCCTTGTGCAGCTTTTTACTAGTGCCTTGGAGTGCATCTTCATTGGTACCATATACTGAAGGGGTGGGGGTTGAATCAGCTCTATGGCAGTTGTACAATAAATAGAGCTGATTTGTATGCTTAACACAGCCTTGAACAGTAGTCACGGGATACTCTGGAGTTTTCCCAAAATGAAAATGACATGTTTGTCACTTGGCCCCTGAAGTGATGACATCCAGAGCACCAAGGTAATTAAATATAGGAGTTGGGAAGCCAAGAAAGGTCTAATTCCTACCTTCTCTCTTCTCCCTCTCTCAAATTCCTTTGCTACTCTGGATATCATCACATAACAAATGGCAAGTCAAGGAGGGTCATGATCAGGGGTGCAGGTGGGTGGTAGCAAACAATCTCCAGCACCGCTCAGACATACAGCTGCCATGGTGGTTTGGGTCCACACAGTTTATCGCCAGATCATCATCACTGTTTCTCCCCTGTCAAAATGCACCCCGAGTCTCCACTGGGGTGAATAGGATAACTTTGGTTATGGAAATCTATGCTAACACAGAGTCATTTCCAGCTATTCTAACCCACTCTCGTTGAATTGCTTTAAATGGATTTAGGATTTTTAAGGAATGGAAATATTAACAGAAAATGAAACATGCATTCACTTTACTACTGCATCAGTTACAAATACTAATTGACTGACGGGTAGTTAAAAATACTTTGTTAAAACAAAGAGTGGAAATGGTTTGAGGACAGTTTCAAAGAGAACATTTTCAAACTTATCCATCTAAGGAAATAAAAAATGAGGGCTGATTCATGCATGACTGGGTCAGTGTGGGAGCAGCTTCTACAAGTCTGGGTCTACTTATGCTTTTATGTAGGAAGGGATGATGCATAACAGAAAGTGATGTCACAATTTCTTTCCAGGCCATTGTCACCCCTTCTAATTTCTGTAAGTAAATTTGGATTCAGAAACAGGCAAAAAAGCTACGAGTAACTTCCAAACAAACAAACCACACTTGTGAAATGAAACAACAAAAATGTGGTAAAATATATTGGATTATAACACTATAAAAGAAGCCAGAGATTTTAACATAAGCCCTCATTTTTTATACAATGGAAATAAAGAACAACCAGCTGACACTACTGTGTGCCACTGGCAGACCTAGAACTGATGTCCATTACTGGATTATACAGAGTGAGATTTGGGACAGAAAAAAAAGCATTGCATCACTCACTACATAGTTTGTGCTTGATAACTTCTCATCCTTTATGTACTTTGTGATCATTACATCTTTGTTTATCTTTCCAAATAGGTATTGTATTTTTAAGGTGAAGTTTGAACTCTTTGGAGTTCTATGCTTTATTAAATTTTGTGTTCCTTTGACTTTTCCCTTACATATACAATTCTCTTCATAATACATTAATTAAAATGCATAAAACAGATTGCCAATTAAAATGCAAGAATTGAAGCATAAAAATATTTCTTTGTTGAGTGCTCCATTCTTTTTCCTGAAGGAGCTCAGAGAAACTTACATATGGTTTTCAAGAGGTGTCTCCTCCAGCCAGCATCTAGGGACAGACCTGCCAAGTTTCAACATTAAGATGTGCCTTCAGACACCTTTCGCTATCTTGCAAAAGTTATCTTATTTTCTAACATTGTTATTTACAATATGACATTTGTATCTGTCTGTATCAACAGAATTTTAATTTTGCTAATGTGTTATAGCAATTGAGCTCTGGAACATCAGGCTTGGAAAATATAATGGACATTATTGCATGCGGTTTGTAGCCTATGTTGGAGTCTCCCAAGCCACAAATGGGGAAAAAAATCTTAATATCACATGATGTTGTCTTAAACTCACTGCAAACTAGGCTTGAGCATTGTGGCTGAACCTCAATCGATTTCTGCTGGTTGGATTCTGGTAGAGCCCCATATCCATTTTTGTGTGCCTCCTGAAAACAATGCCATAGCCAATTTTAGGAGCCTCGTGTGATGATGTCAAATGTCAGTCAACCAAAAATGGTATGGACTTCATGAGAAGGAAGATGCTTGAGTTTCTGCAAGCTAATTTGGGAAATGTCTTGCTATAGGATAAACATTTATATATTATACACGATAAACATCAGTGGGATTAAAATATCCTACCGTTATCACATATGCTTATGTAATAAAGCCAGTTTCCAAAATAGAGAAGAAATGGAAATGAAAGAAAAGGTGGTGTGCTGGTGAAATTCTTAGTCTTGCTGTCAGCACATTTTACACCTTTTCAACAAGGGCAGTCCTCTAGCATATGAATCAGATGTAGTCAAGGCTCCACAGAATAGCAGTAAGCAGACCTCCCTATTCAGGTCTTAATAGGTTTTTTTTCCACCTCAGTAAACTCTTATGGTAAACAAAGGTTTTAAACTATATGTCCCTTCTCCCCAGTTGATTATAATTCAGCAAAAGAGAGGAGGAAGCTCTTGGGCAAAGGTCAAAGATTTAACAGCTAGGCAACATTTCATAAAACCTCCTCCGATACTATTCCCACTCCCACCTGTCTCCATTTTTAGATTCATTTTACAAACAATGCAGCTTGGTATGAGGCATATATGATTGCCATGCAACTGGAAAGAGCAGAAAGGGGAAAAGAATTGGGAGTGCTTGGATATTGTCTCCTTTAAGTATATCCCTCTCACCTATAGGGCAATGACATTAGTTGGGATGGGGAGATGTATGTTATCATTGCCTTGGGGGAAAGTACATAAAAACCCAATTGGTTTATGTCACATTGTTATTACATTTACTTATACCATGCTTTATCTCCCTAAAGGGGACTCAAAGTGGCTTGACATAAAAGCATTAGTATACAATTTAAAATTTACAAATATGCAAACATTAAAACATAATTTTAAAAAAAGTTAAACAGTATTCATAGCTAAAATCCATCAAAAACATATGCAAAGTTAAAAACCACAGAAGCCTCTGACTAGATCTCAAACATCTTCATCTTTAAAATTCTGACTGAATAAAAATGTTTTAGCCTCCTGCCAGAAGGATAGCATGGAGGGGGCCATTCTGGCTTCCCTGGGCAAGGATTTCCAGAGTCAAGGGCTAGCCATTGAGAAGGAAAGCCCCCTCTCTCATTCCCACCAACTGAGCTTGAGACAGAGGTGGGACCAAGATAAGGGCCTCTCCTGAAGATCTCAGGGCCCGGGCAGGTTTGTACAAGGGGTTGTGGTCAGCCAAATAGCCTGGACCTTGTCAGAGTTTGTTTAATACTCTGGTAATTTTGAATGGTGAATTAAGGCCTAGTGAGGCCTAACAACCATCTGTAGAGTGCTGATTTACCATGCAGCCGGCAGTGATGACTGATGTTCTGAGGGAGAATAAAAAGGGAATCACCTCAGATGAGAAAGACAGTGTGAGCAAGTGAGTTTGTAGTTAGGAGGATCAAGCCCATAGCCAAGGAGGAAATTTAGGAGTTCAAACCACTCCCAAAACATTTTAAGGTCAAAAGGTCCAAAAACCTGACTTACTTATGAATTTTCACTGGTTAACCAAATCCTCTTGCCAAGTATATGATAAGCAAGAATTAGAGTCCCTCCACAGGAATGGGCAAACTTTGGCTCTCCAGGTGTTTTGGACTTCAACTTCTATAATTCCTAATGGCTTGTTGAAGTCCAAAACGCCTGGAGGGCCGAAGTCTGTCAAGCATGTTCCAGAACTACAAGCACTATCTCAATCAAATTTTGATTATTCAAACTATCATTACCAAATTTCTAAAAATTTACATTGTAATTGTTTGTTTGTTTATTTTGTGTCAAAAGCATTGCATAAATAAGTATAAAGCTGATAAAATAAAGGGAATACAAGCAGCTAAATAATTTTAGACCAAAAATGGACAACAGCGAACACATTGTCTGTAGCTTTAAACACGTCTTCCTCTGTGCATGAAGAAGGGCATTGTAGGCATAGGCAAGCATACAGATGCTGTGTTATATGTTCTGCTCCACAGTCACACAAAGTGGAAGGTTCTTCTAGGTAGTGCCTTTATCCAGGTTGTCTTTTGATCTCCCAACTCCACTTCTGAGTATGTTTAGGGACTACCAGTGGGGACTCATGTATTCCAGTTTAAAACAGATAATCTGGGATCAGATTCTGGGATAAAAGGCAGTATGGAAGGGTCCTTCAGTAGAAACCAACAAAAAAGTACCATCAGAACAACTTGTGCTTGTCTGAAAACTTCTTGCTAATTCACAGTGGAAAACATCTTGATCTAACCCATCATCATGTAAAGGAAATGAGAAAACAGAAGAAAACAGAAGGACACTTCTGCAAGTTGTGAAAACTATTGTCCTTTGTGACCAACAAAAACTGAGTGCCCTTCCAGGCAGGCCCTATATCCCAGGATCTGATCCCAGGTTTTCTACTTTAAACTGGATTATATGAGTCCCCACTGCCAGATAATCAGGGATAAACAGAAAACCTGGGATTAGATTCTGGTATATAGGGCCTCTCTGGAAGGGCCGTGACTTAAAGAGGGAGCAATGATTCAGGACCTATTACTTGTGAAGAACCTTTGCACAGTGATGGTAATTTCAGGGCCTTGTGGAAGTCTCATGCCAGATCAGAAGACAGTAACCTGAAAAGTGATCTTGGGGGGGGGGGGGGAGTTACAAGCCCTCCCATTTTTTTTCTAGACAAAGGCCTGAGGAGGATTAGTTGGAGTTTTTAAGAGTTTAGAGAGAGAGATGACGCTGTAAATAGCCTTTGTGTATCACAACTGAATATATAAAGATTTTTTGAGTTTTGAATGAACAATTTGTGTGGTGTCCTGTGTTCCAGCAGAGATTTTCCTGCCACAACTATACAAGGGAGCTTGAATCTTACTATTGGCTACAAGGAAAGCTTCCAAGATTCTGTTAAGGTAACAGAAATCTCTGACAGACCTGAACCATCAAAGGCTTTAAAGGTCATAGCCAGCACTTTGAATTGTACCTGGAAACAGCCTTTTTGGCTTTGAGTTTTGTGCTTTGCTTCCTGGCACTGAATATGAAACTGACTTTTGGGAGCCTTCAGTGATTTAAAAAACGAAAACAAAAAAGTACGGTATAGGGTAAGTTTCAATTTCTTATATTTTGGCACATACCACGCATATGCATTGGATATCACATTGTAAGTACGAATCATGCAAAACTGATCCGACTTATGACACTTTCTGATTTTTTAAATTTATTATTATTATTGCACATGCCTGGTAGACACACTCTGCCAACAAGGAGGCATGGGGGATCAGATCCCTCAGCATGTTGGAAAAAACCCAAAAATAATGTATACATTTTGTCATCAAAATGTTAATAATAAAGTGAAGCATATGGAGGTAGGGGGTCATTCCTAGATTCATTTTAGAGCAATCTTTCAAGTAGTATCTAGAAGTTTCAAAATATTTTTTTTTTACTTATGAAGGTTATCTGGACTTTTTAAAACTTCTCATGTGCATAATGTTAGTTTTGCATAAACTGTTTGCTGAGACCTGTTGTTCTCTTCTTCTTTTTGTGGTGTAGGAATCTTAATTCTTCCATGTTATTTCTACCTGTGGCACCAAGGTAGACCTGGTCTTTTTTAAAGACCAGGTCCCAGGGATGTATCTCTTTCATTCAGGTGAAACAGATCCCATTTTTGTATGGAAGAAGGGGTGAAACAAAACAAAAAGTTGCACGGATACTGTTGCTTTTTTTGGTTTTTAGGCCACATGGCTTTGCTCATGTGACCTTCTGCATGCCGCAGAAGAGGAGGAGGAGGAGGTTGGGACAGAACCCAAGAAAATAGTGACATCACCAGGCAGGCATGTAGCCGGGGGGGGGGGGGGGGCTTGAGGGTCATCAGCCCCCCCCCCGAAATTCTGATGGTGGTTCGCGAAAAGGCCTTACAGGTGCATTATTTAAACTGTTATGTTTATTCATATCATGATCTGATCACCATACTCAATATATCCCATATGCATGGGGGTATTGAGGTAATGATACAAAAGGTTTGCTAGGCTAGACCCTCTTTCACTCGGACTCAGCCCCCCCCCGAAACTCAGCCCCCCCAACCCCCCCGAAAAAAAACAGCCCCCCCCCCGAAACAAAATCCTGGCTACGGGCCTGTCACCAGGCTATATATGGGGAGACCACCCCCATCAGTGGTTTCTTAAGCCCTGCCTTTAACCTCAGGTCTCCTCTGCAGATCGAGAGGAAGGGAAAGAGGGAATATTTTTAAGGAATTTTTTTTATAGAAAGAAAAAAATCCTTAAAAATCTGGGGATGACCCAAATGTTATAAAACTTGGTGGACTAAGGGGTCAATGTTCCCCTTATGGGTGATTTTCACCCCTCTAGTCCTAAAACTGAGGGAAAGGGGAGCCTGGGTAGGCCACCCATGTTGGCCAATGGTTCAAATAACTTTGTTCATTTGGACGAAAGCATGAAACAGCTCATTCAGAAAGGCCCCATTTTCAGAAGCAGTGCTTGAAAACAACAATGTGGCCATACAAATGAAATAAAACAAAACAGATAGTGATTCTATACAAATGTTCAAGACTAATGGGTAAGTATCAAAGACTTTCTCAACATGTGGCCACAATTCACTGTAAACTCTTAAAGGAGACCCCTATGATATATGTTTTATTGACTGTGCTATGGTTTTATATTATCTTAATGTTTTTAATTGTATTGCAATTGTATTTTATGGTCTTGGTACTGAGTGTAAACCACCCCGAGTCGTCTGCAGGCTGAGAGGGGCAGTATACAAATATAGTAAATAAATATGTAAATAAATAAAGCTGAATAAGTAATGGTACTACCATAAAGGGTCCTTCTATTAAGTTGTTCATAGCAGCTACTTCAAGCAGTATCAGGTGTTGGATGGGCACCTATCCCAGCCCTTCCTCTTTGATTCAGCTGATGCCCTGGTTGTGGCCATGCTTCCTTGTTTCTGGCCTTGGAGCACTTCAGAAAAGGCACATCTTGACTGTTCATTTGCTCCACTTTATGCTGCACCATTTAATGTACCTTCTTGACACTTTTTCTATGAAAAATGTCAGCACTGCTTAGCAATTGTTCTATCTGTACCCCAAGCTTCTTTACCTACTTGTTCTAAAAAGGAGCATAAACATTGGAGTGTACATGAGCATGAAAAGTTAACAACCGGAGGCCACATTACAGAGAAGGCTCTACCAAATCAAAATAGAATCTGCTGTAGTGATACACTCACATGTGGATTTGGAATTCACAAGCCATCAGCACACAAAAAGATGTTGCAGTCCTCTAAGAAGTGAAAAGCCACAGTGATTGACAGGAATAACTAGGAAATGCAGAGAGATGATAAAAACATTGGTTAGAATCCTTTTTGACCTCTCACTCAATAAAAGTTTACATGCATTTAGCTAAGTAGCAGAGGGGCGAAAAAGCTTTTTTTACTGAATTATGAAGATGAGTAATGGGATATGACAATAGGGTCTGATTTTCATTGGAAAGATTGAGGTGGCGGTGTCGAGGAGTTGACCATCTCTCCGTTGCCATGGACCGACCACTTCCTGGTCAGATTTAGGCTCACTGCCAAATTGAACACGGTTTGTGTCCTTCCTAAGGGCATACGCCGCGACAATAAAAGCCGCAAAGAAAACCTTCTTTGCGGCCACTATTGCGTCTGCAAAGAACCGTCCGGCTGAGTTGTTCCGGATTTTCAGAGGCCTTTTAAACCCCGCCACTCTAGGTGGGAACCCTTACAATTTCGGCCTCTCGCTGTGAAGCTTTTGCTCAGTTCTTCACAGACAAAGTTACTTTGATCCATTCTGGTCTGGACACCATATTAAGGGCAGTCTCTGAGGATGTAACACGAGCACCTGCTTGTCCTATTTTGATGGATTCATTTCAATTGGTGAAGCCCGAGGATGTGGACAAGATACTTGGAGGAATAAGGCCTACCACGTTCATCCTAGACCCCTGTCCATCCTGGCTTCTAAAGGAGGCCAGAGGGGGATTGGCTGAGTGGGTTGAGGTGGTGGTTAACGCCTCCCTCCGGGAAGGCAGGATTCCAGCGAGCTTAAAACAAGCTATAATAAAACCGCTGTTGAAAAAACCATCACTGGACCCCACTAAATTTGACAACTTCCGGCCAGTTTCCAATCTCCCCTTTTTGGGCAAAGTCCTGGAACGCGTGGTGGTCTCACAATTCCAGGTATTCTTGGGAGACACGGATTATCTGGATTCAGCGCAGTCCGGTTTCAGACCAGGACATGGAACTGAGACAGTCTTGGTCGCCTTAGTGGATGATCTGTGCTGGGAGCTCGACAGGGGGAGTGTGTCCCTGTTGGTGCTGCTGGACCTCTCAGCGGCCTTCGATTCCGTCGACCACGGTGTCCTTCTGGAACACCTTGCGGGGATGGGTCTCGGAGGCACTGTTTTACAGTGGCTCCGGTCATTCCTGGAGGGTCGGTCCCAGAGGTGTTATTGGGGGACATCTGTTCAACTCCACAACCTTTGTCTTGTGGGGTTCCACAGGGCTCAATACTGTCCCCCATGCTGTTTAATATCTACATGAAGCCTCTGGGAGAGATCATCCGGAGTTTCGGGGTACGGTGTCATCTGTACGCAGATGATGTCCAACTCTGTCACTCCTTTCCACCTGCTACTAAGGAGGCTGTCGAGGTCCTGAACCGGTGCCTGGCCGCTGTAACGGTCTGGATGAGGGCGAACAAATTGAAATTGAATCCAGACAAGACAGAGGTACTCCTGGTAAGTCGCAAGGCCAAACAGGGTATAGGGTTACAGCCTGTGCTGGATGGGGTCGCACTCCCCTTGAAGGCGCAGGTTCGCAGCTTGGGTGTGATCCTGGACTCATCACTGAGCCTGGAGCCCCAGGTCTCAGCGGTGACCAGGGGAGCATTTGCACAGCTTAGGCTCGTGCGCCAGCTGCGCCCGTACCTCGGGAAGTCTGACTTGGCCATGGTAGTCCATGCTCTGGTTACATCCTGCCTAGACTACTGCAACAGTCTCTATGTGGGGTTGCCCTTGAAGATGGCCAGGAAGTTTCAATTGGTCCAACGTGCGGCAGCCATGTTACTAACAGGAGCGGGACGCAGGGAGCATACAACGCCCTTGTTGTACCAGCTCCACTGGCTGCCGATTTGCTACCGGGCTCAATTCAAGGTGCCCTAAACGGTTCCGGCCCAAGATACCTTTCCGACCGCATCTCATAATCTATGACAGTGAAAAATATATTGACCAAGAGGATGTCTACACTGTAAAATTAATGCAGTTTGTCACCACTTTACTGGCTCAATTCTATGGAATCATGGGTGTTTTAGTTTTACCACGCCTTTTACCATCTCTGCCAAAGAGGAGTAGTGCCTTACCCAACTACATGTTGTTATCAAGCAAGAATTTTGAGGAGAAGGAATGATGAAGCACAAAATCTCAAAATAGACATGAGTAGAACTTTTAAATAAATTTGTATTATCCTTTATTTTAGGGGTGTTTCTGAATTTGTCTCCTTTAGCAGTTTCTAGCTGTATAACAAGGCATGGTTGCAGTTGCTTTTCTTAAATACTTTTTTTCTTTCAGAGTAGCTTCACCAAGAGCAATGTTAAGAACTGAACATATTATGATTTATGTTAAGGTTAATCTAGGACCAGGCCTTCTGTTATTCATCAGGTTATCTTTTTTACACTGGCTTAAATTGGATCAGTTGTTGATCCAATAGATTTATTGTATTTCTAGCTCTATATAATCAGTCAGATACTTTATTTTTATATGGTCATGGTGCAAGCTGATTTTACTGCTTTTTAGCCTCCCCTTAATGTTAGAGATCTCAATTCAGCTTGTACATATAGGTCAGCATTCCATTGGTGTATCATAACTAAAATAGACCTCTTCAGTCAATGGATAAATGGAGAGTCAACCTATAAGTAAACCCCACTGATTAAATTAATATACTCTAGTCAGAATTCACATTCATACTCTCTTCTTACTAGTTTCAGGTTTCCTCACATTTTGTATAATACAATAATGATCTATTTTGGTATTCCCTGCTACATTTCTCAGTCTTAGACAACGGCAACAGAGGCTGCTATGAAAACAGTGTTGCCAAAAGCATAATCAAAGCTTCCACATCCTGGGTCAAAATGTATACCCTACTTTATTGGCTGTTGATCAATAAATTATTCCCCAGAATAGCCTGATTTAGGTACAAATATCTCTTTTGGTTTCACTTTTCCTTGTTTCCCTTTTTAAAAATATATGGAGGGGGGAGAGATATCACAATGCTTTCTATTGAATTTCATACATTTGTAAATGAAAGAAAATGAAAACTTCCAGACATTCAATGTCCGATATTTAAGGTCTAAGCACTCCATGTTTTTGATAAGATAGTTGATCTATTGATTAAACTTTCCTTATATCTATTTTTTTAAAGACAATTTTAAATGTTAAATTTTCCATTATATGCATGAAGAAATATGCAAATCTTTGGAAATTCGTATTTTAAAAAATCAACTCACCCTATCTCCTATACTCACTTGAAATAGTGCCTCCTACCACAAAGTTCTATATCAGCATGTTCCATATATAATATGTATCAGAGTGGCCAAACATGAATCTGTTCTGTCTCCGCAAGCTGTTTCAAGAGGTGTTCTGGTCTTACTGGGAACAGAGTTGATATACTCAAAGAAACTGATTATAAAAGCTTCAATGGAACACTAAAAAAAGGTTCAAAACCCAACTTCTCCCAAGCTAATAGCTCAAAGTCTTTTAAATGGGGTTGGAGATTTGCTTTAAAGATGGTCTTTGCTTAGTTGTGTCTGTGACTTTTCCTCTTTGTCCTTTGTTTCTTCAACAAAGTCTCAGTCTTGTAGAACCGAGTGTACATTTGTTAACTTCTGTTGACCAACCTTTGACTTCTATTTGTCAACCTTGACTATCAACCAGAATGTAGAATATTTTTTAGGGTCTTCACTCCTCCACATCTCCTTGTCTGATTTCAAAAAGCCAGCCAGAGCTAATTACAAGGCTCCATCCCTAAGGAAGGCTCTTTAAGGGGCAGGGAAGGAGTGGATTAGGAAAGGGGCCATCTATATTGCCCTCCCAGAATAACTACTATATATAAAATACTAATCCCCTCTAACTAAGAAGGGAACTCAAATAGAGGAAAACAGTGAGGGTCTTTGCAAAGGCATGACAGAATCTATCTGATGTATTATTTGGTCAAATCTTTTCCTAAGACTCTTTCATTTGGTCCATATTTGAAGTCTGAAATTCGAATCAGTGTATATCAGGTGTAATGTTTTCATTCACAAGGGGCATGGGACACATGTATTTGTTTCCATACTGTAAATAAATGCACTAAATTCTGTACTGTGGCACAACTGTTTTGTCCACAGAAACAAGGAGGTGAGGATTTCCTCCCTCCCTCCCTCCCTCCCTCCCTCCCGTGTTTTAAACTCTGTCCTGTGTATTTAATATATTTTTTATATTTTAATAGAAAAACATTTTAATATGTATACTTTATAGAACTACATTTTAATTTCTGTGTTGATAGAATTTTTGCAATGGTTGTGCATTTTGACTGTGCTGTGACCTGCCTCAAGCCACGAGAAGAGGCGGGTAAGAAATAATAATAATAATAATAATAATAATAATAATAATTCATTCGGTTCTTGTGGGTTTTTTCGGGCTATAGGGTCATGTTCTAGAGGCATTTCTCCTGACGTTTCACCTGCATCTATGGCAAGCATCCTCAGAGGTAGTGAGGTCTGTTGGAAATAGGACAATGGGTTTATATATGGCTGACTTCTCTGGTTGAAGTCAGCCATAGCAGAGCACCTGATGAACCAGCCTGGACACAGCATATTATTTGAGAACACA
This sequence comes from Anolis sagrei, assembly GCF_037176765.1. Taxonomy (NCBI): domain Eukaryota; kingdom Metazoa; phylum Chordata; class Lepidosauria; order Squamata; family Anolidae; genus Anolis; species Anolis sagrei. The sequence continues at coordinate 272,629,170 of NC_090021.1, read as the reverse complement.
GAAATGCTGGACCACACCAACAACCACCATGTCAGACTACACAGAGAAGCCATTGAAATCCACAAGCATGTGGACAATTTCAACAGAAAGGAAGAGACCATGAAAATGAACAAAATCTGGCTACCAGTATTAAAAAACTCTAAAATTACAACAGCAAAACAGCAGAGAGGAAACAACCAGGCACATCTTAACATCTCTCAACAAAAGATTTTCCCAGGCTCAGGCAGGCCTTCAAATGCTAATGAAGGTGGTCAGTTGAAACATTCACACCTAGCTCTAGCAGAGACGAGCTCTTTGCCCCACTCCAGCCATTCCACAGATATATAAACCCATTGTCCTATTTCCAACAGATCTCACTACCTCTGAGGATGCTTGCCATAGATGCAGGCGAAACGTCAGGAGAAATGCCTCTAGAACATGGCCCTATAGCCCGAAAAAACCCACAAGAACCTAGTGATTCCAGCCATGAAAGCCTTCGACAATACAATAATTCATTCTTCTATCCATCCCAATGGCAGAGAAATATGAGAAAGGAAAATAGAAGCTGGTATCTGGTATCAATAATTTCAGATTTTGATGTACTTCAGATTTCAGAATAACAGGTAAGGAATGTTTAACCTTTATTATGCTTGACTGCATGTGCACCCTAATGTTATCACCTTGATGATAAGAAACAAAACTTAACACAAAATCAGACAATTTATGAAGAGATCAGTTTATGTAGCAATATATATTTTTTTCTGGTAGACCACTATCATAAAGCCATAGGTACATCTCAGAATGTACAAACTGAGAATAAATAAGACAGATATTTTTTCGTTGTATACCTGCAACAATAGTATCTTTCTAAATTCCATCTGCAATTAATTATCTCACTGTAACCTAATTGTGAGCCAAAGCATGTTACATGAACTCCAGTGCTTTAGAGACCACAGTAAGAAATGTTCAACTCTCACTATGTTTTATTTACCCAAAGTGCCAGATCAGACTATCCACATATCACATTTAATCCTGCAAGCCAAAGCTGTAACGTGGCAGATGTACAAGTCCATAAAATACAATACAAAAGTTGGTCATTGATGTATGAAGGTCTGTATTCTGTTTTCAGAAGTGATCAATATCTAACACAAGAAGGAAAAGGAAACAAACCACCTCCATTATAAATTCTGGCTATCTTCAATTTTCCCCCACCCCTCTCTATATATTTATAGCACACACACACATAGGAGGACACACTCTTTTGTTACTTGTAGCAGTCACACACATGAACACACTTACATACACAGAAATTGAGAGAGAGAAATGCTGCCTAAAGTGTAGAATTTAGTCACTCATTATATATTTTCAGCTGAATGAGTAGAATTGGCAGCATTATTAATTATTGGCAAAATCCAATGATAGCATTTAAATTGTTTTCTTCATTCGATTGCAAATGTACTAAGCACCTCTACCTTTTGTCTCAGCTGCTGATTGAAAAAATGGTTCTCCGAGCACAAGTGTCTAGACAGCTAGTTAGTAATGTCTTGTTTTGCTACAAGATTCAGTAAGCCAAATACTATTTCATGTTTTTTTTTTCTCAAAATAATAATAGATAGCATCCTTCCTTGTAAATTAGAGTTCTGGATCCATAACTGCTCTGTATTCAGCTATGGTAAATATTCACAATGGTGTTGCTATGACCATAATACCACCCAAAAAGTCACCATCATTGTTTGGGGATAGGAACAGGCCATGTCATCCTGAAGTGCCCTATTTTATCAAACCACAAAACTCCAGTGCTCAGGCAGGCTCTGTGGCATTTAAGGTGAATTTCAGAAGTTGATTCCTTAGATCATAGCTTTCCAAATATCATGTCTGTGGAACACTTTTTAGAAATCATTATTTTGTGAAACAGTAATTCAGTTTTACTAGCAAATCAGAAGTTAAGCCAACTCTTCTAAGAGATATGGACACAAACAAAATGTATGTGGCACAAAATATCTCATAAAAATCTTTCAGTATATATTTTTTAAAATTATTGCTTATTTCACACAGACTCAGAGATTTCCACAGGAGACCAAATTGCCAATATCCGCTGGATAATGGAGAAAAGCAAGGCATTTTAGAAAAAACATCTATTTCTGTTTTATTGACTATTCTAAAGCCTTTGACTGTGTGAATCATAATAAATTGTGGCAAGTTCTTGGTGGTATGGGCATACCAAGTCACCTTGCCTGTCTTCTGAGGAATCTGTATAATGACCAAGTAGTAACAGTAAGAACTGAACATGGAACAACAGACTGGTTCAAGATTGGGAAAGGCATATGGCAGGGTTGTATACTCTCACCCAATCTATTCAAATTGTATGCAGAACACATCATGCGATGTGCGGGTCTTAACGAATCCCAGGCTGGAGTTAAAATTGCTGGAAGAAACATTAACTGTTGCAACTCAGAGTATGCTTCACCTTGCTCCCAAACACCACCACACAAGAGCTGTAGATGGTGTAGTTTATTGAGGAAAAACAAAGTCAAAACATAGAGTAAGCAATGCAAGGTTCCAAAGACAAAGGTTAAATGCAAAAGCTCAGTTCCAAAGATCCATAGCCAAAAACATGAAACATAATCCTTTAAGCAATGATCAAACAAGAGTCCATGGTAAAACAGTGAAACACAAGACCCAAAAAACCAAGATTCAGGAAGCCCAAAGCGTGCTCCTTAAAGCCCAGATTAATCCATAGAAGCTTTCATGGAAAGAGTCATGTTGAACTGACAATTTCTCTTTGTCAGCCAGAAGCCTAAATACCCTTTCCCATCATGAAAGCATTACATTGACCTTTCACCGACTTGGCTTCTTTCTTGCTAGCTAAGTGAGAACTCCTCCTGACCCTCCAGTCTAAGCGTTCTTGCCTGCTCATTAATTCACTATCTTCACTGCTCTCTTCCTTATCAGTTTGGTCCAAGGCTGAGCAGGTGAAGTCAACTCCACCTGGCCGTTATTTAACTCACTGGCATTCCTTTCCCTTGAGAACTGACTTGTTGACTCCTCTGCTGCACTGTCTGAGGCACAGAAAGAGACACAGGAACAGGCCCAGAAATCTGAATCCCATCATCCTCTTCTGGCTCACAAGGCTCACAAGACCCATAGGGTTCAGTGTCAGACTCAGAATCAAACTGAGCCACAACATTAACAACCTTGGATATGCAGATGATACTACTTTGATGGCCAAAAGCAAAGGAGAGATGGGGAGCCTTCTAATCAAGGTGAAATAAAAGTACAAAGCTGGGTTGCAGTTAAACATAAAAAACCAAGGTTATGGCAACCAGGCTGATTGATAACAGGCAAATAGAGGGAGAAAATGTGGAGGCAGTGACAGACTTTGTATTTCTAGGTGTGAAGATTACTGCAGACACAGGAAATTAGAAGACATTTACTTCTTGGGAGAAGAGCAATGACCAATCTCGATAAAATAATGAAAAGTAGAGACATCACGCTGGCAAGGAAGTTCTGCATAGTTAAAGCAATGGTATTCCCTGTAGTGACCTATGGATGTGAGAACTAGACCATAAGGAAGGTTGAGCAAAGGAAGATAGATGTTTTTGAGCTGTGGTGCTGGAGGAAATTCTGAGAGTGCCTTGGACCGCGAGAAGGTCAAACCAGTCCATATGTCAGGAAATAAAGCTCAACTGCTCACTGGAGGGAAGGATATTAAAGGAAAATATGAAGTACTTTGGCCACGTAATGAGAAGACAGAAAAGCTTAGAGAAGACAATGATGCTTGGAAAAATGGAAGGAAAAAGAAAGAAGGACTGACCAAGGTCAAGATGGATGGATGGTATGCTTGAAGTGACTGGCTTGACTTTGAAGGAGCTGGGGGTGGCGATGGGCAACAGGGAGCTCTAGCATGGACTGGTCCATGAGGTCACAAAGAGTCAGAAGCAACTGAATGAATAAGCAACGGAAGTTTCTCATTGCATTCACATGCCACACCTGCACACTGCAACCGGCACACTAATGTGTTGTGACACACAGTTTGGAAAGCTCTGCCTTAGATCATTAAATAACTATAAATGTGATGTAGGATCTCAGCCATACTTTGTTTCAGACATAAATTATGAATACAACTGTGTATGCTACTTGAGAAATGTCTAATGCATGATGGCCATATGAGATGATCATGGCAAGAGTTATTTTACCTCGATAATTAAAATTAAATAACTATTTGTACTACTGCATTGTCTGTTGTGGATATATTTTCTAATCCAATGACTCATTAAAAATAAGAAACTCCACATACATGAGAATTTTTTGTTAATAGTAGTTCAGTTATGGACTACATTAAAAATGAATAAATAAAAAATTGTGGGTTTTGAAAAAAATCAAAATTTAGCAAAATACCTGATAAATTCTTTGAAGCCAATGTAAGACTTTAAAAATGAATGTAGGATAAAACAATGCTAGTAGATTCAGATTGGTAGAATTTTTTGTCAATGTGTTGTTTTTTTCTTGTACTACAAATTTACTACAAATTTCATCATTCATTTTGTAGCCATCCCATTTTTAGGGCATCGGCCACTTTAAGTCTCCTTGTGGAGAGAATAAACTGGGTATCAGTAAATGTTAACAAACATAATGATGGTGGTGGTGATGATGATGATGATGATGATGATGATGATGATACGGCATATAAAACACTTAAGTGTATTTAAATTTCTGACCGCTTCATGTATCTTCGTCAGGCAAGAATCAAGCAAACAAAAACAACAACAGGCATTGAGAAAAGGGAGAGAGATAATCTTCAATGCCATGCTGTCTGCTTTTGAGATGGTATGGAAAAGAAGTGGTTGGGGACTCTCAAATAGAACTCATGGGTTGGGTAATGGCTTTAGGTTTCACACAGAGTTTCCTCAGGTTTGTGGCAGAAAAAGGAAGCCAACAAAAACCAAAACTGAAGTGAATAATTGTCGAAGGCTTTCATGGCCGCAATCACTCAGTTCTTGTGGGTTTTTTCGGGCTATATGGCCATGTTCTAGAGGCATTTCTCCTGACGTTTCGCCTGCATGTATGGCAGGCTTCCTCAGACCTCTGAGGAAGCCTGCCATAGATGCAGGCAAAACGTATGTAGATATCGAGGGGTATAACCTCTTTCACAGAAACCGAACAAAGGGGAGAGGAGGCGGAGTAGCCTTATATGTCAAAAACTCTTATGCTGCAGAAGAAATTCAAGACAGCAATCTGGGAAACCAGCTTGAAATCATCTGGATAAGAATCAAGGGAACTGGGACTCAAAAAGATGTCGCTGTAGACGTCTACTACAGACCCCCAAGCCAGGAGGAAGATCTTGATGAAGTCTTCTGCCAACAGTTGACCAAACAGGCACAGAAAATAGATGTAGTAGTCATGGGCGATTTCAACTATCCCGATATTTGCTGGAAAACAAACTCGGCCAAGAGTACAAGGTCCAACAAATTCCTCGCTTGCCTTGCAGACAATTTCATGGTCCAGAAGGTAGAAGAGGCAACAAGGGGATTGGCTACTCTTGATCTCATCCTAACAAATGCGGAGGACCTGATCGATGCGGTCGAAGTGGTAGGATCCTTAGGGGCAAGTGACCATGTGCTCCTGCAATTTGAGGTACAAAGGAAGGCCGAAACTAAGACAAGTCAAACCCGCATTTTGGACTTTAGGAGAGCTGATTTCCAAAAAATGAAGGAAACGCTGAGCAGCATTCCGTGGACACAGATACTAAAAGACAAGGGAGCTACGGATGGATGGGAATTTCTCAAGAGTGAAATACTCAAGGCGCAATTGCAAACCGTGCCAACAAAGAGAAAAAATAGGACAAGTGCAAAGAAGCCAGAATGGATGTCCAAAGAACTTCTAACTGTGCTAAGACACAAAAGAGACATGCACAAGAAGTGGAAAAAGGGAGAAATCACCAAAGAAGAATTCAAACAAATAGCCAACACCTGTAGGGAAAAGGTCCGCAAAGCTAAAGCAAAAAACGAGCTCAGACTTGCCAGGGACATTAAAAACAATAAAAAGGGCTTCTATTCTTATGTCAGTAGAAAAAGGAAAAACAAGGAGGCGATAGGACCTCTTCGAGGAGAAGATGGGGCAATGCTGACAGGGGACAGGGAAAAGGCAGAACTACTTAATGCCTTCTTTGCCTCGGTCTTCTCACAAAAAGAGAGTCTTCAACCTCAGCAAGATGGAGTGGATGAGGGATTGGAGGACATCCAACCCCAAATTGGGAAAGAAGTCGTCCAGGAATACCTGGCCGCTCTTAATGAGTTCAAGTCCCCAGGGCCAGATCAACTACACCCAAGAGTATTGAAGGAACTAGCGGAAGTCATTTCGGAACCATTGGCAACCATCTTTGAGAGTTCTTGGAGAACGGGAGAAGTTCCAGCAGATTGGAGGAGGGCCAATGTGGTCCCAATCTTCAAGAAGGGAAAAAAGGACGACCCAAACAACTACCGTCCGGTCAGCCTCACGTCGATACCGGGCAAGATTCTGGAAAAGATTGTTAAGGAAGCGGTCTGCAAACACTTAGAAACAAATGCAGTCATCGCTAATAGTCAACATGGATTTATCAAAAACAAGTCATGCCAGACAAATCTGATCTCTTTCTTCGATAGAGCTACAAGCTGGGTAGATGCGGGGAATGCTGTGGATGTAGCGTACCTGGATTTCAGTAAGGCCTTCGACAAGGTCCCCCATGACCTTCTGGCAAGGAAACTAGTCCAATGTGGGCTAGGCAAAACTACGGTGAGGTGGATCTGTAATTGGTTAAGTGGACGAACACAGAGAGTGCTCACTAATGCTTCCTCTTCATCTTGGAAAGAAGTGACAAGTGGAGTGCCGCAGGGTTCCGTCCTGGGCCCGGTCCTGTTCAACATCTTTATTAATGACTTAGATGAAGGGCTAGAAGGCATGATCATCAAGTTTGCAGATGACACCAAATTGGGAGGGATAGCCAATAGTCCAGAGGACAGGAGCAGAATTCAAAACGATCTTGACAGATTAGAGAGATGGGCCAAAACTAACAAAATGAAGTTCAACAGTGACAAATGCAAGATACTCCACTTTGGCAGAAAAAATGAAATGCAAAGATACAGAATGGGGGACGCCTGGCTCGAGAGCAGTACGTGTGAAAAAGATCTTGGAGTCCTCGTGGACAACAAGTTAAACATGAGCCAACAATGTGATGTGGCAGCAAAAAAAGCCAATGGGATTTTGGCCTGCATCAATAGGAGCATAGTGTCTAGATCTAAGGAAGTAATGCTACCCCTCTATTCTGCTTTGGTTAGACCACATCTGGAATACTGTGTCCAATTCTGGGCACCACAATTCAAGAGAGATATTGACAAGCTGGAATGTGTCCAGAGGAGGGCGACTAAAATGATCAAGGGTCTGGAGAACAAGCCCTACGAGGAGCGGCTTAGGGAACTGGGCATGTTTAGCCTGAAGAAGAGAAGGCTGAGAGGAGATATGATAGCCATGTATAAATATGTGAGAGGAAGCCACAGGAAGGAGGGAGCAAGCTTGTTTTCTGCTTCCTTGGAGACTAGGACGCGGAACAATGGCTTCAAACTACAAGAGAGGAGATTCCATCTGAACATTAGGAAGAACTTCCTGACTGTGAGAGCCGTTCAGCAGTGGAACTCTCTGCCCCGGAGTGTGGTGGAGGCTCCTTCTTTGGAAGCTTTTAAGCAGAGGCTGGATGGCCATTTGTCAGGGGTGATTTGAATGCAATATTCCTGCTTCTTGGCAGGGGGTTGGACTGGATGGCCCATGAGGTCTCTTCCAACTCTTTGATTCTATGATTCTATGATTCTATGATTCTATGGCCATATAGCCCGAAAAAACCCACAAGAACTGAAGTGAATAATGTTTGATTCCTGATTTTGAAAACACAAAACCACACTATAAACTTAGAATTAGATCTTTACTGCCCAGAACTGACAGGCTTCTTAATCTGTGGAAGGCAGTGAGTGCCCAAGGCAGTCTTTACACTCTCAAGGCTGATGTTGCATTAGAGAAAGAGAGCTAACAATGACTTGGTCCATGTGAGCAGTTGGGCCAGTTCTGAGACTAAGCTGGACACATCTGTTTATTTGGTCATCTTGTCTTCCTCAGGGACACAGGGTGGCACTGTCACCCTCCCATTCTCATTGTCATGGCAGCAAGCAAGCGTGACATGGATAGTGGCCATTCTCGTCTCCTTGAGTAATGCTTATCAGAGCAACAAGGTGATTGGAGAAGAGGGAGGTGAAAGTAGGGACAATTCCTCCTCTTCACCTCCCTCTCCCATGTTGCTCTGATATCCTGTCTGAAATCACTCCAGGTAAGAACAATGGCTATGTTACAACAATTGGTTAAAATGACAATGAACATGGCAGAAAGATGTTAATGATGTCTGTCTGATGGTGCTGAACTGGGAATAACTGTTAAAATATTTTTCCCACTTTGATATCAACATAGGACAGCTCCATGAAGGAACGAACTGGGAAGGAAGCATAGAAGATCAGAAATCATAGAGACAAGATGAGGGGAAAAAAGAAGGCAGAATAGACAGTAGAAGAAAGCAACAGAAACAATTGAATCCATGCTCCAAAAAAATCCCCTTCAGAAGTATTTGTGTGTTTTTCTAGGTCCTTCAGTGCAATTCTATACTGTGCTCCCACCCAAGTATATTTAAAACATAGAGTTTGCTATTATTCATGGCTTCAGGTTCTTGGAACATATTCCCAATGGATATGGTGCTGTACTGTCATTTCATGCATTAGGTGATGGGATTTCTTTAACACTAGTAAGGTTCTATTCATCTATTGAAAATCATGTTTTTGATATTATCTCTACTTTATATGAAAATAACAATGAGATTTTTGGATCAAGTATAACTTTCTGATGGTTACCCTGCCCATTGTTAAAATAGCAAAACCTTAAATAATAATTCAGCCAAAAGACCAGCCATACCTTTTTTTACTTACAAAAATAAAAAAAAATCCCCAAAGCTTATTATAGTCTCTATGACATTTTTTCTTGCTAGGTAACTCATGCAGTAATCATATACCATATTGGCATTCCTTTCCCTGGAGAACTGCCCTGTTGTTTAAGGCTGTAAAACAGCTGAGATGAAACAGAATACTTTTCTGAGACCATTAGGCAGAGCTTTCTCACTCCAGCTAAAAAACACTGGTTATATATTTCATAGCCGGTGGGACATGAAGATGTAGCTAGTACGTTCCTGACTGGTGCAATCTGACTTCTTTTGGCTTTTCAAAATCACTTTTTAAAGAAACCAAGTTCTATTCAGCAAAGATTAGTCTTGTCCTTGCACATGTCCCTTTTCAGAGCCAGGGCAATTGTTTGTCATTACTTTTTCTTTTGTAAATGTTTGCATTGGCAAGGGGGAAGAGAGGAAAGGAATGAAATTTGGGATTCCTCCATAACCACACACACATACAGCTGTCACACCAAATTTTGTTTGCTCTGACCATTCCATACCCTGGTAATATAAATTATGTGGGTAGAATGGGATGAACCAAAATTAAAACTAAATTCAAGAAATAGATCAAGAGCCATTATTATGAATTCAAATTTAGTGTAGGTCAATGATGTTACATAAAATTGATTATTGCTTTGTAGGTTTAAGAGACACTGTCAGCGAGTGCAGCATTTAACTATGGTTTTCTGTTAACAACATGGAAATTCAAAATGTTTCCTACTGATTTAAGTAATTATGAAATGGAACATTTAATATAATAATTTTGCTTTGTACTGTGCTCAATACTTTCTAATAAATCTTAAGTGTGTCTATTTAAAGTAGTTATTAAGGTAGAACTACCATATATGCTCATGGATAAGTTAACCTCATATATAAGACAAGGGCAGGTTTGAGGGCCAAAATAATCTTTAAGATATTATATGTGGATAGGTCCTGGGTCATTTTACAGACATTTGAAAGCACCAATGCCACCTTGGGGCCTGCTGCCCCTGACCGCCACCACTATGTCTCTGCCTGTGCATTCCAAAAGACCAGAAAAGGTGCCATGGTAGAGAAAGCAGAGGGAAAATGTGCTTGTTTTAAGTTTTCCTGGGATGGTTCAAGCTCTTGCCTTTCACCACCTAACTCGGAGGAGGGGATTGTTCCTTTTTCAATAGGAGTTAAGTTACAGTACCCACAATGATCTGTGGATAAGTCAGCCCAGGTTTTTTAGGTTGGTTTTTTTGCTAAAATTTCTAGATTTTCACATGAGTATTTAGGGCATTCCCTAGTAAAATCAACAAAAAAAATCAAGAATATATTCATGAATAGAGCAAGATGGCAAACAAATAGATAGAAAAAAATCAACAGATAATAAAAATCTGTTTGCCAACTGATTTGTGGTTTGATTGTCAGTGTCAAATTTATATATATATATATATATATATATATATATATATATATAAATTTATGGCAACCTGTACTGGACGGGGTTACACTCTCCCTGAAGTCACAGGTCCGCAGTTTGGGAATCCTCTTGGATTCATCACTTACGCTTGAAGCTCAGGCGCCGGTGGTATCCGAGAGGGCTTTTGCACAACCGAGACTTGTGCGGCAACTGCGACCGTACCTCGCAAAGGTTGATCTGGCCGGGGTGGTCCACGCCTTGGTCACCTCTAGATTGGACTACTGTAATGCACTCTACGTGGGGCTGCCCTTGAAAACGGCTCGGAAATTCCAACTGGTCCCATGGGCGGTGGCCAGGATGTTAACTGGTGCTCCTTACAGAGAGAGGTCAACCTTCCTGTTTAAGGAGCTCCATTGGCTGCCGTTTACCTTCCGATCCCAATTCAAGGTGCAGGTGCTTACCTACAAAGCCCTAAACAGTTTGCGACCTGCCTACCTGCATGACCGCATCTCTGTTTATGAGCCCACACGTTCCCTTCATTCATCCGGAGAGGCCCTACTCGCAATCCTTCGTGCGTCGCAGGCACGTTTGGAGGGGATGAGGGACAAGGCCTTTTCTGTGGTTGCTCCTTGACTTTGGAACACCCTCCCCAAAGACATCAGACTAGCCCCCACGTTGGCAGTCTTTAGGAAGAACTTGAAGACCTGGCTATTCCGATGTGCCTTTCCAGAATAGGAAACTCCAGCATTATGTCCCAGAAGCACTTTATTAGTTTTAAAATTCTCTGCACATTGCACTTACCCTGAAATCTGACATACCACCTGAGACACCCAGCACTTTTTTAAATCTGTACCCATTACTTGGCCCAACCCTAGTTTCAATTGTGTTATGGTGTATTGTTTTGTTGTTCTATTGTTTTGCTTTAATGTTTTTGAGTTTGCTTTCGGTTGTATTTGTTATGCTATTGTTTGCTGAGGCCTTGGCCTTTGCAAGCCGCATCGAGTCCTTTGGGAGATGCTAGCGAGGTACAAATAAAGTTAATAATAAATAATAATAATAAATAATAATATTGTATGCATTTTTGTTTTAGAAGTTATTATGTTTAAAAAAAGAAAACATGGACTTGTGTGCATATGCTGGAAGAAACTCAATTAACAGATCCAGAAGAAGGCAATTTTCCCCTCCACGAAGCTCCCACATGTCTTCAGTACTGTAGCAGCTTTAGCTGCTACAGATTAATGATAGAGTGTTAATACAAGTAAGATTTGAAGTAAAAAAATGAGAATAAATTGAAAGTGAACATACGTTTTTTATTTTTTGTTTATTTATTATTATTATTATTATTATTAGTACCATTATTATTTTGTCTGCCCCTATATATTTGTATTACTTTATTTATGTGTTATTTATTTTATTTTATTGTGTGTTTGTTTATTGCTATTATTTTGTTTTTGTCATTTTAATTGTTTTAATTTTTTATTTTAATATTTTTTTAGATAGATACGTTTTATTGATTGGCCTATTGGCCGTATCAAAACATTTAACACATAACACAATTAACACATAGTCATACATAGTCATACATACAACATACAACCCTCGGTATAAAAGAAGTTAAAATAAACAAGCTGTCAACAAGATCTCGTTCAGGTCAAATGTCTGCGTCACCTCCACAGCTTACCCCAATCGATTCCAAATGTGCAATTCTCAGCTGTGTTGCTTTGAATAGAAAAAGGGCTGTTTTGTGTGTTATTTTAGGGTTCTGGCCGGCCAACAAAAATGAGGTTTTAATATATGGGTCCCAGTGTGTTTTTTGAATAATGTATGGTCCAAGGCAATGGTCTCTCTCTTTCTTATACAGCTCACAGTTGAACAATACATGTGTGATATCCTCCACCTCTGGTGCTCCACAAATACAAAATCGTTCGTTGTATGGGACTTGATTAAACCTTCCGTGCTTGTCCATTGTATCCAGCTGTTCAAAACGAGCTCTGGTAAATACCCTCCTAAGATGTTTAGGCATTTCTGTTTTTAGATATCGAGCTGTTTGGAAGGTATGTTTAAAGCGGCCTAACCATTTCAGTGAGCCAGCTTTACTGAGGGTAGCGATATCTTTCTGGCCTTCTATATCCAATACTCGTTGAGCAACTATTTTTGGGTCTAACTCTTCTAAGAGATTCGGATACCGAGTCGGAAGTCCACAGCTCCTAATGTATTTTGTCAGGAGAACTAACCAAGAGGTCTGATGTTGATTTTCTATCTGCTCTAACAGGCACAGTTTTGGGAGTCTATCATTTTCCATGGCCATCAGTTTTGCCCAGTAGTTGTAGGCCCTGATTTTGGATAAGCCATCCACTGTGTGTACTCCCAGTTCCGCTCTTACTGCAGCAGCTGAGGTCATCCTGTCCACTCCTAGGAAACTTTGCAGGTGCTGTGATTGTGATTGCTCTAATAATGGTACCTGGTTTAGACCCCAAACTTCAGCTCCGTACAAGAGCATGGGAGTAACCTTTGCTTTATATACTTTGAGAAGTGGGTCTAAGGATCCTGGTCGGTTGTGATTTGTCAGTTTAAGTAGTTGATTTGCACGTACTCTTGCCCTAACTGAGCTTTTTTGATGGTGTGGTAGCCAAGAGCCGGTCTCAGAAAAAACAATTCCCAGATATGTGAAAGTGCAAACTTGCTCTATTGGTTCATCATCCAGGAACCATCTGTGTCTGTTACGTCATTTGCCAAATACCATTGTTTTTGACTTTGATTTATTAATAGTTAGAGCATTGTTATGACAATAGGAATTAAACCTCAGCAGTCTATGTAGCCCAACTTGCGAATATGATAGTAAAATCATATCGTCGGCATATAGAAGGATGTTGAAATGTGTATTGCACAGCTTAGGCATGTGTACCTCTGGGTCCTTCAACTGTTCAGGGAGATCATTTACGTATAAGCTGAATAACAGTGGTGCTAATATACACCCTTGTCTGACCCCTTTGTATGTTTCTATACTGTTTGTCATGGCTCCTTGCATCCCAAGTCGCACTTTCAGGTAGGTGCTTGTGTAAAGTGCCTTGATTAGTGCCAGCAGTCTGGGTTCCATATTGAGATCCGTTAGTTTCTTCCATAACGTCTCTCTATTTACAGTATCAAATGCTGCACTAAGATCTATAAAGGCGGCATACAGTTGTTTCCCTCTGCTGACATATTTTGCAATTGTATGATTTAAAACAAAGCAATTGTCAATAGTTGATCTACTCTGTCTAAAGCCAGCCTGTTCTTTGGCGAGGATATGTTTTTTCTTTTTCCCAACATTCAACTCTGTTCAGGAGATATCTGGCATATATCTTGGCCATAATATCAATTAGGCTAATTGGCCTGTAGGAACCAGGGTCTTTTTTGTTCCCTTTTTTGTAAACAGGGACAACTATTGCCATCTTCCATCCAACTAGAACCTGACAGATGTTACTTATGTGTGTAAATAAGCCTGCTAACAGGGGGGGCCACCAGTCTAGATGTGTTTTAAATAGCTCAGCTGGTAAGTAATCTTCTCCTGGGGCTTTATTGGTCTTCAGGTTGTTTATAATACCTCTGATCTCACCTTCTGTTACTGATGGCCAGAGGGGAAGGGCTTTTATTGATAAATCATTACCTGGTGTCTGTGTCTCTGTAAGTTCTGTGGGAGCAAACAAGTGTGAGTAGTAATTTTCCCAGTTTTCTGCAGGAATAGGTATATCAAGTGTAAATTTCCTTTCCTTCAAAATTCCGGCTACTGTGTGCCAAAAGATAGCCGAATTATGACTCTTAGCTGAACACTCAAGCCCTGTCCAGATAGTAGGCCTGGGTAACAACGCAAAAATTTGGTTTTGTAATCGTTTTGTAATTGGGGTGTTTTTTTGTTTCGTTATTTAAAATAATTACAAAATTTTCCCCCAAAAAAGTTCGGTATTTACGAAATTTCGTAAATATTTACAAAACATTTTGTAAAGATGGTGCCCTTTTTTTCAATATTTTTAAAATATTTTTTAAATTTAATTATTAATTTAGTAGAATAGGGAGGAGAAATTGAAATTATTATTATTAAATTTAAATTATTATTAAGGAGGGAAGGAAGGCACTCACTCTGGCGGGCCCTCTCGCTCGCTCGCCGCTCGCTCGCCCCTCTCGCTCGCCGCTTGTGGGGTTCAGAACGCTCTTTGATTGCAGGTGAACCATAAATCCCCGTAACTAAAACTCCCAAATGTCAAGGTCTATTTCCCGCAAACTCCATCTGTGTTCATATTTGGGTGTATATTGAGTGCTTTTGCCAAGTGTGGTCCAGATCCATCATTGTTTGAGTCCCTCTCGCTCTCCGCTCGCCCGCCCCTCTCGCTCTCCGCTCACTCGCCCCTCTCGCTCTCCGCTCGCCCGCCCCTCTCGCTCTCCGCTCGCTCGCCCCTCTCGCTCTCCGCTCCCTCGCCCCTCTCGCTCTCCGCTCCCTCGCCCCTCTCGCTCTCCGCTCTCTCGCCCCTCTCGCTCGCCGCTCTCTCGCCCCTCTCGCTCGTCGCTCTCTCGCCCCTCTCGCTCGGCTCGCCGCTCGCTCGCCCCTCTCGCTCTCCGCTCACTCACCCCTCTCGCTGGCCAAGTGTGGTCCAGATCCATCATTGTTTGAGTCTGTAGTGGTCTCTGGATGTAGGTGAACTACAACTCCAAAACTGAAGGTCAATGGCCCACCAAGCCCTTCCCTGACAGATGGCCATCCAGCCTCTGTTTCAAAGAATGTCCACCGCACTCCCTCTGGGGCAGAGAGTTTCACAGCTGAATGGCTCTCACCGTTGCTGCTCGCTCGCCCCTCTCGCTCGCCCTCTCCCTCGCTTGCTCAGCCGGCAGAGCTCCCAGCAAGCATCGGCAGGCGGCCATCTTACGTATTTCCGAAATGGATGGAAATACAAAATTTTTTGGCGCCTGCCGTTTCGATATTTAAAAACACTTCCAAGTTAAAAAAAAGTTTTGTTATCGTTTCGTAATTCAAAAATAACGAATTTTTAACGAATTAACGAATTAACGAAATGAATAGCCCAGCCCTACCAGATAGATATTGTATGCTTTTTGTTTTTTGTTTTTATAAGTTTCTTATATTCTCGTCTCAGGGTTAACATTTCGACTTGGGGATGTACAAGATGTTGTCCCTGCGCACGTCTCATTGCCGACCTCAGCTTTGTTCTATGAAGTTGGCATTCTTTGTCGAACCAGGGCGCTCTGCTCAAGTAAGGACCTTTAGGAGAGGATTTTGTGACAAGATGTTCCTTTAGACTACCACAGATGTTTGTAAATGCATTAGAGACTGCCTGCCAATCTGCTGAGTGCGATTGAACTATTGAGGCCCAGTTTGCAATATGGTCTGTTTTGAGGCTATTTGCTATTGCTGTCGTGTCTACTTTAGTCCAGGCAAGTTTTTTGTTTTGTATCACCTCAGTGTTGGCCATACTCCAGTCATCATTTCTATTGGTTGGTCTTAAATCTGAGGGGCCCAGAAATTTCACACACACTGGTTGGTGGTCACTTTCTTCCCTCAAAAGTACTTTGATCTGTGAAAAAAGATTGGCCTTGCCTGTTGACACACATATAAAATCTAAGGCACTACTAGTATGGCTAGAATGGAATGTATAAGGGTATACATAATTATAATTGTTGTTGTTGTTCTTACCTCCTAGGATTTGTAAATTACACTTCGCAATCAATGATGCCAAACTTATTCCGGCCCTATTGATCTTTTTTGTCTCTGGAGTGCCATTTTGGGTGGTTTTTAATAAAATCAAGTGGAAGTCCACCATATTGGGCTAGTTCATGTATAGATGGGCCCAATTTAGCATTAAAATCTCCAAGTAAAATGATCATTGCTTGGGTATACACTACTGCCAGTTCTTCCACCATTATCTCTAGCTGTACCCAAGCATCCAGACTGTAATAGGAGGATGTGAGTGGTGGGATATAGACATTTATCAATATAAGCTCCATTTCTTTATAATTAAACTTAATGGCCAATATATTGTGGATATCATCCCCCTTGCACAATCTCTCCCCTTGCCACTGAAGTTCCTCCTTAATACCTATACATAGTCCCCCTGAGGCACACCGTTTATTCGCTGTTTTCTGAGCAGGTGTGTGCCAACACTGAAATCCAGGTAGTTGTATTGAGTCGTCCCCTCCTACCAGCCAGGTTTCTTGAAGCGCTATTATCTCAAAGTCAGATAAGAATCTCACCAATTCACAATCAGCGATCTCTTTCCAGCCGGCTACATTCCAGGTTACAATCTGGATGGGTCTTACTGTCTCTAAGTGATCTGGTTGGCCAAGTTGTATACATATTGACGATTCTGGTAGTCAATTCGTATCTGAGGCTGGTACAATGCCACCAATATCCCCATTGAAAACACAGTTATTGAGGGGATTATTATTATTATTATTATTATTATTAACTTTATTTGTACCCCACTAGCATCTCCCGAAGGACTCGATGCGGCTTACACGGGCCGAAGCCACAAAACGCAATACAATAGAAAACATAACACAACAATAAACAAAGCAAATCAAACAATTAAGCAAAATAACCACAATGACAATACATCAAGACACTATTAAAACTGGTTCGGCCAGCGCAATGGGGTACAGGGTTAAAAGTGCTGAGATGGCAGGAGGAACGTAGGATTAAAAGTGCGGTGTGCAGCAACATTAGTTGTGCTAAAGTGCATCTAGGACTTGGGATGGGGATTCCTAATCTGCGAAGGCACATCGGAACAACCAAGTTTTCAGGTTCCTTCTGAAAACTGCCAGAGTAGGGGCCTGACGAAGCTCTTTTGGGAGGGCATTCCAAAGTCGGGGGGCCACCACAGAGAAGGCCCTGTCCCGCGTCCCCACCAAGCGCGCTTGCGACGTAGGTGGGATCACGAGCAGGGCCTCCCCAGATGACCGGAGCGAGCGTGTGGGTTCATAGATGGAGATGCGGTCACGCAGGTAGGGTGGTCCCAAACCGTTCAGGGCTTTGTAGGTGAGCACCTGCACCTTGAATTGGGCTCGGAAAATAAATGGCAGCCAGTGGAGCTCCTTGAACAAGAGGGTTGACCTCTCTTGATAATGAGCTCCAGTTAGCATCCTGGCTGCTGCCCGCTGGACCAATTGTAGTTTCCGAGCCGTCTTCAAGGGCAGCCCCACGTAGAGCGCATTGCAGTAATCCATTCTAGAGGTGACCAAGGCGTAGACCACCCCGGCCAGATCCGCCTTCACGAGGTACGGTCGCAGCTGGCGCACAAGTCTCAGTTGCGCAAAGGCCCTCCCGGATACCGCCGACACCTGAGCCTCAAGTGTAAGCGAAGAATCCAGGAGGACACCCAAACTGCAGACCTGTGGCTTCAGGGGGAGTGTAACCCCGTCCAACACAGGTTGCCACCCTATACCCCGATCCGGTTTACGATCGACCAGGAGGACCTCTGTCTTGTCGGGATTGATCTTCAGCTTGTTCTTCCTCATCCAGATCGACACAGCGGCCAGGCACTCGTCCAGCACCCGAGAAGCCTCCTTGGAATTAGGTGGAAAGGAGTAGTAGAGTTGTGTGTCATCCGCATAGAGATGGCACCCAACTCCAAAGCTCCGGATGACCTCTCCCAGCGGTTTCATGTAGATGTTGAAGAGCATGGGCGACAAGATAGATCCTTGCGGGACCCCACAGGTCAAAGGCCAGGGGTCCGAGCAGGCATCTCCCAGCTTCACCATCTGGGTGCGTCCCTCCAGGAAGGACCGGAGCCACGACAAAACCATGCCCCCAAGGCCCATCCCAGAGAGGCGACCCAGAAGGATACCATGATCGATGGTATCGAAAGCCGCTGAGATGTCCAGGAGAACCAACAGGGTCACACTCCCCCTGTCCAGCTCTCTGCGGAGGTCATCCACCAAGGCGACCAAGGCTGTCTCGGTGCCATGACCAGGCCTGAAACCAGACTGTGCCTGATCTAGGTAGTTGGTATCATCTAGGAAGCCCTGGAGCTGCGAGGCGACCACCCGCTCCAGCACCTTACCCAAGAAAGGGAGGTTGGAGACTGGCCTGTAGTTATTCAGCACCGTGGAGTCAAGGGAAGCTTTTTTGAGGAGTGGACGAACCACTGCCTGTTTCAAACCAGATGGAAAAATCCCTTGCTCCAACGATGCATTGATAATCAATACAAACCAGTCAACCAACCCCTCCCTGGCTGATTTAATGAGCCAAGATGGGCATGGGTCTAGAGATGAGGTGGTCGCTCTCACAGCCCCAAGAATCTCCTCCACTGTTTCAGGGAGAACAAGCCTAAAAGAATCCCATAAAACTGGACAAGCAGGTGCCTCCGTCACCTCTCCTGGCACTGCGATGGAATTGGAGTCGAGCTCAAGGCGTATCTGGGCGACTTTATCTGCAAAATGGTGTGCGAAATCGCGACACCGAGCTGCGGGGTCGTCAGGGACCTCCTCCACCGCAGGTGGGTGGAGGAGTTCTCCCACGACCCGAAACAGCTCCGATGATCTATTTGCTGCAGATGCTATACGAGCGGTCATGAATGACTTCCTGGCCGCCCGCATGGCCACGGAGTATGCCTTAAGAGAGGCTCTAGCCCGTGTTCGATCAGATACATCTCGAGATTTCCTCCATTTGCGCTCTAGCCCCCTTCTCGTATGCTTCATCACAGCCAGCTCCTCGGTGAACCAAGGAGATGGCCTGTCACGACGCAACGAGATGGGGCGTTTGGGTGCGATCGTATCTAACGCCCTGGCCATCTCCCCGTTATAGAGAGTTACCAAGGCGTCGATAGAATTGCCAGGCTCCAAGGCAGGAAGAACCCTAAGATTCCTCAGGAATCCGTCCGGATCCATCAGTCTCCTAGGGCGGACCATCTTAATTTGTCCTCCACCCCTGCGGAGGTTTAGGGTCGCAGTAAGTCTAAATGTGACCAGATGATGGTCAGACCATGACACTGGAAGGATGTTTTGATCTTCCACTCTGATCAATTCATCGTCCGCCACAAAGACAAGGTCAAGAGTGTGCCCAGCTTGATGCGTGGGGCCAGATATTATCTGTGACAGTCCTATGGCCGTCATGGTGGCCATAAAGTCCTGAGCTGCGCCAGATAAAGTGGTCTCGGCGTGGATGTTAAAGTCTCCCAGCACCACCAGGCGCTGGGAGACCAAGGCCGAATTAGAGACCACTTCCGCTAACTCAGACAGGGAAGCTGCCGGATCTCGGGGTGGGCGATACACCAGCAGGAACCCCACACTGTCATGGCTCCCCACCTTCAAGTGGACGCACTCAAACCCAGAAGCTTGCGGGACAACGCATCTGGTCACGGCGATGGATTGCCGGAAGACCACTGCGACCCCTCCTCCCCGCCCCCCTTGTCTGGCCTGTTGATGCACTCCAAAACCTGGAGGACACAGCTGGGAAAGGTTTACACCCCCCACCTCGTCCAACCAGGTCTCGGTAATGCATGCCAGATCCGCCCTCTCATCCAGGATCAAGTCCTGGATGGCCGCGGTCTTACCATTAACAGATCTGGCATTAATCAACAGGACCTTCAGACCAAGGGGGCTGCCAAGGAGCCTACCACTACCCACCTTTTCCAGGGTCGCAAAGACTCTGTTGCGCTTCTCCCTGGTATGTTTGTGATCCGCAAATCTCCTTCCCCACACGACTCGGATAGCACCCCCCTTCTCTGGAACCTTCCCCCCCCCCCCGCCCGATCTGAATCTAGTCAGCTCTCAGGGGAGGAAGTTGGGCTGGGAAATAATCTCCCTTGGGCATTTGGTATGGATGACTCTGATGTTGAGGTGGACAGAGAGGTATCAAGGGAGCTAAGTGGGCTGAATAAAGGGAGTGTTCTCGAACGGAGATGTGTGACTGGCTGAGTGGAGGCGACTGGGGCAGATGGGGTCTCAAAATTATACGAACCAGGAGGGGGGGCCGTAACTGGTGAGCTAGTTGTGGAGTTCGCCCGGGGGCCAGGTGGAGTATGGTGGGACAAAGCCCCAGGATCGAACAAGGGGCGAATGTGAGGGTCTACAACTACCCTCCTAATAGTGATGCCCCATTTCTTTAGGCCAGGTTGTTTAGCCATTAGCTCACCAAGCCAAGTGCTGTCTTCTGGTGAAATTTGAAGACGGGTGGAGCGGTCAGAGGATTGATAATCCCTCCACAACCACACTATGGCTTTTAGTCTTATATCCTGTGGTCTTTTACCTAGGATTTGGGCCAGGGAATTGCAAACTGCCCTCCTGGAGGTCCATCTGCCTCTGTTTATCATTAGATCGGCAATATCCACTGCAAAACTGTCCGTGGAAAGATGTTGATTCCAATCGTAAAGTGCAGTGGGCCGATCCATGTGGCCAGATGTTGTGTTATTGGCCGTTCTCTGAGTAGCCAGCCCAAACCGCTGCCACTCCCAGATGTTTCCATTCCTATGTACGCCCAGAAATTCTCCTTTTCCCTCAGATGTCTCATCTATAATCCCTCCCTCCCTCCCTCCTTCCGCCTTAAGTTCCGAATGTTCTAAAGTGCTTTCCTCCCCATTCCGGCACAAGTCCTTAGCTAAGTCTGCACAGAGAGAGTCTTCAGTCTTTGGAGGGTTAGATTGCACAGTGATTCCTGAGAAGGAGGCAAAGCCTCTGAGGAGATGGTCCATTTTCTCGTTCAAAAACCTGAGCTGGAACAACACATGGTTGAACGAGTCCCTCAGGAGGTCGTAAAAGTGCAAAATGTCATTTTTCGGATAAGATCTCTTTTCTCCTCTCTGATTTGCCGCAGATGTTGCTGTTGATGTTGTTGTTGCATTTCTTTGGCAGTAGTATTATTCTGTAATGGTGTGGGGGGTGCACTCTTTCCTTCCCTGGGGAATAGATCATGATTAGGGGGTCTGCTGCCATCCTTCCTGTGGACCAGGACCTGAATTGGAGACAGGGTGCGGGTCACGTCCTTCTCGTTCGGCTCCAGCTCCAGTAGGTCATTTATAGGAGCCACTTCTAAGTCCATTTCATCCTGTGGGGACTCAGTAGTGGACATTGAGCCCACCCTTGGCTCACCCGGGATCCCTATGGAAGTCGCTACAGTCTTGAGATGACCCAATCCAAGATCGGTGTCTCTCTGATCGCCGTAGGCTGCATTGCTCAGGCTCATAGGGTGCTTCTGTGTTGGTTTGCTATCAGCCTTAGCTGGACTGGGCTGTGGCTTATTTTTTCCAGAAGTCTCCCTGGAGGCTGGTAGGCTGGGTTTGCCCACTTTTGCAGGCATGTCATCGCCGTGCATGGGAGTTATCGGTGGGCTAATGACCAGATCACGGAAAACCCTCATTGGGACTATTTGGAATCTGAGCAAAAAGAGCTTCATCTTCATCAGCATAGATGGTAGTATTGATTGCTCAAAGGTAATTTCGATGTTCTTGTCTGCAGAGACTTGGGGTAGCCATTTCACTTTAATCAGGTCCACACTTTGGGGGGGTATGTGTAATAACTGGCCCAACAATGTTCTGATAGTTCTGTATGACCTCCATCTGCCCTTGTTTATGTTGTTGTGGGCAATTCACAGCCTTATCTGGTTTGTTTGCAGAATTCTATTACACTTAGTAGAAGTAAATGAGTAGCCTCTATCTACTTTTGTGTTGGGCTTTTCGTCCTTTGTATTTGCCTCCCTTCTGGGCCCCATACCGTCCGTTTGAGCTGATTGAACTGTGCTTCCCTTTGGGGCCTCATTCTTCTGAGCAAAAGCGTCAAAAGAGAGCTTTAACTGCTCAATTTGCTTTGTTATATTTTTAAATCTTTCAAAGATATATGCCACTTTTTTGGCAGTCAGTAGACACGCACTGGTGGGGTTTGTTTGTTTGAACTCAGCCGTTAATGAGCTTGTTCCAGGAGTGTCTCCTCCACACAGCCCCAAGGACACTTCTTCCTGGGATATTATTGAGTTGTTACTGGAGTTTATATTTTCTTTATCCAAGGGTAAGCAACTGTTATCGGTAAGTAATGAATACAGTTCTGGTGTACTCACGTTTCCCACAAGATCATCTATCTTTAGTTGCTTGGAAGGTTTATGCTGTTTAAGTGTCTCTGGGCTAGACCTTGTTCGTTTCTTTTTGTTCCTTTTATTTCCCATTGTAGAGGCAGAGGCAGAGATAAGTTGGGAGGTTGTAGTAAAATGGATAAAATAAGAACTTTAAAACTTTAAAGCATAAAAACAACAGATACCGGAGCTCAGCTGAACACGTCTGATTACACCGGTGCCATCTTAGCCAAATCTTAATTTTTTTATTATTAATATTATTTTATTAATGTTTAATATTTAGTATTTTATTTTAATTTTTATTTTATTATTATTTTATTTGTTTATTTGATTTTTAATATGTTATCGTTATTATTGTTGTTATTTATTTGCCAATTTTATTTTATTTTAATTTTTTATTTCTTTTATTTGTTTATTTATGTTATATTTTATTATTATTGTTTGATAATTTATTTTATTTTATTTTATTTTATTTATTTTGTTACTATTAACTATTATTTATTTATTTATGTTTTTATGTATTTATTTATTTGGGTTAAGCTGTAAATAACCCCCCGGGGTTCTTTAATCTCCTCTATGCACTCGTATGGGTGTCTCAAGAGGCTCTTTCTTTCTTTGTGCTTCTGCCATGCGATCTTGCCTCTTAACTGCTTTGCTCTGTCTTAAGGCTGTCTTCCAGGCTCCTTCTTTTCCAGACTTCTTCCCCGCTGTCTTCCATCTAACTTCTTGCCTCTTCCTTTCTTTCTTTAGCTCTCTCTCGCATCCGCACTCTTGGAAATTCTCCTTGCACCCGCTCTCTGTGAGCTCTTCCACTTGTGACAGTTTGGAGTGTGGTCCCGCAGTCCTCCCTCTTCCCTGTCAGTCACTCTTCCCCTTTTCTTTCTCCCCCCCTTTCCTCCCTTATCTTCTTTCCTTGACTTCTTCCCTTACTGACCATTCACCGTATTCTCCTTTCTCCTCTTTCTCTTCGCTTTCCCTCCCACTCACCCTCTCTAGGAGTGGGTTGTCCTGTTCTCATCTCCTCACTACTCCCTCTCCGCCCCTTCCTTTCCCAGAGCACCTTGCTGCTCTTGCTGCTCTTCCGGTTCCAGCCTGGGGTAGAGGTGCGGTTTCAGAAGAGGAGTTGTTTATAAGAAAGATGCTCCTAGACACAACAATTCTCGGCTCAAGGTCGGCCCACTTTTTTTAAGATGGTGCTTTCAATCCTCCTTCCTACTACGTATATTATATACAGGATGGTTTGCTAATGGACTATCCTTTTTATACTTTTATACTTTATATTTCTAGTCTTTCTTAATCTTTAAGATTTGCTTCCTGTTCTTTTGAGGGTGGGGGCAGGAGCTTTTCCCCTAGATCTTCAAATTGTAGATTGGATTTGTTCTTCTGCTTACCTTTCATCTTGCCTCATGGGCTGCATGTCTTCTTTAATTTAAAAGTGGCATTGGATGGCTGTTGCTCGAGCTCATGTTGCTGGTCTCAGTTCTCCCCTCTTCAACCCATGTTGCCCTGCACCCCCTCATCCAGGTCTTTGGAACCCTCTCCCTTTAGGGGGGAGGTCTCACCTGACCATCCGTTTAGGGGGTCTATGGGCTCAGCGACCCTTCAGAACTCTATCCATCTGAGGGTGGTAGCTATCACTCTTCCAGTCGATCTGAGGGGGAATGGCAATTCTGAGAGCCTCAGATCGCCTATCCAGGCTCCATTAAATAAAAACAAAACAAAATAAATAACACTTAAATAGAACAATACAAATACACATAGGTGCAGACAAAATAACAACAATAATAAATAAACATAGAAAATAAATAAATAATACACAAATAAAATAATATAAATATACAAAGGTGCAGACATTTAGATGAGAAAGTTAGGAGAGAGTTCTAGGAAGAAAAGAAAAGATTAAACAGAGGACTAGGCAAGAAGAGGGAACCCGTAGCATAAGGAAATACAGTAAAGGATAAACATTGCAGAAACCTCAGGGAAGGAGGTCAGTAGGGTAAGGAGAGACTGAAGCATTAGTGACACAACAGAGATTGAGGTTAAGAGGTGCAAACATAAACTAAAAATGACAATACCCAAACTTAAACTCAAAGAAAAGAGAGTAGAAACAAGGAGAGGTTCCCTCCCTGATAATTTATCATTGAAGGACATAATGAGAGAGATACAAAAGATCTCAGAAAAATAAGATGCTTATCAAAAAAATAGCAGGTTGGAGGACATGATTCAGATGAAAAGAGAGATCTCAAATGAAATCGGAAATATGAGAAAAGAACTAGACACCTTAAGACAAGAAATGAAAGAACATAAAGATGACAAAACTAAACTAGAAAAAGCACAAGAAAAACTACATGCAAAGGCTGAAAGCCTAGAAGATATGAACAAAAATTTAGAGACTAAACAAAACCAGATCGAACAAAAAGAACAAGAATATCAACTAAGATATAGAAACATACAGGAAGAGGCTAAAGAAAACATCCGACATATTGTAACAAAGTTATCTGCAGATATTCTATAAATAACAGAAGAAGATGGAGACTTGAATATAGACCGCATCTACTGGATTACTACCAATTTTGCCAAGAGGAACAAGGTACCCAGAGATGTTATAGTGCAATTCAGTAGAAAAAGATTTCGAGACGAGATTCTGAAAAGCAACAATCAAAATCCGAACACATATAAAGGGAAGAAGATAGCTATTTTAAAAGAAAATCCCCAATCTACACTAATAAAGAGAAGGAAATTCACCATTCTTACAGAGGAACTAAAAAAAAATCAAATAAGATTCTGGTGGGAGCGAGGCGAAGGGATAATGGTTACCTATAGAAACGAGAAACATTGGCTTATGTCCGAAGACAAGGCCAAAGAATTTTAAAAAATACTCATGAGAGATTTGGAAAACCCGGAACCATACCAAACTCAGGGCCTGAAAGGCCCGATAAAAAGACCAAGGACAGACTCACTGGAAAAAGAAGAGACAATAGCGGCCTTAGCGCCATCAAACCTGGACAAAGTAGAAGAAGTTCGAGAAGAAGATGGAGATCCCATTTAAGTGCCTATCCCATAATGTAAATAGACTGAACTCCCCCAACAAGAGGAAAAGGATATTTAACAGAACTCAAAAAAGGTAAATATGACTTGGTGGCACTGCAGGAGACACATATAGCTCAAAAACACGTATCTGGTCCAAAAAATATAGGCAAAGAATAATACTCATCAGCCCCAGAGAAAAAAAGAGGAGTTCTAATCTATATCAATCCCAAGATTCAATCACAGCTGGCATTCAAAGATGACGAAGGCAGGATAATAGGAAGGATAATAACTACAGAACATCAAAAAAAGGTTGATATGCAACATATACGCACCTAATGGTCCCCAATCCAAATTCATCAAGAAACTGGGAAATTTGCTATCACAGGAAAAATTCGACCATCTAATGATATTTGGTGACTTTAACAAAGTCTTAGATTGCCAATGGGACAGGAAAAATGAAACCCAGAAGAAAGACACACACTCAGGTCAACTCCCCACAACATTTATAAATTTACTAAAATAATTCAATTTAGAGGACACATGGAGATTCCACCACCCGGGTGAAATAGACTTCACATTCTTTTCTGGAAGACATAGTACATGGTCGAGAATTGACATGCTTTGGTCCACACATTCTCTGATTCCAAGAACTAAAACAATTAGGATTTTGCCGAGGGTGGACTCAGACCACAGTCCAATAGAAGTATTCCTCTCACAAAGAAAACCTCCAAGGAACTGGAGATTAAATGATAACTTATTGAAGGATGAAGACGTAATACAAAAAAGTAGAGAACTTTTAAAAGAATTCTTTCTCTTCAACGAGCAAAAAGAATCTTTGGCACAAATAGTTTGGGATACATGCAAAACCACGATGAGAGGGCACCTCCTGCAACAGAGCTCCATCAGAAGTAAAAACAGAAATGCGGCGATGAAGAAGATAATGGATGACATACATGAACTGGAATGGAAACTTAAAAACAATCCTAAAAATAATAAGCTAATACTGGATTTAGAACTTCTGCATAAACAAAGGATATCCTTGGAAACAGAGCAACTCTCTAAATAGTTACAGTATGCCAAACAAAATGATTTTCAGAATGCAAACAAGATTGGGAGATGGCTGGCCAGAAGGATAAGGATTAAGAAACAAAGGCAATATATCTCAAAAATTTGTACCCACAGTAAATAATTCACCAAAGAAAGATTTATTTATTTATTTATTTACAGCATTTATATACCGCTTTTCTCACCCCGAGGGGGACTCAAAGCGGTTTACACATAGATAATGGCAAAAATTAAATGCCTTACAACTACAACAGTTATTTATTTGTCGTGTCAGGGCAACCAGTAAATTATATTACATTTCTAACAGAAACAAAGCAAACAAACAGACAAAATACAAAATTTGTGAGTTTGGTGGTTGGTTAAGTGTCCTTTGACCAGTATCTGGCCACTTGGAGTGCTTCTGGTGTTGCTGCAAGAAGGTCCTCCAGAAGGCCCACAGAAGTGACCAACTACAACAGTAAAACCACACTTTAAACATAAATCATATTAAAAACAGTACATCATCAAATATCAAAACAGTTATTAAAACCATAAAACAATCCCATCAGTCGAGTCACCATTCCAGTCCTTGTCCCACTAAAAGCTGCATACGTCTATTGTCCAAAGGACTGGTCCCAGAACCATAATTTTAATTTTTTTTAAAGGTCACGAGTGAGGGAACACACTCCTCCTTTGGGAGTGTGTTCCATAGACGGGGGGGGGGGGGGGGCACAGCCGATAAGGCCCTGCTCCTTGTCCCCGTCAGCCGCATTTGCGTTGTTGACGGGAGCGAGAGCAGGGCCTCCCCAGATGATCTTAAATTGCGAGGTGGGACATAGGGGCAGACATGTTCGGACAGGTAAGCTGGGTCCAAACCGTATAGAGCTTTATAGGTCCAAACCAGCACTTTGAATTGGGCTCAGAGATGGATCGGCAGCCAGTGGAGCTGGCATAACCGGTGGGTGCTATGCTCCCTGTATGCCACCCCAGTTAGTAATGTAGCTGCCGCCCGTTGAACTAACTGAAGGTTCTGAACCGTCTTTCAGGCTGTTTCAGTGCTATGTCCCAGCCTAAAGCCAGACCGTGTCGGATCTAGATAATCAGTGTCTACCAAGAAACCCTGGAGTTGCAAAGCCACCACATGTTCCATGACTTTGCCCAAATAGGGAAGATTGGAGACTGGCCGAAAGTTGACTAATTGGGTGGGGTCCAGTGATGGTTTTTTCAACAGTGGTTTTATAACAGCCTGTTTTAGGCTGGCTGAAAGTTTGCGCTCCTGTAAGGAGGCATTAACCACCACTTTAACCCACTCTGCCAAACCGCCTCTGGCTTCTTTTATCAGCCAGGATGGGCAGGGGTCTAGGATGCATGTGGTAGGCCTCTTTTCTCCAAAGATCTTGTCCACATCCTCGAGCTGAACCAATTGAAAAGAATCCATTAAAACCGGAAAAGCAGGTGCTCGTGCTACATCCTCAGATACTGCTGTTAATGTGGCGTTGAAGTCGGAATGGATCGGTGCAACTTTGTCCGCAAAGAACTGAGCAAAAGCTTCACAGCGATCTGCCGAGTTGTCAGGGATCTTGCTCTGAGGCGGATTTAAAAGTCCTCTGACAACTCAGAACAGCTCAGCAGGACGGTTCTTAGCGAGCGCAATATTGGCTGCAAAGAATGTTTTTTGTGCAGCCTTTATTGCCACGTCATAGAAACTAGACATGCTTGGATTGACCCACTACGCTTCTGCAGCCACACGCGCTCTAGCCACCTCTTTCACTTCATCGCTGCCAGCTCCTCAGTGAACCCAGGAGCAAGTTTAGCTCAGTTACTCGAGAGGGGGCATTCTGGAGCGATTGTGTGTATAGCTCTGGTGATCTCCCTATCCCAGAGAGAGACCAGAGCCTTGACATGGTCACTTAACCGAGGAGGCAGGAAAATCCACAAGAGTTGTCAGAAAACCATTTGGGTCCATAAGTCTCCTGGAGTGGACCATTATAATGGGTCCACTACCCCTGCGGAGGTAGGAAGGGACACTAAGTCTAAATCTGATCAGGTGGTGGTCCGTCCATGGCAATGGAGTGATGGTTAGCTCCTCCACCCTGCCACCTTCTTCCCATCCCTGACAGAAAACGAGATCCAGCGTGTGTCCAGCACTGTGGGTGAGACCTGATACTAATTGGGACAGGCCTATGGTTGCCATGGTAGCCATGAAGTCCTGAGCTGCTCCTGAACGAGTGGTCTCGGCGTGAACATTGAAGTCCCCAAGCACAATGAGCCGTTGAGACTCCAACGCCAGGCCTGAGACCACTCCAGCTAGCTCAGGTAGGGAGACTGTAGTGCAGGAGGGTGGTCGGTACACTAACAGACTCCCTATCCTGTCCCAGTCACCGACCTTCAGGCCGACACACTCAAACGTGGCAGACTGCGGGATGGGGCACCTGGTCAGGGGGATGGAATCCTTATAGACAATTGCGACTCCCCCTCCCTGCCCTCCAGATCTCACTTGGTGCTGCATGGAGTAACCTGGTGGACAAAGCTGGGAGAGATTAATGCCCCCAGCCTCATCCAACCAGGTCTCTTGTTATACAAGCCAGGTCAGCCTGTTCTTCAAGGATTAGGTCCGGGATAATTGATGTTTTTCCATTAACTGACCTGGCATTGAGCAGCACCACTCTCAACCTGGAGGGACCGCCATCCTGGGTACTCAGCTTAACTTTGTCGGGAGCCTGGTTTAAATTTGTAAGAGTTCTTTCACAAATTTTTGGCTGAATTGGTAATTTAGAATTTCCACATGAAGGCCGAATTGGTAATTTAAATCTATCACTAATATTAGGCTGCATTGATAAACTGGGTCTCCCTTTCCCGCATCTTTCCCTACCAGTAACCACCTCAATTGGGGGCCCCTATCCAGGACCCACCCCCTCTCGCTTTGGCCATTTCCCCCATCTCCAGTCCATGTTCTAAAGGACAATCCCTGATTTAAAACATAATTATTAGATATTAATATTGGTCTACCCTCAGCACCTCCCCCCACCCTGCAATCTCCGCCTCCCTCCAATTTGCCTTGATCTTTAGACAATGCACAAAGTGCTAATGCAAATATAAAGTGCCAGGTAAATAGCAGCAAGATAGGTATAGTGGAAAACAGTATTCAATATAAAGTTCAGGGCAGGCTTCAAGTATGTAAAGTGCAATGGGACCAGGCTTAACAACACAGACAGTTATAGCAGCAAAAATTAAGAGCAGCAGTCTTAATAGCAGAAGGAACAGTCAACAAGGTCTATATTTGATGAAATAATAATGATGATAAAATTAATTTGTGATGGACTTCAGATGTGACTTTGTAGTAGTGATGTAATGAGGGAGCAGTTCCATTGGCCTAGGACTCGAACAACTGCTTCCCCAAGAGACCTGTGGAAGACCAGCCAGCATCAATTCGGGTCACAGTGGTCTTATCTTGTCCCAGTATAGCAACTCCCCCCAATATAGCTACCGATGATCAAGTCCAAATAACTATAGTCCTTGCTGGACCCAAGAATGGACGGGTCTATGAATGAAGGACTGGATGTTGGAGGGGTCTCTAAGATGGCAGCAGCGTCCACCTTCACGTTTCCAGGGGCGCTGATGAGATCGGGCCACAGTCAAGCCGCTGATGGAAATGGCCCAGGCCTGCTCAGCAACAGTCCTTGCAGTTCTTATAGTCCAGAAGGCAGGCAGCAAGAATGCTGGTGTAGAAGCTCTTACCTTCTGGACTGTTTCTGCCACTGAGACCAGGAGGCAATTAAAGGGTCCAATGACTCATCCCAGCAGCAGCTGCCCTCAAGTGGTAGCCACAGCAGAAGCAGGGAGCCACACACCCATTTTGTAGGTAGGCTCACTCAGCAGCAGAGACATTATTGATCAGTTTAACAAATTTTATAAGAATCTCTACAATAAACATCAAATTAAGGATGAAATAGCACAATATATTGGACAGCAGAAGCTAAATAAAATCACGGATAACTACAGAGAAATGCTAAACAAAGAAGTCACCAACCAAAAAATACAAAGGGCAATAAAAAAATGGATCCATCAAAAGTGCCAAGCCTGGACGGTTTCACGGCCCTATTCTACAAGACCTATGAGGCAGAACTAATCCCAAGACTGAGGAAAATAATAAATGAAGCAATGGAAACTGAAAAACTCATGGAAACAAGTTTGCATAACACTGATACATAAAGAAAACACTAATGAATTAGACGTAAATTTATTTATTTATTTATTTCAAGTACTTCTACCCCGCCCTTCTCAACCCCCGAGGGGGGACTCAGTGCGGCTTACAAAAGGCACAATTCGATGCCTACACAGTAATACACATATGTATAAAACAGCAATTAAAACAATTATAACAGTTAAAACAATCAATATATAACACAATCAATAAAACTAATCTCATGCTCAGCGTTCTTCCTTCAGAGTTCCATAATTTCATTCCACTTTGTCCATTCTTGTCAATTGTCAAGTCCTTTATTTATCTGCCAGATTGTCTGAATGCCTGTTCCCAAATCCATGTTTTCAATTTTCTCCTAAAGAAAAGGAAGGATGTCGCTGATCTAATTTCCCCGGGGAGTGAATTCCATAGCTGAGGGGCCACCACCGAGATGGCTCTGCTCCTCATCCCCGCCAATCTCACTTGTGATAGAACTATTGCCCAATCTTACTCCTTAATTTGGATTATAAAATATATGCCAATGTCCTAGTAGCAAGACTCAGAACTTTCTTAAAAGAATGGATAAAAGAAGAGCAATCCAGCTTCCTTCCACAAAGGCAAATGAAAGATAACAGCAGAACCATCATAAACATAATAGAATTCTATGAGAAAAATAACAAAGGATGTGCCTTACTCGCTATCGACGCTGAGAAGGCATTTGACAACATAAGCTGGGACTTCCTGACCGATTTATACAAGAACTGGGCATGGGATACCCCTTCACCAATGCAATAAAATTAATTTACAACAGATAAGAAGCTAAAATTATTATAAATGGCCAAACAACTAAAAATCCAGAATAAAGTTTAAAAATTTACCGATGACAGGAAAAGGGGAGGTCTGGGGCTTCCAGATTTAAGATTATACCATGAAGCGTGCGATCTTCAGTGAATACGAGACTGGAATAATCTCAATAAAGTAAAAGACCTGACACTAGATGGCCATGATCTACACAGTGGTTGGCACTCGTACATATGGTATGGGAAAAGAGTATTAGAGAAAAATTTTGGTAATCATTTTATTCGATCGTCCCTGATAAAAATTTGGGACAGGCACAAGAACAAATTTTATAATAATAAAAAACCCGTTATGGATATCCCCCTTAGAAGCAACACAAAGAAGGGAATTAGGATGGAGAACCTTTTAAAGAAACAAAACAACGATTATGAATTAAAATCCCAGGAGGAAATAAAAGATCTTTACAACAATATTTCATGGTTCCAGTATAGGCAACTAAGGGAAGCATTTAATAAGGATAAAAGATTGGATTTGATGAGGGAAACAAAGCGTGGGACAAGATAATGGCATCCAAAAATAAAGTAATTTCAAAAAATTATAAAATGCTCCTAACATGGTCAATGGAGAAAGAACAAATAAAAGACTCTATGGTAAAATGAGCAAAAAACATCAGCCACAACATTCAAATCTCACATTGGGAAGATATATGGAACAATAAACTAAAATATACTGACTCGTATGACCTAAGTGAAAACTGGTACAAGAAGATATACCGCTGGTACATCACCCCAAGCAAACTAGCGAAATGCTATAAGAACACCACAGACAAATGCTGGAAGTGCGGAACCCACGTGGAGACTTTTTTCTGCTCGTGATGGACTTGTAAGAAAGTGAATAAATTCTGGAAGTCAGTTCATGACTTAATACAAAAGATTATGAGGTTAAATATGGAATTGAAACCTGAGTACTTCCTTTTAGGAATAGTTGACTTTGACATGGAAAAAAGAATGGAAAGATTATTCAATTACTTGATCACAGCTGCCAGATTGGTATACACAAAAAACTGGAAAGGACAGAATCAAACAAGACTAGAGGACAGGCTAATGAAAATTACTGACATCAAGAACATAGTCATCCTTACCCAATAACTAAGATGCAAACAACAGAAAGCAGAAAAGATAGACTGGGATACAGTCGAAAACTTTATAAAAGAAAAGCTGCAGGAAGAAGCAGGAAGGGCAGGAAGCTGGGTGAAAGAAGACTGATCTAAGAAAAAGAACACAGAATTGCGAGGTTGGAATGAGGAAGTCACAATATCCTATTCTCTCCTACTCCCCCCCCCACCCTTTTTTAAAATTATTCTTTCTCTCAAAACTCCCACCTATCCTTTCCCTTACTATGATTATTCACTACCCAAGATGTATTTCTTTTTATTTTATATTGGAAATATTTATTTATTATTTATTTGCATTATTTCTATCCCGCCCATATCAGCTCAAAGGCGACTCAGAGCGGCAAATATCACACGGACACACTATACTGTAACCCCCAATCTCCCTTATCCCTATTCTCAATAAAAATATTTTTTTCAAGTGAACATGGGAACAGAAAATTCTTTAGGGTTTTGTTTGTGTGCTTTTATTTGAAGTCAGAGGAATAAAGAAATTATACCACTTATTTTCAGGCTACTTTGGTTTAGCTAAAAATGCAAGAGTGCTAGATTTCTATTTAGAGTAATACATTGATACATATTTTACAGAATACTTCAAAACTTAGTCATCACATACTTTTCCAATACTAAACTTTAATTGATATGGTTATCAAAAAATCATACCCTGCAAAATATGAATTATATAAAATTGTATGAACCTTCATGGCCTGTGTAAAGAAGTCTTTATCCCACCGAATGGCACCAAAAATGTAAAGACGTGGTGTTAATCCCACCAAATGGGACCACCAAAAATGTAAAGAAAGTTCCTAGACTGCTATTAAATTAAACTGCCACCAATATGTTTAGAGACGCTGGTCTTAAAGTCTCTGTTTATCCCTATTTGCGTTGTGAGGTAACTTTGGTAGAGTGGAATGCACCAAACATAAAATCAATGGAGGAGGCAGGTTTAAAATACAAAGAGAACAAGTTTATTATTAACAAAGCGTAATTGTTGCAATATTGAGATGTTGAACTTGGCACATGCTTGGTGGTTACAAAATGGCTTGGTTGAGATACATTCAGGCTTCTGATGTTACAATCTTATAAACTCCTTCTTCAGTGAAGTGCTTTATTATTTCAGTGTTCCCTAATGTGAATATTCACACTGTTTGTCCTATACCGGATCAAACCACTGATCTCCAGTCTTCCACTACTGGCGATCCTAAACCCCCTCTGTTAGATTCTTTTTAACTGAAGCAATCTAACGAGGTTTCTCCTTCAGCTCCCTTGCTGAAGAAATATTCACAAATAATAAGAACTAACTGAATTTACACTACTTCACACCACAGAGCCCTAACTGACTCTGCCCTCTTCTCAGGGTCTCATCCTCCTGACTAAACTACTTTCCCAGAGTCCTTTCCCGACTCTGCTACTCTCCCAGAGCCCTTAACTGGCTCTGCTCCTCTTCTCAGGGTCTCATCCTCCTGACTGAAAATTAACTGTCACTTTCAAACGTTTTTCTCCTTAAGCTCCGCCCACCTCCTCTGCTGCCTTGTCTCCATGGCAACCTATCTCTCACAGCTTAGGCCATGGCAACAAATGTAGAACACAAATACAGTTTAAACACAGTAATAAACACTTTATAATAAACATTTCTCTACAGCCTGCAAACAGCCAATAGGCCATTCCTTCAACCTTGCCTTCTCTTTTGCTTACTAACATCTGACTCTGGGAAGCAGACCAGCTATACAATGGAAGGAATTTACCTAATCTTCTTACTAAACATATTGCCTTGGGAGAATCAGCTGAGAGGGAAGTACCTAAATTCTCCAAACTCCCTGATATGATCAAGGCAGACCATATCAAAGCATTGGTGTTTTTTCCATTCACAAAACTACTTCACTTCATTTTTACTTATTCACAATTGTCCATGCATAAATTTATGTTTAATATCTTCTCCACAATCTCACACATTCAGCTGATCACCATCCCAGGTAAGTCAAGCAGACTGCAGTTCCCTTTCCTTTCCAAAAATGTAACCTGGAATGTCTGCCTAGTCCCACCTAATGTGTATATTCAATTCACCTAATTTCATCATAATAGGACTGGCAGAGAAGGGGGAAGCAGTCATGGCACATACAGGGAGCTTCCCACTCCCATAAACAAGATCCATCTTAATTTCATCAACTGAAACATCCTATCATTGAGAAATTTCTAATGAATTGAAAATAGACTTTAAAGTAGTTGCAAGGGGAATGTATTAATGTAGGATAAGGGTAGGTTTTTTGAGATATTAGTTTCACACCAAGTGGTGCTAGAAGTCATGGGTGATGGTTCACGGGTGGGAGGAGGGGATGCTGGGTTCGGGGGAATGGCATACCTGTATTATTTATATTTTTCTTTCTCGTATTCTTTATGTCACTAATTAAATAAAAACTTTTAATTAAAAAAATCCCATTTCCTTGACATGTTTCCTGGTGCTGTTGAGAAGTTTTCCCAGCTTCCCATTGACAAATGTTTTTAATGTTTATGTATGCATGTAATGAATTCATGTCCAGGCATTGAATGTTTACAGTATATATGCTGTGTTCCACCCTGAGTCCCCTTCAGGGTGAGAAGGGCGGAATAAAAATGTTTTAAACAAATAAATAAATAAATAAATATCCATTGATGAATATTATTAGCACACAGGTGGCAAGAAATGTTTCACCCATTGTACTGTTTATCACTCATAATTTCTCATTGTATTTACCACACCCCTTCCTTTGTGTGTACTCGAGCTGAACTAAGTCAATGAAGAACTCATTTACATGTTGCCACACTGCATTCCTGGAGTCTGCACCAATTTTGGGAGGATGGACTGAGACTTCAAACCAATGAATGACAGCTGTTTATTTTTCCTGCCACGGGGAAACACCAACCAGTGATGACATCAGGGGGATGACATCCGGAGCTCAGATTCTAGCTGTGCCATTTTTCAGCAAATCAGATGTTGGTGCAAGTATTCCAAATGGCTGTCATAAGTGAATAAATGTTATCTGTATTTCCCAGTGAGGCACATGAGATTTTTGGGAGTGCAGACGCTATCATGACATCCTTTTATCTGAAAGAATAAACCCCTATTCTTTTTGCATTCAAACTGGTTCGTGTCCTGATTTGATCACTGATGTAGCATGGTGCAGTGAGCTCTGAACCCACAGTCTTAGGAAATACTGAAATCACTCAACAACATGTTGCAATATATTCTGTAGCTGATTTTTCCTTCTATTATATAGTTGGCTGGAATTGAAAACATTGCCACAAAGATCCCTTACTCTCTCATTTTAAATGCATTTCTGTTTCTTTTAAAGCAAATCCCACTTACATCAATGGAACTCCCTCTCTGCCCTACATAAGATCTTTAGCATCATGGCATAAAACATTGCTAGCAGAAAATTAATTTGAACATCTATGATTTGGTTGTTTGTCACCTCTTGATTCATAGGTAAGAATTTAGACGTGCTAAAGTTATACACGTATTAAATATTTGAGGTTTTAACTCATTGTCATGGCAACTGTTCACATCAGAATACTATTTTCCTCCTCAAACTATTTTAGTATTATTAAATCCTTGGTAATCTTTGGTTCTTTGCTGTTTTATAAGCCCATGTGCATTTTGGTTTCTAATTTATGTTAAAAAAAATCTGATAAAAAGAGATGACTTATAGCACAATAAACAACACTATTGATTACTCCATAAAGCAGGTGGTCTCTTTTTTTGCGTCAAATAATTAAGTATAAAAGTATTCCATTATTAGAGTAGCTGGTTCTTCCCTTAAATTAGTTTATTCTTTATATTAAAAAGCAAATGGGACCCAACTTTCCCCCATCTATTATGTTCATTTTGCTAAAGACACGCAACAGGGGGAAAATACTCCAAACCAGACAGCTTGATAGCTATTACAAAAAAAACCTATGTTACCATGGTAATGAAACTGTCATTTGTTATATTCTACTCATTACACCATTAGAGGTAACCTTATAAAAAGAAAAAAAGGAAGTCCTTAAAATGTAGGAAGGGCACAGAAACATATATTTCTATAAAATTAGTATTAATGGTTAACATTTAAAAGATAGGCATAGCAACATCTAATGGCTTGGCATGTTCCCTTTACTTAAGAAGTTTCTCTCATTCACCTGGAGTGCTTGCATGAATAAAAACAGTGCCCATAAGAACAAATCCATGAAAGCCCAGAGCTAGTCTCATTAAAAACAATGCAAGTCTGGCATAACTCCACTGATTTCAAATATGCCATGCTTATAAATATGTACACAGGGGAAAAATCTGAACATTAATGCAAAAGCATGCCCAATCTAGCACCAGCTGAGGTGAAATGTATTGGAAACTCTCTCATTGAGATCAATAGGAACAGTAGGGACTTGGTTGCATATTGAATTAATTAATGGGCTAATGGGCACAATTTATAAATTGAATTAAAGAATTCTGAATTCTTTCTTTCTACAAAGAAAAGATGATAGACTAAAATTAATATAAGATGTTTCATGATGAAAGCCAAGAGGGAAAAAATCCTAACGGTTCATTCACCTTGGAAAGCATCAGTCAAGGTCTCATGCTTTCATTGTTCTGTGCAATTGGTGAGTCATGCCATTCAAAATCTTTATTATGCTGCTGACACACATCAATCAAATGCAAGCTAAGATGACATTTGATTACTCATGAGATGCCAATTTCATGCCCTGTATGAACTTAACTTCACCATATCTTTTTCCTCCTCCTCCTTTTTCCTTCTACTTCTTTTTACTCATAACGAGAAGGGTATTCAACCAGCAGAAATAATGTAATGCACATCTTTAGTTAGAAAAATTGCAGATGAATGGTCCATAATAGTTATGAAGGATCTCTGCCTATTAATATAGCTATGTAACCAGTTACAATCATGACTCCATATGGAACCACAGGATTTGCAGTCTGGTGAGTTACTAAACATTTTCCACAAGAGAGGTCTAGACAAGCTGACTAGATGACAAGAGGACTAGACCTCTTTATATTATATAGAACACCTATGAAACAATCAAACAGTGTCTCCCTTAGTAAGTAACTTCATAGAATCATAGAATCATAGAGTTGGAAGAGACCTCATGGGCCATCCAATCCAACCCACTTCCAAGAAGCAGGAAAATAGCATTCAAAGCACCCCCGACAAATGACCATCCAACCTCTGTTTAAAACCTCTAAAGAAGAAGCTTCAACCACACTCCATGGCAGAGTTCCACTGCTGAACAGCTCTCACTGTGAGGTAGTTCTTCCTAATGTTCAGGTGGGATCTTCTTTCCAGTAATTTGAAGCCATTGTTCCGCTTCCTAATCTCCAGGGAAGCAGAAAACAAGCCTGCTACCTCCTCCCTTTTACTTCCCCTCACATATTTATACATGGCTATCATGTCTCCTCTCAGCCTTCTCTTCTGCAGGTTAAACATGCCAGGTCTTTAAGCTGCTCCTCATAGGCTTTGTTTCCCAGACTTAGTCACCCTTCTTTGGACACATTACAGCTTGTCAACATCTCACTTCAATTCCGTCGCCCAGAATTGGACACAGTATTCCAGATGTGGTCTGAAAAAGGCAGAATAGAGAGGTAGCATGACTTTCCTGGATCTAGACACCATACTCCTGTTTATGCAGGTCAAAATCCCATTGGCTTTTTAAACTGCCGCATGACATTGTTGGCTCATGTTTAACTTGTTATCCACGAGGACTCAAAGATCTTTTTCACATGTACTGCTGTTGAGCCAGGCATCCCTCATTCTGAATCTTTGCATTTCATTTTTTCTGCCTAAGTGGAGTATCCTGGATTTGTCGCTGTTGAACTACATTTTGTTTTTTCAGCTCATCTCTCTAATCTGTTAAGATCGTTTTGAATTCTGCTCCTGTCTTCTGGAGTATTGCCCATCCCTTCCAATTTGGTGTCATCTGCAAACTTGATGATCATGCCTTCTAACCCTTAATCTAAGTCATTAATACAGATGTTGAACAGGACCAAGCCCAGGACGGATCCCTGCTGCACTCCACTCATCACTTCTTTCCAGGATGAGGAGGAAGCATTGGAGAGCACCCTCTGGGTTCGTCCACTTAACAATTACAGATCCACCTAACCTTGGTTTTGCCTAGGCCACATTTGACTAGTTTGTTTGCCAGAAGTTCATGGGGGATATTGTTCAAGGACTTACTGAAATCCAGATATACTACATTCTCTGCATCTATCCAGCTTGTAACTCTATCAAAAAAGAGATCAGATTAATCCAGCATGACTTGTTTTTGATAAATCCATGTTGACTATTAGCAATGACTGCATTTGTTTTTAAGTATTTGCAGACCACTTCCTTAACAATCTTTTCCAGAATATTGCCTGGTATTGATGTGAGGCTGACCGGACAGTAATTGTTTGGATCATCCTTTTTTCCCTTCTTGAAGATTGGGACCACATTTGTCCTCCTCCAATCTACTGGGACTTGTTCCATTCTCCAAGTACTCTCCAAGATTATTGCCAGTGGTTCCGAAATGACTTCCACTAGTTTCTTCAATACTCTTGGATGTAATTGATCGGGCCCTGTTGAGTTGAATTCATTTAGAGTGGCCAGGTACTCCTGGACAACTTATTTCCCTGTTTGGGGTTGAATTTCCCCAATCCTTCATCTATTCCATGTTGGTGAGGTTGAGGACGGCTTTCTTTTTGTCAGAAGACTGAGGCAAAGAAGGCATTAAGTAGTTCTGCCTTTTCCCTATCCCCTGCCAGCAATTTCCCATCTTCTCATACAGGCCCTATTGCTGCCTTGTTCTTTCATAGAATACCACCATATTGTAACATACCTCAGATTAGGGCTCTAGAAAAAGTTAAGAATATTGATAACATAATTGTTAAAGAAAGATTTATACTGATCTTGAACACATCCAACTCCAGTATATTTCCTCAGTTCTTTAACAGTATTTTTTCTTTTCAACCAAGTAACATCAATAAATCCTTAAATGCTAATTTTTCCCCCACCCCACCATCTGCTAACAACATAAAAAACCCTTGAGCCTAGTTCACGTGTTCCTTTCTGACCAACAAATGGAATGAGA
Organism: Anolis sagrei; assembly: GCF_037176765.1. NCBI lineage: Eukaryota > Metazoa > Chordata > Lepidosauria > Squamata > Anolidae > Anolis > Anolis sagrei. The sequence continues at coordinate 272,589,427 of NC_090021.1, read as the reverse complement.
TTCTCTGCTTCAGAAATGTCTGTGGTTAAATTTCAAATGTGTATGTACAGGCCCTAGGTGGTGTACGGAGATCAAAATATTTTTTTCCTTTTGCATATCATTATGCATGCTTTATCATACAATTATGTGGGGTTCTTTTTACTTTTCTGTTTTTATATAGCCCCTGAAGAAGGTTATACAGTACATATGCATGTACATATACATATGGGCTGGAATGCATTGGACACACAAAATATCACCAGGCATGATTTACAGATCATCCTCAGTCTTTTTCTTGCAGTAGTGGGCTCTGCTAAAGTGTATCCTTTTCAGCTTTTGACAATCTGCACATAATGGCTGTAGTGCTTCTTTGTCTTAATGTGCATTGTCTTATGAATCCAGCAGAATCTGAAACATAAAGAAATTCACCAGATTTATTCTGACACTTTGTATTCTTAAAAATGGGAAGTCATCCACCTATCATTCCACTGACAGTGATACACTTAGAGCCCTTTCTCCAGTGCATTAAAAAGCTCCAGATGCAACACATTTGCATAAACATGCAATGATTATAAATGATGTTACTTCTTGATTTATATGCAATTGACTATATGACAAAGTTGCTAAACACATTCAATTTATGGAAAGCAGTTTTAAAATACATTTGTTTCAGCCTAGTTGACTATACAGTTATAACATTTGAGAAAATAGAAATTAACTTGGAAAATAAATACCTGTTAGAGAAGAATCTATCCTTTACCTTTAAGTTATTACTGATATTTTAGGGCAAGTGACATTTGAAATTGTGCCAGATGTTCCTCCTCAGCAAAACTATTTGATGAATCTTGAAACCACAGCATAGTGCTATAGAACTGGAAGGGTCTTCTCAGTCATCTAGTCTAACCCTTTGCTTGATAAGGAAAATCCAAAAATAGAACAATCACAAGATAAGTGGCCATATATAATGGCTACATTCTGGTTACAATAGCTGGATAATGTGTACATTATTTGTACTTCAACTACTAGAATTATTCATCCAGTGTCCATATTGGATGTAGGAGAAAGGACATTATATTTTCACAAATCTATGGTAAGAGCATATCTGTCCCTCAGGAAATTGATTACATAATTGAATTTAACAGTGGATTTTGCAGAATTAACTAAAGTTATGCTTTCATGATACCTAGGATTTGTTGTGAGAAGAAACACAAGAACCTCTGCTATCATATCATATCTAAAATTGAGACTTTTATAACTATACAGAAGCCTTTCAGAGAAATAACATACACAAAAAAATGCATTTTGAAATGCAAGTGGCAACCCTGGTGGCTGTTGTAGAGGCGTCAGGGAGTCTTGATTGTCCAACAGTAGCAAATCATTAGGTGACCATATTTACCATCTCCTTCTATTCTCCTCATCAGTCACCAATCACTTTGTGTCCCAAATGGTTCGGGCCCAGGCTATTGGAAAAGCCGCATCTCCACATACAAACCAACACAAGCACTGTATACTGCGGAGGAGACCCTGCTCTTGGTCTCGGTGGGAACAAGAGAGGAGCCTTCTCCATGATCGCTCCCCGCCTCTGGAACCCCCTCCGTAAAGAACTAAAAATGGCTGTGTGAAGAGGTCCAGCATCCCCCACAGGCAGGGGAACATCAAAAGCATGGTCATCCATTCTGTTGGTTTGCTTATGATAAACAAGTCTCAGGGAGCCGTTTGAAATTCTCTTAGCAACTCCTTTATTTCAAGCACGCCAGGAGCTCAAGTCCAGTGGAGGCCCTTGTTCCTCTCCCACTCTCCCTCTTATCTCCATTTCTTCACTTCCCCTCTCCCTCCTTTCCATTACTTCACATGTGTCTCGGTGCTTGCTTTGATTCAGCATCCTTGGATCTTGCTTCTTTCTAACTCCAGGGTGGGAAGCCCCAATGTCTCCCCTTTAGAGTCCCCCCTCTCTTCTCCTTTTAAAAACCCACCTATGCACTGTAGCTTACAAAGAGGAGGACTAATACATCTTTATATATATCCTCGCCTAGTTGTTGGACATTGATCTTTGCCTGGTAGTAGTTGTATACCATCTTAGTAGTATACAACTACTACTTGGGGGGGGGGGACAACTGCCTTGTGAACAGTACTTTACCACTAATGTCAGGGAACCGCCAGAAGGCTAAATGGAGGGCTGCACAAACACAACAATGACCAAATACCGAAAGCACAATAATCTCAAATAAACAGCTCAGGGGAAGATCTTGGGGGCTCACATGTCTTTACACTAATGCACAGAGCATGGGAAATAAACAAGATGAACTCCAACTTTTAGCACAACACCACAAATATGATGTCATAGGCATCACTGAAACCTGGTGGGATGACTCCTATCGCTGGAATGTAGACATGGAGGGCTATGACCTCTTTCACAGAAACCGAACAAAGGGGAGAGGAGGCGGAGTAGCCTTATACGTCAAAAAATATTACGCTGCAGAAGAGATGCAAGACAGCAAACCGGGAAATCAGCTTGAAAGCATTTGGATAAGAATCAAGGGAACTGGGACTCAAAAAGATGTCATTGTAGGCATCTACTACAAACCTCCAAGCCAGGAGGAAGAACTTGATGAAGTCTTCTGCCAACAGTTGACCAACCAGGCACAGAGAAGAGATGTAGTAGTCATAGGCGATTTCAACTATCCTGATATTTGCTGGAAAACAAACTCAGCCAAGAGTACAAAGTCCAACAAATTCCTTGCTTGCCTTGCAGACAATTTCATGGTCCAGAAGGTAGAAGAGGCAACAAGGGGGTCGGCTACTCTTGATCTCATGCTAACAAATGCAGAGGACCTGATCGATGTGGTAGAAGTGGTTGGATCTTTAGGGGCAAGTGACCATGTGCTCCTGCAATTTGAGGTACAAAGGGAGGCCGAAACTAAGACAAGTCAAACCCACATTTTGGACTTTAGGAGAGCTGATTTCCGAAAAATGAAGGAAACACTTAGCAGCATTCCGTGGACACAGATACTAAAAGACAAGGGAGTTATGGATGGATGGGAGTTTCTGAAAAGAGTGAAATATTCAAGGCACAATTTCAAACAGTGCCAACAAAGAGAAAAAATAGGACAAGTGCAAAGAATGGATGTCCAAACTTCTAACTGTTCCAAGACACAAAAGAGACATGCACAAGAAGTGGAAAAAGGGAGAAATCACCAAAGAAGAATTCAAACAAATAGCCAACTCCTGTAGGGAAAAGGTCCACAAGGTTAAAGGATAAAACGGGCTCAGGCTTGCCAGGGACATTAAAAACAATAAAAAAAGGCTTCTTTTCTTATATCAGTAGAAAAAGGAAGAACAAGGAGGCAATAGAGCCTCTTCGAGGAGAAGATGAGGCAATGCTGACAGGAGATAGGGAAAAGACAGAACTACTTAATGCCTTCTTTGCCTCGGTCTTCTCACAAAAAGAAAGTCAACCTCAGCAAAATGGAGTGGACCAAACAATTACTGCCCAGTCAGCCTCACATCGATACCAGGCAAGATTCTGGAAAAGATTGTTAAGGAAGTGGTCTGAAAACACTTAGAAACAAATGCGGTCATCGCTAATAGTCAACATGGATTTATCAGAAACAAGTCATGCCAGACTAATCTGATCTCTTTTTTCGATAGAGTTACAAGCTGGGTAGATGCGGGGAATGCCGTGGTTGTAGCGTACCTGGATTTCAGTAAGGCCTTCGACAAGGTCCCCCATGACCTTATGGCAAGGAATCTAGTCCAATGTGGGCTAGGCAAAACTATGGTGAGGTGGATCTGTAATTGGTTAAATGGCTGAACCCAGAGGGTGCTCACCAATGCTTTCTCTTCATCTTGGAAAGAAGTGACGTGCAGAGTGCTGCAGGGTTCCGTCCTGGGCCCAGTCCTGTTCAACATCTTTATTAATGACTTAGATGATAGGTTAGAAGGCATGATCATCAAATTTACAGACGACACCAAATTGGGAGGGGTAGCCAATAGGGCTGGACGGTTTCGTTCGTTAATTTCGTAATTCGTTATTGATTCGTATTTAAATTAGCTTACGATCCGATATTGAGCCATGCAGGAACAACTAAAAATCGAAACGAAGTTTTCAATTTATTTCGTAATTGTTTCGTAATTGGTTCGAAATCGTTTCGTTATTATTTCGGTATGTCTGATGCAAGTTTTATAGTTGTTGTTTGTTTTATCAGTGATAAAAAAATAAATTATCACACCAACAGTCAACAACAGAGGGAGAGGGAAGCTTCAGAAGTTCCCCTTGTCCCATTTGGAGGTTTTTTTAGCATATTGCGCAATCGCGCCCACCATTAACGAATCAATTCGTAATTGTTTCGTAATTTACAAAATTTCGTATATTTCGAACTTTTTTAAAAGAAAAAAATTTCGGAATTCTTTTAAAAAACGAAACGCAAAAAAACACTAAAAACGAATCGAGTTTAGAAACAAATTTTTCCATGGTTACCCAGCCCTAATAGCCAATACTCTAGAGGACAGGAGCAGAATTCAAAACGATCTTGGCAGATTAGAGCAGGGGTCCTCAAACCTTTTAAACAGAGGGCCAGGTCACGCTCCCTCAAACTGTTGGAGGACCGGATTATAATTTGAAAAAACAATGAGTGAATTGCTATGCACACTGCACATATCTTATTTGGAGTGCAAAAACACTTAAAAACAATACAATAATTAAAATGAAGAACAATTTTAACACATATAAACTTATTAGCATTTCAATGGGAAGTGTGGGCCTGCTTTTGGCTGATGAGATAGGATTGTTGTTGTTATTGTTGTTGTGTGCTTTCAAGTCATTTCAGACTTAGGCAGACCCTGAGCAAGGGCTGGGTAAATGACCTTGGAGGGCCGTATCCGGCTCCCGGCCTTAGTTTGAGGACCCCTGGATTAGAGAGATGGGCCAAAACTAACAAAATGTAGTCCAACAGGGACAAATGCAAGATACTCCACTTAGACAGAAAAAACAAAATACAAAGACAAAGAATGGGGGATGCCTGGCTTCAGAGCAGTATGTGTGAAAAAGATCTTGGAGTCGTTGTGGACAACAAGTTAAACATGAGCCAACAATGTGATGTGGTGGCAAAAAAAAAAAAGCCAGTGGGATTTTGGCCTGTATCAATAGGAGCATAGTGTCTAGATCTAGGGAAGTAATGCTACCCCTCTATTCTGCCTTGGTTAGACCACACCTGGAATATTGTTTCCAATTCTGGGCACCACAATTGAAGAGAGATGTTGACAAGCTGGAATTTGTCCAGAGGAGGGCGACTAAAATGATCAAGGGTCTGGAGAACAAGCCCTATGAGGAGTGGCTTGAGGAGATGGGCATGTTTAGCCTGAAGAAGAGAAGGCTGAGAGGAGATATGATAGCCATGTATAAATATGTGAGAGGAAGTCACAGGGAGGAGGGAGCAGGCTTGTTTTCTGCTTCCCTGGAGACTAGGACGTGGAACAATGCCTTCAAACTACATGAAAGGAGATTCCATCTGAACACGAGGAAGAACTCCCTGACTGTGAGAGCCATTCAGCAGTGGAAATCTCTGCCCCCGAGTGTGGTGGAGGCTCCTTCTTTGGAGGTTTTTAAACAGAGGCTAGATGGCCATCTGTCAGGGGTGGTTTGAATGCAATATTTCTGCTTCTTGGCAGGGGGTTGGACTGGATGGCCCATGAGGTCTCTTCCAACTCTATGATTCTATGATTCTATGATTAGCTGCAATGTTTTTAGTCTAATTTGAAGTGTTTTTAAGAATTTACTATGTTGTAAATGTTTGAGATGAATTATGTTTATTCAAGTTTGTTATTTTAATATTTTTAATTGAGATTGTTTTATCCACTATTTTGATTTTTTATTTGCTGTTTTTTGGCATTGAATGTTTGCTACAATGTTGTTTTTGCTGGAAACCGCCCTGAGATCTCTCAGGGAGATAGGGCAGTTTATAAAAATGTTGTTGTTGTTGTTGTTGTTGTTGTTGTTGTTGTTGTTATTATTATTATTATTATTATTATTATTATTATTATTATTGAGTAACATTGGCTGGGTGTCCGAGAGGAAGAGGGGAAGGAGGAATTGCCCCTTCCCTCTCTTTTCCGATCACTCCAGGCAATGAGTAATTGGCACTAGGCATATTGTGCTTGTTAACTATTGCAACAAGATGAAGTGCAGGATTGTGAGTGTCATTCCATGTTGGCGGGCTACCTGAGCCAGGGGAACACAGGATGACCATGCAAACAGCCATGACTGATGTCAGTCTCAGAACCAGTCCAACTGTTTACTTGAGCCTAAAGTTGCAATTTGTTTTAGATTCTGGGGGAGAATTTGGACCAAGCCGGGATGTTGCTTAATGTGGTTCAAGCTGTGAAGCAGCTTTGGCCCATATTAACCGAAATGAGCTCCATGCATAGCTTAGCTTCCATGGAGATGGTTCACCGTCTCTTCATGTTAAGTGGTCATTTAGATGTGCCCTGAGATATGTGAAACCAAACAAATAAGAAAACATGCTTTATACAATGGGAAGAATGTGTAAATTAAGTAAAGATTTGCTGGGGGGGGGGGGAGAAGCATTAACATGTTTGCCAATATAACTCAATTAATGAAGATGTGTTACTGGGCATTACTTCTTTTTATTTTTTAAAAAATCATATAACATGGAAAGAGTAGCAAGAGGTATATATAACCTGTACCACCAAAAAGATTAATTCAACATGTTTCAGCCAACATTTTATGCATTTTTTTTAAAAAAAAATGTATGTGAGGAATAGAGCAACCATGCTTTGTTTATTTGCAGAAGTAAATAAAATATTTCAAATGTCTTGAGATGAATGCTTTTAAAAAGAAATGCAGCCAGGGATGACATTTCTTTCACTAGTTTTCCCTTTTATTATGATTTTTATTTGATGGCTAAACTTATAGCTCTATGCTGAGAGGATCTAGTCGGCAGGTTTATCTGCTCTCCCTTTTCCTCTTAGTTTTGCTATTTACACATGTTTAATGGAAATTCTAGAAACAGTTGCTGTTTAACCTGCCTGTTGCAGGAATGGACAAACAGCTATAGTAAGATTACAATAAAAGCTACAATAAAATTTAGCTTTTTTCCAAATTCAGTCTTTTTAATTGTAATGTGTTTCTCCAGCCCTCTTGTCACATGATGACATGTGATAAGTACAAGCTACAGATGCTACTATCCTGCTGTAATTGAGATTTACCAGCCTTGTTTGATAAAGTCTTTCAGTTAACTCTTTGTTCTCAATTGCATGCCTTATGCAGCACCCTAATGAGAGATAGATGGATGATAGGTGATAGATAGATAACATATAGATTCAGCATCATACATTTCCCTATATATACACCTATTGGTTTAAACATTATACACACACACACTGTAATAGATTCTAACCTTTGCCGGCTAGGCCGAAGCCTGAGAGTCAGTGGGCTGGGTCTCCATCTTGGTAGGGCAGCTTAGAAATAGCTGACATCTTAGTATAGGCAAGGAGGCAAGGGGAGGAGTCAGCCAACTCCTGATTGGTTTAAGCACCAAGGGGAGGAGTTGGGTGAGAGTGAAAAAGGCTGTCACTTCTGACAGGAGAGAGAGAAGGGTTCTGACAGAACAGAGAGAGGGATTCTAAGAGAGACAGGGAAAGATTCCAACAGAGCAGGGGGTAGGATTTCAACAGAGAAGAAGTATTATAGGCAGGGAGAAGGAAGCTTTTGAGTGAGTTGATCTGATAGGGAATAAAGAAAGGGACAAGGGCTTCAGTAAAGCTTGACTAGAAGAGCCAGTGAGAAGACTTGTCAGTTTGTATTTAGAAGAGAATACAAGTAGGCTTATTGTCCTATAGTGGAGAGGAAACTAGAGGAAGTCTGGTTACACTGTAAGACAGTCAGGGTGACTGATCTTAGAAACACACTGTTTCAGAGGGTTGAATAGTGTGAAGAAGATAACTCACTTCAAATAAAAGCTACTCTTTCTGTAGAAACTAGGGCTGGGCGGTTTCGTTTCGTTAATTCGTAATTCGTTAATAATTCGTTATTTTTTTCAATTACAAAACGATAACGAACCATTCTGGAGCAATTTTTTTTAAAAACGAATTTTTAAAGACGTTTTGCAAATGCTTCGTATTTCGTTATTGTATTCGTTTCGTTATTGTTCTGAGGTCGTTTCGTTATTATTTCCGCATGTCTGGGGCAAGTTTTTTGTTTAATTAGTGAAAAAAAATTATAATATCACACCAACAGTCAACAACAGAGGGAGAGGGAAGCTTCAGAAGTTTTTGGAGGTTTTTTAGCGTATTTCGCGGTCGCGTCCGCCATTAACGAATCGATTCGTTATTGTTTCGGAAATCGATTCGTTAATGTTTTGTAATTTTTTTCACATTTACGAAATTTCGTAAATACCGAACTTTTTTAAGGGAAAATTTTGTAATTATTTTAAATATCGAAAAAAACAAACAAACCCCCAAATACAAATCGATTTTAAAAACAAATTTTTCCGTTGTTACCCAGGCCTAGTAGAAACCTTATGTCTAGTAAGCCTGAGCCTCAGTAACAAAAATACGCGTGTGTACCTCTCATTTTATGAGTTGTCATCTTCTTAAAGTTCAATAAACCTGTTATTAGTTCATCGTTAACTTGTCTCTGCCTCGGTCTGTCATACTTAGTGAAACCAGGTCAGCCTAAACATCTTTATAGGTCAGTCAGCAAGCAAAGGAGCCCAAAAGGAAGAACCAGAAGCCTAGGCCCATATTACCTCAAATACATTCACACCTTGTTTCCTCAAACAGTAAAATTGAGGTGGTGGCGGCAAAAATCTACCAGTAGCATTGGTCTCTTACATCATTAGCCATTCCCTCACTCACATCCCTGTCACACAGGTGCATTAAGGGACACCTCGGCGCGCGTTCTTGTTTACACACACACACACACACATTTCATGTTTTGCATATTGACACTGCCATTTGCACCATGACATATGTCCATTCTTAAATATTTGAAGCAGTCCTCAGTTATCTTCTGGTTTCTTTCATCTTCAGTAATACAATTCTATTACAAGAAAAAAAGAAAAAGAAAGAGCAAAAGATGATCTTGGATATATAAAAAATGGTTTGCATTTGAAAAAAAAAATCTTGAGATGTGAATTATTCAACTAGGTAAATGGTGGTGGGGAGAGAAAATCATTTGCTCTTTTCTTGTGCTCTTGCATGACAATATCTTTAGATTTACTGCCCACGTTGAGTAAGAGACACATGTGGGAGCTATGACAAGTGTGAATGTGTGTATTTCTGCAGCTTACATCACATTCTCTACCCTCATCTTCCAGTTAATGTGGAGGAGGTGATTGAGTTTTTAAATGGATTAGCCCACTATTTATTTTATGCAATCTATATGAAAAATATCTCAATTACAAAACATATTTTTATATCTAAAGCTTTACTGTCATGAAAATATACAGCAATTTGGATTTGAAAGTTTTATTTCTAATTTATTTTAATCCTATCTGAACAGATAATATGGGGTGTTAATTAACAGAATCCATGGGAGATTCAGTTGGTTTTCAGCACTAATGAACAACTATGGAATGGTAAAAGCAGTGGTGTAGTCAAGATTAATTTGTCAAGGATAAGGGAGTAGAACCTTTTGCTTAGCAAGGATGATGATGTCATCTGTCACTCTCCACCACCACCAATATGAGTTCAAAGCCCCTTCCACATTTTATATAATGTGGTGTATAAAAACCACACTGAACTGGATTATATAGCAGTGTGGACTCCGATAATCCAGTTCAAAGCAGATATTGTAGATTATCTGCCTTGATATTCTAGGTTATATGGCTGTGTGGACAGGCCCTAAGTGTAAGTCTCACAGTGGTAAGGGAAATGAAATTTTCCCAGAAAGGTTGCATAGTTTACAGCCATCTCTGATTTATCTGCTTGAGGTGTCTTAAGTCTTGAATGGTCATCTTTGCATTTACAAAAGAGCAGATAAGATAAATTGCTAGAACTCATTGGTTGATATGGATTAAAACCATTGCTTCTGTTCCTGTATTTATCTTGGGGACATGGCTATAATGATTGTTATAGCAAGCACACACACTTCAAAATTTATCACCATCATCCCACTGAGTGTAAATGTAATGAGAAACCTGATTCCATGAAGGAAACACTTTACCTAGCCTATTACTTGGGCTACTATTATCTATTATTATATATCATTCACTGCCAAAATACTACATTGCTGTATTAAATCACGGAAATGGGATTTAGGAAGGATTCAATGCATGGACAAGGCTTTCCTTCCTTCCTGCCTATCTACCTTCCTTCCTTCTTTCATTCTCATTTCTTCTTTACATGTTTATATTCCAGCCTACATTGGAGGATCTCAGGGCAGTATAGAGTACAACCATATTAGATCACATCTTAATAGTAATTATTCTGAAAGGCTAAAACCACAACTACACCAAGTATTCCTTAAAATAGAACAATGTAATGCCTGCTGAAAGAATTGAAAATACTGGCAATTACTGTATATTTAAATTAGATGAACTCAACTAGTTCCCAAATACTTTATTTGTTTCTTTATTTAGGAAAGATACAAGCTTTGTCTTGACATTGGAATGACAATAGATCTTGCTGAAGGAGGGATTCCATAACTAGAATGCCACATCAGATAAGAACCTAGCCCGTTTTTAATAGTAGTATGCAGAGAAAAAGTCCTCCAACCTATCTGAGAAGGCATATATGAGGGGAGGCATTTCAAGCTATCCCACATAATGATGGTCTGGTCACTATTCACTTTCTTTAACAAGGAATTAGAGAACATAGCTTATTGAACATATAACGGCATATGACACAGTTCTAATGCTGTAGATAAGCCTTTAAACAGTTTGGCAAGCTGCTTAGTTTTGCTTAGCTGCCCTTTTCCACACCCCTTTCAGATTCAGACACTACTTGCACTGCATGGGCTCATAGCATACCAAGATACATTTGGCCAACTTAGAACACCCCTTCCTCAGTTGTATTAGTTACTGGGATAAATGAGAGATATTTTCATTATCTGATCACGTAGAAAGGAGACTAGAATTGGCTGATGACACACAGGCTGCATTACTGCCTGACATTCCCCAGACCATTAATCTACAACCTGCTGTGTTAGGCCCGTAGCCAGGATTTCGATTTGTGGGGGGCTGAGTTTGTTTCGGGGGGGGGGGGGGGCTGAGTCTGAGTGAAAGAGGGTCTACCCTAGCAAACCTTTTGTATCGTTACCCCAATACCCCCATGCGTATGGGATATATTGAGCATGGTGATCAGATCATGATATGAATAAACATAATAGTTTAAATAATGCACCAGTAAGGCCTTTTCACGAACTACCATGAGAATTGGGGGGGGGGCAGGCTGAAGCCCCCCAAGCCCGCCCTCCCCCCCCCGGCTCCATGCGTATGCTGTGTGCTCTAGTCCTCATGACAGAACAACATGACCTGTAGATCTTGCCATTTTCCATTGGAAATAACACCATTGTTTTTTTTTAATATTCAGCAATGTTTTACTGTGTTTCATCATTATGACCTTTAAGTTGCATATAGAGAGTAATTTAAAAACATCTTAACTTCCAGGTCACCAACAATTCATCTTCCACCATTCAGAGAGAACCTCTTATAGAGAGGATCTCTTACTAATACAAACCAATCTAGTTTTAACAATCTGCCATCCTATGGAATGAGTCATTTGCATGAGTAAGCACACACCCACAAAGTGGGTGAAAGCCTCAGAATGGCACATGCTATTATTAATAGAACCAGGATAGTTATATATACTTGCTAGTCACTGCAAGTGTAAGCCAAGCTTATGTTCCAGTGGCTAAATGTTTATGGCTTGTTTCCAGAAATGGGAGACCCTAATTCAAGTTTTCTCCTTTCTTTCTTATTACTAGATTTGATGTTTTCGTTTAATGTTGGCTTTGCCTTTGCCCAGATAGTTTGAGTTTATTGTTTTGTAGAATTTGGCCTTTATCTGCAGGACTATGTCACAAACAAAACCTTAATCTTGTATATACAATATAAAAACGTATTCTCCCCTACGAACCATCAAGATTACTAAGATCATCTGGAGAGGCCCTGCTCTCGGTCCCTGCCTCGCAAGCGCGCCTGGTGGGGACGAGGGACAGGGCCTTCTCGGTGGTGGCCCTGCGACTCTGGAACTCTCTCCCTCTGGAGGCCAGAACCGCCCCATCCATCCTAACATTTAGGAAACGGGTGAAGACGTGGCTGTGGAGTCAGGCCTTCGAGGAATGAGACAACACCATAGGACTCTGGATGGAAGTGGATATAGATCCATCTTAATAGGACGACTGACCATTGTAGTTTTATATTTAGTGTATTTTAAAGTTGATGTGTAATTTGTGATATATGATATTTTAATGAATGTATATGTTTTTATGGCTGTAAACCGGGCTGAGTCCCTCAACGAGGTTGAGAAGCTCGGTATACAAAACTGTGAAATAAATAATAATAAATAAATAAAAAGAAATACTGGACTCACATCAAATCCAGTCTACAGGATGCACAGGAACTTTAATTAATATTCCCATTTTTCTACCTTTAACCCAAGTCAGGAGATACTCTAGAATTCATAGAAAACTTCAGAGTATCCTGGGGGTTTGTGGCTGTGTGAAAAGCTAGATCAAGTCTTTTTGGCCCAATCCATGTTCAAATGGACACTGCTATGCAGAGAAAGGGAATGGTTCATCTCCATGTTGTTGATGCCAGTCTCTTCTTGTTACAAAGCTCCCTGCAAGCACCTGGCCGCTATGGTTGTGATTTCAGAGTCAGGGATCTGTGTGTCCAGCAAGAAGGGACACCACTCTACTGCATTACAGATTGAGTAGTTGCCCTATTCTGGGATCAGTAGATATAACCGCAATGGCCAGATACTCCCAGGGAGCTTTGTTGCTGGTGAGAAGAAACAACATGGGGAAAAAGGGGACAGGCCAATGTGGTTGGGTTTTATGGACATTTATGGTCCCGGATTTAGCAGTACATGCTGGATCTGGAGCAGCTCTGGGTTAGATATTTCTCAGAGTGACCTGCACTATGCAGACATGGCCATTATCTCACAACTAGATAGATCACTGATGTGAGCTTGGTAAGAAACAACAAGAAAAGAATAGGGATAGCCACCCCAGGGAAGTATGGAAAACTGAATAAAGAACTCCTCAGTCAAAGTGTTTGTATAGTTCCCCATGTGTATTTTTTCACTCGTGCTGCTGTTTCTTACCAGTGAAGAAGAGAGGAGACCCTAGAGAATAAATTTCCTCTCCCCGTGAAATGGGGAGAGAGAAAATGGTTTGTCTGCCTCCCACGAGGCAGGGATGGGTTCCAATGGAACCTTCCAGAGGACTAGGGGGCGTGGCCTGTTTGTACAAGCCAGCCCCCACCCAGGCTCATTCTGAGCCTGGAAGCTGGAGAGGGAGGACACAGTGACGACCAGGGAGAAGACAAGATTGAAGAAAAGGGAAGAAAGAAGAAAAGAGATGACTTGAGTGAAGGCAGACTAAAGAGGACTGAAGATTGGGAGAAGATCTGAGTGAAGAGAAGAGTGGAGTGAAGAACTCAAGAAAGAAGACCAGATGAAGCAGAAGGGAAAAAGAATACCTACAGGTCTGTGTCGGGGCCCTGTGGGGGTGGGCGGCACCCCCTCCTCCAGGAAGGCCTGTGGGTCGCTTCATCAGGGGTCTGGTTTCGCGCACCCACCCTCCCCTTCCGCTTCCTGCCTCTTCTTTCCTCATCCTTTGGCCAGGCCCGCTCGTGGAGGCTTAGGCCGGGCTCGGCCTTGGGTTGCCAGGTGGGCCTGGTGTGAGGTCATTACTGCAGTAGGTTTTTGTTTTATATGCCGGCTGGGCCCTCCTGATACCAGTTTCGGTTTGGTTGCACTTGATGGCGGCCATTTTAGGAGAAGAGGCGGCTGCCATTTTGGGCTAACCTCAAGCTGGGCCGGGTCGGGCATTTTGTCAGTGCAAGCAGCGGGCTGGTTGATGATTTAAATTCATTTTGCAAATGAATTGGAGCTCCTGCTATTAGATCCAGCTTCTAATAAAAATAAAATAAAATAAATAAAAAAATTAAAATTACGCCAGGAGGGGAGCTCCTGCTGTTAGATTCAGCTTCTGATAGCAAAAATAAAATAAAATAAAATAAATAAATTATGCCAGGAGGGGAGCTCCTGCTGTTAGATCCAGCTTCTGATAGCAAAAAAATTACGCCAGGAGGGGAGCTCCTGCTGTTAGATCCAGCTTCTGATAGCAAAAAAATGGGGGAGGATAAGAAAGAATTAGGTCTGAAAGGAGCTCCTGTTGTTACTTCCAGCTTCTGATAAAATAATTAATAAAATAAAGATATTATATATATATATATATATATATAGGGATATATATATATATATAGGGATATATATATATATATATATATATATATAGGGATATCTTTGCGATATGCAAATGTGAGTAGATAAATAGGCCCCATCAGTCAGCGACAGTTCATCAGGCAGACCACATGAGCATAGGGCTTGCTTAAGCCGAGTCAGGTTCATAGTCTGTTTACCATTGATAGGAGATCACAGGTGGGAAGTGAGCTTCTGAGGTTAGCTCCAGCTTGAACTGATGACATTTTAGAGGAGACCAGCATTCTTTGCTATATTTGATGGAGCAGCATCAATTTTTCCTTCAGGATGGCGCCGAAGAAGAACATGGGTGGCTCTAAGGGACAGGGGCCGGCCAAGAAGACGCCGGCGAAACGTCCCCCCTCCTCACGAGTCATCGTCGGAGGATGAGGGCGTTTCGGCCGAGGACATCGAGGCCTTAATGGCCAGAATGGAGAGGGGTTTGCTGGTGAGGGAGGCCAGGCCGCGCACGGCTCGACGGGCTAGTACTAAGCTAATCTTTAAGAGTTTGCTTTCTCGCATGTCTCCACTAGAGTCTGCTCGAAAAGCTGGGACTCAAGAAGGAGAGCGGGCCACCCAGCCGGAGTCCAACCAGCCAGACGGTGATTCCGGGGCTCAGGCTTTATCTCAGCCCCAGGCAATGGCTGTCCAAGCTCCAGCAGCGACTTCAACGATAACAACTGGGCCCATGGTGGCCCAAGCGGAACCGCAGAGCACTGCAACAGCTGGTCAAGTGCCGACAGCGAGGCCAGCCGCGACATCTACGCCCAAGCCGGCTAACCCAGTGCTGCCAGCACATCGGAGTCAACCTTCCGCGCCTGAAATCATGGTGTTGACCAACCCCTCTTCGCAACTTGCTGTCCCGGAGGGACCCTCCACATCTACAGGTAACAGCACCACACTGGTTTGGCCCTGGGGCCAAAATCAGATGCAAACTACATCACTTACTCACACGGATTCAGCACCGGCTGCACCTGGGGTTTCGGTCATTAAGGCCGTTTCCCATGACACTGCTGTGGCCCCAATATCCCTAGAAGTGGCTAGAACGGGGGAGGCCAACCAATTTTGTGGAACTGACAAATGGGTTCTGCCGATAATTTCTACGGCGGCCTCGGCCTCTCTAGGGGCCCATCTGTCTCAAAAAACCATTGATAAGATCCCCAGGAATTAATATATAGATAT
This sequence comes from Anolis sagrei, assembly GCF_037176765.1. NCBI lineage: Eukaryota > Metazoa > Chordata > Lepidosauria > Squamata > Anolidae > Anolis > Anolis sagrei. The sequence goes on along the minus strand of NC_090021.1, from coordinate 272,573,818 downwards.
TTTTTCCGTATACTTTAGAGAATTAGAGAAGAAGGAAAAAGAGGATCTGGATGAGGAATGCAAAGAAAAATTAAAGAAGAGGAGGGTGGAACAAAATTGGAAAAACTGGATAGCTTGCTACACCATTTATGCATCCTTGATAGTTGAGGCTCATCCATATAGGGCTGAGTCCCTGTTTAAATATCAAAATATAATTTACGGGGCATATGTTAATTACTCCGGTCAGGCGTGGCTGGTTTATGATAGCCGCTTTCATGCTGAGGCTGCCACGATGCCTAATAAGCGATGGGACCTCATTGATAGTCAGCTGTGGATGGAGGTAATGAATACAACCAGATCAGTCTCTGGTGAGAAGGCCGGTAGTCCAAAACACTAGGGGAGGTCAGTCCTTTCGGCAAGGAGGCCCAGCATAACAGCCTCAAAGACAAAAGCATATGTGCCGGGAATATGCGGCGCAGGGAGCTTGCTCCTGCAAGAACTGCAGATTTCAACACGCCTGTACAATATGCCAGGGTAACCACGCAGCTAAGACCTGTTATAAAGGAAAGCCCGCAAGATTTAATCCAAGGGACGCCCAGTTTAATAGAAAGAACCCTGCCCAGGCTAATGTCCAGAAAGGGCCCCAGCCCAGTCAAGGTGGGTCCTCTTAGTGGTTGGCTGGAAATATACCCTGACAGAGCTGAGGCAATTTATTTGCTTCGTGGCTTTATGGATGGTTTCCGGATTCCGGCCCTTGGGCCGCGTTCCCCCTGTTTATCTCCTAATTTGAAATCTGTTATAGGCTTGGAGGCAGTGGTCAAACAAAAAATAGATAAAGAGGTAAAGGAGGGCAGGGTTCTGGGACCATTTTCTGCACCCCCCACGCCTCAGTTTAGGTTTTCCCCATTGGGAATAGTGCCCAAAAAAGCCATCGGTGAATATCGCCTCATTCATCATTTGTCTTACCCCAGAGAGGGCTCTGTGAATGACGCCATTCCCGATGAGCAATGCTCAGTAAGCTACACATCTTTTGATTCAGCAGTGCGGTTGCTGCGTCGTTGTGCCTCTGGCTGAGGAAAAACGGAAGGTCCCCATACGGTTTTGACCTTTTTGGGGATAGAATTAGATACAGTTAATCAATTTTCCAGGCTACCAGCGGCAAAGGTTGAGGGTTTGATAGATAAGTTAGAACACTTTTTGTCACGGCAGAAGGCTACCTTACGGGAGTTTCAACAGATAATTGGCCATCTAAATTTTGCCTGTAAGGTAATAGCACCTGGCCGAGCGTTTCTTCGCAGACTTTGTGATGCTATCTCGGGTGTAGCCATGCCCCACCAGCACATTAGGATAATGCTAGCTATAAAGTCTGATTTGTTCATTTGGTTACAATTCCTTCGCCAATTTAATGGAGTTTCGTTTTGGCGACAGGAGATGATGGTTAAGAATGCTTTACAAGTCTCATCGGATGCTTCAGGCGCCATAGGGTTTGGAGTTTACTTTGAGGGACACTTTAGGCAGCATTATAAATTACCCGAGTCCATGCCGGTGCCTTATGAGCACTTGGCTCAGTTTTGTGTTTACCACAAAAGGAGAGGTTTGGCCCCACAATCCATCAAATCAAAGTTGTCAGCGCTCGCATATTGGTTTAAGGCCCAGGGCCTTAGCGATCCCACTGACGACTTTCGCATCCACAAAATTATAGCCGGATGGTCTAGGCAGTGCAGGCATCAAAAGGATGACCGGCAGCCCTTGACACCTACAATTTTTAAGGGACTTAGGCAAATATGGCCCTGTTTGTGCGCATCACTATATGAGCAGGCTTTGTTTCATGCAGCAGCATTGACGGCATTTTTTGCAGCCCTTCGTGTGAGTGAATTGGTGTCATTATCCAAGTCTGATACCTCACACCGCGCTCTGCTCGTTTCTGATGTTAAGGTTTTCCAAGATAAAATTGAAATCAAAATCAGAACCTCAAAAACAGATCAGGGGGCTAAAGGGTCAGGTGATCAGCCTGCTAAGATGCGGGGAAGAAGATTTGTGCCCAGTTTCAGCTATGGTGCAATTTACGGCACTCAGGGGCACGGAGGGAAGTTACCTGTTCCGTCATCAGGACGGAACACCGCTGACCAATTAATCAGTTTTGGACAGTTACAACCAAAGCACTGGACCTTCTGGGGATGGGACACCTTAAATTCGACACACACTCATTTAGGATTGGCGCGGCCTCATCAGCATCAGCAATGGGATATGAAGAGGAAAAAATTAAGGCCTTAGGCAGATGGAGGTCCAGCGCGTTTAAGAGTTACGTACGTCCAGTTTCATTATAGTTATTGTTATCATTGGTCACGTTGGGCTGGCACATAGATAGAGGGTCCTGGTGTGCGGACACAGTTTTGTCTTCTGGGCGGGAAGAGAAGCCCACAAGACTGCCTATGGCCATCATTTGGGTCTCGCGTCCATCGCAACTGTCGAATGGAGAGGCGTAAGAGGCCTGCGTTGTGAAAGAGGCCTGTGTTGGCATGGTTTGTGCCCCCCCCCCCTTGTTGTTTGATTCCAGGAACTTGCGACCTCCTGATGTGTTAGTGATCCACCTCGGTGGTAACGATTTGGGCCTGTTAACGGCAAAGGCGCTCTTTTTACAGGCATGTGCTGATATGCGGAAGATTTGGCGGGCATGGCCCCGTGTCCGCATCGCTTGGTCGGCCATTATACCATGTCGCAGGTGGTTGAGAGGAGGTGACGTGCGGAGGCTAGAGAGAGCCAGGAAACATGTGAATATGGCCATGCGAAGGTTCATGATCCGACAAAGGGGTCATTACATAGAGCACCCAGGCATCACACGAGACGACAAAAGGTTATACCGGGTTGATGGAGTAAAAGGGCTGGCGCATAGGAGAAGGGTCCTGGTGTGCAGACACAGTTTTGTCTTCTGGGCGGAAAGAGAGGCCCTTAAGACTGCTTATGGCCAGCATTTGGGTCTCGCTTCCATCACGACGGTCGAATGGAGAGGCGTGAGAGGCCTGCGTTGGTACGGTTTGTGCCCCTTGTTTAGTGCCAGGAACGGACCACCTCCTGATGTTTTAGTTATCCACCTCAGTGGTAACGACTTGGGCTTGTTGATGGGGAAAGCACTCTTCCTACAAGCACGTGCAGATATCCAAAAGATTTGGCGGGCATGGCCCCGTGTGCACATTGCATGGTCGGCCATTATTCCACGTCGCAGGTGGTTGGGAGGAGGCGACGTGCGGAGGCTTGAGAGAGCCAGAAAGAGAGTAAACAGGGCCATGCGAATGTTTATGATTCGTCAGAGAGGCTATTACATTGAGCACGTAGCCATCACTCGAGAGAATGAGAAATTGTATTGAGTGGACGGAGTGCACCTTTCCGAATTGAGCAACCAACAGTTTTTAGCAGATTTACAGCAAGGTATCCAGGGGGTGTTGGAGGAATTGGTGGGGGATGGGGGCGAAATAGACATTTGCCCCCAATCCGTGGCGTAAAATAGTTAGGGAAATCCTTTAGTCGGTGTGCACCTAAGGGACTCCCTTAAGGGGTGATAGGCCATTAAGTTAAACTCTCACCTACTGTTTAGTTAAAAGGTGAAGTGAAGTCAAATAGCCGTGAAATGAGAGGAGTCAGGCTGCAAGATCTTTAGAAGAGACTCCTCACTCATTTCCCTTGCTTGGTGGTCCGGGGTTATTATCAGGAAACCCAGGTGCTTCGCCCGAAAATTGTTGTCTTAAGATTGGGTAGTGATTCTACCTGGGTTTGTTATACCAGTTCCCAACACCCCTTTGAGTTAGGTTAAGCACTTAAATAAGTAACGTTAAATAAAAGTTGCCCAATTTGAACCCATTGACTTGGTTGTTGTGTCTTTATTCGTGAGTCTTTACTTCGGGGGTTGGCAGACAATAAATTTCCTCTCCCCGTGAAATGGGGAGAGAGAAAATGGTTTGTCTGCCTCCCACGAGGCAGGGATGGGTTCCAATGGAACCTTCCAGAGGACTAGGGGGCGTGGCCTGTTTGTACAAGCCAGCCCCCACCCAGGCTCATTCTGAGCCTGGAAGCTGCCCACCACCATGGAACTTTATGGAAGGGAGTTCTTCAGGAGGACCTCCTATTAACTATACCTAGCTGGGAAGCAATCCAATAAATTTCAATTGCTGCAGAGACTTGGATGCTTCATTCAGGGGTAGCTGAGGGAAGTGTCTAGAACTGACTCCTGCCACAGCAGATCCTGCACTGTGTATCTGCACTTACCTTTTCAGTTCACATGTGAAATCTAATTAAATAATTTATATAAAGTGTCCTGTTTTGGAAATGAATTTAATAGAGAGTAAAAACAGAACATCTAGAAGGCACAGCTGGCCAACTTCAAAAACAAGGCAGGTGGAATTGAACTTATGAAAAGTAAGCACGTAATGGTCCAACTGCAGGAGCAAAGATTGCAAGTAGCTTGATGGATTTATCTTCATTTTGGCTGCATTTTCAGAGTACATTAACTAATCAATGTTCACCTTTTAGTCTATTTACACAGTTTAAAGAACTTTGTCCCATGTACGTAACAGAAGTATGAAAGGTTTAGAAGCATGTTCAGAAGTTATTCAAGTTTAAAGATAAATTTAGGGCAGTGGATGAAAAGAACATATGGAAGGTATTTTTCCCTCCAACATATGTTGTCTTTGTTGGTTTTTTAAAAGAGCAAACTGAAAAAGTAAAAAAAATCAAAGTGACAAAAGAAAGAAATACAGCAAAAAAAAATCAGTAAAGGGCAATTTAGAGTGTTATTTTTCTCTCTAGCTGTAATGAGGAGAAGCACATTCTTTCTGTACTGCACTATGTGTTCATTGAACCCTCTCTTGCCTTTAGACAGCAAACTACTTGAGGTGGGAACATGTTGCTTGTTACAGTTCACCCTTTGTATAGATCCCAGGGTGTGCTAAATGTAATAGAATTAGAATTCAGACTAATTTTACTCTTCTTCAGAAGGCATTTACATTGAAAATTATACCTAAATCATCTTTTTTTTTAAAAAAAAAAAACCCTGAAACCTGTTTTTGAGCAAAGGTGTTTTATTATGAACTAAACCTATGCAAAAGTAATATGGCCTTTGCAGGAAGCTGTGTGAAAATGGAGGAAATGCAGCTTTGTGGCAGCTTCAAAACAAAGGGCAAATAAATACGTGTTCCTGGGGTTGGCCACTTGATTTTTTCCCTCTCCAAGATGACACATATTTCCATTTGGTTTGTTTACCGCAAAGAATTTATAGTTCTTTTAAAGGACATTAAGCCAAGATGGAATAAAGTGGTTCCTTTTATATGAAGTGTTTGCCACAACAGATCAGCCAAGGTTACTTTCGAGCTCTCTCTCTCTCTCTATATATATATATATTAGGCATGGGTAGGTACAGTCGTTATCTTCTTAAATCAGAATTATTTTGGAAAAAAAATACCTTTTGAACCAATTTTGAGCCATGCAGGAATAGTGGGAGGAGTAATTCCAAATTTAAACCTCTTGCCTATTGTTTGGAATTATTTTTGGATGTCTCCCACAGTTAATTTGATTTTTAGAACAATTAAGCAACTTTGGTAAAGCCTCACAGTTTCCCTTCTTGAAGGCCATGTTTTAAAATCTCACAGTTTCCCTTCCCTGTTAGTTTTAAAATCTCGCGATTTCCCTTCCCTGGCTGGCGGTGAACGGCACTGAAGAGGAACATGGTGGGTGTGGCTAAACCGTGACAGCACTTCCTGAAGGCCATGCCCCCAGTGGCCTTCAGGAAGAGCTGTCACTGCATAGCCAGGCCCACCTTGTCCCTTTGCATCACTGCCAGGGAAGGGAAACTGCGGGATTTTAAAACTGCTTAAAATCTCGCAGTTTCCCTTCCCTGGCGGCGATGAAGAGGGATGAGGTGGGCATGGCTAAGCACAGCTCTTCTTGAAGGCCATGCCCCCAGCGGCCTTCAGGAAGAACTGTCATTGCTTAGCCAGCCCACCTCGTCCCTCTGCATCACAGCTCACTGCCAGGGAAGGGAAACTGTGAGATTTTAAAACTAACACTTTTAAAATCTCAGTTTCCCTTCCCTGGCAGTGAGCTGTGATGCAGAGGGATGAGGTGGGCGTGGCTAAGCACAGCTGGGGTGTAGCCTTCAAGGAGAGCTGTGCTTAGCCACACCTAAAAAACTAAGATCAGTAAGAGTTATCATATTTGTATCTATTACTTTCTGTATAACTTTTAACCTTTTATATATTGTATCTATTTCCCAAATCTAAAGCGTATAAACTGTTTTATAACTCTACATGACCCTGCAAAATAATCCCCTGGGAATAGGAAGGTTAAACAAACCCTTCTGAGATCATTCTTCCAGAGCCATCAGCTAGACTCATTGTTTCAAAAATATTATAATCTCCTGCCTAGCCAAACCTGTTTGTTTGCTTCAACATCTCAGTCTTACACCTTTGTTTCCTAAAAACCCTGCCTTTTTAGTATAAAACTGGATTAAAAGACATCAACATATCTTTATTCTTTATTTCCAGGCTGTACCCTCCTGTGGGGATGGCTCTGCAGACAACTGGTCCTTCACTTAGACCAATCCCCAACTGCCCTTCTCCTTTGCCTACCAATCCTGGTGTTCATCCTACCCAGCCTCTTTTTCTGGCCAGTCAGAGATAGGGGAGGGACAACTCAAACTTAGACAATGTTCACTTGATTGTATTTAAACTGGTTATGCAGCACATGTTCTTTATGCTTGTACATTTGGACAGCAGCCCACATGCATCAATTCTTAGCCAGAATGCATTAAAAAGCCTCTGTCCTTTCCCTTCATGTCTGGTGAATCTTTCATTTGGAACTCTGATTATTAATTTTTGTTAGCAATGCTAATTCTTATACTCCCTTATACCAAAGATTAAAACTTTTCATTTGCTGATATGAAGTGAACCTAGAGTTTTAACTGAAAAAAAAAACCCCAACTTTCACAAGTGTGACAAACTCAGATTCAGCCATAGGAAAAAGACATAGTAATCATAACTTTCCAAGTAATTATCTTTGCTACATTTTCCCAGCATACACCTAGATAGGTTTCCCATTGGGTCATGAAAAAACCACAAATCATGATCCACATTTAGGCTCTGCCACATTTCTTAGATTTAAGGCTTCTTGAATGTTGCACCAGTGTGCATTTTATGCAAGTTTAATTCAGGGTAACTGAAGACTTGTTTCCAAAAAATGTGTTCATGGCTGAAATGGCAGCTCCATTCAGTTCAGTTAGAAAAGAAGATGATTGCCCAAAACCATTTACATAAAGGTACAGACGGTGGTGGGGGAGGGAGCTTACTATGCATATAGAATCTTTCCAATATCTAAAGCTGGTACAATGTTGGCATTTGATGTTGTGTTGGCAGGCTCATTCCACACACTTGGACCACCCACAGCTTGGAATTTTTATGTATTTATTTTATTTAAGCAAAGCTCCCAGAATTTGGGAACATTCAGCTTACTGCATGGTCTGCCATTTTATTCCACTATTTATTCTTACCAATAAGAGGAGGGTCTATTGTGCATTTTTTAACCTTTTGGCTTAACATTTGCAAACTAAATAGAGCATATAGTTGAGGATATTTTTACAGTTGTTTGTTTAACTATTATAAAATATGCATATGGTTATATCCTCCCTCTCCTTTTTCCTCTCCCTCCCTCTATCCCATACACACACCCCTGTACATGGTTCTACATTGTTTTAACTTGTAATTAACAGCTAGTAATAAATATGCATTTGAGAGACACCTGTTGCACTCCAGGTCTGGGAATGCCTATGACCACAACACCACACAAGAGTCCAGAATATAAGCAAACAGTTTATTGTAGAAACACATTAAAAGTACAGGAAAAATCAGGAATAAAGAAAGTAGATGTATAATCCAAAAAGATTTAGCAATAGGTGATAATCCAACAGGAATCCAAATGTCTCCTACAGATTCAAAGGTAATAGAGTCCATGAATAGCTAGTCACAAGAACAGCTTAAGTCCACAAACAAAAAGTATACTTAGTAAACCTTGAACAGGAACCCCAAAAACAGGAACATATAAACTCCCATAATATTTAAATCCAAAACCAAGTCTTGGCTTGAAACAAGAACTAAAGAACTCAGTCCTAGCTTCTCACTTGAACTCTACATTGCCTGAACTAACCCTTAGGTAAACAATAGCTACCCATGAAAGCATTCTGTTTCCCATGAATTATTTCCCTAATTTTCCCATGCAGTTGCTCTGACCTATGATGCCTATTGTTTGCTTTGATCTGTAAGCAAAGATCTTTGTTGATCTTCGTAGCTTCAGGTTTTTTTCCTGAGAGCCTTCTATATCACTTAGTTCTTCACCCGACTCCTTATAATGTTGCAATTTCTGGCTCCTCTGACTGACCTTGAAGCCCTGTACTTTCTGGGTCAGATTTCTCACAAAGAGAAGCATCATTTCTCTAACATGAATCTCAATCATTTTGAGCCCCAGGAAATCCCACAGATAATCCCACAATCTTCTCAAAATCATCAATGAGCCCCTCAAACTCAATAGCCTCAGGCTGATCTACAACAACACCAACTTTGAGAAAATGTGTTTTTAGAAGAAATATGGTTAGGATAGATAAATGTATATGCATAGCACATATTCATATTGTGTGCATGTGTTTATATTTAATAAGTATTCACACATGTGTATTTCATTCACACAACTGGAGACCTAGGACCAAAAAGCATTGCATTATTTTTAAAGATGAGGGCAAAAACAATTTGGAATAAGACAAGGCCCCTCAGTCTGGAACAACCTGGAAATAAAACCTTTTTGCGTCCTTTCCCCCGCCTTTTTTTCTTTTCCCTCTTTTTATTTCCCACTTCCTTTTGACATTATTGTTCCCACACTTTTCATGTAAAGAAAAATTAACTCTCTCTTTTCTTGAATCTGTTTTATTCTCAATAAAAATTATTTTTTAAAATATATGTTTTGAACATTGTAATTTACTGTGGTTTGTTGTATTCATTTCAAAGATGTTCCAATTTAAATGCAAATATTTCTATATCAATTTTGTTTTTCTGTATTGTTTTTAATATTTAATATCCCAATTTTACATAACAATCACATTGTTTCTCCGATAGATTCCCCCCTCCCATGTTGGGTCCCCCAAGGTGCAATTCTCTCTCCTCTCCTCTTCAACATCTACGTTAGACCCCTTGCTAGTTTGGCTCGGAGTTTTGGCTTGGACTGCTACCAATATGCGGACGATACCCAACTCCTTCTGTGCCTAGAGCCTGGAGGAACGTCAATTCCAGACAATTTCACCCGATGTCTGGAAGCTCTGTCAAACTGGCTACGTGCTAGCAGACTAAAGGTGAACCCGGCGAAGACTGAGATTCTCTGGCATGGCCGCCCAGCAGGTCTGACTCATCCGTTACCCACCTTCAATGGTACCGCCCTATCTCCACTGACCACTGTTAAGAGCTTAGGTGTCATCCTGGATTCGCAGCTGACAATGGAAGCTCAGGTCACTGCTGCTAGCAAACAAGCCCTTTTCCATCTATGACAAGCGAGGCAACTGGCACCCTACCTATCTGACGAGGCTCTGGCAACTGTCATCCATGCCACGGTCATGTCTAGGCTGGACTATTGCAACGCCCTTTATGTTGGCCTTCTGATGTCTACGACCCGAAAGCTCCATATTGATCAGAATGTGGCAACCAGGTTACTCACAAGAACGCCCATGAAATGCCATATAACACCAGTGCTGCAACATTTACATTGGCTTCCAACTGAGTACCGTTGCCTGCATAAGATGTTAGTTCTGACCTTTAAAATTCTTTACGGCCAGGGTCCATCGTACCTTAGGGACTGCCTCTCCTTCTCCCATCATTGGAGGTCACAACGACCAGCCCAACATGACTTACTCTATATACCGGGTCCTAGAGAAGTGCAGTTGGAAAGTACCAGACGCAGGGCTTTTTCTATTTCTGCCCCCGCCTTATGGAATTTCTTGCCTCCCTATATGAGAGCCATGCGTGACTTAGGGCCTTTTACTCTCGCACTTAAGACCTGGTTTTTTACTAGAGCATTCGATCTCTATTCATTTTTAATTTCTGTATGTATGTATTTTATCTTTTATAATTTAGCTGTAAATCACATAGAGCATTCTCGGATGGAGGGTGATTAATAAGTAATTAAGTATGATGATGATGATGATGATGATGATGATGATGATGATGATATTGTTGAGTTTTGTGTGTGTGTTTTAGGAAACACCTTATTTTTGATATTTGACATTGTGAGGCTTTTGAAGGTTATTAGCTAGCCTGTGCTCCTATGAAGAGTTAACTGGTCTATTGATTACTGAATTGAGTGCCTCTTCCTACATTTTATATATAGTTTCATAAGGATTCCAATCTACAGGAGTGACTTTTCTGTGTATCTCACAATTGTGTCACATTGGGCAAAGATATAAGTGGACCTTCTCATCTGTGACCCTTCGGTTGAAAATCTGACAGGTATTGATACTGGATCCATTATTGTTGATTTTTTTAAAATTAAAGACTTTAAAGCTTAGTGATTTCATTAACAACTGTACCTGTGCATGATTTTAAACTGTTTTAACTTGTAGTTAACAGCTACTCATAAATATGCATTTAATAAACACCAACTTACAAAAAATGAGGTTTTTTAAGGAAATATGTTTTAATAAATGTGTATGCATGGCATGTGATCATATGTATCCACCTCCATTTCTCCTGTTCTTCTTTCCTTTTTTCTTTCTTTCTGTCCTTCTTTTCCCTCTTTCTATGATTACAATATCATGTGTAAGAATCCAGTTAAAAACCTAACTATTTACTCTGCTTATAATCTGTTTTAAATTGTCCTTGTAATTTGAATTACTTAAGCTGATCTTAATTGTTACAATATAAAAAATTAAATAAAATAGAATAAAAGATTATGTAAGGATAGGATGAGCATCAGATTTTTTTTATATAGATTATGTAGAATAATCATTTTTTCATTAATGTAAAAGTGATCTCAATCCTTTTAAGAAGCTGTTGCAAGACTAGATTGTTAAAAGTATTGTAAAATGTGCAAAATTATATTTGCTATTATAACTCTGCTGACAGATTTCCAGAAGATGTTGAAGAGACATAGCTGACTGTCATACATTTTTTATTTACTAGTACATTCTGGTTTTGTTCAGTATACTGTATTGGTACTGAAAAGCAATAAAATAAAAATAAAAATCATGGCCCAGAAAACTAGACTTCCAATAGAAGAATTTTATCCTAGCTTCTTTTCTGAGTTATACTTTTCTATTTGTGGACTTTTCATTTCTCTATTTTAGGGGCAAACATTCTGTCATATTGGTCCTGAGCTTTGGTTTCAAACCAACAGTTCAGAAGTCAGATTATTTGCATATCTGTCCTTTTACAAAACTAGAATTTGCATTCATCTGAGCTGATGTATTCAGTGGGCCATGTCAGTGAGGTAATGAAGCCAGTCTTGATTATAATCTCAATTTTAAAGGATCTATGCAAAGTATAAACCTGTTTTCAGGATAGGTTTCCACACCATGAAGTACTCTATTAATGTTTCGAATAAAATCCAGACTGGATTCACTCTGAACTCAATGGCTGATTCCGTCCAATTGGAGATTAGCAAATATCTTTTTTGAAAAGTTTGATCAAGCTGTCATGCTCTGAAAAGTAAAAATTACCCTGGGGACTGAGATAATATTGCTGAGTAGAAGAAGAGAAATTTGCAGAAGGATGAAATGCATTATTTTAAAGAAGTTGGTGAGGGATGAAAATTCTTTAGAATGATTTTCTGATGGCATTAGGATAGTGATTGTTCTCTCCTCCTGTCTCTTTTGTCATTTTTCTTAAGACAGAGAGAAATGAGCACATAAATGTGACACTTTCATAATTAATCTTTTAGCCATATGTGGCCTTCAAGCACTTTAAGATGGATAATTTCTTATTAGAGAATTCTTAACAACACAATTGCCTCTAAATTTTTTCAAAAAGATTCCAGTACTTTTAATATATTTTATCATCCAAGGAAGTAATATGCCTAAACATAAGGAACATACATAATTATTTAAATATCTGGAGAACATACAAATCTGAGAAATAAACTGCATATTACTTTAAATGGATAGCTAATGATCAGATTTTATTTATTTATTTTCCTGTTTTAGTCCAAAGTAGGAGTGGACAAAGTGTGGCATTTGAGCCATCTATGGTCTATAGAACATAGTTCACCCTTCCCAAAAAGACTGAAAACCAGTCAAATATGTTTTACAAAGCTATACAATGTCAGTTCTGGTGATGTCAGGTAAATAGGTGCAATCTACCTGCATATGTGTGTGTGTGCTTGAAGCGGTGAAAATTAGGCTCCCACACTTTCAATAATTTTTCACATGTATTTATTTATTTATTTTTATCCCACTTTTCTCCCATGAGTGAGATTCAAAGTGGCATACAATGATTAAAAACAGGGATCACATAACAAACAAATACAAAGAAAAAAATCATAAAAATGTCACAGATATATGAATTCCACTTGCCTAGTTTCCAACTAATCTCACAACCCCTGAGGATGCCTACCATAGATGTGGGCAAAATATCAGGAGAGAATGCTTCTGGAACATGGCTGTACAACCCAGAAAATTAACAGCAACCTATCATAAAACCATCTTTGCTTAAAGGGTCTGTTATGGTAGGGGCTTAACACCTTTCCACATACTTTAGTCCCAGCTAAAAGTATGAAAAATAATCTGTTGAAACAGTTGAAATGCTTTGCATGTGGAGTAGAGTGCTTCATTCCTTTTTCCTTTTATGTCTTGATCCAAATCAAGCACATATGTTTCCCTTCTTCCCCATCAGACAGAGCTCACATAGAAAAGCATTTTTTTTGCTTTTCTTCCTTTTTTAACTTTCTAAAAAAACAGCATTTTCATGAGACACATACTGTTATGGGTTAACCAACCCATCCATCATTATTTATTTATTTATTTACAGTATTATATTCTGCCTTCTCACCCCAAAGGGGACTCAGATCAGATCACAGTACACATATATGGCAAACACTCAATACTGTTTGTTTCACCTCAGCTGGAGTTCACCTTGCTCACAACACTCACCAAGAAACCAAATGTTATAATAAAGAATTTATTGATAAAACACAAATAAAAAGGGCCAAATGCACCTTAAGCAAATAGAAGAAAATAAAGGAAGCAAGTCCCAAAGTCAATAGATAAATCCATAAAACAATGGTTAGAACATGAACATCAATCTAGGAAACAAAGTGCATAACATGAGCATGAATCCATAGATAAATCCATAACACAAAGTGTTAAAATTGACCAGGAATCTTGGGTCTTGAACTCAGGCATGATCCAGGGATGAGACAGGAGTTTCTAACTCCAGTAGTGACATTGTTTGGTCTACAATCCTAACAGCTCTCTCCCTAATTTAAGGACTGCAAAACATGAACACATTCTTTTGACTTCAATAGGCCTGCTTCTGCCTCTCTTTCTCACAGGCTTTCCTGCACCTGAATCTCTGCCCCCTCAAAAGCAACCTGGTATCTCTGTCTAAGCCATATGCTTCCTCAGATGAGCTAATATTATCCTTCCCTCCCAGCCTGTTGGTTTCCAAAACAGTTTCACTCTCAAGCTCTGTCTCAACAACAACATCGTGCTATAAAACCTCTCTGTTCCCTCAGCTGGAGAAACATCTTGCTCTAAAGGCCCTGAATCCCCAAACTCCTCATCTTCATCTGGCTGAACCTCAACAGCATTATACACTGACAAGACGGACAACTGTACATAGAAATATAGGCTTTCCAATTTTGGGGCATCTTGGAGCCCATGGGGGGGGGGGGGGAGAGAGGCTTTATTGCTCCACTATCCCTTCTGTAGAATTCTTGTTCATAAACTTCCTTCTTGATCAAATCATCGGCATTTTCTGGCATTTCCTTAGGGTGCCTTAAATGCCTCTCTGCTTAAGCAGTACCTTTTTATCAAGGTAGGCAGAAGCTGGGCCAAAAGCCAGGAGTTCACCCTAATCCAGTCTTCGAACTGTCAATCTTTTGGTTGACAAGATTTACTGCAGCCCAGCCTTTATCATCCATCATCATCATCATCATCATCATCATCATCATCATCATCATTTCAGTTTTCCCCAGTTTGGGATTCAAGGCACTTTTCAAGGCTTCAAACAGAAGCAAGGTTAACATTCATATCAAACAAAAATTAAAAATACAATTAAACTAACAATATGATTAACAGAAGTTGGAAGCATGGCCATTAAAAACAACACATACATAGTACAGGACATTCTGAAATACTTATATCCACATGAACAATCAATAATCAAAGATCTGCTACAATACAATTTTTTACATGCCTACAAAAGTATAACAGAGATAGTCCAGTCTAAGCTCTTTGAGAAGAAAATTCTAGCACCTGAAAGCTTTTGGAAAACACCTTTTGTAGATCATAACTTTTTAAGAAAAAGCATGACCTTTCAGAGAAGAGTAAAAAACCCTTTAGAGTAGAATCTTCTCTTGTGGTATACAACCAGATGTAATTATGTTAGGCAATGGGTTCAGTTGTAAAACTGAATAACCTGTTATCTCTGATCTGTTAGGAAAACAGATTTTGCCAGCGCATAAAGAAAAGCAGTGCTTCAGAAGTGTTTTTCAGTGCCTATTAAAACAACTTGTTTTATATCATGCACACAAGAGACAAAAATATAGTAGGCTTTGATACAAATGTGTTCAGCATACACAGGTAAAAAAATTATCAGTACAGTTTCAGGCGTTTGAGATAACTTTCTATGATATCCGGGCAGGACATCTCGAAACAGCAAAAGTGGGTGTGCGATCTAAGGTCTGAAGTTGTCTGAAGTGACCCTGTTGTCTGCAGCCTCTTTTACAACTTCTCAGGAACCATAAAGTAAAAGAAGCTGCATCTCAGAACATACATTCAGGAAACAGTAAGCAACAGGATCATAAATATTATTAGAGAAGGCTTGAAGAACGTTGTCATTTCCAACAAGGGTAGCCATTCAGAAATGGCAGAAACTTTCGGTGTCATTTCAATTTTCAGACCCCTTCCCCCATTTTGTTTTGGGAACATTTGGAGGGGAAAGGTTTTGATTTGTAATTCAAAATCTGGAGTTTCATTATTGTTTATGTAAGATTTGGTCCACTAGTGCCAAATTGGAAACTTGTAAGGCTCGTTTTTCAACGTTTTAATAGCTATTAGGATTAAATTCCCACACTAGTATACCACATTTATGACTGAAAACTTGCCAGGTTTCAGAACATTTCAATCATCCACTGGGTTTTAGGAATTTTTAAAAGTTTATACAAATAAAATTGCTTAAAAAAACCAAAAGAGGTATCCCCTTGAATTTCTCTATAGTGGCAGAACACTATAGGGCATAACTACTACAAAGTTTCAAAAAGATCTGGTCATTCACTGATTTTTAAAAAATATCCCCATTTTAGCACCTTGAGAGGGTCACACTCTCTTAGCCTCAGAGGCTTGATTTTTTTTTCAGCTGCCAGGATGACTTTTGCTACACTTGTAGGCCACATTTACAAGTGTAAACTTGTCAAGTTTAAGAATGTTTCATTCAGTCGTCCTCTGATTTTTATGAAATTTTAAAAGTTTTTACAAATAAAATTTCCTTTAAAATCAGAAAAGTTTTCCCTTTGAATTCTGCATGATGAGATAACATGAGCAGGGCATAATTCCTGCCAAGTTTCAGAAAAGTCTGGTCAACCACTGAGTTTTGGGAATTTTTTTCCAATTTAAGCAACTTGGGTAAATCATACTCTCTCAGTCTCAAAAAAAGGTAAAGGAAAATCCCTTCGAATTAAATCATTAGAAATTGTCCAAAACAAACACATAAAGACTATGTGGTGAAAAGGAGTAGTAGACCCGCATATTGGTCATTCTAAAAAACCAACTGAAAATAATGGGTGTCCCTTACTGCACTGCATAGTGAAGTATGATTTGCGGGAGGGATGATGCTTAAGGTGACAGTGCAGCCAGCTACTTCCTGGCTGCACTGCACAACAGGGTATGATTTATTGATTGATCTGTGTCTCCACCAGATGATCTCAAGACACAGGCAAGCTGGGTAGAATATTGACCTTTATATCTTTATCCAGCTGGTTTTTTTTTTTTTTTTAAAAAAGAAGAAATAAGAATTGGCTGTTTCATTTCCTAATACTGCCTGGCAAAATATAGGATGGAGAGGAGAAAATGTTGCTGGAGTCACCCCGTGTTGCTCTTTTCACCCAAGCCTCAATTTACTTGGTTACATTCGAAATAGATTCTTTGTCCTCCTAGTAGATCCTTACCAATGTGTTGAAATTTAGTTTACTCTATATGAGTTGTCACTAACTAAATAATGGGTCAAAACCAAGATAACCCACATATGACTCTTCATGTCTTCTTGTGAATAAACTGGAACTGTTCTATATTATACATCACAAAGAGTTGGAAATGAAAATGGGAATAAAGCAGAATAAATGTTTATTATCTGACAAGAGACAACAATCTGTAGTATTTCAAAGACAGTCCTCAATTCATTTTAATAGCAAGTGATCAGATGATGTTTTTACCATTCAAGGACCATGCAGGAGGATCAGAACATATGAGTAGCTTTCTAGGTTTATCATGTCCTCATTTACATCTGCCTACTAACGCTTGTTTGATCCAAAAAATGGTTCAAAACTCGTTCCGGATGTAGGGAGCGCTGGTAGTTCGGATCAAAAGTCAAGTCCAATTTTCACCAAACAAAAATTCAAAACTTTTCAAAATTTCCAAGACTTCCGAATCTTTCATTAATGGTTTCAAAGTGTTATTTCCTGTTTCATTTGGGGGGGGGGATCTTTATTTTGAAAATAGTTGTTTTATTCCAGAAAGGGAGGGGGGAAGCAAAGGGAAGAAATCAATCCAAACTGGGTTAAACTGTGGCTCTCACCCAGGACTGACGCAGGAGAGAAAGGAAACCAAAGGAAATCCATCCACACTGGTTTGAAAAGCTGAAACATTTCCGACTCACTGATTCATAAGAGAAAAGGCGGAAAAAGCTTCGGAAGGGTAAAGGGGCTTCCAATTTCTTAAAAACTTCAAAATCGCTTCAAAAGGGAAATCTTTCTGAATTTATTCCCTATTATGAAGATTCCGACCAAACCTAACCATGCCTACTAGATAGTAATGAAAGAAGTACCTTCACATTTCCTAAAATGTATGCATAAGGTCAAAAGCATTATTTTTCTTCAATGAAAAATATGACAAAAAAAAATCCATCACTAACACTGAATTTTTTTCTAACCATGAGGTAAGTTCACTTCTGTATTTAGGTCTAGGATGTGCATATCAGGTAAATACATTAACAGACACATGCACCTTGATACAGAATATTTTCCACTTATCCCTTGAACCAATCTACTAGGAATATTTCTGATGGTAACATATTTTTTTAAAAATTAAAAATCTCTGGTAATTTTTCACTATAAAATCTGGAACTTTCCAGAGCCAGAATGTGGTTTCACTGAAATGCAATGAGGAAATTCAGGTTGCTTGTTCCTTTTCATTATGGTCTTGACCCTTCACAGTTGATTGCCATGAAAAAAAATCCCATTGAACCAATATTTTCTAAACCCATGAATCTGCTGTATGTTTTCTGCCTGCCTTCCAGTATTTTAAGCACTGTGGTAGAAGAGTTATAAATGTTATAAATATTTATTAGTAAATACAGCAACTGTCAGTGATTTTGCTGTTTGAGAAGCTGAAATTTTTGATATATGTCAAGAAACATATTGCTTTTGTATTTTACAGAGAAGAGAGAGAACAGCTGGCTAGATAAGATAGCCACAACTGCTGTGAAGTTGTGATAATGGAACCTCATCTTTAATGCTTTTACATAACATGCTCAGTTATTCAGACTGTATACTAATATACAGACCTCTTGCTGATACGCTGAATGTGAAATAAGCATATAATCAGGAGCAAATGATCATTTATAATTAAATTGATATATAAGACATAGCAATTGAATTTAAGAGACCAGATAATAACTTGAGGATTCAATCCAGTGATATTAGAATAAATGAAACTAGGGTTTGAAATAATGCTTTAAGGACAGGGTTGCTAGTCTATTTTAAGGATTGCATATCACACCTCACCAATTTTTGGAAAGCCCGTTGCCTAGACAACTGTTGAAGCATCATAATTTGGATAATAGTGCCTACTTTGAAGCATGATCAGAAAGAATAGCTTCCAACAGTTATAGTTATATTTATACAAATAGCCAAAACCCTGCACTGGAAGATGGGATACAAAGTTCCACCCAGGTAGAATAGTGCCCTATCTCCCTTCCTTTAAACTATCTCTGCAATGCAGCCAGGTAGTGATTAGTTGAGAGTAGAAGGCAACAGAAGAGTGTCCTTCAGCATCAATACAGCCGGATATACAATGTCCATCCTCTAGGACCCCCACAAGGCCCTAGGAGGTTTTGGATGACACTTTTGTCATTGTGTGCCTGACTATAGGAGTGCAAGCAGATTCTCCTCCTCACTCTCTACATTTACATGGTATTGGGAGCATAATGAGACAGATGAATTTTGTGGGGATTGTATGAGGAAAGTAATACATTTTTCTCTCATTAACAACCCACACAAAAAGATGATGCTAGCCCAAAATTTGTTATTAGGAGTAAAGCCTTAATAATGTCAAGAGCCTCTATATGGAATAGTGCAATGGCAATCTGGAATGGCCTCGTACTATGATATTGGATTGTGTGATTTTAAATAATGATTGTTTTAATGTATATATTTTACTGATGTATGTTCGTATGGCATCAAATTGCTGCCTATATATGTGAGCTG
Organism: Anolis sagrei; assembly: GCF_037176765.1. Lineage (NCBI taxonomy): Eukaryota > Metazoa > Chordata > Lepidosauria > Squamata > Anolidae > Anolis > Anolis sagrei. The sequence continues at coordinate 272,554,906 of NC_090021.1, read as the reverse complement.
CTCTGGGTCCCCTGTAGGGTGAGAAGGGTGGGGTATAAATATGGCAAATCAATCAATCAATCAATTATCAGATGCATCATCAGATGAAGGGGTCCCTCCATTTCTATATACTTTCTTTGATGGGCTCCCACAGAGCTCATCAAACTACATAAGAGTCATTCTGTGGGTTGCTCATGGTATTCTGTCTTTAAAGTGCTTAAAAATGGGAGAATTGTAAATCCAGGAAAGAACAAACTAGAAATAGCTAAAACCTGGTATTTTAAGATGTGATGGGAACTGTTGGGTTTTAAGTTGGGATGTTGTTAAATTCTCCATTTCTTTTGAAAATGGAATGCCATGTTAATTCTGCCCACTTTTGCCTCCTTGTGGGATGGGATCCTTAAGAAAACTTTCCTGTTCAGATCTGCTGCTTTCTATTTGGGGACACTGATTGAAATATTTAATTCTTTGCATGCTGATTGAACACACTAGCCAAGAAGTGAATAAGGCTAGGATGTTTCTAAGGGAAAAACACATAAGGCACATATTTAAAAAGTGAATGGATACACTCACATAGTCTGCAAGAATTCAGCATGGTTTGGGGGCATTTTTCACCAAAAATTTGCGAATACATTCTTTCAGTGTATGTAAATATACAAAACTTCCTTCAATAATCCAGCCTCCACACTACTTTTGTCTTTACCCTCCTCTGAGGCCTGAAGACTGTGGTGTGTCCAAGGCCATGCACTGGGTTTCTATTGCTAAGTAGGGAACCTTGTCTCCTAGTACAAAATCCAAACCACTATACAATTACTCTCCAAAATGGTTGCAAAAACTGAGAAGGCATAATGTTAGTCCAACACTTTACATCTGAATTTGTTCCTTTTCCTTCAGTCATCATAGATTTATTCTGATCTGCCTTTTCAGATGGGATATCTTTTATTTCCTCTTCCTGATTCTCACTGTTGCAGGTGTAAGAACTTTTCCTTCAAAAACCTTGCATCTGGGGGTCTTTCCACACAGCCCTATATCCCAAAATATCAAGGTAGAAATTCCCACATTATCTGAGTGTGGACTCGATAACTCAGTTCAAAGCAGATATTGTGGGAATTTCTGGCTTGATATTTTGGGACAGAGGGCTGTGTGGAAGGGCCCTGGGGTTTCTGTTCCTTAACTTCCTTTATTGCTTTAAGACCCTCCCTTCCCAATGTCTTTTTCCCATTTTTATAACATATATGATGTTTTAATAGTGAGAAATGACATCTTTCATTTTTTTTACAGAAACTGAAAACACCACCTGAAATAAAAAGACCAGATAGAAAATTGATCTAAAGGGCTATTTACTGACCTATTTATGTATAACTTCTGGAACCACCTATAAATGAAAACACTGTTGAGGGGAAATAACCTGTAAAGACTTAACTCATGTGTTATTGGCCACCTAGTGAGAACTGTCCTTGGGCCAGGTGTCATTCCCTCTGACCTCCCCCAGGACATACAAGCATCATAGATTCCAAAGACCAACGAAATGACCAACCAAATGATCTCAGCAATCATCACAGGAAGGCCACTGTGAGGACAAACCTTGTTTTTCAAGAGTGAGAACCCTCCTTCCAGCCCTAAAGGAAGCCCCTTATTGCAGGCCCCCATTCCCCAAAACATATAGGAATTGTTATGGTAGTCAAGCCTTCACTCCCTTAAAGGGGGTACCACAGTGCCTACTGGAACTATCTCACTTCTTCAATGCCACCAAAAGGAGCAGTCACTTGCCTAGTCCTGTTTTCCCACCAGACTGGCTAACAAGCACTTTATCCCCTCTTTTAAGTCATGAACAAATAAAACATTCCCCTCCTCCGAGAGCTGTGCTCCAGCGGCCCCATCCAACTCTGGCGGTTTAAATGCAATCTCCAATCCTCCAATTGCCCCATGATAAATTTCTGATCAAATTAATCTTTTTGGGTTTACAATTCCACCACCATCTCAAATGTGGTAACCGTGCAAACCAGGGAATCTTTATTACAGACCATTGATGCCAGATGTAACGGAAATCCTCCAGGGCTTGAAAAATCAGTTCTTTTCCCTTTAATAGTCCCAGACCATTGCCACTAAGGTGAGAGTTTGCTGAACAGGGCAAAAGGGTGTTCTTTTAACAGCAAAATATGGACATTTCCTTCAAGGCAAATTACTTTAGATGGGGTGGAGGCCCATCACACTCCGCATTCATTGTCTGTAGCATAGCTGAATGGCACTCCCTCTTTAGCTCATGAAATGCCCACTGTACTCCCATTCATTGCATGTAATATCACTGAATGGGTACTACCACTTTGGCTCATGCAGTGAAGGCCCACTGTATTCCCCATTCATGCCTGTAACACAACTGAATGGGCACTCCCACTTCAACTCATGTGGTGGAGGCCCACTGCACTCCTCATTCCACCAGTGCACCCTTGCCCAGCATGTGTGGCAGAGGCCGATGGCACTCATCAGCCTAGTAAGTCTTATCTGTGCTGTAGGCTGATTGCATTCCTGAAAACCAACTGAACCTCTAATGTTATCTTACATATCATTCAGCTATGCTTGCCATATGTAGGAAGCAAAGTTCCAAGCCACTCGATTGGACCTGGTAGCCTGGATCTGTCAAATCTTACAGATGAACCTTCATTCAGACATTATACCTGCAGGCCAACAAGGAACCACATCAAAATGGGCTTGAGACTTTAATTGTCATATGTGACATCATAAAAATGTAGCGAAAGGGTCTATGAGTTTTATGAACAATGACAGAGACCAAAAAATGCTTACATGGCTCTAGTTACCGGTATAAAGAACGGATAAATCAGATCTCACTCGCTGCCACCAAATTATAAAGATCTATTCAGATCACTAATCAATGCTGCCACCAATATATAGAGCGGCCACCAATTGTCAAGGGTTAACCAATTATTAAAAGGCTTATTTACCTTGAAAGTATGCTGCCCCCATTAGTTTCTTCAAAAGCTTTTGTAATCTTCAAACTTTGAGGCACACTTGAGTCAGGTTTTGATGAACAATAATCAACAAAGTTTATTAGTTAGAACGGGTACAAATGCATCAATATCTTGATTGTTACAGAAAGTTGTGTCTTAAAAGTGTGATGGTTACAAGAATGGTTCTATCTTTGTTACTAAAGAGTTTCTTATCTCCCTCCAAACAAAACAAGAATCCCAACAGGACTGTGTCTCTGCCAGAGATTCTTCAGTAGCCCAGATAAATCTAGCCTGATTCTATCCTGCTACTACCCAGCTAATCTCCTATTAGTTGTAAGTTTGCTTTAGCTGCCCTGCTGGAAAATTTCTGGCTAAGCCTTTGCCTTTTCTTCTAACCCTTAACTCCACTCCACTCCTAAACTCCCTTTCTCTTCAAACCCCAAACTCCAAAAACTCCTCTCTATATCTTTTTTCCTCTCAGCTTCTCCTAAACTCCGCCCCCTTTTTCTCCCCCAATCCTGGCCATTCCCTGCTGTCTAATGCCTAGGACACGCCCCGCTGCTCTGAAATTCTCTAAGATGGTGTCTCCCTTCACCAAAATGGCTGCTGATGTTTCGCCTTGCCCATAACTAATCCCACTAAGCTTACAGGCTTTTCTAGGCCCTCCATCCTGGCTGCTAAAAGGTAAGGGTTTTTTTTACAACCGGCTGTCAGGAATTGTGGGAATTGAAGTCCAAAACACTTGGAGGGCTTAAGTTTGCACCTGCCTGCTCTAGTGACTACCTAAAACACCAGGGTTATTGTCCTCAAGAATTCAACAGTAATGTAGAAGTTTGGTCATGTACCAAATTAATCGAGTGATGCCAGTAAAACATTGTATCATACCATTGGAGAAGGCCAAGTGGCCTATAACCCCTTATTAAACTATTATCCTTATTTGTGGTTGTGTGTAGTTTTTGTGACAGGATCATGATGTTAGTAAACATTATTAATAAATATAGAATCCAGCACTTGAGTACATTTGGTGAAAACGATATAAAGACTAAGATGGTAAGAAGCATCATTAGGAGGTGTAGCATTAGCAGTGGGCCATAAAAGCCACTTCCTCTGATATGCCACTGAAAGGCTTCCTTTGTCTTACTTTTGAAGAGAAGCAGCCCTCACTGTCATACCATGAACTGAATATGGTTAATGACAGTCCCCTTGCAATGGCATAGTGATAGACCTAGTAATGTATCAGAGCCACAGCCAGCTAGGGCAAAAGGGAATAACTAACCATGAGGCAGTAATTCTCTTACATTAAAGTATGTCAAAATGGTGGCACAGATGCTAAATCAATTATTAAAGGGCTCTTAACATAGAGAAATTAATCTGAAATATACCATCTCATCGACATTGTGTAACATCTGCCCAATTCACGAAAAATTGTTGGAATTCAGAAACCTTATTAAAAGAAACAGATCCATGGCCAGCATATAAGGGAGACTACTTGTTTGCAACTACTTCTCTCAATCACAGGTGCACAATGAAGGACTTGATGGAAGTCAGAGTCGGACAAAAATAATGCTGTCATTAAAATAAAGCTGGGACAGACCTTGCTTATCTACCCCCCCCCCCCCCCAGTTATGCTAATTTAAATACTTACCCTTTTAAACACCTACCTATAATTATACATAACTGTAGGTTAAAATTCACACTTCACCACAATATGGAACTAATTCTTGTAAAAAGGCAATGGCACCCATCTTCAGAACCACTCTTGCCAAGAAAAATTCTATGCTAGGTTTATTTTAGGGTCACTATTAGTCAGAAATGACTTGAAGGCACACAACAAAAGCAATGGTCCTTTATTACTGTCTCTCAATTCTTCTGTGATTGGCTTTAAAAGACAATTCTCCATTGTCTAATAATAATATTTTATCTTTTCTTTTCTGCTGAACTGAAGACATTTATTTAAGTACTAGATATTGCACATTATCTAACAAAAGGCAATGATTTAGGCCTATACTAATACATTGCTTCATAGTTGACTGACAAGCTGCATACTATCAATTTAGGCCTTCTGACGCTCCATGGAACCTTGATTACTGTGCTCCAACTTGCCATCTTCACGTGGCCATAAAATTATGCTTTGGACATGAAAACAAGAGGACATCAGAACTTGTCAGTTTTCTGTCTGTGAAGCTTGAACTGGTCAAGCAACAAAGGGCAAAGAGAAGCATGTGTTACAAGAGAAGGATTGGCAGATGGACTTTGACAGTTTGACATCAGGCTGATAGGAGTAAATGATGAAAAGCCTTTCTGAAATTAAAGTCATGCAAAATGGTTCCTGGGTGGCACCTATATCATCCAATGTATGAATGGTTTATTGATGGGAATGAAAAGCTTCTGCATTATCTGACAAAGTACACATTACATAATGTAATAGCTACTGCTGGTGTTAAAATAAAAATCCCTTTGAAATTATCTTGTGGACAGTCACTTTCCATCATAACTTTTCATTTTTTTCACTGTGACCTCTAGCTCATAGTGGAAATTAAGAGATTCAGAAATATCCTGTGGGTAGGCTAAATCTGTGTGGGTTGTTGGGTTATGACAACTCATTGATACATATCCTCTTTAAAGAATTCAGCAGGGATCCCATCGGGTCCACTGGTTTTGTTATTTTTTTTTGTTGGTTGATGGCATTGCCGACTTTCTCTAGACTAGCTCATCCCTTGTTTGTTGTTGTGGGATTTGCAAGAGAATCTTGTCAGCCACATTGGAGCTGCAATTCAGGAGGTTTTGATAGTACTTTTTCCAATGTAGTGTGGTTGATTTTTATCCTCCAGAAGTTTGGTTCCATCTGATTAGCGTAGAAGATGTATGCCATGATTTCTTGCTCTGTAGATTACCAAGAAACTCCATGAAACAAACTTCATGTATGTATTGTCGAAGGCTTTCATGGCCGGAATCACTGGGTTGTTGTAGGTTTTTCCAGGCTATATGGCCATGTTCTGGAGGCAAACGTCAGGAGAAAAATTGCCTCCAGAACATGGCCATATAGCCCGGAAAAACCTACAACAACCCAAACTTCATGTATGTTAAACACTTTTATCGGAGCAAAAGTTTGAGGAGATCTGTATGCCATATTTCTATGCCATATGTTCCTGATTATTTATTACCTCCTTGTGCCCTGAGAATATCATTCATTCATGTTCTAAAACTGTGAGTTCATTATTAAAAATGATCTTTCTTGAACAAAGGTGTCATCATTGAATTTCTTTTAGATAGTTCTTCAGAATATTACTTGATGTATGGTGTGTTTCCCTGGTGATTGTAAGGTGTTCCTATTGTTGATTTGAAATTTGCTTTGATGTCTCCGATCTTGAGAAATAATGATCTTATTCTACCTTTTTGGTGTCTTCTTCTATTTCTGCATTGATTATTACAATGGCTCTTTTTGGCCCTATTCAAAACACATGAAACAATGGCCTTCAATATCCTTGCAGTCATTTACTTTGTGCTTGTCCTTAACTGTTTCAATTTTTTCATCTGCCAGCTAATGAGTCTTTTCTTTCATTTATTTGTATGTTCCACACATAGTTAAACAGTATTTTGCATGTTACAGTGGGTCCTCAGCATTGTCTGGGATTTGATTCTAGGGCCCCCATAGATACTATGGTTCTCATTCCCAACCAAGATAGAGATATCGAACAAATTAAGAACTTTAGACCAATTTCCTTATCAAACTATGACTATAAACTGTTTGCAGAAATTTTAGCAAACAGATTCAAAGTAATTCTAGGCAAGATTTTACATGAAGACCAAGTAGGCTTCCTTCCAAAGAGGCAGATAAACTAAAATGTGAAAATGATCCTTAATCTACCAGAAGTTGCTGTGCAAGACCCTAACAGAGAAGTGGCACTTTTATTTCTAGATGTGGAGAAAGTCTTTGATAACATCGGCTGGGAGTTTATAGAAAAAGTATTGGTTTGCTATGGGTTAGGTCAGCAATTTAAAAGTGTGGTCAGTGCTATTTACTCAAAACAAAAAGCAAAATTAAGGATAAATGGCCAAATGTCAGATTATATTGAGATCCAAAAAAAAAGAACAAGACAAAGGTGCCCTTTGTCACATTTACTTTTCATATGGATGTTAGAAATATTAAATATTAGAATTAGGGAAGATAGCTTTATTAAAGGGATGAAAATAAAGTGACAAGAATTCAAAATTAAAGAATATGCTGATGATATGGTATGCATTATAGAAAATTATTATTATATTTATGTCTACCCTGCTTTATCTTCCCCGAAGGGGAAGCTGTTTAACATAAAAGCATGACCATGAATATTTAAAATATACAAATATATAAATATTAAAATATTAAATATAAATATTTAATATAAATATTAAAACAGGATTAAATATAATCAGTGTTAAAAAATTCTACTTAAAAACATTAAAACAAATTCAAAGTTAAAAATCACAGTACCCTTTGAATTGATTTTAAACATATTGATGGAAACTTTTAATAAGTATGGAAATGTGGCAGGATTTAAAATAAATAAAGAGAAGTCCATGCTCTTAACCAAAATCTGTCAAAATGCAATATTGAAAAATTTGAAAATTTATCAGCTTGTAAGTATCAAAAGTAAAAAAATCTAGGTTTATGGTTAATCCAACAAAAATAAGAACTCATTTCAAAATAATTATGAAAAAACATGTAAGGAGATGAAAGAAAATTTGGAAAGATGGCAAAGAATTCAACTAACTTGTATGGGGGGAATAGTAGTGATAAAATTACGAACTTCAGAAACACTTTAGAAATGAAGTGCCATCATCTCCCCCTCCCAGTTTTGTAAGTACTTCTGAACCATTTTTTAATGGATCACACATGCTAATAGAGAAGAATGCTATACATGGGAGGATTCACAAAGGGCCCATAAAGCTTTGGTTTTCCCTGAGTTCCCCAGGCAAGCAGAATGGAAACTTAGTACATAAAAGGAATGGGAACTTAGTACACGCTGATGTTATAAGAATGTTCATTGCTCTTATCAGTGGTTTGCAATGTTTATGATGCCGTCTGGTAGGTGTTACAGATGTTGGCAAACTGCTGCATAAGGTGGTATTGCATACCTTCTTACTCAGTGATGGAAAAGAAATTATGCTGATAGAACCCTTAATTATGAATTCACCAAAAAGATTTCAACAATCATCTGAGACAAAATGCATTACAAAATTATATGATAAGCTGTTAGAATGGTCCACCGAAACCTAACTGATAAAAAGTTGCATGGTAAAATGGGCGGAGAACTTTAAAAAACCAATAGCAATGGCGGACTGGGAAATAATGTGGAACAAAAAACTAAAGTACACTTATGCTACCGATTTAAAAGAGAATTGGATGAAAATGTTCCATAGATGGTACATGACACCAGTGAAACTAAATCAGATGTACAAAGTCTCAAAGATCTGTTGGAAATGTAATGAACACGATGGAAGTTTTTTCCACCTTTGGTGGAGTTGTGAAAAGTTTCAAAAATATTGGAAAGGGATACATGAAGAAATGCAGAGAATATTTAAAAAAAATTCCCTAGGAAAGCTGAATATTATTTGCTGGGAATTACAGATGGAGATATATGTTTAGACTCAAACGAAGATATTTTATTCATCTACTTGACGACGGCTGCTAGAATTGTTTTTGCGCAACTATGGAAACAGACAGAAGTACCGGAAAAATTCAAGTGGGTAAAGAAAATAAATGAAATTAAGGACATGGACAAGCTAACTTTTTTTATTAAAAAAGAATACAGGCAATCCAATAAAACAAACAGATTGGACAATAATAGAAGACTATATCGAAAATAGGTCCAAGGACAAGTAATCAAAGGGAAAGGTAATAAAACCATAGAAGGTAGAATATATCGAAAAGGATTGACAAAAAGACAATATACGGGCAGAGCCGGAAGGAGGCCCAAATTTTGTGTGGACTTTTTTTTCTTTTTTTTCTCTTTTCTTTATTTTTATTGTGTGATTTTTCGTAATTTTTTGTAATAATTTTTTGCAATTCCTTTTTTTGAGATTGCTGTTGTTATGTTTATCTATTACTTTTTTCCCTACTTTTCTATCTTCTTTATATTATTCTCCCTCTTTCGTTGTAGTTTATAATAATCTAATAAAAACTTATGTTAAAAAAAACAGTCATCTGTATTTTCTTTACAAAATTGCTTAAAACATGCATTTTAGTTGCAACTACATTACAGAACTATACATTCCACTGGATAAAATTATGTCAAGATATATATTAATCCAGAACATATGAATTACTGGTAGGTCAACTCACTCAAAAGTATACACCAAACAAATGTATTTCTCATTTCTACTCTCTCTCTCTCTCTCTCTGTATGTGTTTGTGTGTATGTATGAACTGAGATATTTTCATTAACCTGTGGGTCTTCATGCTACTCAGAATAGGTTGTGCCATGAATTTATTCAGAATAGGAACATAACTAACTAATGAGACCATGTAACCCACTTCAAAAGTTGAGTGCACATGAATGGAGGATCATATGTAACCTTTCGTCCTACAATTAAATTCATCCCTATAAAACATTTGGTTTCCCACTATCCCTTACTGTTGGAAAACCCTGATGGAGAGTAAAATCCAGAACACCTGGGGGCATACAAGTTCTCTGTCGCTGATATATTCCATGTATAGGCTGTGCATGCAGAAAGTTTTTAGTTCTGCTCTTTGAATTTAAAAAAAAGACTTAAGGTAACAGAGGTTGAAAATATTGAATCTCAGAAGAATCACTTGAAGATGGAGTTGACAGTACAGGATTATGTAGTCATTGGTTTAACTCAGTTGCAATAACTCAGTTGCAATTATCATGCAATATCAGTGATCCCAGAAAGGAAGTTAAATCACTGACATGGATATGATATAGGAGAATATGGATATGATATAGGAGAATATGTAATAAATGTGAAGCTCCTTTCCAAAGCTGAGAGTCTAAGGCAAATGAAATTTTGGTGCCCATGACCAATGCTACAATCACACACACACACACAATATAACTGATATATGACTAGAATCAGTCTTCCTCTAAAATTGTTTTCAATAAATATGAAGGAATTTATGTCCTCTGCAGTGAACAAGGCTGCTGTACAAACCTCCCTCCACCTCTTTCTTTCTCTTTCAAGAGTTATCACTTCTAGGACAGATAATCTTTTAATGCCACTAGCTCAATTGTGCGATGTTCACAGAGACCTTTGCAAGAATGAATACAGTGAACTAACAGTCTTCGTAGGATAGAAGGAACCATTTTTCTGGAGGTCTTTATGTAAAGAAAAACATTTCACAATTTCCCATAAAACTGTCATAATTTCAGTTCTGCATTAATCTGCATAAAGTCACTTGGATACGCTCCGACTTGGACACCTGTTTTAGAGCATTACCAAGGGATGTAACTGAGGCACCTGTTTTTCCCATTTTAATGGATTTGTTAGAGTTTGTTCAGGCTGATGATGTGGACAAGATTCTAGGAGCTGTGAGGGTGAACACCTGTGCTCTGGACCCTTGCCCTTCCTGGATTATAAACAAGCCAGAGGGGGACTGGCCAAATGGATAACAAGAATCATTTATGCCTTATTGAGACAGGGTGAAATTCCAACATCTCTGAAAAAGGCAGTCGTAATGCCAATTCTGAAATATCATCCCTAGAACTTTTACTATTAAACAACTTTCTGCCTATTTTTAATCTCCCCATCCTGTGCAAGGTTCTAGAGCAGGTAGTGAACTCCAGGGGTTCTTGACCCATCACAGTCTGGGTTTGGGCCTGGTCACGGGATGAAGACAGCTTTGGTTACCTTGGTGGATAACTTCCACAGAGAACTGGACAGAGAGTTTGTGTCCCTGCTGGTTCTCCTGGTTCTTTATGCAGCTTTCGATACCACTGACCATGGGCTTGCTCTTCTGGGCTTGCTCTCTGGGATGGATCTTGGGAGCACTGCTCTGCTTGCTCCTGGAGGATTGGACCCAGATGATGCTGCTAGGGAATACTTGCTCAGAGCCCGGGCCATTAGCCTATGGGGTCCCGCAAGGTTCGATTCTACCACCCTGCCTTTCAACTCTGGGAGCAAGCTTTTGAAAATTAATGTGGTACAATAATTTTAATGTCAAATATGCGCAACTGACTATGCAATGGCCTTAGAATCTGACCCCTGGATGGCATGTTTTAAACATTGGAATATATTTTAATTATGTTTAATATGTACTAATTTTAATCCAATTTATTTTTAAGTTAACATTGTATGCTTTAAAGCACTATGTAAGTGCCACTTGTAAGCTGCCTTGAGTCCCCCTTGGGGTAGAGAAAGGTGGGATATTAAATAAATAAATAAATAAATAAATAAATAAATAAATAATACATGAAATCACTGGGTGAGGTCATCCAGAGTTTTGGAGCTCAGTGTCATCTGTATGCCAATGACACACACTCTATTACTCATTTTCACCAAATTCCAAGGAAGTTCCCTGGGTCCTGGACCAGTGCATGGCAGCTGTGATGGGCTGGATAATGACTAACAAACTGAGGCTTAATCCAAAAAAGACAGAGGCCCTCCTGGTTAGTAAGCAGGCTGATCAGGGTATAGGGTGGCAACTTGTGCTCGATGGGATTATACTCCCCTGAGGACACAGGTCTGTCATTTGGGGGTCCTTGTGGACTCAGTGGTGACCCTAGAAGCCCAGATGTCAGTGGTGGCTTGGAGGGCCTTTGCAAAGTTAAAGCTTGTGCACCAACTGTGCCAGTACCTCAGAAAGCCTGACTTGGCCATGGAGGTCCATGCCTTAGTTATACCTCGGATAGATTACGGCAATGCCCTCTAGTTGGGGCTGCCTTTGAAGATAGTCTGGAAACTTCAACTGCTACAAAGAGCTGCAGTGAGGTTGCTGACTAGAGCAAACTATAGGAAGCACACCACCCCCCTCCTAAAGCAGCTCCATTGGTTACCTATATGTTGTCAGGTCCAATTCAAATAGTTCGGGTCCAATCTATTTATGTGACCATATCTTTGTCTATGAACTTCTGCGGGCCCTGGGGAGACCCTTCTCACAGTCCCACCTATGCCCCAATTGCTGTTGGTGGGGACAAGGGAGAAGGCCTTCGCCATAGTGACCCCCCGACTCTGAGAAGCCCTTTCCAGGGAAAGTAGACAACCATCCATATTTTCAATATTCTGGAAGAAATGGGAAAACCTGCCTTTACAAACAGGTCTTTGAAAACAGTTAAATATGACAACATCAATGGACTGATAACCTAATTGGACTACACTTTCTAAACTGGACCTTAGTCTCACTAACCTGAGCAGTGGTGGAGATGTTATAATTGTTTTGTACCATATAATTCTGGTTTTAAAGGATGATGACTGTTGTTTAATTTAATATGTTTTGTTTACTTTTTCACTTTTATGGATTGTTTAGTTACTTGTGTTGTTTCTCAGTCAGTGAGTCAGTAGCCTTTATTTCGGTCAACAAACCATCGGCTAAGTCAAGTGAAAGTAGAATGATGAAATACAACAATTAACAATTAATAACATCACATTTGGCTTATGATTAATAAAAACAAGTATCACCATTCACTATCAGATGAATGACTGTCTATATAATCTAAAACAGGAACTGATTGCAAGTTAATAATAAGTCTCCCAAGTACTCTTTGTTACACTCAGCCTTTACAGGTTATTCATGAAGCACTTGTGGCTTTTTGCCACTGCAAACAGAAATTTGGCCACCTGTGTTGTTTCTACACTGTTGTGCTGTAGAAAAATTGTGCTGATCAAAAGGTTAACAGTTCGATCCTGGGTCAGGGTAAGCACCTGCCCTTAACCCCAGCTCACCTGCCCACCTAACAGGCCAAAAGCAGAAATGCGAGTAGATACATGGGCACCACATTTAACAGGGAGGTAATAAAGGTGATCTTAAGGACATCAATTGATCAGAGGAAAGCTCCTCGGCATAGAAAATCTTCTGGGTCGACTCTCTGGGATGGGTCTCGGGGGCACGGTTTTGTCGTGGCTCCGGTCCTTCCTGGAGGGACGAACCCAGATGGTGAAGCTGGGAGACGCCTGCTCGGACCCCTGGCCCTTGACCTGTGGGGTCCCGCAAGGCTCTATTCTGTCTCCTATGCTTTTTAATATCTACATGAAACTGCTGGGAGAGGTCATCTGGAGTTTTGGAGTTGGGTGCCACCTCTATGCAGATGACACACAACTCTACTACTCTTTTCCACCTAATTCCAAGGAGGCCTCTTGGGTGCTGGACGAGTGCTTGGCCGCTGTGTCTATCTGGATGAGGAAGAACAAGCTGAAGATCAATCCCGACAAGACAGAGGTCCTCCTGGTTGATCGTAAACCAGATTGGGGTATAGGGTGGCAACCTGTGTTGGACGGGGTTACACTCCCCTTGAAAGCACAGGTCCGCAGTTTGGGAGTCCTCCTGGATTCATCACTCACGCTTGAGGCTCAGGCGTCGGTGGTGTCCGGGAGGGCTTTTGCACAATTGAGACTCGTGCATCAACTGTGACCATACCTCGTGAAGGCTGATCTGGCCGGGGTGGTCCATGCCTTGGTCAATTCTAGATTGGATTATTGCAATGTGCTCTACGTGGGGCTGCCCTTGAGAACGGCTCAGAAATTCCAACTGGTCCAACGGGCAGCAGTCAGGATGTTGACTGGGGCTCCTTACAGAGAGAGGTCAACCCTCTTATTTAAGGAGCTCCACTGGCTGCCATTTATCTTCCGAGCCCAATTCAAGGTGCAGGTGCTCACCTACCAAGCCCTAAACGGTTTGGGACCTGCCTACCTGCGTGACCGCATCTCCATCTATGAACCCACACGTTCACTTCAGTCATCTGGTGAGGCCCTGCTTGTGATTCCGCCTGCGTCACAAGCACGTTTGGTGGGGACACGGGACAGGGCCTTTTCTGTGGTGGCCCCCCGACTCTGGAACACCCTCCCCAAAGATCTTAGACAGGCCCCTACACTGGCAGTCTTCAGAAAGAACTTGAAGACCTGGCTGTTCCGATGTGCCTTTCCAGATTAGGAACCTCCAATAACAAGTCCTCAAAAGCACTTTAGTAGAATTAAGATTACTGCACTCCGCACTCTGCACTTGCCCGATAATCCTTGTATACCTCCTGCCACATCAGCACTTTTAATCTTGTACCCACTACCCTGGCCTGGCCCAGTTTTATTATGTCTTGATGTATTGTTTATTGCATGTCGTTTAATATTGCTTTAACTGTTTAACACCCCCTCGGGGTGAGAAGGGCGGTGTATAAGTAAATGAAATAAAATAAATAAATAATTTGCTTTTGTGTTATATTGTTGTGTTATATTGTTGTGTTGTGTTGAGGCCTTGGCCTGTGTAAGCCGCATCGAGTCCTTCGGAAGATACTAGCGGGGTACAAATAAAGATAATAATAATAATAATAATAATAATAATAATAGAAAATGGAGCGACAGCTCCTCCTCCATCCCCCATGGCTGGAGTCAAGCACAACCTGCCACATGCCTGAAATAAGATGGGAACAACTGCCTTTACCTCTGTTTGTGTTTGTCTGTCCTTGTTAAGTGTATAATTGTATAAGGTGTATAATTGGCATTGACTGTTTACCATATGTGTGTATTCTGAAAGCCGCTCTGGGTCCCCTTTGGGGTGAGAAGGGTGGGGTATGAATACTATAAATAGATAGATAGATAGATAGATAGATATAGATAGAATAATTTAAATGGGTTTTTGTTTTATTGCTTTATTATCATCATTTTTTTTGTTATTGCTGTGTTATTTAGATTTCTGTAAGTCACTCCGAGTCCCCTCAGGAAGATAGGGAAGGGAATAAATAAATTTGTTGTTGTTGTTGTTGTTAATTTAATGAGCTATCTTGGATATGGGACCAAGTCTAAACACGAGATTCATTTTGTTCCATATAATAATAATAATAATAATAATAATAATAATAATAATAATAGGTTTATTTATTACCTGCCTCTCCTTATGGTTTGAGGTGGGGCAAAGCATAGTTTAAATACATAATTATAATAAAATGCATGGAAAAATGCACATATTAAAACATATTTCTATAAAATACATATATCAAAATACATGGAATAAAATTTACAACACAATAAACATAGAATGTGAATATATCTTATGCACATATCATGAAGGTAATTTTATACAATACTTTTAATAATTTTGTGCATAAAATAAAATTGTGTCAGAAAGCAAAGGTGTCATTATCTCAATCACCCATGTGGACAATTTTGGATTTTAGAATTCTGGAGGAGGGGTGCTCAACCTGCACAGAGAAAATTTATCTCCTTTCTGATGTACTTTCAATACACAGAAGAAGGTAGGATTTCATGGTTTCATTCATTTACTGAAAAGCTTTGTCTATACACGCACATATACATAAATGTACAATATGTGCATCTGAAGAAATGCTGTAATTTAACCTGATTGAGCTTTGTAATATTTATGTTCTTTTAGTAACCACTCTGAATTACACAATGTAACTGAGGAAGCCAGAAATCTGAACTTGCTACTCATTGGCTGTAAGCCAGCTGATTTTTCTAGGAAATCTTTTAAAATGGCTATTTTTCCAATGTGCCTGATTTTTCCCACGACTGGGGGATATTCAAATTTGTAAATGCCTCTCTCCTTTCAGTGTCCATGTACAAAATGGCATGGAGGATTTCAGCAAAAGTCTACTACTTGGGGTAGCTGAAGTTATTAAGTGTCTAGATTTCTCTCAGTGGTCAAAATCATGTGAAACTACTTTCAGTAAATTGAATTTACCAACACTTTTAATCCAATCAATGATATTAAATCCCTTAAAACAAGCTAGATTAGAATGATTTCCTAGAGTGCAAATTGATGGCTTTAAAGAATGGGTTTGACAATTGAAGACTTTTCCAACAACACTGAATAAGAATATCTCTTTATCAAATGCATTTAGAATGCCAGAGGCTCAGAAGGTCACTATTTTAAAAGAATATTTAACTGGCATATATAAAGACTTCTTTGTTGTCACAGACATAAAGTGTATGTCTTGTGATACACTGAGGAAATCTGCTTGTTTGCCTTAGTTTATATTTATAAAGCCACTGTCAGCCCTAAAGCTGTTCTTTGAGCTAGCTTGAGATCTACTGCTGAAATAAATGTCACATGCTGCTGATTTATTATAAAAATAATTTGGTTATTTACAAATATGACAACAAGCTAGTAACTTATCCACACTCTCCAAAGAATTGTCAGACTTCTCAGAAACTTAGTCCAATCAGAATATTTTGTTTCTTTCTCCCCCACCCCCATTTCCCCAAGTCAAACATCTGGATCTACCTATTAAACGATTGTTGATACATTTATCTCACACTGTATATTCCCAGGTTATGCAAAGTAAATATTAGAATAATGCTCTGTTTTTTAAAAAAATCAAAGCAGATTCTATTCCCTTTTTGTTTCTTCCTCATGGCTTAATCTTAAGAAGCTGCTGAGCTTTAGCACATTGCATGCAGAGATCTGGGCCATCACTGCTAAGGTTCAGAGAGAGTGTTCCCTTCTTTGCTATGATTGTACTCAATGCAATTCCTCTACTATAGAAATTGCTAAATCATAGAATCATAGAATCATAGAATCAAAGAGTTGGAAGAGACCTCATGGGCCATCCAGTCCAACCCCCTGCCAAGAAGCAGGAATATTGCATTCAAATCACCCCTGACAAATTGCCATCCAGCCTCTGCTTAAAAGCTTCCTGAACAACTGATTTGCTAAATAGCCTTTATTAGTATGTCTCTTCATTCTAGATGCCAAAATTAGACCCATTCCCATGAACTAGATTGCTCCATAGCTGCTTGATACCTTAGAGTTTCCAAAAAATTCTGGAGTATTTGCCAAATTTGCCCAAAACAGAACTGATTCAGTTTAATGTAAGAAAACAAGCAAGCAAACATCACAACCCTGACCAAAAGCTGCTGTGCATCTTGGACAGCCAGTTTTCCATTTGGAGTGAGTTGAGGTTGTTTTGTAAAAGCAGACAAATAGTTGTTTTTCTATTCTACTTGCTCTGTTTTTATTACTAATATTTTTGCAAACTCTGGTTAGTAATTGGTTTAAAAGCAGAAAGAACAGTAAGAAGACTTCCAGTGGTGCCCATTGAATTTGCTCGTTCAAAATTTGTGGACATTAAATTGGGAGAAGACCAAGATATAGGAAAGTTGAAAAGCAGAAAATGTGGTCTTTATGTTCAATTTAAAAGGCAGGAAATAAAGAAAAATAAAACACAACATTCACTGTAGTAACTTCATTCTCAAAGGAGCAATAAGCAATTTAACCAACTTTTCCCATTTGAGCACATTTTTTAAAATGGCAATTTTCAAAAATTGTGATTTTAAAATACTATTTTGCATAAGATTTGCTTTTTTTCTGTATTCTCAGCATTCTTGGCATGAGAAAGGAAGAGAAAGAAATAAACCCTATATATGTGATTCAAGTTGTGAACTTAGGCTTGTCCAGGCATCCTCCTCCATGCATTAGTAAACACAATAAGATCAGAATATATTGATTCTGCCCCCCCACCCCACCCAACTTTTTGACAGCTGCCGAAAATTTCCATGTTAGTGGGGCAGTGGATCCACTCAAGGTTTTTATTAGAAACTTGAAAATGCTGAGCTGAATTCTAATTGAGGAAACTAAAAATTGGGGTGATATCAAAAACAGATGAAAAAACCTGGAAGTGCTCTATAAAAAAACAGTTCTTGGACAGTGGAGGAAAGGTTAGAGAACCACGATTTACTCAATCTAGAGGGTTATAACAAGATTTGGTTGGCACACACATTTGTGGTATGAGAAAGATAAGGTGAATAATGACTTAGACACATGATAAGAGCTAATCTTCTAGCTGGAAGAGGGATAAGAAGGGGGTGGAACCAAATCTCTTTTATGGTTGTGCCCATTGGAAGAAGTAGTGAGATCAACATTCTATTTAGAAACAGGAATTTATGAGGAAACTTAATTAAAGAAAAAGAGCAATGGAAACTTAAAGGGAGAAAGGAGATAAAGATAAACTATAGGTTCCACTACAATCAATTACATGATAGATTTATGAAATATGTTAGGGTTGGGTTTTCAATTAGAACATTGGCATTAGAGAACTTTTTTGAGACATGCAATAAATGATTAATCTCCAGGTTATATAACTATAACTTTGAATATAACTTAGAAGACAATTGAATTAAAGTAGCGATGATTTCATGGGCTAAAGGTTTAGGGAGAAATATTGATCTGGAGAACTGGGAACATCTATGGAAAAAAGGATTTAGATTTTTAATAGCTGGATCAATCAGAGAAAATATGTATAAAATGTGTTACAGAAGCGACATATCCCCAAAGTTGTTGGCCAAAATAGATAAAACTTATCAAGGAGATTCATGTTTGCTGAACTTTCAATATAGTGCTTTTTTAAAGAAAAAGGTGGTTATAGATACAAATAACATGATCACTAAAAAGGTTAAGAAAAACCCAGAAACCCAAGATTATTTAGAGAGAGAATCAATAAAGGAGATGAAGAAATTTGTCAATACAGTTTTGCTGATGCAAGATTAACAATAACAAAAAAATTTCCTCTCCATTCTATTAAATAATGGAGAGGAAAAACTATTAGAATATATTCAAATGTCCAAGTTAACAAATGGTTCCCGGGGAGCAAATAATGAATAATTTGTCAAAAAAAATGCAGCCCAGCATTTAGATATCTGGAAAGGAAGGCAAATATAAATTTGAAAGTAGTCACAAAGGGAAATTATGAAAACAAAAGATACAAGGGTAGATTCTTAATTAGGTGCATGTTCCACCTTGAGTAGTGTTGGAAGTTTTAGGTAGTGGGTTCACAGGGGTGGAGGGTAAAGAGTTTTCTAAGATGTGATAATTGTACAGTTTTTCTTAGTTACTGTATAATTTCTATTTGAAAAGAAGAATGCTATTATTTATTTATTTATTTATTTACTACATTATATACTGCCCCTCTCAGCCCAGGGCGACTCGGAGCAGTGAACAGTGACTGACAGTTAACAGTGACTGATGGTTAACAGTTAACTAGACTGACACAAATCTGTGCAGTTCAGCACTTACTTTGTACAAAATTCACACTTAGTTGATTTGTCCATAAAACAGACTTTCCAACCCATAAAATATTTTTAATGCAGAAATATTGCTTTTTGACCAGAAGAAACTGTTCCATATACAGAAAAGGCTTATTTAGCTTAGTTTTTCTTTTTTGTAATTATAGCTTTATGATGTAGCTTGCTTGTTTGTATGTATGTTTTTATTACCCCCACATATTGTTTTATACCAGAAAAAAACCTTTTTGTTATTTCAGAAAGAAAATTTTGAAAGAAGAAAGAAAAGGCTGTAAGTAGGGATATTTTTTTTCACATTTTTTTCACAAAACAGGTTCAGCTCAGTATCTTTCAAAGATAAAAAAACGTTCAAAATTTGCACTTAAAGCAGCAGTTTCTGCTTTTTCCACAGCAAGCCATATTTCAGTGTTTGTTTTTCTTTCTTTCTAGAAGAAACTTAGAGGAAAATGACATTCCAAAATTGGAACAAAGTATGAGGGCAGAGTTCTAGCATACAGAAGGATTTGTTTTTTTCCTCCCTCCAAACCAAATGTTCTGGTGACTTCTGGTTTTGAAAAATCTCTTCCCCCTCCCCCCCAACACACACAGATAAATATTGCTTGACAACAGAGAAGAGAGGGCAAAAAACAGATGGCCTTGAGCTGATAGGCAAAGTTTGGTCTTGAGCTGATAGGCTCTGCTTTTGTTTCCCGGTGAGATCAAACATATGGAGGGGATTTCCTGAAAGAGGTATTTTCTACATGGTACATCTTGCTAGTTTAGTACTCTAACTATCCCCATAAGCCTACCAAACACATTGACTTGGCCATGCAATTAACCATATTTAGGAACATCAGCAGGAAATGCCATTAGAAATCATCTGATGTCTATAATATACCTCTTGAGAAATGAAACAAGCAGAAAGAATGGGGAATGTGGGAATGGTAGTAGAACAAAAAGAAAAACAAGGGGAAAATAAATATAAGTGTATTTCTTGATGTTTCAAGTGGTTGAGTTAATGAGCATCATATCGATCTTTTTTGTGCACTTTGTGCATGGATGAGTAAAGTTGTTAACCAAATGCATTTCTGCAGCTTTCCAACAATTGAGTGGGACAGAAGGGGGTGTAATTATTGACACGAGAGACTGCAATGAATATTGTCACAAAGTCCACTGACAGTAACTTGGAGGCAATAAAAGCATAGGGAAACTTTAGTAAGGAAAAAAAAACCCATGTTGGCCCTTGAGTACAGTTTATATTAATAAATATATAAATGAACCAGTAACACAATTACACTCAAATATGCCCAAACAAAGCACAAAGCCTCTTTGTAGGCAACAAGATTTTCTCCTTTAAGAGGATTTAAGCACTCTAATTGAATATCTCTGGCCTCATTTAGATCAACATTTTAACTCTGTCTTGCTAAGGAGCTTTAAGTGCTTTGTCTGGGTTACTCTCTTCAGGCTAATTTATAATGAAACTGCACAATGTCCATTGATAATTGCTACTGTTTTAAATGGAGAAAAGAGGTGCTGTGCCATAATTTTCTTTCTTTCTTTCTTTCTTTCTTTCTTTCTTTCTTTCTTTCTTTCTTGAGAAAGTAGTAAACTTAAAGCTGCTGAAGTACTTTTTCTTCTACAATTATGTGGAATCCCATTCGTTATTTTGCTGCACTACTTTGCAAATAATATCTGGTGGAGTAATTTTGAAGGAAGGTTGCCCTGTTGGCTTATTGCTGCTAAAACCAGTGAAACTTTTAAGACTTAGCAAATTTATTATAAGTGGACCAAAGGCTAATCCCCAGATGAATATGATAGATGCATTCGATTGTAGCTCACTGGATGTTTGAAGTAATATTCCAAATATAAAACACAGATTAATATGCTCAATGCGTTTGTATTTCTTCTATTGCACTTCTACTGAATTAATCATCTTCTTAGTTGGGGACATTCACAGATACTTTCTTCTCTGCCAGGAACACTGAAGGAAAGCTTTAGAGTGGCCACTTTTTTCAAAAGAAAATATATCTGCCAATATGTGAACACACAACTAAAGTATACCTACTATACAGTTATCCAGTTGGTCCTGTTTAGAAATTCTCCAGCAAAGGATGCACCACCTTCCATGGTAGTCCAATCTATTGCTAAAGAACAGTGGGTTCATTCATTTATTCATTTCATATCCTCTTTCTCATGAGATGTTTGGGGTATTATTTAATGTAATTTGAATGATACAATTTGGAGCAGTAGAAAACAAGCTTGCTCCAGCTTCCATGCATACTATACCAGATATTTGGCTATCATAACAGATGCTTATTATACAAGATATTTGAAAATGGCTATCATACTATGTTCTAAGCTTCTCTTCTCCAAGCTAAGCACATTCAGCTCCCTCAACTGTGCTCATGGAGTTGATTTCCATGCATTTTCACACCGTAGCTGCCTCCTTCTCAACATATTAAAATTGATCAGTGTCATCAACATCTGGAAACAAGACCTAGAAAAGGTACTTCAGGTTAGGGAAACAAAGAATATTGGAAAATATTTGAGGAAAGGTTGAAAAACACATTTTTTCAGGTTTCGATAAACCCTAATGAGAAGAAACTTGGTCTGACAAGAATGTTGGCTTTAGGACGTCTTCGACACAAAATTCACAAATGCCTGTTTTGTGCAGGAAAGCATTTTCTGCATAGATTATAGATAGCAATCAAACCAAGAACATTGCTGAATGTAAACCTTTGTAATGAGGCAGAAGAAAAATGCATAGATACAAAAATGATTGTATTTGTGTGCAGCTCTCTCATTAAAAGCAATTTGATGTTCATTGGACAATATATTTTTATCCCCTATGCTAAATAAAATATGATTGGGTTTTTAAAACCTGCTTATTTAAATGGTCTTGTTTTGATAAATAACAAACATGGGATTTTACCTTTTTACAATTTATACTCAATTCATTTTCTCAAGCTGGCTTGTAGTAGTTGGCCTAATAAGTAGATGTGACATGCATTTGTATGGCTCCTATAATTTTGCTACAATTTTTTAAATTAGTTAGATACTTTTGGTGTTCTCATCATGTCTTCATTTTCAGTAGGGTATTGGAAATTTTAGCCAGGAATTTGTTTTTTATATACAATGTTCAAATTTAGGATTTACTATGAAAGACTGTGACATATGTTAACTTGCATTTTACAGAACTTGGAAAGTTACTCTTAAGATGAATAGTATACATATTGACATGTCTCAGACGTCTATATCTGAGAAGCTACAGGACCATGCTTTGAATCCCAGAGCTGTGTTCTGTCACTACTTAGTTATGAATAGCTTCATAATTGCATTACATTTATTCTTCTTTTAAAAGTAACTTCACAAACTCTGAGATGAAAATGAGCTTATGTCCTGCACAGGCATGTAGCCGGGGGGGTGTTGAGGGGCTTCAGCCCTCCCCCCCCCCCTGAAATTCTCATGGTGGTTCACGAAAAGGCCTTACTGGTGCATTATTTAAACTGTTATGTTTATTCATATCATGATCTGATCACCATACTCAATATATCCCATATGCATGGGGGTATTGGGGTAACGATACAAAAGGTTTGCTAGGGTAGACCCTCTTTCACTTAGACTCAGCCCCCCCCCCCCCAAACAAACTCTGCCCCCTCCTGAATCGAAATCCTGGCTACGGGCCTGGTCCTGCACAATCCTATTGTAGCTTTCTGTTGGATCTAAACTGAGTATATTTAGGATTAGGCCATTTTTTTCCCAGTCACACACACACTCCATGAGGATTTGAAGAGTTACACTTGTAATCTGACTGAAGTTTTAGGGAATCAAAAGAGATGTATGACAGACTGAATTGATTCCTTATTATAAAACATTGTTTATGAATTTGGATCTCTAAATATGATATAGCCAAGTACTTTTTTGCTTCACTTTTGGGATTTTTGGTGAATTATGAGAATATCTGGTTGAAAAATATATTATTTACTTGAACAATAACATAATCTACAGTGTTAGTTTTAAGAAGCTCTCAGATTCAAACCTTGAATGTTGGTCCATCTAGCTTGATACAGTTTAAACTGGCACAGAGGTGAAGCATGCCAAATGCCAAATTATCCCTGAGTAGGGTCAAATCAAGGACTCCCATGCTGCTGCAGAGGGAATCCCATTGACATCAAACATGGTTTGACATAACATCCCTTCCTCACCTCCATGTTGCAGCAGTTTCTGTACATGGGTCTTACAATGCTATTGTTTATATTTATTTGCTAAGTTTCAGAGGAGATGATGCAATCACTGAAGAATCTAGGTTAGCTACCAATTAGAAATGGGAGTTGGAAGGTGTATTCAAATATTTCAGATTTACATTCTAATAAATTAAATATGGGAATTGGGGGGTGGAGAGTAGGGAGAGACAGCATAGAGAGGTTTGTTTTTTTTTTAAAAAAGTGTGTGTGTGTGCAGGAGAAAATTATGGTGTACAACCACACTCATTTCAATGTAAACATTTTAATTGAAAATGATTGAGTCGTGTCATATACAACAGAAAATGACCATCAGATATTTGATCTTGTAAATAAATAAGGGCTGGCATCACTGTATGATTGCATACAGTAGATTTAAAGCATTATAATGTTTGGAATTCACACTTTCAGTTGTTGCACAATAACAGTGTCTGAACGTGCACACCAAAATTATTTTAGAAGCCAGGCAGCTGCACTACCAAAGCAGTGGATGGTGGGGGGGGGGGGGGGGGGTAAGTGAAGAAACTAACAGTTCTCTACCATAAAGTGCCTTGCTGTGAAGAGAGGGCTGGATGCTTCTTTAATTACTATCCTGTTACTCAGCTCCTTGGAAATCTCTACATTGGTGGTGTTGCATTGCTCTTTACGTAGGCCTTCATTGGTTGGCCCCTGTTACAACAGGGCTCCAGCATCATTGCAATGTCTCCCAATGTAGGATTTAAACCTTAAACCTTAAGCAACATCTAAGAAATAAAAAGAAAGGAGGAGAGAAATTATTAGAGGGGAAAAGCATAAGGGGAGATTATGAAAACATGAAGATAAAAACTCAATATGAGAATGAAATCCAGCTTTATTATCAGAACATTATAACTACAAATGGTTGACAAAAGGTGTGCAACTCTGTTAAATTCCGTGCTGGTTTTGGTAACCAGATTTTGGTTCCCCCCAAATCTGTTTTTCAGGAGCCTTCCAAAAATTCTGTTTTTTGATCTGGCAGCCAAAAAATTTATTTTCTCTCCGGGAAGATCCAGCCCATTGGTGGCAATAGGGAAACTTCTGAGGCTCCCCTTTCCATCATTTTAGAGCATCAGTCTTAAGAAAACATCTTTTCTGGGGTCATTTCCCCTAATATCCTTTAACCAGGCCTTGGTTAAGGCATCAGATGTAAGAAATAACTTTTTTTCGTGTCCTTTTCTCTAATAGTCAACATGGATTTATTAAAAACAAGTCATGCCAGACTAATCTGATCTCTTTTTTTCCATAGAGTTACAAGCTGGGTAGATGCAGGGAATGATGTCAATGTAGTGTAACTGGATTTCAATAATACCTTCAACAAAGTCCCCCACAACCTTCTGGCAAACAAACTAGTCAAAGGTGGCCTAGGCAAATCTATGGTTAGGTGGATCAGTAATTAGTTAAGTTAATGAACCCAGAGGGTGCTCACCAATGCTTCCTCTTCATCCTTGAAAGAAGTGATGAGTGGAGTACCACAGGGTTCCCTCCTGGGCCCGGTTCTGTTTAGTGCCATCTTTCTTAATGACTTAGATGAAGGGTTAGAAGGCATGATCACCAACTTTGCAGATGACACCAAACTGGGAGGGATAGTCAATACTCCAGAAGACAGGAGCAGAATTCAAAATGATCATAACAGATTAGAGAAATGGGCCAAAACTAACAAAATTAAGTTCAACAGAGACAAATGAAAGATACTCCACTTAGGCAGGAAAAAAAAGAAATGCAAAGATACAGAATGTGGGATACCAGGCTCAACAGCAGTATGTTTGAAAAAGATCTTGGAGTCCTCGTGGACAACAAGTTAAACATGAGCCAATAATGTAATGTGGCAGCTAGAAAAGCCAATGGGATTTTGGCCTCCATAAATAGTAGTATAGTGTCTAGATCCAAGGAAAACATGCTACCTCTCTATTCTGCCTTGGTCAGACCACACCTGGAATACTGTGTCCAATTCTGGGTGCCACAATTTAAGGGAGATGTTGACAAGCTTGAATGTGTTCAGAGATGGGCAACTAAAGTGATCAAGGATCTGGAAAAAAAGCCCTATGAGGAGTGACTTAAAGAGCTGGGCATGTTTAGCTTGCAGAAGAGAAGACTGAAAGGAGACATGCTAGCCATATATATTTATTATTTATTTATTTACTTCATTTCTACCCTGCCTTTCAAAATCCAGGAGGGGACTCAAGGCAGCTTACAAATCTGGCAAAAATTCAATATAAACAGTCTAAGCACATAAGCAATTAAAGACATAACAATCTATCAAATACATTAAAACCACATATAAAACACCAAGTCATGATCTCATGTCCAAATTGTTTCCCCAAATCCGTAGTCCACTATTCAATCTGTTGAAATCTCATTCTGTAGTTTTCTATTCACCAAATGCTTGCATATAAAGCCAGCTCTTAAGGTTTTTTTCTAAACATCAGGAGGGATGGGTGATGTCACTGATGTCACGGGGGGGGGGGGGTTCCACAGCTAAGGGGCCACCACTGAGAAGGCCCTGTCTTTCATCTCAACCAATCACACTTGAAAAGAGGTTGGGACAGAGAGTAGCACCTTTCCAGCCATTCTTAAAGCTTTTGTAGGCTCATAGAGGGAGGTGCATTTGGAAATATGTGAGGGGAAATGATAGAGCGGTGGGGGGAGCAGACTTGTTTTTTACTGCCCTGCAGACTAGGATGTGGAATAATGGCTTCAAACTACAGGACATTCCACCTGAACATTAGGAAGATAGAATTCCACGTTCTTTCTGTCAAGTCAATCCTGAAGATAGTGCACAGAAGTTGAAGCTGAATTCCAGCTATCAGCCAAGAATCAGGGGAGGATTCCCTGGCATGCCTTGCTACTTTGGAAGCCAGATGGAAACACTCAGGCTGCGTTTGAAGGCAAAAAAAAAAAAAACAACAACAACAACACTCAGGCTGCGTTTGAAGGCAATAAACAAACAGAGGTTTATTAACTTTCGGACCTGGAAGGATGTCTGATATAGAGTCGGTTCTCAGAAGGAATCAGACATAACCATGCAATACAATACAAGACCTCTTATCTTCTCTGACAGCCATTTAAATTCTGGCAGACTCCCCTGATTGGCTAGGCAATGGTCAGGTTTGGATCTTGGTTTTATTTGGTTGGGAAATCACAGCTGCATCACAGCTACATCTGAAGACATCTAAGCCATTAGAATCAATGGCTTCCTATGGTTCAAATTTTTAATGTTGTGGGGGAGGGGAGCACAGGTGCGTCGGAACCCCCTTCGGAAGTGCTGCACTTCTGAATAATTTCTGAATCCCAAATACATCTGCACTAAATACACATGCCTACTAGGCTCATCCATCCCTATTGCTCAACAAGGCTTTCATAAGAGAGACGAGCTTGAGGAAAAAGGAGGAAGGGAAAGAACAAACAATATGGAGAATGTTTTCTTAAAAACAACACTGTTTGATCATATAAACAATATGCACCAACACATGCTTTATAGAATCAGAATGTCTAATGTAAGTGTATGTTACCCCGAGTATCCAATCAGACAGACCTAAATTTTAAAAATAAAAACAGACATCTTCATATGCAATACTGTGTTTACCGCAGAGTTTCTTTGCCAACCCCAAGAACTGATTATAACCAAGACCAAATAATTGCACATATGAAAATTCTAAGAAATAACAGTAAGGTGAGATTCACTCCTTGAGAAGCCATAATAATAAAGCCAGGAAGCTGCTGAAAGCTAACAAAGGCCTGCACAGTAGGAGGTTTGTACTAGCAAACAGCAATTCACACCTGTTAATTACTGCAAACAGAAGTGCAGACTGCATTTGTCCTGACATTTATCTGTTGTTTATAGGCCATCATGATCAGCTAGGTTCCGAGACTGTGATGTAAGACCATCACATACTTCAAGCAAATTACTTGCCTTGTACAAGTCAATAAAGTCTGAATGACATTTATTGGAGAAATGAACTCTGTGTTACTTCCATGGCACATCTCCCACTCTGTTAAGCAAGAGCCTGAGCACATGGGAAAAGCACGGGAAACATGCACACAGCAAATCTGCCAGCTGATAAGTAGTCTGTTCTAACAAGACCCTACTGTTTCATTGCACACAAGTACACAGAGCTAGAAGTATGCAAGGAAAACACCTATGCTACTATCACTGGTAGTGTACCAAAAAAACCTCCAAATACTTTTTCACATAGATGAAAGATGTTTTACCTTCTGAATAACTCGGAACTGATCCAAGAAAAATCTAATCAGTATCACTCATTTTCACCATTGTATCTACTAATACAGACAGAGATGAAATAGCATCTCTGAAATAATTCTTAAAAAGAACAAAGAATGGCATGCATGCAAAGTGTTTTTAAGGAACAAAGTTTGTTCCTTAAAAACTCTGCACAAACAATATTTCAGGTTTTGGAATTATTGTCTAATATAATGGCTATCTCTCTGAGTCACAAGTTCAAATTCTCTGATTGAAAAAGAAGATATTTATAAAGGAAAGACGCGCTATATACAATAACATTTTTAAAAAAGTTTTTTATAATCCTTGCACCGTCTTTTGCAGTTCATTGACATTGTGCAATTATAGTACTATAATTCTAATTTGACAGCCAGTAAAATGTATATCGAATCCTGGGATTAGAGGTATGGTGAGGGAACATTTGTAATTCTCAGTAAAAGAGAAAAAAAATCTAACTATAAGCCTCAGGCTTCTGCAGCCTTTTGCTATGGCAGTTAAAATGGAATTATAGAAATGATAGGAATTATCATCTATAGTTTCTGGGTTCCATTACAATGAGCCCCAGGTGGCACGATGGGTGAAACCCCAAGACTGCTGACTGAAAGGTCAACGGTTCAAATCCCAGGAGCAGGGTGAGCTCCCATCTGTGAGCTCCAGCTTCCCATGTTGGGGCATGAGAGAAGCCTCCAATAGGCATCCCCTGGGCAACATCCTTGCAGACAGCCAATTCTCTCACACCAGAAGCGACTTGCGGTTTCTTGTCACTCCTGACACAATTTTTTTACAACGCACAGAAAATCTAATGCTCAATAATCCACGAAGACCCATTTTAATTTCCATTTAATAATCTCATTTGTATTTGCACCAGAGGTGTTTGCAACATCTTCTAAAGCAAGTATGGGTAAACTTTGACCCTCCAGGTGTTTTGGACTTCAACTCCCAGAGATTGCAGCCAGTTTACTGGCTGTACCGAATTGTGGGAGTTGAAGATCAAAAGACCTGGAGGTCTGAAGTTTGCCCATGCTTTTTCTAAAGGGAATCTATATCATCCAGGGCATAAGTTTTGCTTTGTTTTATTATGTGGGCTAAATATGGATTTCTTCCTACACAGTGTTGCTCCTGTTGCTGCTGTGTCCCTTTAAAAAATTTTCTGATTAATAGTGGCATTATGGGATTTTCTTGGCAAGATTTGTCCAGAGATGGTTTGCCTAAGCAAATAACATGATTGAAAGAATGGCACCATATGTGCAATGTACCTTTCAACTTCTCAATGCTTTTAATGATGCCAGTTTAATTATAGTTTTAACTTTTGTTTAAAATGTCTGCTACAAGTCAGGGACTGAGAATAAAATAGGATGACAATTAGGGGAGGGCAATTCAGTTAAACCCTGTTCTGCTTTGGTATCCAGATTTTGGTGGACTCTCAGATTTATTTTTCAGGTGCCTCCCAACTTTGGTTGAGAAAAAAAACTGTTATTCGATCTGGCAATGAAAAAATCTGGGAAGATCCAGCCCATTGGTGGCAATTGGGAACTTTCCGTCATTAGGCCATCATTCTAAAAGACATGTCATGGCTTTCTTCTGTTTTGATTGGCTCAACCGACAAGGCTCACAGGGAAACCCTGCAGGGGTACTCAGCAGTCTCTCTATGCTCCACATCTAGCCAAAAGAAACAGGTCCCTTCCACACAGCCCTATATTATCCCAGAATATCAGGGCAGAAAATCCCACATTATCTGAGTGTGGACTCAAATAATCCAGTTCAAAGCAGATATTGTGGTATTTTCTGCCTTGATATTCTGGGATAGAGGGCTGTGTGGAAGGGCCCACAGAAAGCAGTCACTTTCAGCAACCATGTTGTCTGTTGCAGCCGGAAAAAAATGGCAGCAGAGCCTGTGCAGTTACAGCTGGCCAAAAAGGCTGAAAAAGTGGAATCCAATTTTGATAAAAGGATTCATGCACAACCCTAATGACAAGAACAACAGTTTGTAATGTCAGGAGAGTTTGGATTGTACCTTTCTGCCTGGAAAAAGGGGTTCAATCTAGATGTCCCTTGATAGTGTCTGTACTATGATTTCTGTTCCTGGGTTATAAATGGCAGTTCCTAATTGGTTCTGTCATAAAAAAAAACAAGTTTATTTGTCTTTGCTCAAGGGGCATGTTGTTCATGAATCATGAGTCTCTCCCCCCCCCCCCCCCGGGAGGTTGAGAAGTGTGGGGTATAAATATTTGAAATAAATAAATAAATAAATAAAATCCTATTATGATGACTTACCTTTTTGATTTTTGAGGAAGTCATAATGCTATTCCAACTACACAGTAGACAAAATCTCTGAAACCTACCTTGTTAGAAATGTAGCTCTCCATCCTGTCCATTTTGAAGTTACCAGAGAGCAGGAGGTTCAGTGGGGACACATCCAGTATTTTCCTGTAGTTGGGCATGCTGTAGGGATGTCATTTCTGTGGAGATTAGGAGAATCTCTGGAGGTTTCTACATATGCCTGTTACAGCATATCAGCTACAGGAAAATAGCTGGATGGATCCCTGCTCATTTTCCTCCTTCCCCCTCTGACAAGATGGAAATGGCTGTGTTGGCAGGGCTTGCACTGCTTATAAGGGTCTGGCAGATAGCTTTGGGAAATGTAGCTATGGAGATGTAACTGCATGATAGACGTGCATCTCCCAATGCAGGACCTCATTCATTGTGTTTGATTGTACAGGTTATACAAGGATAGCATTTTCTAAAAAAATCAGCAGGCTTCGAAGACTTTTTTTTTAAAAAAAAAAAAACACTGATGAATTTATTTTGTCCCTAGCTATAGTTAAAAATGTTCTTCTTTGGTTCAGCCATACCTGTCCTTCTACTATTGTCAACAATAGATATTATTCTCGAGCTAGACAAGCTTTAAGTAGATTGTGCTGTAAAAACATCATATTGATAAATTAAGATTGAAATATTTATATCTTACATGGGGCAAGTGTACCAGAAGAAGCCCAGTGGAAT
The DNA here is from genome assembly GCF_037176765.1 of Anolis sagrei. Taxonomy (NCBI): domain Eukaryota; kingdom Metazoa; phylum Chordata; class Lepidosauria; order Squamata; family Anolidae; genus Anolis; species Anolis sagrei. The sequence continues at coordinate 272,524,301 of NC_090021.1, read as the reverse complement.
ATCAAATAATGTGTCCTGCCTCTGGCATAGATGCTTAAGAGGAATGTAGAATCCCCCATTTACCTCATTGTACAATTCCCCAGTAAGGGGCAGGAAAGGAAGTCATGTTCCTGATCCAAATTGATGACCAATTTCCACCTTGTACTATGCAGTCAGACACATCTTCATTTTATCTGAGATGCTGTCAAATCTTTGCAGATGTTGTTTCCTTCTCATTGAAATGTCAGATTTCAATTTCACATATTCATTTTCTACCTAGCACTAATTTCCATCTGTCTGAGAAAATATATTTCATTTGAAACCATGTTGCCAATCTTTGCTTAGTTACTCAGTTGCCTACATATTTTGAACACTACAGGAGAAAACAATTAAAAAAAAATTAAAACAGCACAATTTTACAAGCAAACCCCAATTCTTAGATTTTGTTCTGTGTAACAAATGCATATGTTGCATCCAGGGCCATAGTCAGAAAAAATGCGGGGTGGGGTGTGGGGGTTGAAACTTTTTTAAGCGAATCATGAAAAGTAGTTTTATAACACAAAATATTTTTAATAATATGGTTCATTCTATATTTTATACAGATTTAAATAAAACAATTATCTAGTCTAGTTACAAAGTTTCAAGTCTTAAAATAACTGAAAATGACTTTTAATTCGTAATTTATAGTTTCAAAATAATACCACAATGTCTGTTGGAAACACTTGAAAACTGTGTCAATATACTGACAGAAATCAGGCTCCATTGATAAACTTCAGTGGACATTCAAGAGTGCAAGTCCAGTCAGTCTTTCTTGCCCCATTGTTCTTATGTATGTTTTCAAATGTTTAGGAGTTGAAAACAACCTAAATATAGGAACCCTCCTATCTGGAAAAGGGGAGAGGGGGGAAGCAAGGAGGGAAATGCCTAATTCCCTATTAGGTACCTGCCTCCTACCTCATGCTGAAGCAAAGAGTACAGCAAGGGGGCAGAGCAGCCTAAAATAGCCTGCAGTTTTGCCCCTGTCAACCGCGCCCATCAAATCTGATCTCCAAAAGGGCCTTCAAATCCACCCCCATATCTTAGGCTCAGACATAACGAAAGCCAAGATTGACCAGCGGCCGCTGGTCATCTCCTCTATACCCTCCCCCACATTTGAAAACACTCTTCCCACCAAATGGTAAATCCCGCGCAACTCTCCCGCCAAACGCCAACTACCTTCCCCCGAGGTCACCAGCTGCAATGTCTTTATCAGTGCTTTACATCAGGACCCTGGTTTTCAGCGCCAAAACTGAAGGCCTGGAAACCGGTTGCTGACACGGCGTCCTCCTCTTCTTCTCCCTGGAATGGAAATACATGTCAACCTACAGTCCTTCTTTGTCGAGCGATCCTTGGTATTTTTTTAACAGGCTGCAATGAAACACTGGGTGTACCTTCCCCAAAATCTTTGGCAGTCACAGCCTATAGGTGACGTCATTGATTTTGTCGGAGATCCTAAAAGGGCCCACATACCTGGGGGATAATTTCCTGGACGGGGTGTCCAGCTTAAGGTTTTTGGTGCTTAGCCAAACCAAATCTCCCTCCTCTAGTTTGTCCCCCTCCCTCCTTTTGCGATATGCGAACAGCTTATATTTCCTTTGGACTTGCCACAGCGATCTTACCACCTTGTCTCAGGTGGCCTTCACCTTATCTGGCCACTCCTCATTCCCACAGGACTCTTCCTCCCCCCAATCTGGCAGTTTCAGCAAAGGCGCTATTTCTCGACCATAAACTATCTCAAAAGGGGCTCTCCCACTCGCTGTGTGGGGGGTCCCGTTATATGCTACTTCGGCATAAGGGAGAATATCTGCCCAATCAGTCTGCGGTGGTTCGTGTACGTCCTCAAGAAGAGCCCCAATGTCTGTTGTGTGCGCTCGACCCACCCCCACCCCGTTCGTCATAGGGTGGAATGCGGAGCTAAGGCTCCTCTCCACTCCCAACAACTCCATGAACCTTCCCCAAAACCTTGCCGTGAATTGGACCCCCCTATCGCTAATGACCTGGTCAGGACATCCATGCAGGCGATAAATGTGCTTTATAAATAGTTCCGCTAACTTTTCTGCAGATGGGAGTTTTGGTAGTGCGATGAAGTGCGCCTGCTTCGAAAATAGATCTAGCACCGTTCAGACATAACGCTGGCCACGGCTAACCGGGAGTTTGCCCACGAAGTCCATGGTGATTGAACTCCACGGTTAGGTGGGCCGCCACCCTCTGCAGCAACCCTGTAGAATTTTGAGTGGGCACTTTGTTTCTCGCACACATGTCACACCAGGATACATATGATTTCATGTCGCCTCTCATCCCCGGCCACCAACACTGGCGCACCAACAGTTTTATAGTCTTAGTGACCCCCAAGTGTCCTGTGCTTCTGCTATCGTGATACCTTATCATCATTTTTCCCCGCAGGCTTTCGGGGATATACAGTTTCTTGTTCATGAACCCTAATCCGTCCCTCCATTCCACCTTTTCCTTGTTTCTCTCCAGCCATTCATCCCCCTTGTATGCCTGTTTCAGCTCCTCCTCCCATCCCTCGCTTCCGCTTTCTACTCCCGTGAGCCGCTGGCTGTGCTTCGCCTGTGCTCTGGTTTGCACTGCCATGCCCTTGTTGTTCTGAGAACAGGCTCCCGCTTTGCCCCTGCTTCCTCCCCTCATCCTGTGGCATGCGGGAAAGCGTATCCGCCAAGACATTCTGTTTTCCTTTGTGGAATCTCAGCTTGAACTCGAACCTGCTGAAATATTGAGCCCATCTTATCTGCTTCTCTGACAGCTTCCTGGGCGAGGTGATATATTGCAAATTTTTATGGTCGGTCCATACCTCAAAAGGTATGCCGCTTCCCTCCAGAAGGTGTCTCCAAGCTTCCCAAGCCCTTAATATCGCTAGTGCCTCCTTCTCCCACACCGGCCAATTTCTCTCAGTTTCACTGAACTTTTTTGATAAAAACCCACACGGTTTCAACACCCCCTCCGGATCCCTCTGCATCAATGCCACCCCGTAGGCCCAATCTGACGCATCACAGTGAATCACAAACTGCTTGGTGATATTGGGGTGGATTAGGACGGGCTCCTCTGTGAAACTGTGCTTCAGCTCCTCAAAAGCCCTCTGACATTCCGTTGACCAGACTCCTGGGGATCGTACCTTGGCAGTTGCCCCCCTCCCCTTCGTCTTCAGCAACTCAGTGAGGGGCAGTGTCAGCTGGGCAAAATCTTTTATGAAAGTTCGATAGAAATTTGCAAATCCTAGGAAGGATTGCAATTGCTTGCGCGTTTTAGGGGGTTCCCAAGCCTTAACGTCCTCTACCTTTGAGGGGTCTATAGCAACGCCCCCCTGCGAGATCCTGTACCCGAGGAAATCTATCTGCTCCTTGTTAAACTCACACTTGGGCAGCTTTGCAAACAGCTTCACCTCCCTCAACTTCTGAAGCACTTCCCTCCCCAATTTGATGTGGGCCTGCCGGTTGTGGCTAAATATGATTACATCATCCACAAAGCAGAACACCCCGTGATACAATAATGGATGTAGCACCTCATTAATCATTTGCATAAATACCCCCCCGGCTCCTTTTAACCCAAATGGACACACAGAGAAGTTGTAATGCCCCAGCGCACATGAAGAAGCCGTTTCCCATCTGTCCTCAGGCCGTATACGTAGCTTATGGTAGGCCTCAATCAAGTCAATTTTTGTGAACACCCACCCCTCTGATAGTTCTTGGTCAGGGGCAAAGGATAACTGGTGGTGGTGCTCACCGCATACAGCCCCCTATAGTCTACACATAGCCTCAGGGAGCCGTCCTTCTTGTTGCTGAACAGTACTGGGGCTTCTAAGGCAGAGTCGGACGCTTCTATGAATCCTCTGGCCAAATTCTTATCTATGTACTTTCTCAACTCTTCCATTTCCCTGGCCGATATGGGGTACAGTCTACTCTTGGGCAGGCTAGCGTCCTTGTTAAGTTCAATCTTTACCTCTACCAGCATCTGAGGAGGAAGTTGGTCCGCCTCCTTTTCATCAAAAACGTCCGCGAAGTCTCGATACTCAGGGGGGGGGAGATATCTTGGACCCAGTCCGGCAGCACAGTCCCCTCCCTCGGCAGCATTTCCCCTTAGAAGCTTCTGGGAAACACAGGCTCCCCTCCTTCCAATTGACCTGCGGGTTCGCCTCCTACAGCCACGGCATCCCCAAGATCACATTATAAGTAGCCATAGGGGACACCACGAATGTTATCTCTCCTTCCCAGCAGCCTACTTTGCATCGCACATTCTCCACCTCGAACATCGCCAGCGCCCAGGCTGCTACTGATCCATCTAGCTGGGAGAACGCTATGGGTGCCTGCAAGATTGTTTTCTTATACCCCAGCTCATCTGCTAACTCTGGGGCCATAATGTTCCTGAAGCAGCCGCAATCCATGAAGGCTTTGCAACTGGCCCATTTGCCCTCCCCTTCCAGCATTCCTGGGCTATGACTCACCAGATCTGCCCCTGGGGCCCCGAGAAGGATGCTTTCCTCTGCTCTCTTTCCGCTGGCTGGCTTAGACCTGGGCTGAGGGAGCCCTCCCCCTTACGCTTCCAACAATCGGCCGCTCTGTGATTCAAACGGCCGCATACGAAACATCCGCTTCGTCGCCCCTTGGGTTCCCCCGTCGGCTCCTTCCCAGCCGAGCCTCTCTCAGGTCTCCGACGCTCCTCCTTGTGCCGCGTCTGCTGCGGCGCCGATGCCTGATGACTTGGGCCAGCGTTGTTTCGATGCGCCCCGCTAGCTCAATCCATCCGCCGATTGTCTCCTTCTTCAGGCCTTCCTTAAAGATTTGGACTTTAGTCACACTGGACCACTCGGGCACCCTTTCGGCCAACAACTGGAATTCCTCCACATACTCTGACACCGATCTCTGGCCTTGGGTTATTGTCTGTAGCTTTTCCCTCGCCCTGACACACTCATGCGGATCTTGGAAGCGTGCCTCCATAGCTGCTAGGAATTGCCTCGTGGATCCTAAGCATGGGTCGCTTCTGGCATGGAGCTGGACGTACCAATCCGCCACTCCTCTCCTTAGCACCGCGCCCACTGCTTGCACCCTGCTGGCTTCCGACCTAAAGGTAGGAGCGTTGTCTTCCAGATAGCCCCTCACCATAGTCAGGAAGAAATCGAGGTTCTCCACCTCGCCTCCAAATTCCACTCTCAGCTCCTCCCTCCTCTGTTGGTAGTTGGGTAGCTGCGCTCGCGTTGGCCCTCTCTGGGGCCCCTGCGGCTCCGGGGGAAATCCCCGCCACCCTGTGACACGCCTGGCCCCCGCCGGGGGCACCAGGAGCATCAGTTGGGTTGTCGCTCTTCTTCCTCGTCGCTCTCCGCCCCGGGTTTCCAGCCCGCCTGAGTCTTGGGACGCGCCCCGGATTCTCGGTCACTCCTCTCCTCCGTGCTTCACAGCAACTCCCCCCGGGGTCGTGGGTCTTCCACCAGGGGAGCCAAACATTCTATCAGTCTCGACATCACAGTGAGTGTGGTTTCCATAGCTGCCACTTTCTCCTCTAGGTACTCCATCCTCTGGGGGGAGGGGAAGTCCTGACCGCTGCTCTCCCTCGCGGCTTCCTCCGGGCCTCTCGCTCGCCTCTGAGTCACCCCATTGGGTCGGGCGTAAGCAGTCGACAATGCCAAGGCAGCTACTCTCTCCAGTTCCTCCTCCGCATTCTCGAAAGGGGAGACCGGCTCTCCCCCTGCTGCTGAAACGTCTTCTTCCTCCATAGAGACACCTCACCGTGGCTGCGGGATGGTGTGGGCAATCTCGGCTTAATGTCAGCTCACAGCAGCCGTCTCCAATAACGACACAGGACTCCGATCCGTAATCAATTAGAAACTTTACTGCAGGATGCTCAGACATAACAAAAGCCAAGATTGACCAGCGGCTGCTGGACATCTCCTTTATACCCTCCCCCACATTTGAAAACATGAATCTGAGTGAAAGGGGGTCTACCCTAGCAAACCTTTTGTATTGTTACCCCAATACCCCCAAGTGTATGGGATATATTGAGCATGGTGATCAGATCATGATATGAATAAAAATAAACATAACAGTTTAAATAATGTACCAGTAAGGCCTTCTTGCAGACCACCCTGAGAATTGGGGGGTGGCTGAAGCCCTCAAGCTCCCCCCCCCCCCCCGGCTACATGCCTGATCCCCATGTACATAAGGTGAGACAAGGATATACTCTGGAAGCTCCAAATAAGAATTTTGGCGCTAGTCTACCATCAGAAAGTGATCTTGCTGTTCAGTGGTTCTTGTTAAGTCATTCGTGGGAGGTTGGGAGTGGCAGTGGAAGGAATGTTACCCATGGCTCAATAACTGCGGAATGATATTTGTGTGACTTCCACACACTAGCAATAAGCATGTTTGCCTAGACACTGGATCATAGTGATGTATTAAATGACCATTACTAAATGGATACTTGAAGTTGAGGAGGAATTTAAAAGGGTCTCACCCTGAAGGAGAGACCCTGCAGACCCACCAAAGAGGGTTTGCTACTTTGGTGAGCAAAAGAAAGGAGAAGCCGCAATTAAAAGATTTCCCTAAGTTCCCAAAAGAATCTCACCAAAGCTGAAGGAAGCGCCACTGAGTTGATTTTATTGCGATCCAGCTGGAAAGGATGCAAAGCTGCAATAATTTGTCAAGCAAAGCATAACGTGTACACAAATAAAAGCCTTTTTTATACAGAAACAGAGCTGTCAGATTTGAATTTCCTGCTCCCCACCCCTCTGCTGGCTCGGCGATGATTGGCTGGTGCTCTACAGCTTGGAGAAGGCTTGGCTGCCTCCTGAGTGCCTTGGCCAATCGCTGAGCTTCTGCCGCCTTGGCTTCCCGACCAATCAGGAGAGAGGGAGGCGGGATGAGAGGGAAACAATGAATTCTTGAGTGGATTATGGAGATATGTAATGTCCAAGTGGCCAGCGAGTCCTTGGGGGCCTTCTAGCCGGCCATCCTATTGTCATTGATTGGTGGCAATAAACATTGAAGTCTGGCAAGCCTGCCAAAATCCAGATTTTCCTGGTGCCGAGATATGGGAACAATGAGGCAATATTGGCTGAAGTTTCGGTGGAGGAAGGTTTGAATAAGAAAACAGATCAGGACAAAGTGTGGCTTTCTGAAGGCCAAGCAGCTGCCTTCTGCTGGGGGGACCAACTCTGAGCCCCAGGGTCATGGTCCATTGTATTGTTCATACAAAAAGTGTCTTTTGATAAGGTTTTTTTCAACAGAGGATTTCCTTCTTTCCAGGGTCACAGAGGGTGGCTTCTTATATTTTTATACATTTTTTATAAAGGGAATAGGGCAGAAGGGTCAGGCAAAGGTCAGATACACAGGGAGAAATATAGAAATCATGGTGCAGAAAATATACACACTTATCCCTTCCCACCTGAGTTCCATAGTGAAATTGATAAGAGTCTCGATCATGGCTCAATATATGTCCATAGTTCATAATATTTATAGGAAGGTCCATAGAAGAAAATGTGTCCATAAGGGGAAGGAGAGTCCTTGATGTAGGGCAAAAAGGGTTCAAAAATCATAAGAAGTGGCTAGGCAATTCCACTGAGCCAGGATATGGAGCTCTGCATCGCTGGGGCTGGAGCTTGTCCTTTGGTCCTTGGAGAACTATAATCCCTTCCAAGGACTGGAGCAAGGGTGGCAGATCCACTTCCCGAAGGTCTCATGGGGTGACCACATCAAGTTCCCCGGGTCCTGGGGCTCCAAAAGGACGAAGAAGGCGGGAGCAGCGCAGCAGCAGGAAGCCCAGTTTGACAATCAGCAGTTTTTCTTTATTTATATTCTTAAAAAACAAAAGGTTATTCCCAGAGTTTAGGAGCCCGAAATGCAAAAAGCGAGATGGCAGATAGTGTTAGAATAAGGCTAAGAAAAAATATGGTACTAAAATGGAGTCGTTTGGTTAACTCGTGGATACGGGGGTCCAAGGGGTTTCCGTATCCACGGTTTAAAGAAACGCAGATTTGGCCTTCCTGGGACACCTGGAAGGCATCCCAGGAAGACCGGTGGCTGCCCGCAGCCCGAAAAAGGATAAACTCATGCATTAGATACTTTTGAGTCAAGAAATACACAATGTATCACTATGGAGAGGCGAAGGTTACAATTCAATTTTCTTTATTGGGGGTTTTGTTACAATGTTTGGGCTGGGGAAAAAGCAGAAGGAGAGTGTTCAAGGTTAGAGGGAATCTTTGGTTGAGGCTGCTGCTGGGGCACATCTCATCAAAGTTGGCCCAACAGGGCATCCAGGAACTGCGGAACTCCCTGCAGCAGGTCAGATCAGCCGGAAAGCAGGGGCCTCGGGCAGATTCAACATCATACTGATAAGGAGTAACTATCGCCAGTTCCTTGTTATGTCCTTGTTCCTCTTGACTTTTCATGTCATCAGTGGCTCTTGTTGAGTGATTACTCTCCACTCTCATTCTACACTTGCAATGATAACAAGCAGGATTGAAAAATCCTTACAGACTCCACATTTTACAAGCCAGCTGCTTCTGAGTGCTTTGCGCTCGTGGAGAGGTTTTATTTTATTTTCTTCTCTCTGACAGAATGCATTTCCTCACCAAGGAAATATACTTTTCTTTTAAAAGAAAATAAAGGTAACACAGTGAAAATACTTCTTTAGTAAAGTTCTGGAGATAAATGACATATTAAAAGCTCAATTTAACCTGGAAAAATGGTAGAATTATTTAGAAATTATTGGCACATATATACTGTTTCTTCTAAGCATATGGGACATGCAAAAAGCCCTGGCTGGATGTGAATGATCCTTGTCTATATACTCCTGCTGTTGCCAGAGCAATTAATGATGACAGAAGCTAGCTCCAGTCTTGAGGAGGCCAAAGCAATGAGTTTCCTACTATATCATTGGCTCCTTTACTAGACTTAATAGAAGACAATGTTTTTTTTACAGTTGGAGTACCAAACAGCCACTGTGTTAGAAATTAGTAAAATTACAGAGTAATCACAGTGTAATATCACTTTATGTGCCATAGATCTTGAGTTTTGGAAAGAAAGAAAGAAAGATTTCTTTTTAAAATAGAGAATGTTGGTTCATGTGCAAAATACCCACTTGTGGATTTTTCAGACAATAAATCCTAAATATCCTCTTAGTGTGGATTCAAGCATCACTTACAGCTTAAGACTTATTCTTTAATTTGCCCACATTTTCTACACAGAAAATAATCTTTGAGTTGTTGTAAGTTATGGCCATGTTCCAGAAGCATTATCTCCTGACGTTTCACCTGCATCTATGGCAGGCATCTTCAGACGTTGTGAGGTCTTTCTATGAAAAAATATAAAAAGAATGGCACAATAGTAAAGTCAATGGCATGCATCCATAAATTTTATCATTGTACCATCTTTCTCTTTCATCGAGTATATGTGATATGCAGACAAATATAGACGTACACATGCTCTAACCCCCCCCCCCCCACACACACACACACATCTTCCATGCTCTATCTCACACCAACATGTTTGAAACAGTAAGCAAACAAATTCAGACTTTTGCTGCCCTTTCAATCCAGTAAACATCAAAATCATACTGAAAGATGCTATTTTGAAGCTTTCTAATATATGTCTTGGGGTATAGGTCCCTGCCTTTGTCGTTATTTTTATGCCATTCTCTCCCCTCCCCACTCCTTTTCTCAATTTCCTTTTATCACTACACCATCAGGGCCACCCGAGGGAAGGAAAAATATTGTGCATAGCAGGCAGGCTGTATGACAATTTGCATCCATCTGCTCTGAACAAGCAGCTGCACAGGGACAGCATTAGTGGAAAAATGAAGGAAGTGAAAGTTGTCTCCCCCGCCTCCTGCCCCATTCGATATCCCTGCATGCATATTCATCAAGCAAGTAGTATGGGAAATAAAGTACAGCAGTACCAAGAGTCACAAACAAGTCTATCTTGAGTACAGAGTATTTTATGTAACAATTACTCTGTAAAAGCAATTCAGAGAGCATCTATGTCTATAGGTAAGCTGTCACTGCATGTCTTAACAGGAGTTAGCAAGAATCCCTCAAGATCTGAGTGTCTGGTTAAAAAAGACCATAATGTTTGCCATCTAATATATACAAAAATATGTATATAGATTCTTTCATATTTATTTTAATATGTCAAAGGCAATTTATATTAGGATATAAGAGAAAGAGCTCAGTGAAATTATAAGCTTGAAAAGTTACTTTTGAATAAATAAATAAAATGTCATATTGAAACCATTTCTACTTCAGCAGTGGTATGGTTTTGGGTGCAAAAATCATCCTATTACTAATAGCATTGTAGGGTGTGTGTGCAAGAGGTGCTGACTATAGCCGGTGACATCATCAAATTGAGTAACATCAGAAGTGGCTAATGCAATATTTTTTTTCCATAGGAAAAGAGTAAGGTTTTATAAACATTTCTCCAGAAAACGATGTGATTTCATTCAAGTCTATATTAATATTCATAGACTTGGTGATAGATCATTTATGCATCTCAACAACATACGGACTCATACTTATGTCTATTGTGAAGTGCACAAGCAGAGCTGACGAATCAGAATGCCATAGAGGAAAAGCTGGATAGCAGTTGAAAAGAAAAGGAAGACTGGCAGATGAAAGCAAATGAAGGTACGCCAATCAAAACTAGGTACAGAAACTGTGATGGGAAAGTCCCAGGATCTGTCCTTTGCACAAAGGGTTTGCTGTCTGGCTGCTGGAGAATTCTAAGCCAACAGCCTTCTCAAGTCACAAGGTGAAGGAAACCATATTTGACTAATATACTAGGGCTGGGCAACCACAGAAAAAGGGTTTGGACTAGATGGTCCATGTGGTGACTTCCAATTCTATGATTCTATGACATCCTTTCCCATTTTTATCATGTCACTTCTTAACTTTCTCTATGCTAAACATTAGCAGTTTTCTATGTCACTCCTCATAGGGCTTTGCTTTTAGACATTTTACCATTTCAGTTGCTTAAGATCATCCGGGGAGGCCCTGCTCTTGGTCCTGCCAGCTTCACAAATGCGTTTGGTGGGGATGAGAGACAGAGCCTTCTCGGCTGTGGCCCCCGCCTGTGGAACTCACTCTCCAGCAAGATCAGGTCAGCCTCTTACCTCCTGTCTTTCAGGAAGAAACTGGAATCATGGTTCTGGAACCACACCTTTGAACAACAGACATAGCAGTGCTTTGGTTGTAGAATTGAACTGGAATGGCTTTATAGTTTTGACAAAATACTTTTAACTGTTTTTAACTTAACGATTTATCTTTTTTTAAACTGTTTTTATATTGTTGCATTTGCTTGTATGTACAACATAAAATTGTTGCTGAGTGTAAGCTGTCCTGAGTCCCCCCTCAAGGGTTGAGAAGGATGGGGTAGAAATGCTGGAAATAAATAAATAATAAATTTTCTCTAGACATGTTCCAGCTAGCCAATATTCTTCTTGAATTGTGGTGCCTAAACCTGAACACAATATTTATAGTTAGTCTGACTGAAATAAATAGGTTACTGTAATACATGATGTCCCCTTTCCTAGGGATTGCAATGTGTATTGAGTGTTTGAATGTTGAGTGATATTGAATGTATATTGAGCCTGTGGATATTATTTTGCTCTCTGTTTGTGACAGATTTTACTTAGAACCAGATCCTGTCTCTGTAACTTGAAGCATCCATATTAGTGTGTCATCTATTCTTGGTGATTTCTTTGTCCCATGTGCTCTAAATGCAGCTTCCACTTCGCTTTCTAAAATTGGAGGTTCACCTGCAAATGATTCTTCCTTGAATGAATCTGTCATCCGTACATGTATAGTCCTTTCATGAGAAAGGAGTAGATTCAAAAGGCAGGATTAGTTATACTGATGACAGAAGAAATTGCAAACTATGAATTATTGCTACCTATTTTTGGTAATGTGTTTATTAGATCACCTAAAGTGGAACAACATTTTGTTTTCTTTCTGTGGCCTAATAAAGAGATGGGATGGGGATAGTTCAAGGATAATTTTTAGAGAAGAAAAAGAGAAACGAGGCAGATGGAGAAGAAAGGATGAAGGGCATGGAAAAGTTTAGATCAGGCATGAGCAAAGTTGGTCAGATGCGGTCCATGGGGCTCCTTCTGCCAGCCCCAGAGCTCTAGGCAGCCATGTGTCACACCCTCCTTTTGGCATGAGGACAAGGCAAATCACCGCATCCTCATGCTGAAAGGAGGGCCCTCCCAGTCACACGCAGCTGCCCAGAGCTCCCCGAGACACCTGCAATCTTTGGCAGATAGGTTAAATACCTTGAAAAACTACAACTCCCAGAATTCCATAGCCTTAAGATGTGGCACTTAGAGTGGGAGTAAATCATATGAATTCTCTCCCTCCCCGGCAAACTGCCACTATCCAGCACCTCACCCAGCATGTGCCTCCTCCCTTCCATACCATCTGTTGAATGTTAAAACACAATGTGGCCCCAATGTCAAAATGTTTGCCCATGTCTGGGTTAGACTATGTAATTGTACCACCTCAACTGGGCTCTCCTCAACTGGGCTCTCCAGGCCAATGGATACTCCACCTCAGACATCAGAAGAGCTGCAAGACCAAGAACAAGCCACGAGAGTAAAGATGAAGATCCACCCAGAGGAAAAGTGTTCCTGCCATACATCAAGGGAACCACTGATCGCATAGGGAAGCTGATGAGGAAACACAACATACAAACAATCTACAAACCCACCAAGAAAATCCAACAAATGCTACGTTCAGCAAAAGACAAGAGGGATCCTCTCACCTCTGCAGGAGTCTACCGTATACCATGCATCTGTGGACAAGTCTACATAGGGACCACCAAACGCAGCGCCCAGACACGCATCAAGGAACATGAAAGGCACTGCAGACTACTTCAACCAGAGAAGTCAGCCATAGCAGAGCACCTGATGAACCAGCCTGGACACAGCATATTATTTGAGAACACAGAAACGCTGGACCACACCAACAACCACCATGTCAGACTACACAGAGAAGCCATTGAAATCCACAAGCATGTGGACAATTTCAACAGAAAGGAAGAGACCATGAAAATGAACAAAATCTGGCTACCAGTATTAAAAAACTGTAAAATTATAACAGCTAAACAACAGAGAGGAAAAACCAGGCACAGATTAACACCTCCCAGCAACAGATTTTCCCAGGCTCAGGCAGGCCTTCAAATGCTAATGAAGGTGATCAGCTAAACATTCACACCTAACTGCAGCAGGGAAGAGCTCCTTGCCCCACCCCAGCCATTCCACAGATATATAAACCCATTTTTCCTACTTCCAACAGACCTCACAACCTCTGAGGATGCTTGCCATAGATGCAGGCGAAACGTCAGGAGAAATGCCTCTAGAACATGGCTCTATAGCCTGAAAAAACCCACAAGAACCTAGTGATTCCAGCCATGAAAGCCTTCGACAATACATATGTAATTGTAGTTCCAAAAAATGGGTAGAGAGCTCATTTGGTTGCCATACCTGGGGAGTCCTGTATATTGGGTATTGTACTGTCCAGCTGTTCTTATCACTGTCAAACAATATCATTGCGATGAGAGTAGTTATTCACAGCAATGATTCTTTGCCTTGAGGTATTAAAAGAAGGGAAATATGCAGACTTTGAGATAAAATGAAAATTCACACATTTTAATTTGGTGTCAACTTGAGATGCAAATTTAGTGATTTTTATATTGTCGGTGATATATTACCATTAGTTTTGAAAAAAAAGAAGCAGAGAGGGATTAACAGACATGTTCGTTAGTAGAAAGGGTCAAAGTACAAATAAGTTTAGATTTGCCCAAATTTACAATATGAATTTCAGAAGATGAAGCCATGTGTTTTGCCTCAAACAGACATTGATTTTTCTCTGAGATTTCCTCTCAGGGGATTTGCTCTTGTGGCTTACATAAATGATTTACTCAGAACCACTTCTCAACATTACTTTTTAATGATATTGGTGCTCTTTCATTAGACTTGTTTTCTGAGGAAGTGATAGTCAATGCTATTTTTAATCTGTGGAATGTGTTCCTACTGGGAATATTTGTCTGACTGTCTGAAGTGATGGAAGATTCAGCAGTCAAGCAATGACTCAAGAAACATAATAATAATAAAAGTAAATAAAAATAAATCAATGTTATATTGAAGGAAATGACCACATTTGCAAGTCATTACTCCTATGCATTTCTGTGGCATTTGTTTTTATAAAAACCCAGTTAAGTAAAATAATTTTCCCAGTCCTCCTTTGTTTTACTCTCTCTTACCAAAATATCATATTTAATTAAATATTTAATAAATGGATCCATGGACTGTGTGTGTTTTATGTTCTTGATTATGATTCTGTTGCTTTTTGAGGGAAAAGCTTGGCAGGATGCACAAGTGAAATGTCCAAGAAGGAAAATAGAGGAATTGAAGGACAAGGGAGGCAATGTCAGAAGATGGAATGGATGAAAATAGGAGTGAGGGGAAAATATGAAAAGAATGGGAGAGAAAAGAGATGGTAATAAAATAATCTGACTTTTGAATTGCCTTACAGTGAAAAGATTCCCCTAAGCATAAGTGAAAAAGAAAAATACATAGCTGCTTATACATACATATTGTGCAGTACTAAGTAAAACAAAATCTTATGTGACAGAAAACATATTCATGGATCATGCAGCCATGCAATTTCTTGAATTTGAAGATACTGAATTTTGCCACAACAGGCAAAGCTTCGAGAAGAATTAACTAATAGAGCCAGATTTAAGGCTTTAAAAATGGAAATGGCATGATTCACCCACACAAACCACCTTCAATCCCATTTGGGGGGAAAGGTGGTATATAAATTGAATTAATGGATGGATGAATAAAATATACAAGACCTGACTAAGAAAGGAACAGTTAGCTTCGCATAAGACAGGAATGAATTTAAAGGGAACTTGCTTTTTTGTTCTTAATGGAGTTGACTTTTTCTAACTATCTTTTATGTTGCTTTGTCCCTGGTCCTGACATAACCAAGAAGGGGAGTGCCATTTGCTTGCAGTGAGTTCCCTCCAGAACAACTGAACGATGTACAACAGAAACAGCAACTGATACCAAATGTAAGTTAAAACTCTACCATTGTCACTTTTTTCCTCCTATATAAAAACTTTAACATCTTTTGCCTGATGAAAAAAACTCATTGAGTTTTGAAAGCTCACACAATGTATTTTGTGAATTTTGGTTGGGCAATAAATGTATTACTCTTTTGTAAATTTTGTTGCATTATGAGCCATTGATGGAATCATAGAATGAGAAGATATTCATCACGTAGATGAATAGTTCTGAAGTGTGTGTATACATAAACCAGATGGCCATTTCTCATTGCCAACAATTGGTCATTTGGCAGAAAGAACCCAAGACACAGAGTGGACAATAAAGAATGGAGTTGCATGTTATGTCATTCTCCCCCCCCCCCTTTTTTTTAAATAGTATACAACTGCCAAGGTTGCATCTGAAATGTGAGACTGATCCAAAACAGGAAACTGGAAAAGAGAAGCATGGCTTTTAAAACTCTATCTCCTAGTTCTATTTTTCTGGATCTAGACAGAGTTAAAGATCAACATAATTGAGAACAGAAATAAGCTGGACTGAATTTCTACTTCCCTTTTTAAAGCACAAAGGTGTTGACTATCTGTGTTCTGTGTTGTCATTTAAGCCACTAGTTGCAATCTTGTAAACATTCACCTGGGAGTAACTCTCAGTTCAGTAGGGGTCCTTATGAATAGATATGTTTAGGCTTATGCTGGTACAGTTATACAAAAATGACTAAAACATCAAAAGAAAGCACTGAACAAGTACATTTTAATCCCCCTTTTCAGTTTTTAATTCCAGAGATAACCACCTCTGTCCATTTCAAAGAAAGGTTCAAACTGTGCCGCTAACAAAGTGCCAGCTTCCAGAAAAAAATGAAATGCGTAAAAGGGACTCAAGCCAAAATAGTCAAAGTAATTTGCCATGTGTATCATTGCTATGATGTTTTGGACAAGAAGAAAGGACTACAGCATCCACTGACTGACATATCAGGGAGCTTCTTGCCCTCATCCACATTCTTTTTTTTAGTATTAATCTTTCTGTGATTTGAATTCAAAATTTCAACATAAAAATATTATAAATAGCATAGTATAAAATATCCACATGGGTCAGTGGAAGAGATCTAGCTTGAAAATAGTACCTGTAAAAGTTTCTAGATCATAAGTCAACCATATGAATCAATGGTGTGATACAGTGGCCAAAATGTTAATGCAGCTCTGGGCAACATCAGCATATGTATAGAGTCCAGGCTGCAAGAAGTTTTATTCAATTCTATTTGCCAGATCTCACTTGGAATACATTGTCTACTTCTGGGCACTGCATTCCATGAAGGATATTGAAAAGATGGAACATGTCCAGAAAAGAGTGACTAAGATGATCAAAGATGATCTTGAAACCAAGCCTTATGAGGAACAATTTAAGGAGCTAAGTATATTGAGCTGAGAGAAAAGACCGAGAAATGATATTATAACTGTCTTTAAATCTGTGAAGGAATGTCATGTAGAAGATGTAGGGAGTTTGTTTTCTGCTGGTCTGGAGATTAAAACATGAACCAATAAATTCAAATTGTAAGAATTCTATCTAAATATTATAAATAACTTCTTGATTGGAAGAGCTGTTCTGCAGTATAGTACATTGACTATTCTTCTCTGAACATCTTTATGCAGTGGTTGGATAGGAATCTTTCAGTATTGCTTTAGTTCTGTATGCCCTCATGGTAAGGAGCTGGACTAGGCAGACCTTAATGGTACCTTCCAACTGTATGAGTCTATGCAGAGATAACTGGACCAGCACTATGTAACCCCCATGCAGAATTGCTGTTGCATAGCACATGTCAATGACTAGATGCCATTTTGCACTGTGCACCCACAAAGCACAATGCACAACTCACAATGCATGGTGTAAAAATGCAATGCACAATATTGTTGTATGCACAATTCAGTTTCCATACCTTTAACCAGCATACATCTATTGGACCATAGCAAATAACTCATGTTACATGTGTAACCTTACTTATAAATATGTGTATTACTAGCAGACATCTGTGTGTGTTTGTAGCTTTACCCAGGAAAAAAATATCACATTGGGATACTTATTAAAACACATTTTGGAAAAGTGTTTTCTTTTATCTACAAGATTTATTTAAAATCTATTTTGAACTTTTTAAAGTCTGAAAGTCAAAGTTGTATCAAATTTTAAAAACCAGTATAGTGTAATAGTTCAAGCACTGTAATATGATTTTGGAGAATAGTGTTCAAGTCCTCACATAATCATAGAAACCTGCCAGGAGACCTTGGGCAAGTCACTCTCTTTTAGCCTCAAAGGAAGGCAAAGGAAGTCCTACTCTGAATACAGAATGGGATAATTCAGCATGGCTGTTTCAATATGTCCAGCTCCACAAGATCTCTTAATCTTGAAAAGAAAATCTCATGATAGTTACCTTAGGGAAGCTATGAATTGAAAACAACTTGAAGGTACACAATAACAACAATAAAGTCGTTTAGTTTTGATCAAAATCTTAATCTGGGAGATGATATGCTGAAGTCTTTGTTGTTCCCCTATCATGAAATAAAGAAACCAAACAAACAAAGTATGGTGTAAAGGGCCAATTTTGACCTATTTATTTCATTATTTAGCTGCTGCAACCTGCAGAAAAGGTGTTAAATCCACCTGATGGGTATAGTCAAGGCTAGGTGTCAACCCTGGGACTACCCCCATAGACCACTTTTGGGCCAAACCCGAGGGTAATCCAAACTATCATGGTTACTCACCCTGGCCATTTAATGGAAGGCTGTCCTGGGGGTGCTCTCTCCCAAACCATAGAATTTTTCAAGAGTGAGAAACCACCATTCTAGCCCTAAGCAGAGCCCTCTTCTCAGCAACTCAAGCCCCAGAACCCAGAGAAACTATTTGAGAAGCCCACCCTTCACCCACAAAGGGAGTGCCATGGTACTTAACAAATCTACTTTAAGATTCTTAGCATGGCACAGAAAGTGACAGGCATCTGCCTAGTCACTTTACCTCCTTCTTCAAATCATCCAAAATTAACACATTATTCTCACAAAGAGTTGAACAAAATTTTCCCTGCTCAAGCCAGGCCTTTACCACATTCTTCTCAGTTGAAAGGTGAACTCCATCATAGAATAATAGAATCATAGAATCAAAGAGTTGGAAGAGGCCTCATGGGCCATCCAGTCCAGTTCTTTAACTCGAAATTCCAGCAAGATGCAACTGAAGATAAAGTAAAAGAGTATCAGCCTTGCAAAATTCAGGCCATACAAAAGAAATTTCAGGATGCTCAATAAAGTAACTGCTCACATGTGGGATCACTGTCTTTCACTTGAGGCCATTATTACCCTCACATGGTATAGCATATACTGCTACCTTGATTGTGGTTTCCCAATTATTACAACCATCAGGAAATGCCGTAGTGACAAGGGGCATTGAATTTGGTTCAGAAATTAGTATGAAAAGGACTAGATATTAGAGGTGTGCAAATCTTCAATTTAAATCATAAGTTGTATCTAATTCATAAGTTTTGTTTATAACAGATAATAAGAAACATGGAGTGGGGGGGGGGGAAGAGGGCACCCACACAAAAACGTAAGAATAAAAACTCACCCAAAATTTTTCATTTGAATTCTGTAATGCTTGGAAGTCCATTTTATTTTTAGCGCAAGTGAGGCAAAGGCCAAAAGGCTGCCATTCCTTTTTAAATTAAGAAGAGCTAGGCTGCCTCTCACCATGAGAAGAGGAAACCAGCATGACAGGACAGGCTGAGTGAGCTGGGAAAGACACTGAGAGAGCACAGAATTCTGGGAAATGTAGTTTGGGGAGGCAAGGAGTCCTATGGCAGAGAATTCAAAAGGTCCTGCTAGCTCACGCCCGACAAAATTGTTCAAAATAATTCGATCTCTAATGGCAGTTCCTACCATCCCAAAAAGTGGTGATCAGGCCCCTTCAGCCGAGGTTTTTCAGAGCTATTTTGCAGACAAGATCTCGCTACTTCGCCGGGACCTCCCTGCCACAATTGATATAGTGAGAGAACTTGAGACCTCATGGTCACTTGCTGGGCCCATCCTCGACCGGTTCATCCCACTGGACGCAGGGGCTGTCAATAGGCTCATAGCTGCAGCTAGACCGACCACTTGCTCCCTCGATCCGTGTCCCTCTTGGTTGGTGAAATCCTGCATGGAGGGATTACGTGACCCTCTGTTGAAGATTATAAACAGCTCCCTTGAGCAAGGAGTTTTTCCAGAGGGTTTAAAAGAGGCGGTGGTCTCTCCTCTGCTGAAGAAACCAGACTTAGATTGTTCGGTTCCCTCCAGTTACCGCCCAGTTTCAAATCCCTCGTTCCTGGGCAAGGTGATTGAGAGGGCAGCAGCGGAGCAGTTGCAGCAATTCCTAGACGACACAGCCGGACTAGATCCCTTCCAGTCCGGCTTCCGTGCGGGGCACGGGACAGAGACTGTGCTGGTCTCCATCACGGATCACCTTTGATGCCAGCTTGACCAGGGTGGGTCAGTGCTGCTTGTCTTATTGGATCTCACAGCAGCATTTGACACAGTCGACCACAATCTTTTGACCCACCACCTCACTGTTGCTGGAGTCAGGGGAACAGCTTTAAACTGGCTGTCCTCCTTTCTTCACAACCGTGGACAGCGAGTGGAGAGGGGAGGCGTGGCCTCTGAGAGGTCCCCTCTATCTTGTGGGGTTCCTCAGGGGGCCATTCTCTCCCCTCTGTTGTTTAACATCTATATGTGACCACTTGCTCAGCTTGTTCGAAGGTTTTGGGCTTGAGTGTTAGCAGTACGCTGATGACACTCAGCTGGTGCTGAAGATGGAAGGCCGACTGGACTCTGTACCCGATGATTTCCATCTGTGCCTCGAGGCCGTTACTGGATGGCTGCATGCCAGCAGGTTGAGGGTGAATCCAGCAAAGACGGAGATCCTATGGCTGGGTCAACCGGGCAGTGGTGATATCCAGCTGCCTACCCTGTATGGTGAGGTGCTACGCCCATCATCATTGGTAAAGAGTCTGGGAGTCTTTTGGACCCTCTGCTGACGATGGAGGCCCAGGTCTCCGCCGTTAGCAGAACAGCTTTTTTTCATCTGTGGCAGGCTAAACGGCTGGCCCCCTACCTGTCCAGGTACGGTCATCTCAAGACTGGACTACTGTAATGCCCTCTACATTGGCCTTCCTCTGTTGGTGATCCGGAAGCTCAGGTTGGTACAAAATACAGCTGCTCAGCTTCTTGCGGTAATTCCGATGTGATGCCACATAACACCAGTCTTACCACATCTGCATTGGTTACCAATTGAGCACCGGATCACTTTCAAAGTGATCGCACTCACCTTTAAGGCCTTGCATGGTCTAGGGCTGATGTACCTGAGGGACTGCCTCACCCCCTACCAACCCCAGAGATCCCTCTGTTCTGAGGAACAAGATCTATTGGAAATTTCCAGTGTCAAGACCTTGCGTCTAACAGCCACCAGACACAGAGCCTTTACAGCAGTGGCACCATCACTCTGGAATACTCTGCCACCTGAAGTCCATGCCTTGCGGGACTTATCAGCTTTCCGCAGGGCATGCAAGACATACCTGTTTCAACAGGTCTTTGATTTTTAATATTGCTGTTTTTAAATTGTTTTAAATTGTTTTTAAATTGTGTTAGATTTTAGCCATTCTTGTAAGCCGCTCCGAGCCCCAGGGGAGTGGCGGCATATAAGTTTGAATAATAAATAAATAAATAAATAAATAAACTATATTTCCCAGAATTCTTCTCAGCATCAGAAAGTTCCAATGGGGATAGGGGAGAGATTTGTGCCTCCAAGCAGCAAATGAATCTGCAAAGAGGACAACTGACTGATACTTCAACACTTGTAAGTAAATCTGTGCTGGTGGACTGGAAAGAAATCTGCAGCTAATTGCAGAAAAAAAACAATGGTTCAACAGTATTAAATAGCTCCAGGAGAGAAGCATTCCTCAAAGAATTATTTCATATCTGTCACAGGATTCCTTGGTGTTGGTAAAGAATCTGCATAATGTATCAAGTTCATGCTCATTTGAGGCTGAATGCTGCTTACAGAGGCGGCCCTAGGTAATTTTCAATGGTAAGCAAACAGTATTTTGGTGCCCCCCCCCCCAATCCAATCACTGATATATATTTTCTATTCATCGTGGGAGTTCTGTGTGCCCTATTTGGTTCAATTCCATCATTGGTGGAGTTCAGAATGCTCTTTGATTGTAGGTGAACTATACATCCCAGGAACTACAACTTGCATATGTCAAGGTCTATTTTCCCCCAAGAGCGCCTCAAGAGCGCCCCTGGGCAAAATCAACTATACTGCAAATGCTTACTTTGTGTAATGGGTTGAGCCGCCCCTGGGTCCCAGTTATGTCACAGCCAATAATTGAAGGTGCTAATAGTGTTGCTGTAGTCACTGTCAGATGGTCTTGACTTGTTGATGGTCCAGGTAGAAGATCAGATATTGGTATCTTGTCATCATCGTCATGATCTGATTCAGTCGATTTAGTTGTCTCTATGTTTCTTGCAGCACATGATGGAGAAGTAATTAAAAACCTTTGCAATGTTTTAGCTTGATTCTCATCTTCTTTGGAATGCTGCAACTTCCTTCCTGATGGCTTTTTTTTGCTGGACATTTTCTGTTATCCAAGTACTAACTATGGCTGACTATGCTTAGCTTCCAAAATCAGATGGGAGTTGGTACTTTTAGGTCCTAAAATGTATATATCACCCTCAAGAGTAAAATAAATACAAATTAAAACTTTAGAAAACAAGAGTCAATACAAAGAAATATTAGGAAGAACTTCTTGGTTGACAGTGGAATATGATCCTTCAGAGCAGGGGTCCTCAAACTTTTTAAACAGAGGGCCAAGTGACAGTCCCTCAAACTGTTGGAGGGCCAGATTATAATTTGAAAAAAAAAACATGAATGAATTCCTATGCACACTGCACATATCTTATTTGTAGTGCAAAAAACACTTAAAAGCAATACAATAATTAAAATGATGAACAATTTTAAGGAATATAAACTTATTAGTATTTCAATGGGAAGTGTGGGCCTGCTTTTGGCTGATGAGATAGGATTGTTGTTGTTATGTGCTTTCAAGTAGTTTCAGACTTAGGTTGATCCTGAGTGAGGGCTGGGTAAATGACCTTGGAGGGCCGCATTCGGCCCTCGGGCCTTAGTTTGAGGACCCTTGCCTCAGAGTGTGGTGGAGGATATGAAACAGGAACTGAATGGTCTTCTAGATCCAGGGAAGTCATACTACCCCTTCTATTATATTCTGCCTTGGTCAGACCACACCTGGAATCACACTGTGTCCAATTCTGAGCAAGCTGGAATGTGTCCAGAGGAGGGCGATGGAAATGATTACAGGTCTGGAGAACAAGCCCTATGAGGAGTGGCTTAAAGAGCTGGGTATGTTTAGCCTGCAGAAGAGAAGGCTGAGGGGAGACATGATGAGGGCCATGTATAAATATGTGAGGGGAAGCCATAGGGAGGAAGGAGCAAGCTTGTTTTCTGCTGCCCTGGAGACGAGGACATGGAACAATGTCTTCTAACTAAAGGAAACCACCTGAATATCAGGAAAAATTTCCTGTGAGAGCTGTAGTGGGACTCTCTACTCTGGAGTGTGGTGGATGCTCCTTGTTTGGAGGCTTTTAAGCAGAGGCTGGATGGCCATCTATCCAGAGTGCTTTGAATGCAATTTTCCTGCTTTTTGGCAGAGGGTTGGACAGGATGGCCCACAAGGTCTCTTCCAACTCGATGATTTTATGATCTGTCTGGAGTATTTGGATTGGGTATTCCTTAAAGCAGGAATAGAGAATGGCTGGCCCTTGGGATCCCTTCTAACTGGATGAATTCCTGAAGAGGGGAAAGCGAGAGCAATTGGAACCCCAGGTTATCTGCTTTAAACTGGATTATATGTCTGCACTGCCAGATAATCTGGGATAAACAGAAAACATGGGATCAGATCTTGGAATATAGGGCCTGTCCAGCCCCCATCTTTCCACCAAACAGAGAGATAGAATTACTGCAGGAGCAACAACAATAATGATGATGATGATGATGATGATGATGATGATGATAATAATAATAATAATAATAATAATAATAATAACAGCAACAGTAAGTAAATCTTATGATAGGTTCTCCCATCCTTACTGCTCCAAATAATGATAATAGTAATTATTATTATTATTATTATTATTATTATTATTATTATTATTATTATAGACACTTGGGAAGTGTCTGACATGTGATCCAATACAACAGCCAGCATAGTGATCTTGTTTGCTATGTACTAATATGGTTGTGTTTCAAATAATAATAAGTAAAGCTTATGGCAGGTTCTCCTTTCTGCCCCATATAACAACAACAACAACAACAACAAGTCAAGCTTATGGCAGGTTCTCCAATCCTTTCTGCCCCATATAACAACAACAACAACAACAGAGTTCTGGAGCACAATACTCCTGACCTCACGATCGTGTTAAAAAACAAAGTACGGATTGTGGATGTTGCAATCCCAGGTGACAGCAGGACTAATGAGGAACAACAGGAAAAGCTGACATGATATGAGGATTTTAAGATTGAACTGCAAAGGCTCTGGCACAAGCGAGTCAAAGTGGCCCCAGTGGTGATCGGCACACTGGGTGCAGTGCCTAAAGACCTTGGCCTGCACTTAAAAACAATCAGCACTGACAAAATTACCATCTGTTAGCTGCAGAAGGCCACCTTACTTGGATATGCACGCATTATTCACCAATACATCACACGGTCCTAGACACTTGTAAAGTGTCCGACGTGTGATCCAATACAACAGTCAGCAGAATGATTTTGTTTGCTGTGTACTCATCTTGTTGTGTTTCCAATAAGAACAACAACAACAAGTCAAGGTTATGGCAGTCCCCCATACTTTCTGCCCCATATAACAACAACAACCAACCAACAAACAAACAGCAACAGTAAGTCAAGGTTATAGGAGGTTCCCTCATCCTTTCTGCCCATAATAATAATAATAATAATAATAATAATAATAATAATACCAATATAACAACAACAGTAAGTCAAGTAGGGCCAGGAAGTTCTTGGAGGCAGAGGGGAAGAAAGCCGTGCTGCCCTTGGGTGATTTGGACTCCAACTCCCACTATTCCTCACATATAAATTATTATTATTATTATTATTATTATTATTATTAATACAACAGTAAGTCAAGTGGGGCCAGGAAGTTCTTGGAGGCAGAGGGGAAGAAAGCCGTACTGCCCTTGGGTGATTTGGACTCCAACTCCCACTATTCCTCACATATAAAATATTATTATTATTATTATTATTATTATTATTATTAATAATAATAATAATACAACAACAGTAAGTCAAGTGGGGCCAGGAAGTTCTTGGAGGCAGAGGGGAAGAAAGCTGTGCTGCCCTTGGGTGATTTGGACTCCAACTCCCAGTATTCCTCGCATATAATAAAATAATAGTGATGAGAATAATAATACCAATATAACAACAACAGTAAGTCAAGTGGGGCCAGGAAGTTCTTGTAGGCAGAGGGGAAGAGAGCCATGCTGCCCTTGGATGATTTGGACTCCAACTCCCACTATTCCTTGCAGCCTCAAGCCCTTTCCTTGTAAGTAGGTGACTAGAACTGACCTGGCCTTGAGCGCCTCCTTTTGCTCCTCACAGGATCTTGGCTAGCTGGAGCTGGAGCCACGTGGGTGCCTCCACACAGCTGCTCTAGCTTCCTCGCTTCCTCGCGCACGCATCAAATGGAGGGAAACAGGTGCCCGCCTTCGCCGTCCAACTGTGGGGTGCATGCGCAGAGGAAGAAGGGAAGCGGCGGAGTGAGGGAGAGGGAGACAGAGAAAGGCTGTGATTCAGAGGCGCCTGTGTGCGCCCCTGCCAAAAAAAAAAACTATTCCGCCACCGCTTACCTCACGTAATTGATAAACCGGCCCTGGCTGCTTATGTCAGCTTAGTCCCAGGATTTGGCATTTTATTTGAGGTAACAACCAAAAATACACTCAGTATTTGTTTATAGTTGCCTCTTTTTAGTTTGAAATAAGAAATTTTCATAATAACCTTGTGTGCCACTAGTGGTCTTCATTGTACTCTGGTGATCTGGTACCACAACTTTCATTATGCAATTCAGCATGAAGCTGATGACAAGAGAAAACATAAAGGAGTGATTCAGTATTCTGTCCTGGATTTGTGTGCTGCTGCCTACACTGCCTTAGAAAGAATGGTGAGTGTATATACATTCCGGGGGAATCAATTGTACCTCTTCTCTCCAGGCTTCTCTTTCCTCAGTCTCCAAACAGGTTGATTCAAGATTAAACATATTAGACTGGAGCATCATTACAATGCCCTAGCTTATGCAATTCCTATGCCACATTATGTGGCAGTGTAGATGAGATGATCACCGGTCAGGTTCAGTGAGTCTTGAATCAAATATGGGTAAATGGCTCAGCATAGTTATAGCTCTCCGTTGAGAACTACTGTGATACATGCCATCTTGCAGGATTGTGATCAGTGGCTTGAATCTTGTTGATATATTACAGTAGTGGATGCATTTTTTTCAGAATTTCCTGGTAATGGTAAAAAAGCAGCAAAATCCATCAGTTCCAAGCAGCCTTTACTCCAACAATTTATGTCCTTCATGGCTGCTACACTCAGCCTTTCTTTTCTTGCTGCCACTGCCTATGCAGTATAGTCAGTGTATCAACAGGACTTTTGCTAATGTTTGGTAAACAGGACTGAAAAACAGGAAATCATGCTTCTGATCACACCTATTGTGAAGAAAACGTAAGGTATTCCTGAGCATAGTCAAGTATATTTTCCAAATATATTTATACACAGGTAACATAGCTCCAGAGTAAACCACTTCACCAGAAAAGTTCCATTATAGAGTATCAATGGATGTAATAACATGCATAATTACCTCAGGAAGTATGTAATTAGTAAATTAACCTTTTATATTTCTTGCCTTAATAAGCTACAACAAGTGACTGGAGCATTGAACATTAGCAGCTGTATTTGCTTTAGGTGGGATAAGAAACAAAAAGTTCAAATTTTATGTGAAATACAACTTTATGTTTGTACTATTTAAAAAAAAACCTGCAGGTGTTATCAGGGATTTACAGGAATGTTTTACAGTTCCACAAATTATTTTTTTACCCAGTTAAAATGAGGTTGAATGTAACAATTGTATTATGGATAGAAGCCACAATTTAGTTAAAATTATTTATGAGTCAATGCCATTTAAACAGCATGCTAGTTTTGAGTCGTGGTTTCATCTTTCCTTTGGGGAGAGAGCTTAATATCATAAAGAAGTGATATAATTATACAGATTTCCAGCTATTGTTAGGCAGCAACATTCAGCAACCCTAGTCAGAATAGCCAATGATAAAGAATGCTGAAAGTTATGGTTCTCTGGACTACAGGATTCCTACATCTGGCCTAGAGTTTGGAACACTTATTGTTTTGAACCACCATTGCCACATTCTGGAAATTGCCATTCATAACTCACCTTCTGGACTACATTGGATGAATCCAATGTAGATGTGTTAGATTGTGAGGGGTCTCTCGCTCCAGAAGATTCCCTCCTCAAATCTGAGAAGCTAGTGATTGAAAGAATGGAGGGGCTTCTTTCTCGGCAGGGCTTGACACACACCTTGCTACCCTGTATGTTCTGTAAAGAAATAAGAAGAAACTTTATCTATCCCCCTCAATGGATTGTCACCATGTCATGGTGAGGAGGCTTGTGTGTTCAAGTGAACCTGCAGGCAAAACTGTTACAGTCATGTGCTCCCAGGGGGGTCTTGGGTGGCAAGGTCACAGGGGAGGAACATGACCAAGCACAATCTGAAGTCCTCAACGGTGAAGCAGGCAAACAATAACATGATACATGTTACAATGGCTGTAAAGGCAGAAGAAGACTGCAACAGATGAGAGACCACTGGTCACTGGGTTAACTATGCTACTGGATGTGAATCGATCTCTGTGACACTGTGTGCTGATTGTATGAGCACTGATCTCCACACATAAAACAAAGTCATGCAAATATATAATATCATTCATTCATTTATATACTGCCCCATCTCCCAATACAAGACTTGGAGAGGCTGACAACATAAAAGGCAAATATTCAATGGCAACAATTCACATCCATTTACAATAAATGTTACAATACTTTTGGATTTCTGATGTGATAAATATCATATTCCCCCTTAAAGCCTTTTTTCGTGATCAAATTAGAGCAGGTCAACTCCTGCTACTTCACTCTCCAGCTATAAGATGGAGACACTCACAAGATCGGCTTATGCACCACAGCAGTTTAGTTTCTTGTTAGCATATATCTTCTCTTTAAAGCCATCAGCCTATAAAAAGTGACAATCCTTTACAGCATGAGGAGACAAAAACTGTGTAGTTGTAAATTCTTATCTTTGATTTGTGCACTAGCATGCTCTCCTATTTAATTATTAAATTAAAATCAATCATATCTAAAGTACATGGGTGCAGAGAAATTCATACTAAATTGCATAAATAATTTGGCTAAAGATAAATCAGTCTATTGATGAATAGAAAGCAGAGGCTACTGGTATGGAGAGGGAATATTTCATCCCAACACTTTTGCTTACTTAAGTGGAGAAAATAGAAAGCACGTGTTTTGGTATCAAGCAACTGGGGGGGGGGGGGGTTGGGGGGGCATTACAGGCAGCTTCCCCTCCCATTAAAAATATCAGTTTCTGCAGGACGTTTGTTCTCTCAGATTTCCTTTTTAAAATAACATAGTGAGGCAAGTAAAAGCAGCATAGTGAGGCAAGTAGGCAAGTAGGTCATAAGGGTATGTTGTGAGGAGAATGTTACAGTCTACATGGAACTCTTCAGCTTTGAAAAATTATCATGGAAAGAGAACATAGGGACTGCGGAATAAAAAGTATTCCATAATGTCAAAATTGCTGTCTTTGCTACTTCTGATAGATACTCCATGAACCATTTTACTGGAATGGCTCACTTAGGGGGGAAAAAGGAGAGAATCATCTGTACTTTAAGACATTACATGGAAATATTTAGTTGACAGTGGTATTTATTACCAATCATGCTGCCTGCCCAATGGTTTTTGTTGGAGTTAAGGTTAAGAATATGACCTTTATTTTTTTGCTTCTATTACTTCCAAAGGGGCTGTGGTGGTGCAGCAGGTTAAACTGCTAAGTTGTGGAACTTGCTGACCAGAAGGTCAGTGGTTCAAATCTGTGGGATGGGGTGAATTGCTAGCCCCAGCTTCTGCCAACTTAGCAGTTCAAAAACACACAAATCAATAGGTACCGCTTTGGTGGCAGTTTCTTAAGTGTGTAGAAATGCTTGTTTAATTGTGTGTGATGAAGTCCTATGGCAATGTATCATTAACTATGCTGGCCAAAAAAATCTTGAAGTTGTAAGCCCATAAAGTAACTTTTCCAAGCTCTGGGGAAATGGGGCCTTAATGGAGAACAGGTACAGAAGCAGAGGTAGTGGGAGATATGGTAGAAAAGCCTTGGACAAATCTTTTGGGAAGACCGGCAGACAAATGTCAGCATGCTGGAAGAAGCAAAGACCACCAGCATTGAAGCGATGCTCCTATGCTATCAGCTCCGCTGGACTGGCCACATTTTCCAAGTGCCTGATCACTGTCTCTCAAAGCAATTGCTATACTCCCAACTCAAGAATGGAAAATGGAATGTTGGTGGACAGGAAAAAGGTTTAAATATGGGCTTAAAGATAACCTTAAAAACTGTGGCATAGACACTGAGGACTGGGAAGCCCTGGCCCAAGAGCATTCTAGATAGAGAGTGAGAGCTCTAACTGGAGGTCAGCTGTGACCAGCGGTGCTTTGGGATTTGAAGAGACATGAATGGATGGCGAAAGGGAGAAATGTGCCAAGAGGAAGGTGTGTCAAGCCAACCCTGAGAGGGACTGCCTTCTGCCTGGAAACCAATGTCGTCACTGTGGAACAACATGTGGATCAATAATAGGGCTTCACAGTTAACTACGTATCCACTGCCAAGTCATTACACTTGAAGGGCCATTATACTCGGACAATGAGGGATTGCCTAAGTAAGTAAGTACAGAAATTCTTGGAAGATAACGTAGGAAAAGAAAATCGCATTATTATGGGTAATACTATGCAGATTACTATGCCAGGGAGGATGGATAAATTAAAATTTCTAATACTTACAAAACATCATCAACCTATTTTGAAGCAGAAATTGATAGAGCTCAGCTGATAATGTTAAGGCACAAGGATTTGACATTTGCTTCTTTGTATTGAAAATTATTCCATCAATTTACAGGTTCATTCCCTGACTTCTAGCAATAGGAAAAAGTTTGCATACGATTCCCATGTCCACTGTTTGTATGATAAAACTACCAGCATGTATTTAATCACATCAATTTACTTTGAAACTTGGTCTGGTCTACATGGGCATTAAAACTCACCCTGAGTTGACTCCTGGCTGTCTTCATAGTCAAACTTGGGGGATACTCTGGTATTTGCTTGAAACTCTGGAGTATCTCAATGCTTTTGGATAGCAAGAACTGTTGGATATAGGGTCCAATTTGGACTGGTCTGCAATCCATTTAGGATACCACTGCCACCACATTTTCCTTGTGCTCAAAACCTTCAGCACCCTTGTTATTCTTGGCTGTGTGCACCTTTGCTGATATCAGTGCAAGCGTGTGCATGGTGCTAGGAGCTCACATGGGGCTTTGCAGCTAGCTGGAAAAGTCATGATGAAGTGGGAGGTAAGGTGATGGTCCAACAGAGTCAATGTGAATCTCGCCCAGCTTTGTCCACCAGGTTTTAGGGTGCATCAGGGAATGAATCGCTCCCAGCTTTGTCCACCAGGTTTCAGGGTGCATCAGCAGGTGAGGCCTGGGGGACAGGGAGAAGGGGATTGCAGTGGTCTATTGAGATTCTATCTCTCTGATCAGGTGCTCTCTGCCACAGTTCACTGGGTTTGAGTGTATCCACTTGAAGGTGGGTAACCGGGACAGTTTTGGGATTCTGCTTATGTACCGTCCACCTCGCAACACAGCAGTCTCCTTACCTGAGCTGGCTGAAGTGATCTCCAGCCTGGTGCTGAATTCCCAGCGCCTGGTGGTTCTGGGTGATTTCAACATCCATGCGGAGACCACTTTATCTGGTGCAGCTCAGGACTTCATTGTTGCCATGACAACCATGGGACTGTCCCAAGTTATAACTGGGCCCACTCATCAGGCGACACACACTCTGGACCTGGTTTATATTGTGAACGGAGGTGAGGTTGGTGTGGAGGAACAAAATATTCTTCCATTGTCATGGTCCGACCACTACCTGATCAGCTTTTGACTTTCCATAGCTTCTAACCTCTGCAGGGGTGGTGGGCCAATAAAGACGGTCCGCCCCAGGAGACTAATGGATCTGGATGGATTCTTGGTTTCTCTTGGGGATCTTCCTGTCATGAAGGCTGACAATCCGTCGAAGTCCTGGTGGATCTCTATAACACCAAGATGGCTTGGACTGTAGACACGATCGCCCCCGAACACCCTCTCTCATTACGCAGAAGCAACCCAGCACCTTGGTTTTCCAAGGAGTTGAGGTTGTTGAAGCAGATGAGACGAAGGCTAGAGTGCTACTGGCAGAAATCTCAGAGCATGCCTGACCAAACACGGGCTAGAGCCTCTATTGCAGCCTATATCGCGGCATTGAAAGCAGCCAGAAAAACTTTCTTGACTGTCCGCATCACATCTGCAAGAAACAGACTAGCGGAGTTGTTCAGGGTGGTTGGGGAGCTCCTTCACCCCCCTGGGGGGGAGGAGACTCCTGACCACCTGACCTTCCAATGTAGTGAGTTTACTCATCATTTCGCAGATAAAGTCGCTCAGATATGTTCGGACTTAGATGCCAGTTTGGATGCAGTTCCAGAGGAGGTGACCGGGGCATCTGTTTGTCCAGTGTTGTGGGATTCGTTTCAGCTTGTCCAGGCTGATGACGTGGACAAGATCCTTGGAGCGGTGAGGGTGACCATGTCAGCTCTAGACCCTTACCCTTCCTGGCTCCTAAAATCAGCCAGCACAGGCTTGGCTGAGTGGTTTGAGAGGATTATAAATGCCTCCCTGAGTCAAGGACATGTGCCATCTTGCCTGAAACAGGCCATAGTGAGGCCAGTCCTGAAGAAGGCTTCCCTTGACTCAGCAGTTTTGAATAACTACCGACCAATCTCAAATCTTCTGTTCTTGGGCAAGGTTCTGGAGCGGGTGGTTGCTACTCAGCTCCAGGGATTCTTGGACAATAAGGATTATCTGGACCCATTTCAGTCTGGCTTCAGGCCTGGTCACGGCACCGAGGCAGCTTTGGTTGCCTTGGTGGATGATTTCTGCAGAGAGCGTGACAGGGGGAGTGTGTCCTTGTTGGTTCTTTTGGACATCTCAGTGGCTTTCAGTACCATCAACCATGGAATCCTTCTGATCTTGGCGATGGGTCTCAGGGGCACTGTGCTCCAGTGGCTCTCTTCCTTCCTTGAGGGCCGTACCCAGTCGGTTAAGCTGGGGGACCCCTGCCATTGACCTGTGGGATCCCGCAAGGTTCCATTCTTTCCCCCATGCTATTCAATATCTACATGAAACCGCTGGGTGAGATCATCCGGAGTTTTGGAGTTCGGTGCCATCTCTACATGGATGACACTCAACTCTATTACTCTTTTCCACAAGATTCCAAGGAAGCCTCTCGGGTCCTGGACCAGTGCCTGATGGCTGTGATGGGCTGGATGAGGGCTAACAAGCTGAAGCTTATTCCTGACAAAACAGAGGTCCTCCTGGCCAGTCGTGGGACAGATTGGGGCTACCTGTGCTCAATGGGTTCGCACTCCCTCTGAGGACACAGGTTCGCAGCTTGGGGTCCTTCTGGACTCCGCTTTGACACTTGACGCTCAGGTGTTGGCAGTGGCTTTGCACAGTTAAAGCTCGTGTGCCAGCTGCGCCCGTACCTTGTGATTTCTGATCTGGCCATGGTGATCCATGCCCTAGTCACCTCTAGGTTGGATTACTGCAATGTGCTCTACGTAGGGTTACCCTTGAAGATGGCCCGGAAACTACAGTTGGTCCAGAGATCTTCAGCCAGACTACTCACAGGAGCTGGTTACAGAGAGCGGTCAACCCTCCTGTTTAAACAGCTCTACTGACATCCAATAAGTTTCTGGTCCCAATTCAAGGTGCAGGTCATCACCCATAAAGCCCTAAACGGTTTGGGACCTGCTTATCTTTGCGATCGCATCTTCCCCTATGAACCAGTGCGTACCTTGAGATCCTCTGGGGAGGCACTGCTCTCCCCCCCCCCCCCCCCGTCACATGCACGGTTGATGGGGACAAGGGAGGGAACCTTCTTGGTGGTGGCCCCCTGGCTCTGGAACTCCCTCCTTAGGGAGATCAGTCAGGCTCCCACCTTGTCCTCCTTTCGTAATCAACTAAAAACCTGGATGTTCCGGTAAGCTTTTGATTAAGCAGCTCACCAGTAACTTTCTTGTTCCTACTTGAAGTCCCGCACTTTACACCGGCCCACACTTTACACTGGTATACGTTCTACCTCAACATGTGTTATGACAGTATTTCCTGCCCAGTTTACTGTATTGTTGCACTTTCCTACGCGCCTGTAAAAATGTATTGCACTCATTGAATCTGAACCTCAGCTATGTTTCTTTCAGCCATATTGTTTTTATATTGCTTTCAATTGTGTTGTTATTTGTTTTATCTGACGTTTTAATTGGTTAAAGTGTTTTACATGTGTGTTTTAATTGTAATCTTGGGTGTGTCCCTTGTAAGCCACCCCGAGTCCCCTAGGGGAGATGGTTGGTGGGATATAAAAATAAAGTTATTATTATTATATTATAATGTGGCATTAGCCTGGTTGAACCATGTAGACACCAATGTTTCTGCTATAGACTGGCCCCAGATTTATTGACCAGTGTAGAAATGGTCCCAGATTTGTGAGACTTAAAATTTCATAGAAGCAACCACAATGTTCAGAATTGTCTTATTGAATTTATGCTTATCATAAACTGTTGATTTATGACTTGGTCTATTTGAGTCATTATTTGAGACGTTTTCAGCCCCCCCCCCCCCCCCCCGGCCAAGGATGAGAAAAATGGTATATAAATACTATGAATAAATAATAAATAAATGTGAAGACTAATGGGAAACACTTTCCTCATGAGCTGGCAAGAAAAGATTGACCTTGCCCTAATAAATTGAATATTACCATTGTAAATTTCCATGTTGATTAGAGGCATACTTACAAGTTAGAATGATTTTATTGATGCATTTTAGTTTCCTTCTTTTTATGACTTATTATATATTTTATTGTTTCCTTCCTATTGTTTTTTTTTAAAAAAAATAAAATGATACCCTTTAAGGTGTTATAAAGCTATGTTGTCCTCATTTGATATGATTGGATTTTCTTTTTTAAAATATAGTTGTAATGTTTTTATTATATTTTTAAGGCCAGGTCTCCTTTCTGCCCTATTTAAAATGTTTAACTTTATATTCTGATCTTTCATAGAAATGAGATTCTGAGTAGCACACAATCTCATTTCTATAAAATAATAAAGTTGGAAGGAACCCCTAGAGTCATTTAGGACATCTGTTCATGAGCTGTAGTAGTTCAGCATTCTTGACTTGCAGTGTTTCTTTGGAAAAAAATATGCCTTTTAGTGCAATGGCCTTTTTATTTGTACAATCTGTGTATGGGATACTCTTCTTGCTATTGTTTTTCTCTTGAAAACAAAAGTATTGTCTAAATGCTTATTTAGAGAAATGTGACCGACAAGGAGTTACTGCAGCTCTGTAATTAAAGGCATAAGGGCTATGGTGTTTTAGTAATTGCAACAAACTGGCTAAATGTCATCAGAGATGAATTACACTCTGGCCTATTTATGACCTTTTATTTAATGTAGTAATTTGGCATACATCAAATTCCACATTATGGTGAACTGAAACTATGTTGTCACATTTTCTACACAGTATAATGTCCAATAATACCTGTTTTCTCATTGCACATTACAGACCTCTGCATATGTGTGGTATAGTGTATTCCCATTTTTTTCATGTACTGCAGATTACTGGGTATATTTATTTATTTATTAATGATATTTCTTCCCCGCCTTTCTTGAATCCGAAGGTGACTCAAGGTGGCTTTACAACATAGTCAGCTATTTGATGCCATTAAAACTATGTAAAATTTATAATAAACATTTAAAACAGTAATATAAAATACATACATTAAAACCTTTAAAAACATATAAAACCACTACCTTCACTCGTCATCCAAAAACATAGTCTAAGTCGTTCCAATATTCAGTTTCATGTACTTTTGTATTTATCTATTGCACTAGGCTCCTAAAGGCTGCAGAAGGTCAGGAAGGAAGGGGCTGATCTAATATCCCTAGAGAGGGAGTTCCACAGTTGAAAAAGCCCTGTCTCTCGTCCCTGCCAGTTGAGCCTGTGAAGAAGGCAGGGCCTCCCCAGGTGATCTTAAACTCCTAGATGGTTTATAGGGAAAGATATGTTTGGACAGGTAAGCTGGGCCGGAACCATTAAGGGCTTTATAGGCTAAAGTCAGCACTTTGAATTGTGCTTAGTGGCAAACCGGCAGCCAGTGGAGCTGATATAACAGGGGAGTTGTATGCTTCTTGAACACCACTCTGGTGAGCAATCTAGCTGCTGCCCATTGGGCCATTTGAAGTTTACAAACAGTCTTCAAAGGCAATCCCATGCAGAGCGTGTTGCAGTAGTCTATACAGGAGGTACCCAGAGAATGGACTACTGTGGCCAAGTCAGACTTCCCAAGGTATGGGCACAGCTGGTGCACAAGTTTTAATTGTGCAAATGCTCTCCTGGCTACCACCGAGACCTGGGGTTCCAGGCTCAGTGATAAATCAATGAGAACCCCCAGGCTGTGAGCCTGCGTGTTCAGGGGTAGTGTAACCCCATCCAACACCGGTTGTATACTCATGCATAAGTCTAGAAATTTGGACCCCACCAAAAATTGTGTCAACTTACCTGTGGTTCAATCTAAGTAATGTACCTTGAGTCATATCCAAAAAGGAATTATCCCCTTTTTGAATAATAATGTGAGAGCTTATCTAAAAGAAGCATTGACTCCCTTTACTCTCTCTGCCTGATACTACTTCTGAACTTTTTGAATGCCTGGGTGTGGAAATTAAATAGCAAGCCACTAGTTCTTTCTTTTCTCCACAGACTTCTGTGGAGTTATCCACAGGACTTATATCTGAGGTCAGCATATACACAAGTATATATGGAATATATGTACATGTGTTTCTCTTGCACAATGCATTTTATCCTTACATGGAAATAGAAGCATTAAAAATTGAAAGTTGCTTTATACCTAGTATTATTTATTTATTTACTGTATTTATATACCGCTTTTCTCACCCCTGGGGGGACTCAAAGCAGTTTCCAACATAGTCACGGCAAAATTTAATGCCAAACATACATGTGAAAAATCAAAACATATAGTTGTGTGGCTGACAAGGAGGAGGAGAGAGGGGGCCTTGACTACTCCCCTGCCCAGGGGGTCCTATTATGAGACCTTTCCCCTCGGACTTATGGATCCAAACTTCTCCCCCCCCCCTTCTTCCTGAGCACGATGACTACCTCAGGTTTTCTGTCTCTCTGTGCCCCACCCCACCTTCCCACCTCCAGACTCATCACGCCCAGCAAGATGAGGAGGAGGAGGAGGAGGAGGAGGAGGAGGAGGAGGAGGAGGGGAATGCCTCCACCACCGAGCACTGGCCTGAGCCAGGGTTCCCTTCCTCCTCCTCCTTCTCCTCCTCCTCCTCCTCCTCCTCCTATTCCTGGGCGCAATGATCACCCCAGCTTTGTAAGATAAGGAGGAGGAGGAGGAGGAGGAAGGGAAGCCCGGTTCAGACCAGAGTTCGATGATAGAGGCGTTCCCTTCCTCCTCATCTTCCTGAGCACATTGACCACCACGGCCTTGCTGCCTCTTTCTGCACCTTGCTGCTAGTGGTCCTCGAGCCCAGCAAGAGTAGTAGTAGGAAAACAGGAAGCCTGTTTCAGGCCAGTGCTCAGCCATGGAGGCATCGCGAAGGGGGAGGATGGACAGCAGATAATGGGATTTGCAGTACCAATCAACCTCTTCAGCTCTCCCCCCCCCCCCATGGTGTTTGTGGGGGGAAGGCTTACATGAGGCAGTCCTTATTCCACTACTGCCTTCTCCCTCCAGCTCCTCGGCTCTCAGGCCTGCAGGAGAGAGCGACGAGGGCCCGGCTCTGTCAGCCCTGCTGGCAGGTAGGCTCCAAATTACACCACTTAAGAATAAGAGCCCAGATCGAAGGGAGAGAGAGTGTACACATGCCTGGGCTTGCCTCCTCGCCTTCTCCCACGTGTGCTGCTGCCTCCAAGCACCACATGGTGACCTGGGGAGGTGTGGCCAAAGGAGGAGATACTGCAACCCCTCTGAAATACCAGACTGACCCCCTGGGGGGTCACGACCCCCAGGTTGAGAAACACTCATCTAGCTTTCAGTGCATCCATTTGGAGCAAGGGCCTCTGCTTAGATGGTTCACTTTGTGTCTTTATTTATTTTTGCTTAAAACAAAATTTTAGCAGTGGGGACAGGCAGGACCAGCAGAAACTAAGAATTATGAGTATGATGATGACATCATTAAGAACCCTTGTTTTAGCCAAGCAAATGAGGGAAGCCAACTTGTCAGCCAAGACAAATCAGTGCCTCCTTCTTCCTGAACAACAGAGGCTAGGGCTTTTATTTTATGGATCTTGTCATCGATCAACTGTAAGCTGTCAGTCAGATTGAAGCAACTCATACTTTTAAATTGTGAATAGCCATACTTGTTTTTCAAAAGGAGATAATCTATGGCAGCTTGGTTGTCAAGCACTGCCTACCTCAGATCACACAGCTCTGAGACTAGAGTGGCCAGTGCTTGGAATATTTATTTATTTCGAGCATTTCTACCCCGCCCTTTTCAATCCCCGAGGGAAGTCTCAGGGCGGCTTACAAAAGGCACAATTCGATGCCAACAACAACAATAAAATAAAACACATATCAAAAGCAATTATAAAACAATTAAAACAATTGAGTTATATATCACAATCAATAAATCCAATCTAATGTTCAGCTCAGAATCCATAAATTCATTCCACATTGTCAAATCCTATCAATTCTAGTCGTCATTGTCCTTTGTCTATCTGCCAGATTACCCAAAGGCCTGGTCCCATATCCATGTTTTTAGTTTCCTTCTGAAAGAGAGGAGGGATGTCGATGATCTGATTTCCCCGGGAAGTGAATTCCACAGGCGAATATGTACTTTATGCAAGCCAAATCTTTAATTCCCCTGTAATTCATGGGAGCTACTTTCCCTGGAGTTAACAGGACTGCAGCAATGAACTGATGGACACTTTTTACAACACACAGGAGTCAAAATTTTGGATCTCCCTAGCCACATGGTCAGAGGAGTATGCCAGCTCCAAATCATTATGTGATGGCAGAAAAAGGGAGAGTCTACCAAGAGCATAATTCCTGAAGGTGGAAAACACTCTCCTGACAAGATACAGCTGAGGTGCCAGGATAGTGGCCCCTCTAGGTTAAAGGTGGTGCTGTTCAATGCCAGGTCTGTAAATGGGAAAACTTTCATCATTCAAGATCTAATCCAGAAAGAACAAGCTGACCTGGCTTGTATAACAGAGACCTGGTTAGACGAGGGAGGAGGGGTGAATCTCTCCCAACTCTGTCTGCCAGGTTACTCTGTGCAGCACCAGCCAAGGCCTGGAGGGCAGGGAGACGGAGTCGCAGTGGTCTATAAGGATTTTATCCCCCTGATCAGGTACCCCATCTCACAGTCATCTTCTTTTGAGTGTGCTGGCTTTAGGATTGGTGACCGGGACAGGATAGGGATTCTGTTAATGTACCGACCACCCCGCTGCACGACAGTCTCCTTACCTGTGGTAGCAGGAGTGGTCTCGGACCTGGCATTGAGCTTCCAATGGCTTTTAGTCTTAGGAGATTTCAATGTCCATGCCAAGGACTCTCTCACTGGTGCGGCTCAGGACTTCATGGCCGCCATGGCAACCATGGGCCTGCCCCAATTAGTATCTGATCCCACCCATAGTGCCAGGCACACACTGGATTTGGTTTTCTCCCAGGGATGGGGTGAAGATGACGGGGTAGAGGAGCTGACCATCGCTCCATTGCCATGGACCGATCACCACTTGATCAGGTTTAGACTTACTGTGCCTCCTAACCTCCGCAGGGGTGGTGGACCTATTAGAATGGTCCACCCCAGGAGACTTATGGATCCAAATGGTTTCCTGACAGCTCTTGGGGAATTTCCCACCTCCTTGGCTGGCGATTCTGTCGATGCTTTGGTCTCTCGCTGGAACAGTGAGATGACTAGGGCAATCTATACAATCGCTCAGTAATGCCCCCTCTCAAGTAACTGAGCTAAACCAGCACCTTGGTTTACTGAGGAGTTGGCAGCGAAGAAGCGAAATAAGAGGAGGCTAGAGTGCGTGTGGTGCCAGAGACCTACCAAACCAGCCCAAACACATCTGAATGCCTTCTTCATGTCCTACGATGTGGCAATAGCGGCGGCACGGAAATCATTTCTTGCGGCCAATATTGCATCTGCGAAGAATCCTCCACCTGAGCTTTTCCAAGTTGTCAGGGGTCTGTTAAACCCACGGAAAAGTGAGATCTCTGATGATTCGGGGGCTCGCTGTGAAGCATTTGCTCGATTCTTTGCAGATAAAGTTGTGCTGATTTGGTCGGGTTTCGACGCCATATTAACTGCGGTCTCTGCAGATGTAACATGAGCATCTGCTTGTCCGGTTTTATTGGATTCTAGGCCTGGGTAACAACAGAAAAAATTGTTTCTAAAATCGATTCGTTTTTGGGGTTTTTTGCGTTTCGATATTTAAAAGAATTCCGAATTTTTTTTAAAAAGAGTTCGATATTTACGAAATTTCGTAAATGGTAAAAAAATTACAAAACAATAACGAAACAATAACGAAACAATAACGAATCGATTCGTTAATGGCGAACGCGACCGCGCAATACGCTAAAAAACCTCCAAATGGGACAGGGGGAACTTCTGAAGCTTCCCTCTCCCTCTGTTGTTGCCTGTTGGTGTGATATTATAATTTTTTATCACTAATTAAACAAAAAACAACTATAAAACTTGCCCCAGACATGCAGAAATAATAACGAAACAACCTCAAACCAATAATGAAACGAATACATAACGAAATACGAAGCATTTACAAAACGAATTGAAAAATTCGTTTCGTTTTTAAGTTGCTCCAGAATGGTTCGTTATCGCTTCGTTAACAAAAAAATACGAATTTTTAACGAATTATGAATTAACGAAACGAAACCGCCCAGCCCTATTGGATTCATTTCAATTGGTTCAGCTTCAGGATGTGGACAGGATCCTTGGGGAAGTGAGACCTACCACATGCATCCTAGACCCCTGTCCATCCTGGCTGATAAAAAAAAGCCAGAGGGGGCTTGGCAGAGTGGGTGAAGGTGGTGGTTAATGGCTCCTTACAGTAGGGAAAGTTTCCAGCGAGCTTAAAACAAGCTATTATAAAACCGCTGTTGAAAAAACCATCACTGGACCCCACTCAATTAGACAACTTTCGGACAGTTTCCAACCTCCCCTATTTGGGCAAAGTCATGGAAAGTGTGGTGGCAACACAACTCCAGGGATTTCTGGTAGACACTGATTACTAGATCTGGCACAGTCTGGCTTTAGATCGGGACATGAAACTGAGACAGCCTTGGTCGCCTTGGTACATGATCTTCGCCAGGAGCTGGACAGGGGGAGTGTGTCCCTGTTAGTTCTGCTGGACCTCTTAGCGGCCTTCGATACCATCGACCAAGGTATCCTTCTGAGACGCCTCGTAGACATGGGACTTGGGGGTACTGCTCTGCAGTGGCTCCAGTCCTTTCTCAAGGGACGGTCTCAGAAGGTGTTACTGGGTGAGATCAGATTGGCCCCTTCCCTTCTGACAGTCAAGAAATTACTACAATCATGGCTTTTAAGCAAGCATTTGGAGAATGAGATTAAACAGCCAAGCTAACTTCAGGATTTGTGCAATGTCCATTGTGTGGAGTCCCTCAGGGATCAATTCTGTCCCCGATGTTGTTTAACATCTACATGAAGCCGCTGGGGGAGATCATTCGGAGTTTCAGAATGAGGTGTTATCTCTATGCAGATGATGTCCAAATCTGTCACTCCTTTCCACCTATCACCAAGGAGGCTGTCCAGACCTTGAACCGGTGATCTCCCCCAGCGGCTTCATGTAAATGTTAAATAACATAGGGGACATAATTGAACCCTGTGGGACTCCACACAACAATGGTTGTGGGGCCGAACAGGTGTCACCCAGTAACACCTTCTGAGACCATCCCTCGAGAAAGGACTGGAGCCACTGCAGAGCAGTACCCCCAAGTCCCATGTCTACGAGGCGTCTCAGAAGGATACCGTGGTCGACAGTATCGAAGGCCGCTAAGAGGTCCAGCTTGGCTGCTGTGTCGGACTGGATGAGAGCTAACAAATTGAAACTGAATCCAGACAAGACAGAGGTCCTACTGGTCACTTGTAAGGCCGAACAGGGCATAGGGTTACAGCCTGTGTTAGACGGGGTTACACTCCCCCTGAAGACGCAGGTTCACAGCTTGGGAGTGATCCTGGACTCATAGCTGAGCCTGGAACCCCAGGTCTCGGCGGTGGCCGGGAGAGCTTTTGCACAATTAGAACTTGTGTGCCAGTTGCGCCCGTACCTTGGGAAGTCTGATCTTGCCACAGTGCTCCACGCTCTTGTTACATCCCAAATAGATTACTGCAATGTACTCTCTACGTGGGGTTGCCTTTGAAGACTGTTCGGAAACTTCAATTAGTCCAGCGGGCGGCAGCTAGATTACTCACCGGAGCATCATACAGGGAGCATACCAACCTTCTGTTATGTCAGCTCCACTGGCTGCCGATCCAATTCCGAGCACAATTCAAAGTGCTGGTTTTGACCTACAATACCCTATACGGTTCCGGCCCAGCGTATCTGTCCGAACTCATCTCCTTCTACATCCCACCTCGGTTTAAGATCACCTGGGGAGGCACTGCTCTCGGCGCCAACTCTATCACAAGTGAGATTGGTGGGGACGAGGAGCAGGGCCTTCTTGGTGGTGGCCCCTCACCTGTGGAACTCACTTCCCAGGGAAATTAGGTCATCGACATCTCTCCTCTCCTTTAGAAGGAAATTAAAAACCTGGATTTGGGACCAGGCCTTCTGGTAATCTGACGGATAGTTGAGGCACAAGTGACGAGCAGAATTGTTGGATTGGACAATGTGGAATTTGAGCACTAGATTGTTTTTAAGGCACTAGATTGTTTTTAAGGAATGTGATATATAATGGATTGTTTTAATTGTCTTAACTGCCTAATTGTTTAATTACTGTTTATATGTTTTATTCTTTTACCTTGTTGTTGTGCCGGCATTAAATTGTGCCTTTTTGTAAGCCACCCTGAGTCCCCCCTCGGGGGTTGAGAAGGGCGGGGTAGAAGTGCGAGAAATAAATAAATAAATAAATAAGCTATTTTTCTGCAAATCAAAAACCATACAGTAGGCAAGATAATGTGAGCCTT
Source organism: Anolis sagrei (assembly GCF_037176765.1). Lineage (NCBI taxonomy): Eukaryota > Metazoa > Chordata > Lepidosauria > Squamata > Anolidae > Anolis > Anolis sagrei. The sequence continues at coordinate 272,482,494 of NC_090021.1, read as the reverse complement.
CATGTATGAAATATCTTGCGCGGATGTACAATTTAGAGGTGACTACAGGTAATGTTTGGCAAGGGGCGGACAAGAGATCACTCTGATGCAGGTGATAGCAGACAGACTGTGGGCTAGTCCCATTGCCACCATCCCTGGTCCCATCCTCTGAATGGTCTTTAGCCTGCTGTGGTTGATCCACAGCTTGATGCCTCCTAGCTTGGCAGCAGTATAGCAGGCGTGAATGATCTAGTACTACCTTTACTACTTTTTCTTCAGTGCTGCACTTTTCCACTATTTTAACCAGACTCAATATCCACAGGAAAAGATGTGCACTGGAGAGTCTCAAGGGATGGATGAGCTGGATAGATGTTACCTATTAAGAGAAGGCAAAGCAGAGGTTAGTGTGACCAGGCAATCTTTTACCCCACCTGCCTCCACCTTATGGAGGTGTTTTGCCTTCAGTGGCACCAGAGAAGAGAAAGTACTCCCATATAGAAATTAAAAAAAAACTGATTTTCAGCATCCCCCTTGGCACTGCCGTAACTTGAGTGAGGACCAACAGAAGGGTATCTGGCCAATTAAGATTAGCCACCTGCTAGCAGATTTTGGCAATCTGGTGCTTCAGGGTCCAGTTCATCCTCTCGACCTTTCCACTGGATTGGGGGTACCAGCTGGAATTGAGTTTCCACAGAATATGCAGAGCCTTGGCAACCTTTTTGGTAATACAGGTGATAAACTCTGGCCTGTTATCAGAGGAGATGAAGGCAGGGAGGCTAAACCATGGGATGATGTGCTGCAGTAGGGTAGGTACGACTTCCTTGGATTGGCAGGTGATGTAGACAAAGGCTGCTGGCCATCCATTATATCAGTCAATATAGACCAGGAGATAGCAAAGTCCAACTGCCACATATTGTCTTGCTCTGTGCTAACCTGCAAGTGTCCTTGTTCCAGCTGTTTGGAGAATTTGGGATTGTTTCTTTGGCAGAGGATGCGGCATTCAGCCACCAAAATGGACTGTTGTGCCATATGAGATTCTACAGATTCTAAGGTGGCTGAGCATGACATCATGGCCCCAGTAGATCCATGGGGCCAATGGGCAGCTTCTCTCATCATGGTATCTGTGAGCAGGATCCATCCCTGGTTGTCCCTCCAGCAGCCCTCCTTCAGGGTCAGGCCTTCCTCTCTCAGGAAAGTTTAATCCTGGGCATCATAGAGAGGCAGGACTGACAAGGTGTATGTGATGAGGGTGTCCTGGAGAATGAACCCATGTCTGGCAGCTGCCTTGACTGCAACATCTGCTCTCCAATTGCCCTTGGCAGCATCTCGGTCTATGGACTGATGGCCACGACAGTGGATGACAGCCAATTCTGTTGGTTCCTCTATTACCTTTAACAGCTGTGGGGTCTGTTGAGGATACTTCACAGAGTTCCTGGCAGCAGTGAGGAGCCCTCACTCCTTCCAAATGGCTCCATGGACATGCAGGATGTTAAAAGCAAACTTAGAGTCTGTATAGATATTAAGAAATTTTCCTGAGGCCAGTTACAAAGCTTGGGTGAGCGTAATGAGCTCTGGTTTCTGGGCTAAGGTGCCAGGCAGCAGTGGTCCCAATTCTACAGGTTTCCACAAAGTCGCAACTGTATAGCCTGCCCTTCATCAGTGGAAAAATTCATGTCAGCCCCCAGCATGGACTGCTCTTTCAGGTTTGGACAGCTAGAGTAGACCTGCTCAATGGTGGCAATGCAATTATGGGGGTGTGGGGGGGGGGGCTCTTCTTCCTCTGGATCTCTCTGGCATGAGGGTGGCTGGGTTGAGGCAGGTGGTAGTGGCAATGCGAAGGTCCCTTTCGTCCAGGAAGATGGCATCCTTCTCATAGGGAGGAGTAAGCAAGATTGTTTTCTGCTGCCCTGGAGGCTAGGATGTGGAACAATGGCTTCAAACTACAGGAAAGGATATCACACCTGTACATTAGTGTGGTGGAGGTTCCTTCTTTGGAGGCTTTTAAAAAGGGGTTGGATGGCCATCTGTCAGGAGTGCTTTGAATGTGATTTTCCTACTTCTTGACAAGGGCTTGGACTAGATGGCCCGCAAGGTCTCTTCCAACTCTGTGATTCATAGAATCATAGAATCAAAGAATCAAAGAGTTGGAAGAGACCTCATGGGCCATCCAGTCCAACCCCCTGCCAAGAAGCAGGAATATTGCATTCAAATCACCCCTGACAGATGGCCATCCAGCCTCTGTTTAAAAGCTTCCAAAGAAGGAGCCTCCACCACACTCCGGGGCAGAGAGTTCCACTGCTGAATGGCTCTCACAGTCAGGAAGTTCTTCCTCATGTTCAGATGGAATCTCCTCTCTTGTAGTTTGAAGCCATTGTTCCGCGTCCTAGTCTCCAAGGAAGCAGAAAACAAGCCTGCTCCCTCCTCCCTGTGGCTTCCTCTCACATATTTATACATGGCTATCATATCCCCTCTCAGCCTTCTCTTCTTCAGGCTAAACATGCCCAGCTCGTTAAGCCGCTCCTCATAGGGCTTGTTCTCCAGACCCTTGATCACTTTAGTCGCCCTCCTCTGGACACATTCCAGCTTGTCAATATCTCTCTTGAATTGTGCTGCCCAGAATTGGACACAATATTCCAGTTGTGGTCTAACCAAAGCGGAATAGAGGGGTAGCATTACTTCCCTAGATCTAGACACTATGCTCCTATTGATGCAGGCCAAAATACCATTGGCTTTTTTTGCCGCCACATCACATTGTTGGCTCATGTTTAACTTGTTGTCCACAAGGACTCCAAGATCTTTTTCACACGTACTGCTCTCGAGCCAGGTGTCCCCCATTTTGTTTCTTTGCATTTTGTTTTTCCTACCAAAGTGGAGTATCTTGCATTTGTCACTGTTGAACTTCATTTTGTTAGTTTCGGCCTGTACAGAAGTTTATTATAAATTGTATGATTTTAACTGTATTTGTATTTAGATTGGCTGCAGTAATGCTGGAGCGGCCTAACTGAGAGGAGTGCGTTGCCATGGAGACGATGTAGGCTAGAGAGAGAAGTGGGAGGAGCTTAGAGGGGAGAGTTTGAAAAACGACAGTTTATGGTCAGTTAGGGTTTGGAACTCGGAGTGAGCAGTTCCAGTTAGGAGGTCGTTTCAGTCAGCCGTTGGAGATAGTAGTTTAGTGGAAGAGCAGTGAGAGGGAATAGCAGTAGGTTTTCCAGCCTAGGAAGGCGGGAGGGAGAAACCTAGATAGTTTCTTTAGTCAGGGAAGGCTAAAGAAAGCTAGTTAAGATCGCTAGTCGGGAGAAGACTAGAGATCAGTAGTTTGATCAAGGACAGATCAAATTAGAAGGCTATTCACCTCAGGAAACATTGCTCAGCAAAGTGCTACATTTCACTAACAGTTGCTATAAGCTGTATCATTTGAAAGAGTGTTACTTAAAGTTCCAGAAGTCATTCAACAACTCGTAACCACACGTTTTGTACAAAATAAACTTGTTCTCTTTTGTTGAAGACTGTTTCATCTCAGTCAATCTGCGTCTGTGAAGCCAAATCTTATCATTGATGACCCATGCACCTCATGATTGGTGGCAGCTAACCTAGTTTACAAATAATTGGCCTCCCCTACAATATATTCTTTCCAATAAGTGAGGCCTGAGTTTAATTCCCTCCTTGATCATATACGCGCTTCATTACACAGCCCATCTCTCTAATCTGTCAAGATCGTTTTGAATCCTGCTCCTCTCCTCTGGAGTATTGGCTATCCCTCCCAATTTGGTGTCGTCTGCAAACTTGATGATCATGCCTTCTAGCCCTTCATCTAAGTCATTAATAAAGATGTTGAACAGGACCGGGCCCAGGACAGAACCCTGCGGCACTCCGCTCGTCACTTCTTTCCAAGATGAAGAGGAAGCATTGGTGAGCACCCTCTGGGTTCATCCATTTAACCAATTACAGATCCACCTCACCATAGTTTTGCCTAGCCCACATTGGACTAATTTGTTTTCCAGAAGGTCATGGGGGACCTTGTCGAAGGCCTTACTGAAATCCAGGTACGCCACATCCACAGCATTCCCCGCATCTATCCAGCTTGTAACTCTATCAAAAAAAGAGATCAGATTAGTCTGGCATGACTTGTTTTTGATAAATCCATGTTGACTATTAGCGATGACCGCATTTGTTTCTAAGTGTTTGCAGACCACTTCCTTAACAATCTTTTCCAGAATCTTGCCTGGTATCGACGTGAGGCTGACCAGACGGTAATTGTTTGGGTCATCCTTTTTTCCCTTCTTGAAGATTGGGACCACATTGGCTCTCCTCCAATCTGCTGGAACGTCTCCCATTCTCCAAGAACTCTCAAAGATGATTCCCAATGGTTCTGAAATGACTTCTGCTAGTTCCTTCAGTACTCTTGGGTGTAGTTGATCTGGCCCTGGGGACTTAAACTCATTTAGAGTGGCCAGGTATTCCTGGATGACTTGTTTCCCAATTTGGGGATTCTACTTGTTGAGGCTACCAATTTTTTTGCCATCAGTAAAAAGGTTTTGAAGTACAAGGGCTAAGAAGACTATGGAAAGCTGCTGTTAATTAGAGTAGAAAGCAATATTCTGAAGTCCCATCTACACTACTATATAATTCCATTTGAAAGTACGTTATATGGTCAGTATACAGTTAAACTGCATTATATGGCTGTGTAGATTGTGCCTTAATGAGTCAATCTTCCAACCTAGTAAAACACACCCAAATATTCAAATGGCATTTCTCTCTAAACAATAAGTAACATAATCTAGTATAGTAAATTACAAATTGTAGGGACAGTTGACTCATTTGGTCTAATTATATGGGGGATGTAAAGGATTGAATGTTCCATAGTACATCCCCCACGTTGTTGATCATTCCCATCTTTTAATTTTCTTGGCTTGCTTTCAGTCCATGGGATTCGTTTTTGTTTAGTTTGAAAAATAGAATGACAAGCTTCTGCAACATTTTATTCTTGTAAGTTGCAAAACATTGCAGAGAGATAACCCATCTGTTACTATCATGTAAACAGGCCAAAAGTACTAAAGCACTTCTGGCAGTCTGACTGCCTCAGCTGGACTTGGTCTCTGCCAACCCTTTGCCCCAGAGCCTCAGCTCGATGTGGAGAACTGGCTACTGGCTGCTCATTTTGTACCCTCTCAAAAAGCAGCAGAACAACAAGAAACTGATGTAGGGAATGGGGTGGCAGAATAGGTTGCCCAATGAGTGATGGACTGATGTAAGGGTCATGAGGTCTTTTGAACAAATGACCTACAAAGTCATTGGAAGGCTCACTAATTTATTTATTTATTTATTGAGCTGTTGGAGATATCATGGCTTCATTGGAATGGACCACAAGTATGATTTTAAAATGGAAAAAATCAATCTGCAGTTTTCTTGCTTAATTGCCATGCTTCACATTCTCCTGCTTTCATCAATATCTTCAATGCTCACTTGTATAGTCCTTCTCTCTCTCTATCCTTCCCAAGAATTCCTGTGGTGCAAGGAAAAAAATAGCCACATAGAAAGAGAGACACTTAAAGCCACACTGTTACTACGCATTCAATGTACTAGATAGAAATCAAGGAGAGGGCACTTCAGTTGAGATCTACTACTGATGTAATCCCGCCCACTCTTGGGAAAAACCATTTGCATTGTGTGCCATGAGGACTGAACATATTGGCATGGGTGGAAAACTGTGACAGTTCACATTGCAGTCTTAGCTGTCACTGCACCTTCAACATTTCTTCTTATTCTCTCTTACAGGCATAGCCACATTGTTTCTCCAAATAACATCTGCTGCTTGTAATTGCACCAAAAGACTCATTTCAACTAAGCTATATTTTAATTACCATATTTCACAAAATTTAAGGCGCCATTGAATGCAAGACACACACCCCTTTTTTGCAGCTTCGGTTTTTCTACCTATGCATGCACAATGCCTTGGTTTCATTTCAACATGGAAGTCATTTTGTCTTCATGAATCTGTGTTCTTAAGTCTATGGGCTTGTTGGGAAGGTGGAAAAGAAAGAGCTGGGTATTAGTTCAGTCAGATCAGCACACAGATGGCTGGTTGAGGCTGACAACACAATGGTAGGAGCTGGCAGATCCATTGGGGCTGGGACAGTTCCTCCTTCTCTTCCTCTTCCTCTCCCTAAGCTGTACTTCCTTCTCGTCTCTTTTGGAGGTAAGCCATTTAAACAGGGGCCATCCTTCTTCTTCCTCCTCCTCCCCTCTCCATGGTAAGCACACTTTTCCTTTGTTTTAGGGGTCACCAAAACCTGTAAATCTAAGGCAACATAGATTGCATGGCACATGCCTCTTTTGAAGCCTCTAAAATGGGAAAAGTTTGCCTTAGAATCTGTGAGATGTGGAAGTTGATTCTATGGTAGTTTCCGCTTTTAATCACTGAGGCTGAGAATAAAAGGCTGGGAGAAGAAAAGGAAAGTGATACAAGGAAGCAAAACAGGAATGGAAATATGAAACAATCTCCATACCGCTTTTAAAATTGTCTATTAGAGAGATGTTTCATATTTGATAATATTTTATAGGAACAACAAAATGTAATCAGTCTCATTCCTCAGTTATAGAAATGATACATATTTATGAAAAACTCCCCCCCCCCCCCCCCCCGGGCACACAGAAGACTAGGCAACTTAGAAGGTGCTGAACATTCTGGCACCATGAGATGCAGAGTTAACCTAAAGAAATGGGGCAATAAAGTGGAGTCCACAATATGCAAGTGTGGAGAAGAGCAAACCACAGACCACTTACTACAATGCTGTCTAAGCCCTGATACATGCATAATGGAGGACCTTCTTACAACGACACCAGGCATAGAAGTGCCCAGCTTCTGGTCAAAAGAAATCTAGTATAATGCCAAGTTTTTAACTTTGTGTGTGGTTTTTCTATACATTATAAATATGTTCTCAATTCACATCTGATACAATAACTAAAATATTTATTTTGATTATGTTATAATGAGATCCTGAATACCTTAAAGGCATCAGATACTATCTGATCTTGGAAGCTAAGCAGCATCAGTTCTGGATAGTACTTGGATGGGAAGCCACCAACAAATGCCAGGTGCTGTAGGCAATATTTCAAAAGAAGGAAATAACAAACCACCTTTGAAAAGAAAACAACCTTATGAAAACCATGGGACTGTCAGAAGTTGACAGGTAACATGAAGGAACGTACACATGCACATTGGCACAACAACCACAGATAAGAAAATAAGTCTGCTGTGCTTGCTGTGAAGGGGCAATAAAGATCTCCAGCCTGCTCCCAGGACTCCTTGTGAGTAGCCAGCAGCCCAGGCCTCCTCCAGTGGGGTGTGACTCAGCAACTGCAAGGAGGCCTCTACAGACTGCCTAATTATGTGTTGATCAATTAACCAATTAACCAATTAACCATCTTCTGTGCCGACCGTTTGTGTTGTTCAATTTGTTGTGGAGAATGCTGTGTTGTCCAACTCAGGCTGCCTGACGTGTGTTGACCAGTTAATCATCTACTGTGTCGACCGTTGTGCTGCTCGATCTTTTGTGCTGTCCATCTGTGTCGTCCATCTGTGTTGGCCATCCCTTACCATCGGACTGTCCGGCTGTGGCCAACGACCACCACCGTGGACGTTAATTTTAGTCCCGGAAGGACCAATATCATCCACCCCTGGATCCGCTATCTGTCGTCTATTGTCCTGTAACTGTTTGCCTTAATATCTTTGTCAACATACCGAGTGCTGCGGTTAATCTGCATAATTCCAACATTTTAATCTCTCAGCACCTTAATTTTCCAGCACTTTAAATTGCTATTTGTACTGTATTGGTCCATTACCCTGCTCAACTTAGCACTTTAACCCAGTGTTCTAGTCTTCTAGCACTTAAATCAGCAGTCCTCCATGACGCACCTTATTGTAGCACTTTAGAACAATCTTGTTAAACCTATCGCACTTTAAGAACTGTGAGGTTGATACAACTACCTGCTGCACTTTAAAAACTTGGTAGCTCTCTTGATAGTGTTTAACACTCACCTACTGCACTTTAAGAACTGTGAGGTTGATACAACTACCTGTTGCACTTTAAGAACTTGGTAATGCCATTGATAGTGCTTAACATCTATCTAACGCACTTTAAGAACTGTGAGGTTGATACAACTACCTGCTGCACTTTAAGAACTTTGGTAGCTTTGTTGATTGTGTTTACCACCCACCCACCATTCATGCTGTTCCCGATTCCCTGGTACTTGCTAACCCTTCTGTTAATTATTTGTGGGGGAGGTAAGGAGGGGAGTGAATCGGAGATTTCTGGAAATAGCAGAGTCCGGGTAAGAAATGAATGGAAGGGAAAACTAGAACGAATTGTATCGGTAACAAATCAGATAACCAGCAGCGAAGCATGGGGTGAAATTATGGATGTGAATTGCGTCATGGAGGAGGGAGGGTGTTCCATTGGTTGGGGAGCCCCCATAGAAGTTGTGATGGGGAGGGGGAGATCCGGGAAAAGGAGACCCCGAATTCGGCCTAGGGACCGTACAACAACTTTAGTAATTCCAAATCAGTCTCCCGATACGGTAAATTGGTGTAACCAGGATGGCGGTCCCTCCGGATTGAAGGTGGTGCTGTTGAACGCCAGATCTGTCAATGGCAAAACAGCCTTCATCCAGGATTTAATCCTGGATGAACGGGCAGATCTGGCGTGCATCACGGAGACCTGGCTGGACGAAGCTGGAGGTGTGAATCTGACCCAGCTTTGCCCGCCAGGTTTCTCTGTGCAGCACCAGCCAAGATCCGGAGGGCGGGGAGGCGGGGTTGCAGTGGTCTATAGAGATTCCATTCTTCTGACCAGGGCCCCCATCCCGCAGTCAACAAATTTTGAATGCGTCCACCTGAGGGTGGGTGACCGGGACAGATTAGGGATTCTGTTAGTGTACCGTCCACCTCGCTGCACTACAGACTCCCTGACTGAGCTAGCGGGGGTGGTCTCGGACCTGGCATTGGAGTCCCAGTGGCTGCTTGTGCTGAGGGACTTCAATGTCCACGCCGAGACCGCCTTATCGGGAGTGGCTCAGGACTTCATGTCTGCCACGGCAACCATGGGGCTGTCCCAACAGGTATCTGGCCCCACCCACAGTGCTGGACACACATTGGACTTGGTTTTCTGCCAGGGATGGGAGGAAGGTGGCGGTGTTGAGGAGTTATCCATCTCTCCGTTGCCATGGACCGACCACCACCTGGTCAGCTTTAGACTAACTGCACCCCCTAACCTCTGCAGAGGTGGAGGACCCATTAAGTTGGTCCGCCCCAGGAGGCTTATGGATCCGGATGGATTCCTGATGGCTCTTGGGGAATTTCCCGCCGCCTCGGTTGGTGATCCTGTCGATGCCCTGGTCGCTCTCTGGAATGGGGAGATGGCTAGAGCAATAGACACGATCGCTCCAGAACGTCCCCTCTCAAGTAGCCGAGCTAAACCAGCTCCTTGGTTCACCGAGGAGCTGGCAGCGTTGAAGCGAAAGAAGAGGGAACTAGAGAGCGTGTGGAGTTCGAATCCGAGCGAGCCAAATCGAACACGGTTTGTGTCCTTTTTAAGGGCATATGCCGCGGCAATAAAAGCCGCAAAGAAGACTTTCTTTGTGGCTACTATTGCGTCTGCAAAGAACCGTCCGGCTGAACTGTTCCGAGTTGTCAGAGGCCTTTTAAAACCCACCATCCAGGATGGGTGCCCTGATGACTCGGCAGTTCGCTGTGAAGCCTTTGCTCAGTTCTTTGCAGACAAAGTCGCTTTGATCCGCTCTGGTCTGGACACCATATTAACGGCAGTCTCTGAGGATGTAACACGAGCATCTGCTTGTCCGGTTTTGATGGATTCATTTCAATTGGTTCAATCCGAGGATGTGGACAAGGTGCTTGGAGGAATGAGAGCTACCACATGCATCCTAGACCCCTGCCCATCCTGGCTTCTGAAGGAGGCCAGAGGGGGATTGGCCGAGTAGGTGAAGGTGGTGGTTAATGCCTCCCACCGGGAAGGCAAAATTCCAGCCAGCTTAAAGCAAGCTGTAATAAAACCGCTGTTGAAAAAACCATCACTGGACCCCACTCAATTCGTCAACTTTCGGCCTGTTTCCAATCTCCCCTTTTTGGGCAAAGTCTTGGAACGTGTGGTGGCCTCACAACTCCAGGCATTCTTGGTAGACACGGATTATCTGGATCCGGCACAGTCTGGCTTTAGGCCAGGGCATGGTACCGAGACAGCCTTGGTCGCCTTAGTGGATGATCTGCGCCGGGAGCTCGACAGGGGGAGTGTGTCCCTGTTGGTGCTGCTGGACCTCTCAGCGGCCTTCGATACCGTTGACCACGGTACCCTTCTGGGACGCCTCGCGGGAATGGGTCTTGGAGGGACTGTTTTACAGTGGCTCCGCTCATTCCTCGAGGGCCGGTCTCGGAAGGTGTTACTGGGAGATTCCTGTTCAACCCCACAACCTTTGTCTTGTGGGGTTCCTCAGGGTTCAATACTGTCTCCCATGTTGTTTAACATCTACATGAAGCCGCTGGGTGAGATCATCCAGAATTTCGGAGTGCGATGTCATCTGTACGCGGATGATGTCCAACTCTGTCACTCCTTTCCACCTGCTACTAAGGAGGCTGTCGAGGTCCTGAACCAGCTTGGCCGCTGTGACGGTCTGGATGGGGGCGAACAAATTGAAATTGAATCCAGACAAGACAGAGGTACTCCTGGTCAGTCGTGAGGCCGAACAGGGTATAGGGTTACAGCCTGTGTTGTATGGGTTCGCACTCCCCCTGAAGACACAGGTTCGCAGTTTGGGTGTGATACTGGACTCATCGTTGAGCCTGGAACCCCAGGTTTCAGCGGTGACCAGGGGAGCATTCGCACAGTTAAAACTCGTGCGCCAACTGCGCCCGTACCTTGGGAAGTCTGACTTGGCCACGGTAGTCCACACTCTGGTTACATCCCGTTTAGACTACTGCAACACTCTCTATGTGGGGTTGCCTTTGAAGACGGCCCGGAAGCTCCAATTAGTCCAACGCTCGGCAGCCATGATACTAACTGGAGCGGAGCGCAGGGAGCATACAACTCCTCTGCTGCACCAGCTCCACTGGCTGCCAATCTGCTACCGGGCTCAATTCAAAGTGCTGGCGCTGGCCTTTAAAGCCCTAAACGGTTCTGGCCCAACTTACCTATCCGAACGTATCTCAGCCTATCAGCCCACCAGGACCCTAAGATCTTCTGGGGGGGGGGCTGCTCTCTATCCCACCTGCTTCACAGGTGCGGCTGGCGGGGACGAGAGACAGGGCCTTTTCTGTGGTGGCCCCGCGGCTATGGAACGCCCTCCCCATGGAGGTAAGATCAGCCCCCTCATTGATGGTTTTCCAGAAAAGACTAAAAACCTGGATGTTCGAGCAGGCGTTCGGTTAACTCAGTGCAATAAGTGTAATGATTGAAGGACTGGCAATTTGGACGACAAAACTGGATCGCGATTTTAGTCAAGAGATGAATTGGATTGTTTATTGATATATGTATTGTGGATCGTGTTTTTATGCTTTTAAACTGTATACTGTTGTTTGTTATAAGTTGTTGTAAACCGCATTGAGTCGCCGGCTAGGCTGAGAAACGGCGGTATACAAGTATAGCAAATAAATAAATAAACAAATAAATAAAATAATACCAAATCAAATTCTATTCCTTTCGATGTCTGATAGTTATGGTTTAATACATTGTATTATACCCTTTCTTTCATTTTTGGAAACACATCTGTTCTCAGATTTTGGTAATAATATTTTTTTGTTAAATCTCAGTAATGAGCCAACCCATTGGAAAAGAAATTAGTCAATCAGTCACATTCATATAGGCTGCAGTACTAAATACAGGCAGACCTCAAGTTACAAACATGTGATTTACAAACAATGCATAGTTACAAAGGCACAGACAGCAAAACAAACACCAAAGGGATGTTAACCTTTTGGATAGCATAGGGAAAGGATATATATATATATATATATATATATATATATATGGCATGGTTAGATCTGTTCTGAATCCTCAGAATTAGGGTTAAATTCAGATCAAATTCCTTTTCGAAGCGATTACAAAGCGATTTGGGAACCCGGAAGTACCCTTGTTCTTTCGAGGCCACTGTCGCCATCTTTGTTCTGAGCCATGAAGTGAATCGGAAATGACTTAGCATTTGGAGGCAAGCAACAGTTTGCATGCTGGGATGCTTGCCTCCAGCCAATGAACCATGTGGGGAGGGGCGGGGTTACAGCATGGTAGCCTTTGCCCTTTAAAAAGGGCCGCACGTGCCTTGTGGACTCAAGCAGGGGACACAAACGGGTCAGGTCGGGAAGGCAGCTTGGGTGGGAAAGGTGTGACCGAGCAACAGGGTTACAGATAGGGAAGGAAGGGAAAAACAAATCGGGGAGAAGAGAACGGCTGGTAGCAGGCCCATTTCCTTCAAGGTTTGCTTGGGGAGGGAAGAAGGGCAGGGCAGGGCAGCACAAAAGGGCAACTAGGAGAAGTGTTCACTGTCTGCCAATTGAATTGTCACTGTCTGCCAATTGAATTAAACTTTCTAGAGACATTGGATTTTGGGATCCCAGAAAGTCCCTTTGGACTTTCGGAATCCCCTTATCTGCTAACAATTTCAAATAATTTGTGATAATAATTTCTAATAATAATATCTCTGCTTGCACACTACTTTTTGTACTTTTTTGTACTTTTTTACTTGTGGGAGATAGAAATCTGCTTTTATCTGTTCAAAATACCTTTGTGAACAACTCAACACTACTTGCCTTGAGGCATCCCTGCTTTGCGAGACACACTGTGCTTGTGGGAACTACAAATCTGCTTTTATCTGTTCAGAATTTCTGTTCACTGTGGCAAGTTTTGTCAGTAGCAGTCAAAAAATGAGGGAGAGGGAATCTTCAGAAGTTTCCCCTGTACCGTTTGCAGTTTTTTGCGTATTATGCAATCGCGCCCACCATTAATGAAGCGATTCAGACATTTTGGAAAATTTGGAAAATTATGACCTTTTTCCAGGAAATTTCGGAAATCATTTCTGGACTGAATCGCCAGCGCCCCCTACATCTGAACCATTTTTCCCATGATCAAACAAGCCTATATATATATATATATATATATATATATATATTCATTGTCAAAGGAAACTAGTAATTTTAGCAATTTTCATCTCCTTGCAAAAAAAAATTCTTGATGATTGCTATTTACTGTTCAGCATTTTTTTCCTTGAAAAACTCCATGTTGTTGTTGCTGCTGCTGCTGTGTGCAGCAGCTATACATAAAATATTTCTATAAATTTCAATATAAAAATAATGGGAATTCTTGTATGAAAACATCCTGAAGTGTTTAGATTACTGACCATTGATCAAGTATTCCAAATATTAGTTCCTTTTCTACTGAGAGTATATCCTACTGAATATGCTGAGTTGTTGTAAACAAGTACAGATTGTGTGCAGATCATACAGTAAGAGCTTACAGGATCCCCAGAGGGGTATTGCAGTCAGGATTGTAGAGGCAGCCTTCTGCACCAATCATAACTTTTTAAAGGATTCCCAGGGAAGCTCTATAGTATTTGGTGTGATTGATGCACAAATGGGACATGATTAGGTCTGAGAATAGATGCAGAATGGCAGACTATCCAAAATAAGAAAAAAGCACTCTTTACCAGGACTGACACCTGATCATTCAGTAATAAGGGGGGGTTCTAGACACTAGAATATCCCCAAGTACCAATGTGACCTTTTAAGGAAAGCCTATCGGATATGCTATTCCTGAATTTGTATCTCTCCTGGTCACTCCCACAGGAGTAGGATTGTCCCACTGATTTTGAAGAAAAAATGGAGTAAATTTTTAAAGCCTGAATTACAGAATAAGGTAGGAGACAGACCCCTTACCTTGCATGTTGCCCCACTTTTAGCTTGTTTATGTGGAATATGGCTTGGTTAAAAGAGCAAAGATCAGATCTGTGACATTTATTTATGGCCTTGTACCTTTCCCTCCCCAAATTTTGTGGATGATTCAAGCTAGGTCCTACCAAGTAGGAGACAAATAACATCAGTCATTTCTGAATGGTCTGTTTTGCTCTTCTCCATGATAGCTATGCAATGATACTTCATAAGAATGACATTTAAAAACAACATGTTTTCACATCATGGCATTTTGTTGTATTCAACATTTCTGCATTTCAGAAAGATTTGAAAACCAAATCTTTCATAGAGTTAACAGGAGCCCTTTAAACTCCTCTGTCAGCCATCAGCACATTTTGACATGCCCAGCTGTTCCTGAAATGGGATGGCGTGTGTATCTCCCACAGAGCTGTCTACTCATCTCACTCCATATGTGCAGGCTACTGATAATCCAAGCAATGCTGGGCTATAGCATCTTTACAGGAAAGGTTCCACAAAATTTAGGCCATCTGGGATGGACAAATACAATATTTTTGAAGCTAGCACTGATAAAATTTTTAATAGCAGTTTGTTTTTTCAATGTGGTTGCCAACTGGGACTCCTACTTCCTTCCTGAATTCCCTGTCAGAATAATAGGGAATGATATTAGAACTATTTTTGTGTTTTCCTAATATACAGGTTCTCCACACAAAAAGTGAATTAGAATCAACATGCAGGAGAGAATTGGAGATGGTTCTATGAAATGGAGGAATTGAACTATAAGAATGGTGGAAATGATGGCTTAACAACTGCCTGGGTTACTGATGTATTATATAACAGTGCAATATTAGACTATCAGGGAGGGGAGGGGGGGAGATCCAGTCCTCAGGGGGCCCCCATAGAGGTGATGATGGGGAAGGGGAGATACGGGAAAGGGAGGGTTAAAAAACCAATTCAGCCAATTCGTGAGCAAACCTTGAGGAAAATTCCAAAATGTTCTCCTGACATGGTAAATTTGGGTACCAAGGTAGACGCCCCCCCCTCCCGGATTAAAGGTGGTGCTGTTGAACGCCAGGTCTGTCAATGGTAAAACATCAACCATTCACGATTTAATCCTTGATGAAAAAGCAGACCTGCCGTGCATCACGGAGACCTGGTTGGACGAAGCTGGAGGGGTTAATCTCACCCAGCTTTGCCCACCAGGTTATGCTGTGCAGCACCAACCGAGATCTGGGGGGTGGAGAGGCAGAGTTGCAGTAGTCTATAAAGATTCCATCTCCTTGATCAGGTGCCCTGTCCTACAGTTGACCTTGTTTGAATGTGAGGTTAGGAGACCGGGACAGAATAGGGATGCTGTTGGTGTACCGACCACCCCGCTGCACCACAGCCACCCTACCTGAGCTTGCAGAGTTGGTCTTGGGCCTGGCATTGGAGCCCCAGCGGCTTATAGTGCTGGGGGACTTCAATGTCCACGCAGAGGCCACTCTTTCAGGGGTGGCTCAGGACTTCATGGCCACCATGGCAACTATGGGGCTGTCCCAGCTAGTATCTGGCCCTACCCACTGTGCTGGACACACACTTGACTTGGTCTTCTGTCAGGGCTGGGAAGAAGGTGGCGGTGTGGAGGAGTTGTCAATCACGCCTTTGCCATGGACCAACCACCACCTGATCGGGTTTAGACTCTCTGCAACTTCTAACCTTCGCAGGGGTGGTGGACCCAATAAGATGGTCCGCCCCAGGAGGCTTATGCATCCAGAGGGATTCCTAACAGCTCTTGGGGATTTTTCCGTCGCCTCGGTTGGTGATTCTGTTGATGCCCTGGTCTCCCACTGGAATAGTGAGTTGACTAGGTCAATAGACACGATCACTCCGGAGCGCCCCCTCTTAAGTAGCCGAACTAAACCATCTCCTTGGTTCAACGAGGAGTTGGTGGAGATGAAGCGAACTAAGAGGTGGCTAGAGAGCGTGTGGCGGAAAGACCCTAGCGAGTCAAACCAAACACACCTGCGCCTTTATCTAAGGTTGTACGGCATGGCAATAGAGGCCGCACAAAATTCCTTCTATTCAGCTAATATTGCTTCCACAAGGAACCATCCGGCAGAGCTGTTTCGAGTAGTCAGAGGGTTGTTGAACCCCACCTCTCAGGATGGGTCCCCTGACTACTCGGCAGCTCGCTGTGAAGCTTTTGCTCAGTACTTTGCGGACAAAGTCGCTTTGATCCGTTCGGGCTTTGACACCATGTTAACGGCAGTCTCTGAGGATGTAACAAGCATCTGCTTGTCCAGTTTTGATGGATTCGTTTCAATCTGTTTCAACTCGAAGATGTCATCAGGGTTCTTGGAGAGGCGAAGCCTACCACATGCATCCTAGACCCCTCCCCATCCTGGCTGTTAAAGGAAGCCGGGGGGGGGGGGGTTGGCAGAGCGGGTAAAGGTAGTGGTTAATGCTTCCCTTCGGGAAGGCAATATATCAGCCAACTTAAAACAAGCTGTTATAAAACCGCTGTTGAAAAACCATCACTGGACCCCACTCAATTCATCAACTTTCGGCCAGTTTCCAATCTCCCCTATTTAGGCAAAGTCCTGGAACATGTGGTGGCCTCGCAACTCCAGGGGTTCCTGGTAGACATGGATTATCTAGATCCGGCGCAGTCTGGCTTTAGGCCGGGGCATGGTACTGAGATAGCCTTGGTCGCCTTAGTGGATGATCTTCGCTGTGAACTGGACAGGGGGAGTGTGTCCCTGTTGGTTCTGCTGGACCTCTCATCGGCCTTCGATACTGTTGACCACGGTATCCTTCTGGGATGCCTCACGGGAATGGGCCTTGGGTGTACTGCTTTGCAGTGGCTGTAGTCCTTCCTCGAGGGTCGATCCCAGAAGGTGTTGTTAAGGGACTCCTGCTCAACCCCACGACCTTTGTACTGTGGAGTCCCGCAGGGCTCCATACTGTCCCCTATGTTATTTAACATTGATATGAAGCCGCTGGGAGAGATCATCCGGAGTTTCGGGGTGTGGTGTCATCTGTACGCAGATGATGTCAAACTCTGTCACTCCTTTCCACCTGCTACTAAGGAGGCTGTTCAAGTCCTGAACCGGTGCTTGGCCGCTGTAACGGACTGGATGAGGGACAACAGATTGAAACTTAATCCAGACAAGACAGAGGTACTCCTGGTCAGTCGTAAGGCCGAACAGGGCATAGGGTTACAGCCTGTGCTTGACGGGGTTACACTCCCCCTGAAGGCGCAGGTTCGCAGCCTGGGCGTGATCCTGGACTCATCACTGAGCCTGGAACCCCAGGTTTCAGTGGTGGTCAGGGGAGCTTTTGCACAATTAAAACTTGTGCGCCAGCTGTGCCCATACCTTGGGAAGTCTGACTTGGCCACAGTTGTCCACGCTTTGGTTACATCCCGTTTAGATTACTGCAACGCTCTCTACGTGGGGTTGCCTATGAAGACTGCCCGGAAGCTCCAACTAGTCCAGCAAGTGGCAGCCAGAATACTAACACGAGAGGGGTACAGGGAGCATACTATTCCTCTGTTGCACCAGCTCCACTGGCTGCCAATTAGCTTCTGAGCACAATTCAAAGTGCTGGTGTTAACCTATAAAGCCCTAAACGACTCCAGCCCAGTTTATCTGTCCGAACGTATTCTCCCCTATGAACTATCTAGATTGTTAAGATAGTCTGGAGGGGTCCTGCTCTCGGTCCCACTGGCCTCACAAGCGAGTCTGGTGGGGACGAGGGACAGGGCCTTCTCGGTGGTGGCCCCTTGGCTCTGGAACTCTCTCCCACTGGAGATCAGAACTGCCCCTTCCATCGTGACATTCAGAAAACAGGTGAAAACCTGGCTATGGCGATTGGCATTTGATGAGTGAGTCAATATTCTGTGATATGGATGGATGACAACGAATGACGAACAACGATTTTATTGGGACGACTGACCATTGTAATTATTTGATTGCATTTTGCTATTTTAATGTTTTAGTTTAATATGTTTATGATGTTTTAATGACTGTTTGTGATATTACTGTTGGAAACCAGCCCGAATCCCTCGACAGAGGTGAGAAGACCGGTATACAAAATTGCTAAATAAATAAATAAATAAATAAATAAATAACATATGAGTATATTTAAGTTTATCTTTATTACTTGATTGTGGCAGTCCAATTAGGCTGTAACTCTTATGGATTTATTCTGGGACATCGTGGAATTTATAATTTGAAGAATTATTTAGAATTCTCAAACAGAGGTTTCTTTTTTTCTGTAGTTCAGGCAGATTCTTCTAGGTTGGAACCATGGTTGTTAGAATGGTATTTAATAGCTATAATTTTGTGTGCAACTATATCCTTCGTCTATGCATGGAGTCTGTTCCCAGGTTTTTACATACTATAAAAAATAAGACTTACCTTAGGTTTACAGAAAAAGAGATAGGTAAGGTAAAGGAAGAAACTAATAAATAAACACTATAATAAAGAAGATGCCATTGGTTCTCATTTTATTTTGTTTAACTAGAATACCTTCTCAGTCTTTGGGTTACAATCAAATATTAATAACATCTCTTTCTGAAAGTTATAAATATCTAAAAGCAGTGGAGAATGAAGAGCTTTCACATGTACAGAGCTAGAGTTATATGCCTTTAAAGGCTCCAGTATGTATTTAAAAGGTGAATTATTTATAGAATATTTGACTACGTGGTGCGGGGGAATTTGCTTTCACTTAAATAGTTGTACTTAGTTACACACTGGAGTATTTTTAGCAACAACATTGCAGTAAAATTTCACATTCACTCCCTGATTGACATTTCTGTGAATCCGGAATGACAGAGCCAACGTTGATTTCAATTATGTGGCACTATCTCCAATCTTATTTTTTAAAGTTGTACAAAATGGAAGACATCTTGTTTGTTTCTTGGGTACATTTGTTGCAGAAAAAAAATATGGCACAGCCAAAGGGGGAAAAATACTGGAAAATGTAATGTCCTCATGTTTCATTGCAGTGAAAGTTCAAAAGTTTGAAAATGTCATCTTTCACATGAGAGTGTTGACAATCATAAATAGATGATGTGAATGTCAGTGGTCGCTGGTGTATACCTCAAATAGTGGTGGAAAATAACAAGTTTATTTTGATGATGGTTCACATTCACTTGAACCTCCCTGAAATTTTGGACATTTTCAGAAACGTATCTGGAATTTCAATATCTACTTATGAAGGTCAACATTCACCAAATTAAGACTGTAAGAACTAGGCCTGGGTAACAACGGAAAAATTTGTTTCTAAAATCGATTCGTTTTTTGGGGGGGTTTTGCGTTTCGTTATTTAAAATAATTACAAAATTTTCCTTTTAAAAAGTTCGATATTTATGAAATTTCGTAAATGTGGAAAAAATTACAAAACATTAACGAATCGATTTCCGAAACAATAACGATTCGATTCGTTAATGGCGGACGCGACCGCAAAATACGCTAAAAAACCTCCAAAAACTTCTGAAGCTTCCCTCTCCCTCTGTTGTTGACTGTTGGTGTGATATTATAATTTTTTTTTCACTAATTAAACAAAAAACAACCATAAAACTTGCCCCAGACATGCGGAAATAATAACGAAACAACCTCAAAACAATAACGAAACGAATACAATAACAAAATACGAAGCATTTACAAAACGTATTTAAAAATTCATTTTTTAAAAAAATTGCTCCAGAATGGTTCGTTATCGTTTTGTAATTGAAAAAATTAACGAATTATTAACAAATTACGAATTAACGAAACGAAACCGCCCAGCCCTAGTAAGAACTTAAGAGGAGTCATGCTGGACCATAACATTGACCTATCTAGGCCAACATTTGGTTCTCAGTGGCAAACAAAAAACCTAGGAGAAGTCCACAAGCAAAAAAGGAGTGCAATTTCCTAAGCAATTGTTGGAAAAGTTGGGTTGGACTAGAATGCCTGGAATCTCATAACAAACTTAACCAACCTTCTTTAAGCTTCAATCCACCACTATTCACCCCCACACACACCAAAAAAAAAAAAAGAGTAAACTACCCAAAGTCTATTTTAATAATGGGACACAGGAAAGTTTAAATTAAAATTTACCTTTAAAGGGAGAAATGTTTGGAATGTTATGTTTCATGGATTAGTTACCCATTCTTCTTCATTACATTCATGGCAATGCAAATTCTATTGTTTTCAATAGCAACTTTGTTTAGTATCATGTTTTAACGATCAATGTGTAAGTTCTCCTTAATTAAATTTCAGGCTGCTAAATGAAGTACCCTTTGAAAACACTCTAGAAAGTTTGGCTATAGCATGCCTGAATAGAGAAGACATAGAAGGAAAAAATAGATTTGTAGAACTTAGCTGTAGATGTCACAATCAAAACCAGAATGGATGGGACATACCCTTTGACCTTGCCTCAGAGGTAGATTAGCTTCCTTATTCTTAGTTCTATCAAAAACAACTAATGAAAGAAATTCGTTTAAAGAAGGAAAAGAAAAGAAGCTACACAGGCACTAAACCCATCTATAATTGCAAGCATGCAAACTTTAAATATCCAATAGGGTAGTCATCACCAACACTGCAAATCAAATCCTGGAAAATGTTTTCTTTATGGTCTCCCAGATTTAAAACTGATTGAAATGCATACACAAATGGGAGACTACCCAAAGCTGCCAGTGATATGTTTAAGCTTTATTTTTAATGCTTAGTAAAGATGTGATTTTTTGTAAAAAAAAAAAAAAAAGGAACAGCAGACTTCCAGCTACTAGAGACTGACTAGAATGATTTTATTCTACTGACTATAAAACATTAAGATTAAAACTTTCAAGACTATGGTTATTTTGTGTAGTCTAAATGTTTCTCAATGTGAAACTTCCTGCTCTTGATCCAAATTTCCCAAATTAAGCAGGCAAGGAGATCAGGGAGAATCTTCTGCTAATTCCATATTTGGTCTCCTTCTTTCACAGGTGTTTAAGAAGTTTCTGAATAGGTTCAAGTTTAAAGTAGCTTCTATTTTCATGCAAGCACACATTTTCATTATGTGTGTGATTCTTTAGCTTGAGGGTATGAAACCAATGCATGATATCGAGTTCATTTTTCACAGATCCACCATATCTTCTTGTGTTTCACCTTTCTTACCCTACAACTCTTCTGATTTGGCAGGGACAGTACTGATTAAGATGCCCACTGTAGTGAAATCTACCTTTAAGGTGACCAGGCTGGAGCCTGAATGTCAGTAGTTGTCAGCTTGAAAGACAAGGCAGAAGCAGGAGGAGGAGTCAAGCCGACTCCTGATTGGTTGAAGCAATTAGGGGAGGAGTCAGTTGAGAGAGGGAAAAAGCTTGTCAGCTTTTGACAGAGAGAGAGAAGTGTCCTGATATCAGACACAGAAGGATAGGATTTTAAGAGAGGAAGCTAGATAGGGTTCTGACAGAAAAGAAGAGGTTAAAGTGAGCCTTTAGAATAGGGAATAAGGTTCAGACAAGGGCTAGGTTTACTGTGTTGAGAGGGCCAGTAAAAGAAAGCCTTGTCCTCTTAGACTGAGGAGAAGTTTAAGAGAGCTTAATTGCCCTGTGTGTGAGACAGACCAGAGTCTGTTCTCTAGGTGATACTGTTTCTAAGAATAGAGCAGTGTGTTTGAGGGAACTCACAGTTTTAAAAGCTTTACTGTCAGTGAAACCAATTGTTTAAATATACCAAGTCTCTACTACTGAATCAAGCTTCTGTACCACTCATTCCATGAGTTGCTATTTGTTTAAAGTTCAATAAACCTTTCATAGTTCACTTTTAACTGGTGTCAGCTTCAGTCTGTCAATCTCCTCAGAACTAAGTCAAGTCCTTTTAAAGTCCAGTCAGCCAGTGAAGAAGCATAGAAGAACCAAGGGCAAACACACCTTACCTACAACACATTCAAACCTTTTGGTTCCTCAGTCCATTAAAACTGAGGTGGTGGCAGTTATATCTACCAAGAACATCGCTCATTGATATCTTTAACCTATGGTCAGCTGCTCATTATTTTACACTGGTGTCAGAGGTGGGATCATTTGACCACCCTGCCCAAGCTGTGACCATAAAATTTATTACAGTGGTGACCAGCGGTGGGATACGTGACTTAAAGCCTAAATCCAGTAGGGTAGTGTGAGTGTGTGAGGTAAAAGTTTTAGTCAAAGCATTTCTGAAGAAATTTTACCTCAGAAACAGCTTAAATACACCATTATACAGCAACATGGTGCCTCCAAAACAAAAGAAAGCTCCAGTTGTTCACACACAAGGAGAAGAACAGGAGGAGGCTGTAATAGAGACTGAGACTGAAGAAAGGGGAGACCCAGAGATAGTGGCTACCTCTTTACAAATTGAAAAGTTAAGGCTTGAGATGGAGTTGAGAAAGATGGAATTTCAAGCCAGAGAGAATGAGAGACAACGTGAAGCTAGGGAAAGAGAGAAAGAAAGACAGCTTGAGGTAGAAAGAGAAAAGATGCAGCTAGAGGCTGAGAAAGAAAGAGAAAAGATACAGCTAGAGGCTGAGAAAGAAAGAGAAAGAATGCAGTTTGAAGCTAGAGAAAGAGAGAATGAAAGACAGCTAGAAGCTGAAAGGATGAAACATGAGGAAAGGATGATGGAGTTACAAGTGAGAGATAGACAACCCACATCCAACCCTAGTGCCATCCCTGCTGAACCCGTAGCTTCCTATGTAAAACACTTTCCCAAATATACAAAGGGGGATTGTGTAGAGAGTTTCCTTGCTAGTTTTGAGCGAGCGTGTGCAGACTTTGGGGTGCCTGAGCAAAAGAGAATGGCACACTTAAGACCATTGATCTGTGGTGAACTGAGTGAAGTTTATGCACAGTTGCCACCTCAAGAATGGCCTAACTACTCTGTCTTTAAAGAGAGAGTGAAGGTTCGGTTTGGTCTAACCCCAGATCAAAGCCGAAAGACCTTCAGAGAGATTAAGAGGAAACCTGGGGAGACATTTTCCCAAGTAGGGGCTAGGATTGAAAAAGCTCTAATACGATGGCTAGAGGGTAGTAAGGTGACCACCTTTGAGGCTTTGAGAGACTTTATCTGTCTGGAACAGTTTTATAAACTGGTCCCAGCACAGTTACGATGGTTCATCAAGGATAAGAAGATCCAGACAGTGGCCGAGTGTGCTTCAGTTTTGGACGGGATGGAGGGAGACTTTGAAATGGTCCCCCCAATGTTCAAGAAGCAGAAGGAGTGGGTCCCGAAGGGCAGAACTGACAAGGAAGGTCAGGGAGCCAAGCAAGGGGATGCCATCTCTAAGTCTGTGCCACGTAAGATCGTATGTTTCCTGTGCAACCAGGAGGGACATGTTAAAGCTTCATGCCCAAAGCTATCTAAGGAGAGAGCTGGAAGCCCACCAAAATTCGTTAAAGTAGTCAAAAAGACTCAACCACAAGATGAAGAACCTACTCCGGAGGGAGAGCCCATCAAAATAATGAGGGTTTGGAGTATGGACCGTGGTGTGAGCAAGGAATACTTGGAAGAGGTCCAAGTTAATGACCAAAAGCTAATGGGACTGAGGGACACAGGCGCTGACGTGTCTTTGGTGTGCCCTCATGTAGTTGAAAAAGATCAGATAGTGCCAGGAAAGAAGTGGACACTAAAAGGAATAACTGGTCCCAGCTTTGAGGTAGATGTGGCAGAAATCCCAGTCAAATACAAAGCTTTCTGTGGGAGATGGAGAGTAGGGATCCTGTCAGACTTGGAGGTCCCTGTGTTAATAGGGAACGATCTGTCAGAACATACACTGAAGATCAATGCTGTGACTAGAAGCCAGGCAGAAAGAGCGTTAATTTCTGAGGAAGGAAAATTCACCTCAGAAATGGCTCCAAGCTCAGAATGTAACAACGCAGAAGAGTTCCCTGTAATGTTGCCATCTAGTCAGCCAGCTGAGTTCCTGAGGGAACAGCAACAGGCTGAAGATTTAAAGGGCCTGTGGGAATCAGTAGAAATTGAAGAGACTGAACCCACTGAAACCAAGCCAGTTATCTTTAGAAATATAGATAACAAGTTGTTCAGGATGGTCAGACATCAAAAGGGCCCAGGGCTGTATGAGGTAGTTACACAGCTAGTAATACCTCCAAAATACAGGGAAAAGATCCTGAAAATGGCCCATGACACCTCGTTTAGTGGTCATCTAGGTGTCAAAAAGACTAAGGATAGGGTGCAGAGCCGGTTCTTTTGTCCCTGAATGGGTCAGGACATTGCCACCTACTGCAGATCCTGTCAGTCCTGTCAGTTTGTGGGCAAAGCAAAAGACAAAACCAAGGGACTGCTGCAACCTATTCCTGTTGTGTCGATTCCTTTCGAAAAAGTGGGGATAGATATTCTTGGTCCGATGTCACCTGTGACCAAAGATGGACATCGCTACATCCTCACAGCGGTGGACTTCGCGACCAGATACCCTGAGGCGATTCCCCTGAAGGAGATTGACACCAAGACTGTAACACACGCACTCCTGACGTTGTTTGCGCGTGTGGGGTTCCCTAAATCTATCGTGACGGATTTGGGAACATCTTTCATGTCCGTTTTAATGAAAGAGATGCTGCGTTCCTGTGGGATTCAACACGTGACGACGACTCCATACCATCCACAGTCGAATGGCCTAACGGAGAGGTTCAACGCGACATTGAACCACATGCTGAAAACCTATGTACATCGCAACCCCAACGATTGGGACAGAAGAATTCAGCATTTCCTGTTTGCCTATCGTGAGGTACCACAAGAGAGTACCGGATACAGCCCGTTCCAACTGCTGTATGGCCGAACCCTGCGTGGACCTCTAGACATCGTGAGAGAGGCGTGGATCGGACGTGAGGAGATTCCTGAGAAGGACGTAGTCGAGTACATCGAAGACCTTCAGAGACATTTGACTTTGATCCGGGACTGTGTCGCTGAGAGCTTGTCAGCAGCTCAAAGCCGACAGAAGGACTATGCTGACTCTAAAGCTAGGCACAGAAGCTTTGCCGTCGGAGACAAAGTGTTGGTCTTAAAGCCCAGAGCCAAGAAGAAGTTGGACATGGCTTGGGAAGGACCATTTTCCGTTGTTTCTAAAGACTCTGAGGTGACTTACGTAGTCAAAGAAGATGGAGGAGATCAAAGGTGCAAGAAGCTGCACGTCAATAGACTTAAACCATATTTTCCTAGGACTAACTTTGTGATAAAACTTGTGCCAGAGTCTGAGGAGAATGTGACTCTGTGTAGAGGAGGAAGAATATACTCAGTTAGGTCTTTAATAAATTTGGAGGGAACATTTAAAGATTGTAATGGTGAACAGGAACAGCAGGTGGAGCTAGAGCGTAAGGTCCAGAGAGTGTTATATGGAGATAACACTGTCTCAGCTTCATCCTGGGAAGAAACATCTGAAGATAGTAAAGTGGGGTTCGAGTTAGCCGTTGGTAATGCTAATTCAAGAGTAGGGAATAGGATTTGTGGCATTGGGTGAGACGGGACAAGATTCAGACCCTTTATAGTTTTGCCATGCCGGGTTGTTCCCAATTCAAATTTGAGTGTACCAGCTAACCTAAGTAAAACCCCAGGGTAACTTATGAAAGTTATGTCAAATGCATCTTCCATAGAGGTTTCTTAGTTGTACAGGTAATACAAAATGATTATTTGCAATACAAAATGTTTAATTGCAGGTTGGAATGGTGCATTGATTATATACAGGAGTTGTTAAATGCATTATCGACAATGGTATAGAGTAATTGTATAGGTAATGGTATAGGTAATTGCATTATAGGATGTATTGTATGATGTAATATATTGTATTTAACATGTTTTCTCTTGCAGGTTTGTATAAATGTATTGACTGTGTTATTTGCATTGCAGGATTGCATAGATAAAATACATAGGGTTAATGTATTACAATGTAATAAGTATGTTTAGTGATATAATGCTTAGATATGTCTAGAAATGTACAGTTTAGCCTGCTTAGATGCAAGATAGTATAGGAATGTTTAGATATGTTAGGTAGCATGTAAGATAGGAAGGTAGACAGAGTGCCCTTGCCTTAGATTAGATTAGGTTAGTGGGTTAGTTAGGTGCAGGAAAAGGGAGTTAGTTAAAAATTAGGTCTCTTCATGAGAAACCCTTTCTTGCAGCTTTAGATTAGAAATCTGAAATCTCACAGAAAGGAATTAGGCAGGGAGGGATGTAGTGAAATCTACCTTTAAGGCGACCAGGCCGGAGCCTGAATGTCAGTAGTTGTCAGCTTGAAAGACAAGGCAGAAGCAGGAGGAGGAGTCAAGGTGACTCCTGATTGGTTGGAGCAATTAGGGGAGGAGTCGGTTGAGAGAGGGAAAAAGCCTGTCAGCTTTTGACAGAGAGAGAGAAGTGTCCTGATATCAGACACAGAAGGATAGGATTTTAAGAGAGGAAGCTAGATAGGATTCTGACAGAAAAGAAGAGCTTTAAAGTGAGCCTTTAGAATAGGGAATAAGGTTCAGACAAGGGCTAGGTTTACTGTGTTGAGAGGGCCAGTAAAGGAAAGCCTTGTCCTCTTAGACTGAGGAGAAGTTTAAGAGAGCTTAATTGCCCTGTGTGTGAGACAGACCAGAGTCTGTTCTCTAGGTGATACTGTTTCTAAGAATAGAGCAGTGTGTTTGAGGGAACTCACAGTTTTAAAAGCTTTACTGTCAGTGAAACCAATTGTTTAAATATACCAAGTCTCTACTACTGAATCAAGCTTCTGTACCACTCATTCCATGAGTTGCTATTTGTTTAAAGTTCAATAAACCTTTCATAGTTCACTTTTAACTGGTGTCAGCTTCAGTCTGTCAATCTCCTCAGAACTAAGTCAAGTCCTTTTAAAGTCCAGTCAGCCAGTGAAGAAGCATAGAAGAAACAAGGGCAAACACACCTTACCTACAACACATTCAAACCTTTTGGTTCCTCAGTCCATTAAAACTGGGGTGGTGGCAGTTATATCTACCAAGAACATCGCTCATTGATATCTTTAACCTATGGTCAGCTGCTCATTATTTAACACTGGTGTCAGAGGTGGAATCGTTTGACCACCCTGCCCAAGCTGTGACCCTAAAATTTATTACACCCACGAAGAACAATTGCTGCAAAAGTTGGCATTCGTTCTGAAGCCAAGTTTACTGGGATGTGAAGAAGCTTGGAAGTCATCAGGGGTCTCGTGATACCAAGGCAGCAAGATAGTCTGTAACATGAATGCTATCTGCATTAGTCAGATTTTTTCACTTTCATAGGGATCCTGCACCCCTAATCCCTGTCAAGAACTGACTGGACATATTTATGTCTGCATATCTTAGTACAGCGTATGACTGTTATGTATTGCTAGCATGGTTACCTAGTGGTGCCTGGGTTATTAGAAAAAGGCATTGTTAAGCTTTGGATGTGAGGTAATATTAGTTAGTAGGCCTGGGTAACAACGGAAAAATTTGTTTCTAAAATCGATTCGTTTTTTTGGGTTTTTTGCATTTCGATATTTAAAAGAATTCTGAAATTTTCCTTAAAAAAAGTTCGGTATTTACAAAATTTCGTAAATGGTAAAAAAAAATTACGAAACAATAACGAAACAATAACGAATTGATTCGTTAATGGCGGCCGCGATCGCGCAATATGCTAAAAAAACTTCTGAAGCTTCCCTCTCCCTCTGTTGTTGACTGTTGGTGTGATATTATAATTTTTTTTCACTAATTAAACAAAAAACAACTATAAAACTTGCCCCAGACATGCGGAAATAATAACGAAATGACCTCAAACCAATAACGAAACGAATACATAACGAAATACGAAGCATTTACGAAACGAATTGAAAAATTCGTTTCGTTTTTAAATTGCTCCAGAATAGTTAGTTATCGCTTTGTTATAAAAAAAAATAACGAATTTTTAACGAATTACGAATTAACGAAATGAAACCGCCCAGCCCTATTAGTTAGGTAATTTGTAATGCTATATATTAGAAAAAAGTCAGTCTTTTATTTTGTTTTTTTTATGAATGCTGTCATTAGAAAATGTATGAGGATGTGGGTGAACTACAATTACCTACAATTGTGGAACAATCCCCCCCAAACCCTCCCTGTATTCAAAGTTGGCCATGTTGGGTCTGTGTGCCAAGTTTGGTCCAGATTCTTCATTGGTGGGATTCATAGTGATCTGTGGAATTGGGTGAAGGTACTGGGATCCCATCGTCTCTGGTCCATCCTCCCCCAGACCTCACCAGGGAGTCTATGTCCCAAGTTTGGTCCAGGTTCATCATTTGTGGGGGTCTCAGTGGTCTCTGGAAGTGGGTGGAGAAAATCCCATCGTACGTGGTCCATCCTCCCCCAAACCTCACCAGGATGTAAAGTGGGTAATCATCATCATCATCATCATCATTTAATTACTTATTAATCGCCCTCCATCCAAGATGCTCTAGGCAATTTACAAAATAAATTGTAAAGGATAAAAATACATACATACAGATACTGATAAAATTAACATAGGTAAAAAGCTCTAGTAAAAAGCCAGGTCTTAAGTGCTAGGGTAAAATGCCCCAACTCACGCATGGCTCTCATATAGGGCGGCAAGGAATTCCACAAGGCAGGGGCAGAAATAGAAAAAGCTCTGTGTCTGGTCCTTTCCAAGTGCACCTCTCTAGGACCCGGTATACAAAGTAAGTCACGTTGGGATGGTCGTTGCGACCTCCGATGATGGGAGAAGGAGAGACGATCCCTAAGATATGATGGGCCCTGGCCGTAAAGAATCTTAAAGGTCAGAACTAGCATCTTATATAGACCATGGTAATCAGTTGGAAGCCAATGCAAATGCCGCAACACTGGTGTTATATGGCATTTCATGGGTGTTCTTGTGAGTAGCCTAGCTGCCGCATTCTGAACGATACGGAGCTTTTGGCTCGTAGACATTGGAAGGCCAACATACAGGGCATTGCAATAGTCCAACCTAGATGTGACCATGGCATGGATGACTGTTGTCCGAGCCTCATCAGATAGGTAGGGTGCCAATTGTCTCGCTTGTCATAGATGGGAAAAGGCCTGTTTCCTGGCAGCATGTAATGGAGGTTATGTGACCCAAGTTTGGTCCAGATCTGTCATTGGTCTCAGTGGATTGTCAACGCAGGTGAAGGTACTGCAAATTCCATCACTCATGGCCCATACT
This sequence comes from Anolis sagrei, assembly GCF_037176765.1. Lineage (NCBI taxonomy): Eukaryota > Metazoa > Chordata > Lepidosauria > Squamata > Anolidae > Anolis > Anolis sagrei. The sequence goes on along the minus strand of NC_090021.1, from coordinate 272,453,454 downwards.
CCCCCAAACTGCACCAGGACATACAGTGTATCATGGAGGATCTATATCCCAAGTTTGGTCCACATCTGTCAATCGTGCTGGTCTCATTATTCTGTGTAATTCAGAGCCCCAGCCAGAAAAAAATATGTTGCTGCTCTTATAATACATATATATACAAACAAACATTCACTTTTATTATTTTACTAACTTGTGTACCCAGTGATGCCCGGGTTATTTGAAAACAGCATTGTTTGCTTATGGATGTTAGGTCATATCAGCTTGGTAATTTGTAATGCTATTTATTAGACGAAAGTCAGCCTTGGGTTTTGTTTGGAATGCTCTCTGGATTCAGGGTAAACTACAATTCTCACACAGGTGGGTCAGTCTCCCAAACCCCTCCAGTATGTTGGGCATCAAAGTTCTTTATGCCAAGTATGGCCCAGATCAATCATTGGTGGGATTCAGAATGCTCTCTGGATGCAGGGTGAACTATAACTCCCACCTGGGTGGGTCAGTCCCTAAAACCCCTCCAGTATGTTTTGTTGGTGATCAGGGTTCTGTGTGCCAAGTTTGATCCAGATCCATCATTGGTGAGCTTCAGAGGGCTCTGTGGATGCAGGGTGAACTACAACCCCCACATGGGTGAGTCAGTTCCTCCCTCTCCTGAAACCCCTCCAGTATTTTCAGTTGGTCAACAGAGTTTAGTGTAGCCAAGTGTGATCCAGATTCATCATGGGTGGGGTTCAGAATGCTCTCTGGATGCAGGGTGAACTATAACTCCTACCTTGGTGGGTCAGTCATTGTCATTCCCCAAATCTCTCCAGTATGTTCTGCTAGTCATTGGGGGGGGGGGGGGGTTGTGTGCCAAGTTTGGTACAAGTCTGTCATTTGTGGGGGGTCACAGTGGCCTGTGGAATTGGAAGCCAATCAGAAAGCTTCAAGAAATATTGCTGCATCACCTATGTGCTGCCTAAAAACAAACATACATACAAACATTCACTTTTATTATATATAGATATAGATATTAGGACTGTGCAAAAGTATTGTTAGTCCTTGTAAGTTGAAATAAATTAGTCAAATTTGTACTTACAACACAATATCTGACATATGGGCAGATAAGAATCAAAACTTTTGTAAACCTCAGAATCCTCCAAAAGTCAGTTTTATTTTCAGGGCAAACACGTAAAGCAAAGCCAAAAAACTGCCTTTCTTCTTTAAATGAATGGCCTCTCACCATTAGGAGAGGGAAGCAGTAGGGAGAAAGCAGAGTTCGCTAAGAAAGAGACTGAGAAAGCACAGAATTTTGGGAAATGTAGTTTGGGAAGGCAAGGAGCCCTATGCCAGACAATTCAAAAGGCATCAGAAAGCCCTAATCAGGATAGGTGAGAGATTTGTCCCTCCATAGTAGCAGTCAGCCAGAGCTCCAATAAATTATTGAATCTGCAAAGAGGACTGACTGATACTTCTAGTAAGTAAATTTCTGTGCTGGGTTGGAAAGAAATCTCTAAATGAAAGTTCTATTGGTTAATATGAGAGACATTCAATGAGATAGCTGTTGTGGCTTTTAAAAAAACGTTTTGCCAAAACTTTGAAAAATTCCCTAAAAACAATATATATATGAATATTTCTGAAAGTTCAGAGAATGATCCTGTTATCTTGTGTCATTGTACAGAAAATTCAAGGAGAGAATTCTTGTAGTTTTTTTAAAAAATGTTTTTATAAGGACTTTTAAATTTTCCCAAAACTTCATGGATAAGTGAAACATTCTGAAACTTTCTGAACATTCTGAAAATTGCCTCCAGAACATGGCCATATAGCCCGGAAGAACCTACAACTACCCATTCTGAAACTTGATGGGTGGACAGTGGTAAATGTGTTCTACCATTGTTTCAAGTTTCAATAGCTGTAAAACTGAGGGAGAATGGAGCTCCTGAATTTTCCCCACTTGCACAATTACAATAATGAAAAAGTAACAAAATTTTGTTATTCTCGTTATAGTGATGAAATTTTCACTAACAATACTTTAGAAACAAAATGTCGGTGTTCCCTAATTTTGTAATGAGTTTTGATTTTTTTTTCTTGAATTGCACAGCCTTAGTATATATAGATTGGTTTACGAATTTGTGTAGTGAACTGCTGTGGAATTATTCTCAGTGTGCATATTTTTTAATCTTTACATTATCATTCAGGGGATAAACAATCTGGTCTGTCTTTTAAAAAAACCAAATATGTATATTGGGCTGGTTGGATGTTCAATTAAGAATGCTGATTCCAATTTAATAAAAGTATACCAAATTGATTTTCTGTGCATTAACTTTAATTCTGTCAAGACTGTTTATTCCTCCTATTTGTAACATTTCTCTTAGAGGAGCTTTCATGTGGCTAAAGTTTGCCATAAATTAATAGATGACACGAAGACACATAACCATATTGTTATAACTGACCGCAGGTCCTCATTTGCATACTTATTTAGTTACACAACTTTTTGGAAGCTAGAAATATAGACAGACATAGAAACAGAAAATATGATTAATTTCATGAAGAATGTATTTGTTCTGGTGCATGACCACCCCAGAACAGAAGCTGGTAACTAACTAGTTAAGCCATACTTCATTCTCAAAACCTTCTGCCCAGCTTCCTCATTGCCCTTCAGTGGAGACTTTGTCAGTGAAGCAGATTTTTGGCCTGAAATAAAACTAGCCAGACCCCCCCCCCCAACCTTATGTGCATTAAATAGATTATTCAGGTACAAATGAAGGGATGCAATCCTCTATACTGAATGGGCAGGTCAATCTGGTTGGCACTGATGGGTTCATTTTTCATTTGTCAACATGTTGGTGAGTCAAAGAGTTTTAGGATTGCTGTCCTCCTGAGCCATTTTATGGTGACCAATAAAACTTTCTGGTGAGGGCTATGGGATCCATAGAGTTAGGAAGGGACTGGTGCTGAAAACTCTTGCACTCATAGTTCCACAACCCATGAGAAGTAACATTAAAAGTTTAGAAACAGTGGTTTATCACCATGCTTGAGTTCAGGGCAAGGATGGTGACAGCCCCACTTTGCTCCAGATGTAATTTCTTGTGGGCTATAGAAGGAAGGCAAATGGCTATCTGGAGATGCCAGACCATGGTAGAGACTGATGTGCTACTGCAGTAATGGGGGAGGTAAAAGGAAGAAGACCTCAAAACAGGGAGAAGAGTGTCACTGTAGGGGAGATGCTGCATCAGAGACATTGATTGAAGTTCAAGGAAGAAGTGGTATGACATTACTGGCAGAATCACAGCTTGGCTATGAATAAGACAGACACCATCAAGTAGTCCACACTCTGGGTCATTACCTTACCCATATCGGTATAGCTATCTCGTACAGGGAAGGGTATTCAACCAAACACCCTTCTCCTAGGATCAGTGTAGATGTCCTAATTGGTTAACAGCAGGCCTGTTGCTTGCTGTTTTAGTTTAGCCACATTGATATCCCATTGTGGATTCAAGTTTATATTACTAAATATATCACTATTTTAATACATTATTATTTTAATATTTTAATGGTATCATGGCTAAATTTTCTTCCACAGGCAATATTGCTTGAGTGATTCTCATTGAAAAGCATGTCGTTTTTACAAGAGCAGCAGAAGTAGGCCCCAGTAGATTTCTCCTGTCTATAGGTCAAATATATCACCAACATTTCTAACATTGTATTTTCTGCTTTGTTCTTTTTTCTTCTCATTGAACAGTATAATCAGACTTTTTTCACAATAATCTTGAAACCATAGGACATCATTTCTTGCATGGTTTTCCATTATGTGTTCCTGAGGGAGAAAGGAAATTGTCATCTGCTAAACTCTGTAACAATAAGATACAACACCTTTTTCTTTCACTGTTGGATTCTCATTGCAGTGTGTATTATGTGCAGTTGCGTTTTTTTCCATCTTTCCGTATTAGCTGTAAAAATGCCATTTCCTGCTGTATTCTATTTCTTAGTGTATTTTCTTCAATTACTAGTATAGATTTTCACTATGGATTTATTTTTTCCCCTCTTGAGGATAAATGCACTGTGGTTCTTATATTTTTTGAGGTCTTTAAATGTCTGTATGTGCATATGTTCACACATATTCACATGCATGTACACATGCACACAGATTGTAGGGGACAGTGAATATTACTTCCTCTTTTGAACTTTGGCAGTTATTGATTTTATTCTGCTAAAGTGAAACTTTTTGTAGGGGAGAATAGGCCTCAGATTGAATGTGAGCTTTCTCTCTTTTTTTCACAGGCATGTAATATCAGCACTGCTTGTAATGAGAGATTTGTGGGGCACAGCAAAGTGAAGAAAGATATCACTATTTGCATCTACAGGGTGGGTTCATGTCCTTAAAAACATAATTAAATACTGTACGTATAGGATAATGAAGCCACAACTTTATTGGATACAATTGACAATAGGGTTGGCAACCACACATGGAACCTGGGTCTCAACATGCATTGTGATTGATGAGCGTAATACTCCGGACTAGATCCTGAGATCTGAGAGGCTGAGATCTGAGATGCTACACATACCTCCTATCCTATGAGCTCTCTCTCCCATTGCCACCAGGGGGTGCTGCAGAGGCATCTGTCCTGTTGCTAGTCCAGATCCAACTGGAATAGATCTCCTGAATCCCCTGTAGAGGACATACTTTTCAGTGCCAATTGCCATAAAGGCTCTGCTCCTCCCAGGCCTGTAGCCAGGATTTTGTTTCAGGGGGAGCTCAGCTTGATTCGGGGGTGGGGGGGTTGAGTCTGAGTGAAAGAGGCTCTACCCTAGCAAACCTTTTGTATCATTACCCCAATTCCCCCATGCATATGGGATATATTTAGCATGGTGATCAGATCATGAAATGAATAAACATAACAGTTTAAATAATATACCAGTAAGATCTTCTCGCGGACCACCATGAGAATTTGGGTGGGTGGGGGGGGGGCTAAAGCCCCCCAACCCCCCCCCCCCTAGCTACATGCCTGGCTCCTCCTAATTCCAGATCTAGGGTCCATGACTATAGAACCCAAAGTTGTGATTAAGAATTAGCACAGACAACAAGCCAAAGTGTTGTACATTGGATAGGTGAGTGGGCTGGAAGCAAAGGAGCAATTGCTTAAAAGGGCTTCTAAAACCTGTCTTTAAACCTCCCTTTTAGACCTTAGTGAAGACCACATTTTTAATCCAGTCTGTCAATTGCAGTCAATGAGTTTGAATGGCCTGGTTCAATTCCATTGGCTGTCATCTTCTGTTCTCCCAGTTTTCCTCCAAGTGCTGAGTGTAAAGGTCCCTTACCTTTTGCAGCCAGGATACAGGGCCTAGAGTTAGCCTGCCAGCTAGTTTGCAGATTAGGTGGGCCTGGCAAAGCTGCAGCAGCCATTTTAGTGCAGGGAAGACACCATCTTAGAGAGAGTTTAGAGAGGGGGCGTGTCTTAGGCCTGGGTCAGCAGAGAATGGCCAGGATTGGTTTAGAAAAGGGGGAGGAGTTTAGAGGAACTGAGAGGGAAAAAGAGCCTTTTAAGTGGGGGAGTTGAAGATTAGAGTCTGAAGAGAAAGGATGTTTTAGAAGTTTGTGGTTTAAGAGTGAGGAGAGGGCAAAGTTTGCCAGTGGTTTGCCAGCAAGTTAGCTGAAGCAAACTAACAGCTATTAGGGATACAGCTGGGTTGTAGCTAGATAGGACTAGGATAGTGTATCTGAGCTACTAAAGAATTCATGACAGAGATTTCAGTCCTGTTAAGTTTTCTTGTTGGTGAAAAGAAGAAACTCTTTATTGTAACAAAGATAGAACATTATTGTAACCGTCACGCATTCAAGACAAAGAACATATCTCTGTAACAGCCAAGAATTGAACTGTACTTACTTTCCTGTTTCAATCAATAAATTTTCATTGATTATTTAAATTTCAAAGCTTGACTCAAGTGTGCCTTTGTGGCTGAAGTTTCCTAAACATATTTTAACTACTTTAAAAGAACAAAAAAGAAGGGAACAGTGTCTGTTGGTCCCAAATAGCTCTTTAGTATTAGGCAGCTAGGGTGTTCCTTTTACATTTTGGTGGCAGCGGAAGAAACTTAAAATATACCCCTCAGACTTCATAATTGGTTCCAGCGATGTGGGATTGATTATAGTATATCCTTATCTTTATACTGAGCATGCTGGGAGAGGAGAACTGGCTGCTGAGGAAGATGGTGCCACCAGCTCTGTTCTACCTGCCCTCAAGGGCCTCACATGGTGAATCTGGCAGGTGAGTGGAGAGGTTACAGGCATAAGGGTATCTTACATAAACCTCTTAAGCTTAACCACTGGAAAATTAAACCCCCTGCCTCAAATCTGCAACATCCTATGTTTCAAGGGTTTTATTAGAAGGGGAAAAAATGTTTATTTGACCTTGAGATCATCATCATTATGGGTTCTCAATGGTGATTGACATTTTTCATGTCATTGAGACATGGAGTCCACTTTGAGTTTTACTTTCAACTTTATGAGAGGTACCCAATGATGGAGTCACCTGCTGCCCTGCATCGCCCAAGTCACCCAAGTCCCCAATCCCACAAGGGGAAGCCATGGCCACCTGGCTCCCCTCCCCAACTTTGCTTTCTATTCAACACAGGAAGTCTCCTGTGTTGCTGCCATGGTGGCATGTGCCAGTTTGCCTATACATTTACAACAGAACCCCACCAGAATTTGCTCTATGTCATGGGATGGCAGGCACCATCATAAAAGTATGGATGAACTGGTGCATGCTGCCAAAAATGACCTCATGTGATGAGGTTGTAAGTAGATTTACAGCCCCATGGAGGTGGAATACCAATTGTCATTGTTCTCTTTGTTCTTTCTGTATTCAAGACAAAAGCAGAAACTCACACTACTGGAGAAAATTAATAGCATCTCTTTGCTGGAGCGAAGACAAAATCTTCATTGCCCACCTTCTATGGCAGGATCCATGTAAGCAGAAAAAGCTTCCCTACATTAATTTAAAAAAATGTACTCACCTTCTAGGTGCTCTCATCTTGACATGCAATGCCCATTATGATTCATTCACAATGTATTTCTTTTAACTTCAATCTGATTCAAACAACCGATGCATTCTACCCCAAGATTTGTATAGAAAAGCCAGACTTTTAAGCAAGTGTTTGGCTTCACTATGTTATTGTGGGGGCGGAATTAGTAGTGGCCAGAATTAGTGGCCAGAATTCCAAGAATTAGTTTTTCTTTTTTCTATTTTTAATGCAGAGTCATGTGTGTGGATATTTGCATATCAGTATATTAGTAATAGTGTACCTCCACTTAACAAAATAATGCTTATTCATATGCATGATGGGAAACAATGCAGAGTGTCCATGGCTATGTGGCAAAAAATTAATCAAAGAACTGGAAATGTGGACTGTCCCATAAGAGAAAAGTAAGTTTGGTAGGTTGAAATGTGTGGTCAATTAAGGTGCCACCACCAAGAAGACCCTATCTCTCGTTGTCACAATCACACCTGCAACCAAGTGTAGGACTTCCCCAGCAGATCTTAATGTTCTAGCTGGCTCATAAAGGGAGATGCGCTCAGACAGGTAAGCTGGACCAGAACAGTTATGTCAATCCTACTATGATATATGTAGTAGGGGTGTGCAATTCAGGTAAACCCTGTGCCATTTACTGTGTCCGATATTTGGGTGCCCCCATTCTAGTTTTTTTTTGGGGGGGGGGGAACTGCCCAAATTTGGGAGGGGAAAATACCATTTATCAATCCATCAGGAGAAAGTTCCAAGGCTCCCCTTTCCATTATTTTTAAGGCTATTGGGACAAAAATGCCCACACTTAGAGTCAAATTGCCAAAGGAAAATATTGGAAGAGTCCAAAAGCAATCCTAAGCAGCAATAGCACTGAGATAAAACACTGAGCTAGCTAGCATGTGATCTCTCTCTCTCTCAGAAACCAGGATGCCACAGGAAAATATAGGAGCTTGCTTTAGTATATATAGACCAGCTTGGCAAAAAGACACATGATCTGCCTTCTTGCTCTGATTGGCTCAGGCAAGGCTAAGGGGGACCTCCCCAATGCATGCTACTGTCACTGCAGTATTCCCCAAAGCAGCTGTTTTTGGCAGCCACGTGGTCCATTGCAGTTGAGTCAAGCCAAGCCTTGCTGCCTGTACCATTTCTGGGGATTTATTTTTAGAAACTGCAAACCAGAAAAATGTAGTGTGATTTTTTTTCATCAGTGTAGACCAATAGTTCCCAACCTTTGGTCCTCCTGGTGTATTGGACTTCAACTCCCAGAAATCCTAGTATACCAGCTATTAGGAATTGTGCAATGATGAAATCCAAAACACCCAGAGGAGCAAAGGTCAGGAACTACTGGTGTACCTTCTTAGGGGCCTCTGTGATATTTGAGACATTTCTTACCAACTAGAATTCTGATGCAACACATAAGGAAATATTTGAAATGCAGTCACCTTGAATCACATTCTGGGAGAAAAGTGGTGTAGTAATTCAATACATTACATTACATACATACATACATACATACATACATCACATTCCTTCATTTTAATTCACTGCAAATGCATCTAATATTTCATAAATCTTTTAAAAAAGGATATCAGTTTTCCTTTTCAACATTCATTTGAAAAGTCTTACATTATGCCAAAATGTGCTGAAGATATCAGTCACATTACAAAAAATGGATTGAAAGTACTATACTTAGGAGAATCAAGTTGGCACACTTTAAGTAGATTAGCCTGCAATGAACATATTGTATGCACACAAGAATAAGACATATAAAGATTCTCTGAAGGCAGCTTTATTCTTGGGACTACATGAGCTAAAACCTAGTGCTTGGAGGAAAAATCCTAGGTCTGCCTTTTCTCCTTAATAGGTTTATCTGGAGGTTTCACTGAAGTGCTTTCTTCTGAAATCCCAGTTGGAATTTTTCAATACTCACTTCGCTTTGAATATTGCATGGGAAGAAAATGAGAAGTACAGCCACAATGTTCACTTTGTGAACACCAACATTCTTCCCTCTGATATCCAGTGGTCTAGAAACTCCATTGTTGTAGACACAATGGAGGTGCTGACAGAAGAGTGTCTATAGATCAAATCTATCTTCCTTCTTTTTACAAGTGCCTTAAAGACTTACACTATGATAAAGGATTCTAAGAAACCATAATTGTATTCCCTTCTAAAGCTTTTTGGAACCAATAAATAATACAGTGGGTGGAAACCTATATAAATGTATATTTAATTAAGTACTTATCTAAATAACTTCTCCTGAGCTGAATTCCCCAAACCTAATGGAGATGTCACTCAACTATCCTCTGCTCAATGGACCTCCTTCTTTCCATGCAGCCAATGCCCAGTAAATGACATTATGGGGTGAGTTATAATTGTGGCATTAGTGTCCAGATTGTCAATAAGTAGATATCATTAATATGAAACCATTACATAACTGACTGTAACTGTTTTTCATTCACAATCACTGCTTGGTCACTATTTTGGCACAATTGCCACAATTGTAACTTGACCAGACCTACTTTACCAGGCATCAGTGGCACACAGAAAAGGATAATAATAATAACAATAATAATAATAATAATAATAATAATAATAATAATACATTTATTATCCACCTCTCCTTGTGGCCCAATGCTGATGATGAGATCACAGTTAAAGTTTGTTTTCATCAGGATTTGTGGAATCAAACCAGAAGATGTTACTTAATTAAGTAGTTAATTTAATATAAACTGATAACAATATTCTCATCCAGTTCTTGTGGGTTTTTTCGGGCTATATGGCCATGTTCTAGAGGCATTTCTCCTGACGTTTCGCCTGCATCTATGGCAGGCATCCTCAGAGGATCCCCTGATATTCTCATCATTTTTTCTTTTCTTGATATGGAATGTTGTGTCAGCTAGTTGCATTAAAAAAAACAAAATTGAGAAAGTAATATTTTATTTGGTATTTATGAAATCAATATGAGGAATTTTGTGACCACTGTTGCTAAGTACACGATGATACTATGCCAACTTCCCAGGAATTTCTGCAACATATGTGTGTTTCAGTCAAATCTTTCTAGATATATTTATTGAGGCTGACTCATTACAGTGATATGAAAAGAGTGAAAAACATTTACTAATGAACTTTCTTGTATTGCCAAAAAGTGAATATAAAAGGTAATGTATGTATTGGAATTGGAGAGGCAAAAAAGCAGAATAGAACTTGATCTGGCAAATTGGATTCTACTGAGATTTCTTTAAACTCTGGCCATCTTAGATTTGATCACTTTCCAAATCCCTGAAAAAAATTTTAATTTTTTTAAATGGCTTATTTTCTGATTCTCCATTTAGTTTTATATTCTCAAATATAGTAGCTTAGATTTTGAGTTGTTATTTTATTTGTGTAAAGCGCACAGACAGTTCCATCCCACATAACAAAAAAGGTCTGCAACACTTAGTGTAGCAGCACATTTTGGTAGCAGAACTGAACAAACCTACTTCTATTCTAAAATAAAGATCATCGATATTGTGTACTTTTAAAAAGGATAATCATGTTTCCACAATGATTTCAGATCTTTTTACTTAATCATTCAAGGGCCTGGCACTATGACATAACACACACAAAATTGCAAAGGAATTCATTGCTTCTCACTCCAAATAATATTATATAACATTACTGTATATTGTACAGCAATATAATATGAAAGCCAGCATGGTGTTTTGGTTTGAATATTGGACTGTGACTTAGTAGACTACAGTTCAAATTCCCACTAAGCCATGGAAAACTTCTGACCTTAAGCATACTCTCTAATGACTTCATCAGACAGGCCTTTTCCCCCTGTCCTAGGACACTGCCAAAACACAGCCAGGATGCAGCCCACTGGAGCCCATCACATGACACAGAGCTATTTCTGATGAGGCTCTGCCCTGACTCCATCTTGGCAGCATAGTCGGAGGTAGCCCTGAGAACACGGGTGACTACCCGTGTTCACATTTACTAAGCTGGGGACAGCATAGGAGGAAGCCGGAGGAAACCAGAAAACATGGTGTGAAAGTAAGGGAATGAGGCAATGCACTGCCTTGGGGATTCTGCTGCTGCCCCCTGGCTTATAGACTTCTGTCTGATGAGGTCTTTAGCCTCAGAGCAAGAGCAAAAACAAACACCCTCTGAAAAATACTTGTCAAGAAAAGTCCTTTATAGATTTAAATTTAGGATCACCATAAGTCAGAAATGACTTGAAACTACACAACAAAAATATACAATAGATACCAATTCAGAATCAGGAGAAGAAAGTCACAGTGCAGTCTTCCAACATCTTGCATGGAGGAGAGGGCATCTTATTTTTAGGTGAATAAAGTCTTGTATTCCCATCAATTCCCTGACTACTTGAAGGCATTGTTCTCCTGATAGAAAACACACACCATTTCCTCCTCTCACTTAATACCTCTCCATACTGCCCCCATTTCATTCTAAAAATCACCTTAATCTTCATCTATATTTAACTCAACTGCTCTGCTAACCCTCTCTTTTCCTCCTGAGTTTTTTCTTTTTCCTTCACATCCCTGTTGGTGTTGTAAAAATATTAGTTTTTCTAATCCCTGCCAAAAAAGAGCCAAGTGATTTTTTAAATGTCTTCTGATGCACAAGACCTTCCATTTTTCTCTTTGTGATAAGAGGAAAGGCACACATTTTAGTTAATTCTAACTATTTATAACGACCTAATTTACTAAAGACTTTAAACTCAATGAATGGGGAAATCTAGAAAAATAGGTGAAAAAATCTGGTGAATTAATAATTGAACAAGGTAATCAGTGTATTAATTCTAATTGTCAACTGATATCAATTTCTATGTGTTGTTTGAAACAAATCTTTACAAATATATACTTATCCAGAAGCTGGCCTTATTTAAGCAAGATATAATTTCTTTTACCACTTAATGTCAAATTAACAAAAATGTCTAGATGACAGCATTTCAATGATTAATAAAATCAGAGTCAGCATCTATTTCCAAATGTCAAACATTTTGTCTGCCAACCCCCAAAATAACGAGACCACACATCAATATTTGGGTTTAAATCTGGGCAACTTTTATTAATTGTTACCTGTTTAATTTTGACTGGATCTCAATCTCTGGATTCTGAACTTGGTGGCAAAGCCAAGGTAGTGTCCCTGTCCGACCTACCTCCCGGCTGATTAGGGTGAAATCCCCGGGTCCCCTGGACGCCCAATCCGGGCAACCTCTGAAGGAAATGTGTTGGAAAAGTTTTTTCTCAGTATATCTGATACCATACTGTTCGTATTTCTAGGCCATTAGAATTCCCTTCACCTCATCAAATTGAACCTTAGGTGAGTGTTTTAGTTAATGGCCTTCACCCCTGAAGGGGGTGCCTTGGGCATACACCAAATTTAGCTTTTCTAACTGTTTACCACCACAGATTGGGGGCAGATGTCTATTTTGCCCCCATCCCCCACCAAGTCCTCACCAAAGCTCTAAAACCAGCCTATAACACCAGATCTATTGGTCCACTCGAACAGATGGATACCATCTGTCCCAAACAATTGTGTCTTGTAACAGGTTAAAACCAACTCACCAACATGCCACACACAGCATGGAATCATTGATGACCAGGAAATCCAGGGCGATTTAGCCTGGACTGAAATAACAAGAGATTAACACCAAACCTGTTGGTCCACTCAAACAGATGGATACCATCTGTCCCGAAAAATTGGGTCTTGTAACAGGTTACAACCAACTCACCAACATGCCACAGCTCTTGAATGAGGAAGGAGGCAGGCCAGTTTTAAGAGCCTGGCTCCGCCCCCTTCCAATGGAAATACTTCCTCTCTTTCGTGGGAGGAGACAAACTCCTCTACCACCCCACTGTGTAATGTGGTAAAGCTTTATTTAACGAAGACTCTCAGCCATATACATAGTTGAATCTTTTTAATTTCCTGTCAGTTAGTGGCAGAGGTGAATCTTATTAACAGCTATTATAAAGGATTTTTAAAAAATAAGATTCAATATGCCAGTTGTCTCCAAAAAATCAGATCAAATTATAAACCAGATGGATCAGATGCTGTATTTCAATAAAACAAAGTATTTTGGAGTTTCTAACACACACTTAATCTACTTAGAATCTCTGTGAAGGACTGAACAAAATATCAGATAGTTGTGTCCCCCACCCCGCCCCCTCAAAAGGACTTTTGGGCACAGAGGCCAATAAGAATTATCAATATTTTAATTGCGCTTGAGTGCCTAAGAGCAAATGCATGTTTCAGAGACTTCTAGAATATGTTGGTGTAGAATGTTGCATGGTCTTGTGAACCCTGAGATCTCGGAATGCTTGTCTACAATTTATATATTACAAAAATGGGTAAATGTGGGGGAACTATTTTTTCTCTATAACGACATATTATGTTTATCTTGCATTTTACTTCTGGTTTTGCAAAGAAGATGAGGCCTGCACACACACTGAAAAAGAGAAAAACCTGTAAAGGAAAATTATCACTCACATGACCTTTTCAATCTTATGTTTCAATTTTTTTCCCAAATGGGGGATCATCCTCAAGGGCCTAATGCAGACCAGGCAACTCTTATCTTTGGCATAATATGTAATATTGCACTGCATTAAACATCTTTTTGCTCCTGTAGATGAGGAGCCTTGTGGGATCATCATTAAAGCCAGGAATTAACAAAAGTAAAACAAAAACACCTTATTGCAGTTGGTCCCCCTGAAATTTTCAAGTGTTGATATATAAATGAAAACAGAGGACTGGAGTCTCTGAATAAGAATATGTTCATTTTGAGAATCATAATTAAAATGATGTACCTGCCAACTGCACCTCTGTTGGGTTTCCTGCAGTGAATTGCTATTTTTCTTAATCTTCTTGTTGTCAGTAATGAGTATTAACAATTTGCAGTTTATTCTGCAAAAAATCTTTTAAAAATTTCACAGAAAAAAATTCTTTTGGTGCAGAAATACTTTCCATTCAGGACTCCAATCATGCAGGAAACCCCTTTTACATCTAGGTAAGACATATGCTTCTCTTTCTGAGTTGACTGTTCACTAATACTTGGGAGCTAGTGGCTTCTGTCATGGGATAGTTCTGCATTTTCATCCAAATTTTGAGAGAGTTATCCAAGATACAAAACTTGCAAATGATCACCAGATAAGACACATCTCATATAAGAGCTAAATAAAAGACATAGGGTTGTAGGTTTTTTCGGGCTATGTGGCCATGTTCTAGAGGCATTCTCTCCTAACATTTTGCCAGCATCTATGGCAAGCATCCTCAGAGGTAGTGAGTTCTGTTGGAACTAGGAAAAAAGGTTTATATATCTGTGGAATGACCAGGGTGGGACAAAGGACTCTTGTCTGCTGGAGCTAGGTGTGAATGTTTCAACTGACCACCCTGATTAGCATTTGATGGCCTGGCAGTTGTTTGGTGTGGCTTGTTAGTGCTTGTTAGTGGCTTGTTAGACAAAGATCCACCCAGAGGAAAAGTGTTCTTGCCACACATTAAGGGAACCACTGACCGCATAGGGAAGCTGATGAGGAAACACAACATACAAACTATCTACAGACCCACCAAGAAAATCCAACAAATGCTACGTTCAGCAAAGGACAAAAGGGATCCTCTCACTTCTGCAGGAGTCTACCGTGTACCATGCAGCTGTGGACAAGTCTACATAGGGACCACCAAATACAGCATTGCCCAAGCACGAATCAAGGAACATGAAAGGCACTGTAGACTACTTCAACCAGAGAAGTCAGCCATAGCAGAACACCTGATGAACCAACCTGGGTACAGCATATTATTTGAGAACACAGAAATGCTGGGCCACTCTAACAACCACCATGTCAGATTACACAGAGAAGCCACTGAAATCCATAAGCATGTGGACAATTCCAACAGAAAGGGAAAAAAACCATGAAAATGAACAAAATCTGGCTATCAGTATTTAAAAAACTCTAAAATTACAACTGCAAAACAGCAGAGAGGAAACAATCAAGGACATCTAATCACATCTCAACAAAAGATTGCCCCAGGCACTAACAAGCCACACCAAACAACTGCCAGGCCATCAAATGCTAATCAAGGTGGTCAGTTGAAACATTCACACCTAGATCCAACAGACAAGAGTTCTTTGTCCCACCCTGGTCATTCCACAGATATATAAACCCAATTTTCGTAGTTCCAACAGACTTCACAACCTCTGAGGATGCTTGCCATAGATGCAGGCAAAACGTCAGGAGAGAATGGCTATAGAGCCCGAAAAAAACCTACAACAACCCAGTGATTCCAGCCATGAAAGCCTTCGACAATACACTAAATAAAATACTTTTTAAAACTCCAAAAGGTGACTTTTTGAGGTTTTCCAGCTGAGTTTTCTTGAGGTCTTCCGTGTGTGTTCTTGTGGTCTTGAGTATGGTTTCACAAGAATATCTAAATGACCCCCCCCCCATCCCCATCCATAGTCAAGGCATTTTTTTCACTCTCTTTTCATGCAGGAAAAGAAAAAGAAAGAGATCCAAGTCAATATGCTTTGCAGTGATCTCTCCCATCTTACTCTGTGGCAGGGGATATTTTGGTTCTGGAAGCAAAAGCATAGCTGTGGCTTTATCTTTCCTTTTATGTCTCTTTCTTCAGTCTTCCCTCACAACACAGGTTGATATTTTTATTTTTAGACCGTTGTGTGGAGAAACTTACAAGTCCAATATAAGTCCCATACAAGCTATCTCTTTAAATGTGTTGTTATTTTTTCTTTCAGTTGCTTCTGACTCTTTGTTACCTCATGGACCAGCCCATGCTAGAGCTCCCTGTTGGCTGTCACCACCCACAGCTCCTTCAAGGTTGAGCCAGTCACTTCAAGGATATCATTCATCCATCTTTTCCTTGGTTGGCCCCTCTTCCTTTTTCCTTCCATTATCCCCAGCATCATTGTCCTCTCCAAGCTTTCCTGTCTTCTCATGATGTTGCCAAAGTACTTCATCTTTGCCTCTAATATCCTTCCCTCCAGTGAGCAGCTGCACATTATTTCCTGGAGTATGGACAGCTTTGATCTTCTTGTGGTCCAAGGCACTCTCAGAATTTTTGTTCAACACCACAGTTCAAAAAGTCTATCTTCCTTCGCTAGCCATCCTTATGGTCCAGCCCTTACATCCATAGGTGACTATGGGGAATACCATTGCTTTAACTATGCAGATCTTCGTTGCAAGTGTGATGTCTCTACTCTTCGCTATTTTATCGAGATTGGTTCATAGCTCGCCTCCCAAGAAGTAAATGCTTTCTGATTTCCTGCCTGCATCTGCAGAAATCTTTGCACCAAGAAATGCAAAGTCTGTCACTGCCTCTACTTTTCTCCCTCTATTTGCTAGTTATCAATCAGTCTGGTTGCCATAATCTTGGGGGTTTTTTTATGTTTAGTTGCAACCCAGATTTTGCACTTTCTTCTTTCACCTTGGTTATAAGGCTTCTCATCTCCTACTCGCTTTCGGCCATCAAAGTGGTACCTAAGGTTGTTAATGTTTCTGCCAGCAATTTAACTCCAGCCTTGAATTCATCAAGCCCCACATGTCACATGATATGTTCTGCATACAAATTGAATAGTTAGGGTGAGAGCATACATGTGTACATAACCTAATTCTCACAAATGGTTAGGCTGGCCTTTCTCTACTTTCTTTCCACTGGCAGACAAAGACCATTTCACTAAAATTGCCTTTTGGTGATTAACAGGTTTGAATTACAGAATCACAAAGGACAACCCCCTGCCATTCAGAAAAACACAATCAAAGGACCCTCAATAGATGGCATTTCAGACTTTATCAAAGCCTCCAAGAAGATTTTACCATACTCTGAGGCAGCATATTCCTTTGTCAGACAGTGCCTACCAACAGGTGTTTAGGTGGAGTTTGAATCTGTTGTTCTGTATCACTTTTTGGGTTTTTTAAAAAGGATATTTTATTTCTAGAAACTGAAAAGAATTTTCTAAAACTCAGGCAATGACCCAAATGTTATGAAACTTGGCAGCTGACATTGGTAAATGTGTCCTCCAAGACTGGCCATTTTCACCCCAATAGCCCTAAAAATGATGGAAAGGGGAGCCTGAGAATCCCCTCTCCTATTGCCACCAATGGACCAGATCTTCCGGGATTGAAAACTAATCTTTTGGTTGTTGTAATAGATCTACCTTTTAGTCGGCTAGGCCGAAGCCTGCATGGCAGTGGCAGGCATCTTGGTTTTCAAGCAGAGCAGGAGGAGGAGTCAGGCTGACTCCTGATTGGGTGTAGCAATTGGGGGTGGAGTCAGCTTAGAGAGGGAAAGCAGCTGTCTAGTTTGACAGAAAGAGAGAAGGGATTTTAACAGCGAAGAGGGTGGATGGATTTTTAGGCTGGAGAGCTGAGGAGAATTTAGACAGGAGGAAGTGAGCTTTTGGGAGTGAGTCTTTTAGTCAGAGAGAATAAGATAGGGACAAAAGGCTTGAAGTTTACTGTACAGAGTGTCAGTAAAGAAGACTTGTTCACTTGATGCTTATTGCTCTGAGGAGAGTATTAGTTGAGGACTAATTACTCTGTGAGACAGAAGAGTCTGTTCTCAGTGATTATACTGTTTCGAAAGGAAGTTGAACAGTACAGTTAAAAGAGACTCACAGAAACCCAAAGCTACATTCTTAGGGAAAACTGTCTAAACAGCTAAGCCTATGTAACTAAATTATGCTTTATGTGCCACTCATTTCCAACGAGTTGTTGTTAATATCAAGTTTAAAATAAACTCTTTATTAGTTTACTTTTAACTGGTGTATGCCTCAATCCATTCGTTGCCTCAGTACTCATTCTTTCAACACATTTTTACACTCCAGTCAGCTAGGGAGGAAGCCATAGAAGCCCAAGAGCTCAAACACCCTTTACCTAAAATACATTCACACCCTTTTGGTTCCTCAGGCCAGCATTTTCTGAGGTGGTGGCGGCAAATACTACCAAGTGATTCGGTCACTTAGGATCAGCCTTTGATCTCCGCTATATCCAAGGGCAGAGGTGTGATCGTGGTGTCCACCCTGCCTGGATATTCCTTTAGCTTTACTATATTGGTGACCAGCGGCGGGATACGTTACTTTAAGCCTAAATCCAGTGGGGTGGTGTGACTTTGTGAGGTAAAAGTTTGAGCCAAAGCGTTTCTGAGGAAGTTTTACCTCAGAAACTGCCTAAATACACCAGTACACAGCAGCATGGCGCCTCCTAAACACCAAAAAGCTCCTGTGGTTCCTACTCAGGGAGAGGAACAGGAGGAGGCTGTAAGGGAGACTGAGGCTGAAGAAGGAGGAGGAAGCCTAGGATTAGTGGCTGCCTCTTTAGAAATCGAAAAGTTGACTACGGCAATACAAAAGTTGAATCAAGGCCATGTACATGAAGCATACATGATTTTGAAAGATACAGAATTGCTGAAGAGTTCCACTAATCTAGTTTTGTTAATGGCGACATGTTTGAGGGCAAGAGGAGATTTAAACAGTGCTATAGAAGTTGTGGCACAGGCTGTGGAATGGCACCAGGAGTTTCAGCCAGGGACTCCAGGCCATTTGTCCCTCATCAAGAGAGCCAAGGTGCTAGCTGAGGTTGCTAGAAAGGCTCAGGAGGATGAGAAAGACAAAGATGGCGGAGCTGACTCTGGGCTGGATGGCGTGGCTAAAGGAATGGTACAGAAAGTTACCAAGGGGCCCGTCATGGTGGCCAGGGAAGCCAAAAACCAACAACCAGAAGCACGGTTGAGTTAGTCTCCGAGAAGCCGATCGTGGGTTCCAGCGAAGCCGGAAGGGGGACGGTCAGCGGCCCGAAAACATCTAAAGCTACCTCGACGTTACAGAAGATAGTGCAGGAGAGAGGGAGAAGGAGAAAGCTGATGGTCAGTAGCCCAGCGAGGTCTGAAATCGCCTCAGCATTAAAGAAGATGACGCAGGAGGGAGAGAGGAGGAAAGAGGCAGCGGTCAGCAGCCCTGAGAGGTCTGAGACTGCCTCAACATCGAAGCAGACGGTGCAGGAGGGAGAGAGGAGAAGAAAGGCGATGGTCAACAGCCCGGAGAGGTCGGAGATCGCCTCAGTGTTCGAAAAGAAGCAACCGCTGGTGAGCGAGAGCGAGGTGGAGCGGTCTCGTGGTCATCTCGAGAGGAGGGAGGTCGTCCCTCGAGGAGACCAGCGAGTCATCCATCCAAGTCGGAGGACAGCGGAGGAGAAGCCCTCACGACAGCAAAGAGGGACAATGTTTGATACCTTTGGTCCAGTACCAGCAGGACTAAGATTGGACTGTGGGACAGTGTCCTCAGATCATTGGACATTGCCCGGAGAACCAAATTCTCACGGAACCAAGGTTGTAGGAAAAATTTCTCCAGAGACTGAGGGGAATGGGACTCTGTCTAAATGGGGGAGAGTGTGTTCAGTTGGTTGTTTGTCGAATTTGGAGGGAAAATTTAAAGATTGTAATCCCAAACAAGAACAGCAGGTGGAGCTGGAGCGTAAGGTCCAGAGAGTGTTATATGGAGATGACACTGTCTCAGCTTCAACCTGGAAAGAAACATCTGAAGATAATAATATGGGTTTGAGTTAGCCGTTGGTAATTCTAAGTTTAAGAGCCAACGGAAGGATTTGTGGCATTGGGTGAGGTATTGCAAGGTTCAGACCCTTTGTATTTTCCATGCCAAAGTTGGTTCCCAGTTTAGTAATTGAGTGTACCAGCTAACTTAAATAAAACCCCAGGGTAACTTTAGAAAGTTTCTTTGCTGTACAGATGTTACAGATAATTATATGCAACTTAAAACTTTTTATTGCAGGTGGGAATGTTGCATTGACTGTATATAGATGTTATTTAATGCAATATTGAAAATGGTATAAGTATTTGCATTTTATAGGATGTGTTGTATAATGTAATATGTCTAACATGCTTTTTTCTTACAGGTTTGTATATTGTATTGACTGTATTGTTTTGCATTACAGGATTGCTTGTATAACATGCATGGTATAATTGTATTGTTTACAATTGATGTTTAGCATGCAATGTAATGTTAGTTAGATAGATAACATGTTAGATAGGATGTTTAGATAGGTTAGGTAGCATGCAGGATGGGAAGATAGGTAGAATGCCCTTGCCTTAGGTTAGATTAGGTTTAGGTTAGGTTAGTGAGGTGCAAAGAAAGGGAGTTAAAGTAAGCTAGCTCTCTTCATGAGAAACCCTTTCTTGCAGCTTTAGATTAGAAATCTGAAATCTTACAGAAAGGTCTTAAGGTAGGGAGGTATGTAATAGATCTACCTTTTAGTCGGCTAGGCCGAAGCCTGCATGGCAGTGGCAGGCATCTTGGTTTTCAAGCAGAGCAGGAGGAGGAGTCAGGCTGACTCCTGATTGGGTGTAGCAATTGGGGGTGGAGTCAGCTTAGAGAGGGAAAGCAGCTGTCTAGTTTGACAGAAAGAGAGAAGGGATTTTAACAGCGAAGAGGGTGGATGGATTTTTAGGCTGGAGAGCTGAGGAGAATTTAGACAGGAGGAAGTGAGCTTTTGGGAGTGAGTCTTTTAGTCAGAGAGAATAAGATAGGGACAAAAGGCTTGAAGTTTACTGTACAGAGTGTCAGTAAAGAAGACTTGTTCACTTGATGCTTATTGCTCTGAGGAGAGTATTAGTTGAGGACTAATTACTCTGTGAGACAGAAGAGTCTGTTCTCAGTGATTATACTGTTTCGAAAGGAAGTTGAACAGTACAGTTAAAAGAGACTCACAGAAACCCAAAGCTACATTCTTAGGGAAAACTGTCTAAACAGCTAAGCCTATGTAACTAAATTATGCTTTATGTGCCACTCATTTCCAACGAGTTGTTGTTAATATCAAGTTTAAAATAAACTCTTTATTAGTTTACTTTTAACTGGTGTATGCCTCAATCCATTCGTTGCCTCAGTACTCATTCTTTCAACACATTTTTACACTCCAGTCAGCTAGGGAGGAAGCCATAGAAGCCCAAGAGCTCAAACACCCTTTACCTAAAATACATTCACACCCTTTTGGTTCCTCAGGCCAGCATTTTCTGAGGTGGTGGCGGCAAATACTACCAAGTGATTCGGTCACTTAGGATCAGCCTTTGATCTCCGCTATATCCAAGGGCAGAGGTGTGATCGTGGTGTCCACCCTGCCTGGATATTCCTTTAGCTTTACTATAGTTGTTATAACAGAAAATGCATTTTGGTCCACCCAAATTCTGGAAGCTCCCAAAAAACAGATTGAGTTCACTGAATTTGGGACACCAAAAATAGAAGGGGGTTTAACCAAATTGCACACCCCTACACACCAATATATTTTGAAATGGTGGTGCAAGAATTTTCCTTTTTAAGATCTGATTGAAATCTTAAGACCTGAGTAACCATTAATATTAAGATAAGTAGTTCTGCTGATTGTTGCAATTGAGGTTGATTTTGTAAGGAACAATATTATTCATAAATTAATTATTATCTACTTCTGGTGAGATTCACTGCCATGACAACAGCAGGCAAAGCTCAACAAAAGATGAAGTGAATGAAATATATTTATTTTATCCACCTTCACTTTAGTCAGGACATTTGCATCTAATTGTCTGTCTGCCTATCTATCTACAGTTGCAAAAAACCAAATAACAGCAATGTTTCCAAATGGAACCTGCATCCCAGAAGGATATTCGAAAACTTGAAGTGGGTATCATAAATGTGTGAAATTATTGAAAACAGTTATTGTTTGCAAGAATTGTTTTCAATGACTGATTGATTTGTTCCAGAATTTTCAGGTTTTTTCTGCACATCTTACCAGCCAACTGATGTGTATGTATATTTTAAATGGATTTCTTGCTATTCCAACAGCTTGCCCTGTCTATACATGTATTATAAGTATAAAAATTGTCGACAAAATCAGCCCAAAACCTGGGTCAACTTACCTATAATATTATATCTTAACTTTTTTTTAAAGGAACCATCCTCTTCTCTGAGGGGCAAAAGGCATGACCTTAGTACAACCTGTGAAAATCAAAAGGAAGCACCGCTCTTCTACTTTTTCTGTCACGGTGCTACTTCTGGCTTTTTTGAATGCCTTTTTTACTGCCTCTTGTTTGTAGAAAAGGCATCCCGTAGTGATTATAGCAGCTCATTAGTTGTTGTACTCAGTACTAAAAGATGGATTTTCTGCTTAGAAGCAGGTGGTGTTTGCATTCCCAACGTCTTTGTTGGTATATAGTATCATTGTTGCACATACATTTACTTCTAAGTGCCAGATTATATATGATGTTCTTTTTAATATGTTGGGATAGCAGGAAATCCATTTCAAATATACATAAGCATCAGCTGGTTGACAAAAAGACCTGTAACAATGTTGTTATCCTTTATTCCAATGTAACCTTATAAAACCAGTACATGTGGGTTCAGGGAAACCACTTAATTCATCACATAAACCCAAGAAATCCATACCTAGAAACTCAGTTTCTGTCTCTTCAGTTTTTCAGTACTATTTATCCTTTTAGGTCTTCTCACAGTTATATCATTTTTGGCCACCATCAAAAATTTGATTTGATTATGCAATAATATCACTGAGGCCAAACAATACTATGTTCATCACTGAGGGCAATCCTTCCCAAAATGGTTCCAGTCCAGCTTACCTGTCCAAAAGCATGTCTCCCTATGAACCATCATGGAGGTTAAGATTTTCTGGGGAGGACCTGCTCTTGGTCCTCCCTCCTTCACAGGTACAGTTGGTGGGGACAAGAGACAGGTCCTTCTCAGTGGTGGCCCCTCAGCTATGGAACTTCCTCCCTAGTGAAATCAGATCAGCACCCTTCCTCTTGGCCGTCAGAAAGAAAGTAAAGACTGTGGGAGCAAGCCTTTGTCAGTGCTAGAAATGGATATGGAATATGTGCAATTGACCACTGGAATAGCTCTGGTTTATGATTTTGGACTGCATGATTTTAAATTAGTTTAAAATAGTTAGTTAATTATTTTAATTAGTTTAAAATAGTTTAAAATAGTTTTAGTTAGTGCTACAATGTTTTCATTCTATGATTTTAATGTAAGTGTTTACTTTAATTGACTGTTTTCATGGCATTGAATTGTTGCCTACCTGTAAAGTCGCTCTGAGTTGCCTTCAAGGTGAGAAGGATGTCATATAAATGTCACAAATAAATAAATAAATAAATATGCACATTTAATTGATCACAGGACCACTTCACTGTTAGTATAACTAGGCTGGGGGACAGGGGAAGCTTTTTTATCGCGCCCATATCAGCTCGAAGGTGACTCAGGATGGCGTACAAGTTGGCAACAATTAGAATGCCATATATAAAAATACATACATCAATAAAAAGCAAAAACATCACAATACATTGAAAAACCATAAAAGCAATGACTAATCAAAATTATAAAATCTATGTCTTCTTGTACAAATCCTCAACCATGCCATTGTCTTAGCTGTTCCTAGTTCATTTTCTGATTTGAGTTTTTCTGGTCATGCTGTGGTTCCAAATGCTTGCTCAAAGAGCCAGGTTTTCACTCTTTTTCAAAAAATACTATATTCTTTTCCATGCCAGATGAAAGCATTGTTATTTTACCAGATATTTAATAAACCAGTTCTATGGTTTGATACTACATTAACTGCTATGGCTCAATACAATTAAATTTCAGGATTTCTAGTTTTGTGAGATATATAACATTCTTTGTTAAAGCACTCTGGTGCCACACAAACTAGAAAGGCCAAGATTCCATATGATGGATATATGATAGTTAAAGTGGTATCGAACTGTTGTACTTCTGACGTGGTGATGATTTCATAGTTTATTTACCTTTAGCCTATATTACCTGATTTTAACTGCTTCTTTTTAGCACTGAATTTCTACAGCAGTATTAAAAATGTTTTTCCCCACTGTTTAGTAATACATCTATTTTTGTCTAGGCTAGAAATCTAGAATAACATAGATTTTTTTAAACATAAAAGGAAACTGTAAACTGAAGTAAAGAAACAACCATACCCAATACCTTTCTTTGCTTTCAGAAATGATGTTTCAGGAATGTGAAGCTAAAAATTCCACTGGTACTCAAAACTGAATCCTGAGCAGATTGAAAATGAAGGTTTCAGATCAGTTTAGGAAAACAATGGTATCTGTTAATTTTTTTGTGAGTGAGGGGATATGTGTGATAGGGATTTTTTCTTTAAAGTAAAGAGGAATTGGCATTATCATTGAAAGAAAGTAGTGGAAGTTTTGTTCCTGAAACAGAGTACTGGCATGAATAATTAGGCTATGTTCTGTAAATAGTGTGAACAAGAACGGTTATTGTGAACATATTAATTAGTTTTGGGCTGTGTCCAACTCTGGGCAACCACTCACAGAACAGCAGAATCCATCATAGGTGGAAAGAGGATAAATGGTTCTTCTCACTACAGATGTTCCACAAAAAGTGCTATGCCCACAAATTCTGTCAAATTCTTCCAAGGTGTGTGTAAAGCTTTGAGGAAGATGCTTAACATATTTTGCAGGAGTGCTTGTGGTCCATTATTATTATTATTATTATTATTATTACTTTATTTGTACCCCGCTAGCATCTCCCAAGGGATTCGATGTGGCTTACACGGCCGAAGCCCAAAACACAATACAACAATACAATACCTAAAGCAAATTAGAAACAGTTAAGCAGGAAAACAATAACAGTAACAATACAACAAGACACTATTAAAACTGGGCCGGCCAGAGTAGGGGTACAGGATTAAAAGTGCTGATGTGGCGGGAGGAATGTAGGATTATAATATAGGTGCGGTGTGCAGTATGCAGTGAACTTGGTTCTACTAAGGTGCTTCTAGAATTTGGTGCTGGGGTTCCTAATCTGAAAAGGCACATCGGAACAGCCAAGTTTTCAATTCCTTCCTGAAGACTGCCAATGTAGGGGCTTGTCTGTGATCTTTCGGGAGGGTGTTCCAGAGTAGGGGGGCATGTTTTGTGCCACCTATAGAGATGCTGAAAACAATGGGAAATATTAGGTAATGATAAAATTTATCTATGCATCTTAGTATCTTTACATTCCAATGTCCACAACAGAAGTCTATGAGATGTGGTTGGCAGGAATCTGAAGATGGAAAAGAGAGAACAGTGAGTGGGAGTATGCGGACTCTGGTTCTGATTTGATATCAGCTCATCTTGGGTGTCAATTAGATATAAATAAATTGATCCCATTTTATTTGGCTGCACATACATTATTTCTTGTTTTATTTTCACATAGATATTTCTTCACCTGCAAAATGGCAAGGTATTTCCTACTCTTTTTAGCAAAATGCTTGTAAGAGTGATCTTTGCAAACACCAAAAATGCAATATCAAAAAGCCTCTGACAATATGATACCAAAAAAGCTTATTGTGCAAAATCCATCATTTCCATCAATCAGGTTTTTTTTTCCTCCAGTGGACTTTGCTTCCAAAAGGGGAAATATATGTCTCCATACATATTTTTGCAGGGTGCAAATTACTGAAGCCTTGTCAAAAAATGCACTCCTTGTCCCCTTTTCATGCTGGACACTGAAACTTTGATGGGGGTTGGCTAGTTCATGATATGCTTTCTCAACATGTTGGCCCAGCCTATCTCTTTCAGAACATAGAATGTTGTCAATACCTTTCACATTTCTAAAATATCCCATTCTGAATTTTAGAAAGATAACTCATCTGTTAAGGATTTTTTAAAAGGAGAGAAAGTAGGTTAAGACTCCCCCCCCCCCCCAAAAAAAAGTATTATATCCAATGGCAGAAGATTATGAGAATGGTAGTGGCAGGAGGAAGGGGGGGGGAGCCACACAGAAAATTCAAACCCTGGCAATACCGGGTGTATATCTAAATTTCCATGTAAAGATACTATGTTATTTGAGAGGATCTCCTTAGTATCTCCAGAGTATAAATTTCAAATGTATGTTTGAAATGCAAAATTGAATTTCATTTTAATGGATTGTTAATTATACTGTGGTATAACACACAGAGTTAGTCTCAATACCACACGAGAGATATAGAGAGTGTATAGTTCTATTGCTGTCACTATTTTCAGAAGTGTTATTACTGACAATTTTCAAGCTGTCAGTAAAAAACTTACTAAACTGAAATAATTGTTGTGTGTAGTTTTTATCTTTGAATCAAGTCGTGATGTTCTAATTAACAAATGGAAAAATGAAGAGCTGGCACATGTTAATTACTACTCTATGCTTGCTACGGATAGTTTAACACACTTTTAGTATTTCAGTTACAAGCCTGCCTCGCCCATAAGACAAAAAGGAAGGAGAAAAAGATGAAAGAAACATACAATTAACATATCAGTAAAAACAGTATCAGATTTACAACATAGAGCTATTGTGAGACTATTCTCCAAATGTTTGCCAGTCAAACAATAGGTATCATCACATCTGTTTAACCAGTTTGTTAAATAGACTGCAGAAGCTTTTGAACAATTAAAACTTGCATGCTAGCTGCATCCATACCTTGGGAAGTCACACTTGGCCATGGTAGTCCACACTCTGGTTACATCCCAAATAGACTACTGTAATGCGCTCTACATGTGGTTGCATTTGAAGACTGTTTAGAAGCTTCAAATGTTCCAATGGACAGCTATCAAATTGCTCACTGGAGTGGTGTACAGGGAGCATACAACCCCCCTATTACGTCAGCTCCACTGGCTGCCAGTCTGCTACCAAGCACAATTTGAAGTGCTGGCTTTAGCCTATAAAGCCCTAAATGGTTCTGGCCCAGCTTACCTGTCTGAACATATCTCCTCCTTTGAACCACCTAGAATCATAGAATCATAGAATCAAAGAGTTGGAAGAGACCTCATGGGCCATCCAGTCCAACCCCCTGCCAAGAAGCAGGAATATTGCATTCAAATCACCCCTGACAAATGGCCATCCAGCCTCTGCTTAAAAGCCTCCAAAGAAGGAGCCTCCACCACACTCCGGGGCAGAGAGTTCCACTGCTGAACGGCTCTCACAGTCAGGAAGTTCTTCCTAATGTTCAGATGGAATCTCCTCTCTTGTAGTTTGAAGCCATTGTTCCGTGTCCTAGTCTCCAAGGAAGCAGAAAACAAGCTTGCTCCCTCCTCCCTGTGGCTTCCTCTCACATATTTATACATGGCTATCATATCTCCTCTCAGCCTTCTCTTCTTCAGGCTAAACATGCCCAGTTCCCTAAGCCGCTCCTCGTAGGGCTTGTTCTCCAGACCCTTGATCATTTTAGTTGCCCTCCTCTGGACACATTCCAGCTTGTCAATATCTCTCTTGAATTGTGGTGCCCAGAATTGGACACAGTATTCCAGATGTGGTCTAACCAAAGCAGAATAGAGGGGTAGCATTACTTCCTTAGATCTAGACACTATGCTCCTATTGATGCAGGCCAAAATCCCATTGGCTTTTTTTGCTGCCACATCACATTGTTGGCTCATGTCTAACTTGTTGTCCACGAGGACTCCAAGATCTTTTTCACACGTACTGCTCTCGAGCCAGGCGTCCCCCATTCTGTATCTTTGCATTTCATTTTTTCTGCCAAAGTGGAGTATCTTGCATTTGTCACTGTTGAACTTCATTTTGTTAGTTTTGGCCCATCTCTCTAATCTGTCAAGATCGTTTTGAATTCTGCTCCTGTCCTCTGGACTATTGGCTATCCCTCCCAATTTGGTGTCATCTGCAAACTTGATGATCATGCCTTCTAGCCCTTCATCTAAGTCATTAATAAAGATGTTGAACAGGACCGGGCCCAGGACGGAACCCTGCGGCACTCCACTTGTCACTTCTTTCCAAGATGAAGAGGAAGCATTAGTGAGCACTCCCTGTGTTCGTCCACTTAACCAATTACAGATCCACCTCACCATAGTTTTGCCTAGCCCACATTGGACTAGTTTCCTTGCCAGAAGGTCATGGGGGACCTTGTCGAAGGCCTTACTGAAATCCAGGTACGCTACATCCACGGCATTCCCCGCATCTACCCAGCTTGTAGCTCTATCGAAGAAAGAGATCAGATTAGTCTGGCATGACTTGTTTTTGATAAATCCATGTTGACTATTAGCGATGACTGCATTTGTTTCTAAGTGTTTGCAGACCGCTTCCTTAACAATCTTTTCCAGAATCTTGCCCGGTATCGACGTGAGGCTGACCGGACGGTAGTTGTTTGGGTCGTCCTTTTTTCCCTTCTTGAAGATTGGGACCACATTGGCCCTCCTCCAATCTGCTGGAACTTCTCCCGTTCTCCAAGAACTCTCAAAGATGGTTGCCAATGGTTCCGAAATGACTTCCGCTAGTTCCTTCAGTACTCTTGGGTGTAGTTGATCTGGCCCTGGGGGCTTGAACTCATTAAGAGCGGCCAGGTATTCCTGGACGACTTCTTTCCCAATTTGGGGTTGGATGTCCTCCAATCCCTCATCCACTCCATCTTGCTGAGGTTGAAGATGACTTTCTTTTTGTGAGAAGACCGAGGCAAAGAAGGCATTAAGTAGTTCTGCCTTTTCCCTATCCCATGTCAGCATTGCCCCATCTTCTCCTCGAAGAGGTCCTATCGCCTCCTTGTTTTTCCTTTTTCTACTGACATAAGAATAGAAGCCCTTTTTATTGTTTTTAATGTCCCTGGCAAGTCTGGGCTCGTTTTTTGCTTTAGCTTTGCGGACCTTTTCCCTACAGGTGTTGGCTATTTGTTTGAATTCTTCTTTGGTGATTTCTCCCTTTTTCCACTTCTTGTGCATGTCTCTTTTGTGTCTTAGCACAGTTAGAAGTTCTTTGGACATCCATTCTGGCTTCTTTGCACTTGTCCTATTTTTTCTCTTTGTTGGCACGGTTTGCAATTGCACCTTGAGTATTTCACTCTTGAGAAATTCCCATCCATCCGTAGCTCCCTTGTCTTTTAGTATCTGTGTCCACGGAATGCTGCTCAGCGTTTCCTTCATTTTTTGGAAATCAGCTCTCCTAAAATCCAAAATGCGAGTTTGACTTGTCTTAGTTTCGGCCTTCCTTTGTACCTCAAATTGCAGGAGCACATGATCACTTGCCCCTAAGGATCCTACCACTTCGACCGCATCGATCAGGTCCTCCGCATTTGTTAGGATGAGATAGTAGCCAATCCCCTTGTTGCCTCTTCTACCTTCTGGACCATGAAATTGTCTGCAAGGCAAGCGAGGAATTTGTTGGACCTTGTACTCTTGGCCGAGTTTGTTTTCCAGCAAATATCGGGATAGTTGAAATCGCCCATGACTACTACATCTCTTTTCTGTGCCTGTTTGGTCAACTGTTGGCAGAAGACTTCATCAAGATCTTCCTCCTGGCTTGGGGGTCTGTAGTAGACGCCTACAACGACATCTTTTTGAGTCCCAGTTCCCTTGATTCTTATCCAGATGATTTCAAGCTGGTTTCCCAGATTGCTGTCTTGAATTTCTTCTGCAGCATAAGAGTTTTTGACATATAAGGCTACTCCGCCTCCTCTCCCCTTTGTTCGGTTTCTGTGAAAGAGGTTATACCCCTCGATATCTACATTCCAGCGATAGGAGTCATCCCACCAGGTTTCAGTGATGGCTATGATATCATATTTGTGGTGTAGTGCTAGAAGTTGGAGTTCGTCTTGTTTATTTCCCATGCTCTGTGCATTCGTGTAAAGACATGTGAGCCCCTGGGATCTTCCCTTGAGCTGTTTAATTGGGATTATTGTGCTTTTGGTACTTGGTCCTTGTTGTGTTTGTGCAGCCCTCCGTTTAGCCTTCTGGCGATTCCCAGACATTATGGGTAAAGTAGTGTTCGCAAGGCTGTTGTCCCCCTCCCCCGGTGGACCTAGTTTAAAGTGCGTCTAATGAGGTTTGCGAGTCTGTGAGCAAAAAGGTGTTTTCTTACTTGTGTGAGATGCACCCCATCCCTTGCCAGTAGGCCATCCTCCTGGAATAGCAGGCCATGGTCGAGGAAGCCAAAGCGTTCCTCCTGACACCATTTTCTAAGCCAGTCATTGACCTGTACTATTTTTCTGGCTCTTGTGGGTCCGTGTCTTACAACAGGGAGGAGGGATGAAAAGACCACCTGTACATTACATTCTTTTAGCATTGCTCCTAGAGCTCGAAAATCATTTGTGATCTTTTGAAACGAATGCCTTGCAGTATCATTGGTTCCTACGTGAATCAACATGAGGGGAGGACGGTGATAGGGCTTGAGGAGCCTGGTGAGCCTCTGAGTGATATGGTGTATTTTTGCCCCTGGTAGGCAGCATATTTCTCGAGCCATCCCATCTGGTCTGGAAATGACAGCTTCCGTTCCTCTAAGGAGGGAGTCGCCTACTACCAAGACCTGTTTACTTTCAGGAATGACAGCGCCCCTTTTGTGCAATGTAGTGTGTAGGTCTCCAGAAAAGTGATCCTGTTGGTGTGAATTGTGTAGGTGAAAAGTGTTGTCCTCCTCCTCGACATCCCCGGTGCATTCGTCAAGGACAATCCATTGAGATTCTTCCAAGAGCCTATGGTTCTCCTGTGTGTGTTCCTGTTGCTCCTGGTCTATGGTTGGGGATGGTACCCCTGCACGATTGTGCAAGTGTGAATGTTGTGAAGTGTTGTCCCAGTCAGGGCTATCCCCTGCACACTGATCAAGGATGAGCCACTGATCAGTATCTAAGCCATTCTGGTCTTCCCCAATATGTTGTGTTTCTTGGTCAGGTGCTAGTTGTGTGAGAATTTGGAATCTATTGTGTAACTGCAGCTGAGCGGAAGTATTCTGAGGAGGCTTCTGGGTCCTATGTGTCCTTCTAAGGGTGACATTTCTCCAAGCCTGAGGGTTGTCCACTAGGCCTGGGTAACAACGCAAAAATTTGGTTTTGTAATCGTTTTGTAATTGGGGTGTTTTTTTGTTTCGTTATTTAAAATAATTACAAAATTTCCCCCCAAAAAAGTTCGGTATTTACGAAATTTCGTAAATATTTACAAAACATTTTGTAAAGATGGCGCCCTTTTTTTCCAATATTTTTAAAATATTTTTTAAATTTAATTATTAATTTAGTAGAATAGGGAGGAGAAATTAAAATTATTATTATTAAATTTAAATTATTATTAAGGAGGGAAGGCAGGCACTCACTCTGGCGGGCCCTCTCGCTCGCTCGCCGCTCGCTCGCCCCTCTCGCTCGCCGCTTGTGGGGTTCAGAACGCTCTTTGATTGCAGGTGAACCATAAATCCCCGTAACTAAAACTCCCAAATGTCAAGGTCTATTTCCCGCAAACTCCATCTGTGTTCATATTTGGGTGTATATTGAGTGCTTTTGCCAAGTGTGGTCCAGATCCATCATTGTTTGAGCCCCTCTCGCTCTCCGCTCACTCGCCCCTCTCGCTCTCCGCTCGTCTGCCCCTCTCGCTCTCCGCTCACTCGCCCCTCTCGCTCTCCGCTCACTCGCCCCTCTCGCTCTCCGCTCACTCGCCCCTCTCGCTCTCCGCTCACTCGCCCCTCTCGCTCTCCGCTCACTCGCCCCTCTCGCTCTCCGCTCACTCGCCCCTCTCGCTCTCCGCTCTCTCGCCCCTCTTGCTCGGCTCGCCGCTCTCTCGCCCCTCTCGCTCTCCGCTCTCTCGCCCCTCTCGCTCGCCGCTCTCTCGCCCCTCTCGCTCGGCTCGCCGCTCGCTCGCCCCTCTCGCTCTCCGCTCGCTCACCCCTCTCGCTGGCCAAGTGTGGTCCAGATCCATCATTGTTTGAGTCTGTAGTGGTCTCTGGATGTAGGTGAACTACAACTCCAAAACTGAAGGTCAATGGCCCACCAAGCCCTTCCCTGACAGATGGCCATCCAGCCTCTGTTTCAGAGTCTCCACCACACTCCCTCTGGGGCAGAGAGTTTCACAGCTGAATGGCTCTCACCGTCGCCGCTCGCTCGCCCCTCTCGCTCTCCCTCTCCCTCGCTTGCTCAGCCGGCAGAGCTCCCAGCAAGCATCGGCAGGCGGCCATCTTACGTATTTCCGAAATGGACGGGAATACAAAATTTTTTGGCGCCTGCCGTTTCGATATTTAAAAACACTTCCAGGTTAAAAAAAAAGTTTTGTTATCGTTTCGTAATTCAAAAAATAACGAATTTTTAACGAATTAACGAATTAACGAAACGAATAGCCCAGCCCTATTGTCCACATCTGAGGTGCTGTTCTGTTGAGCCTCCCCGTAATGTTGGTGTGATATGGGCCGCGTGTCTAGGCCAGTGTGGTGTGTGGTGTCTAAGAACAGCTCAAGTTCCTGAATGTCCTTAAGGGTCTTAATACGGTCCTCGAGTTGTCGTATCCTGTGTTCCATGCGAGTGCTCTGTGTACACTTGGGGCAGATGTAATTGAGTAATTGTAGTGTGAAAAAGCTGAACATGACACAGCTTTGGCATGAGATGGGAAGTTGTCGTGTTTGTTCCATCTGGAGGTTGCTAATGACCTCCTCTTGGTGTGTGTTTGATGTTGTTGTCTGTATGCAGGGGTGAGAGTATAGGTTACTGAGTGTACGAGTTCAAAGAAAGCTCAAAGAAAGCAGCGCTGAAAGCTGTTAAATTTAAACAAAGCTTACCCTGAAGCAGAAGGAAACAAAATGGGTTCCTGCTTCCTCAACTTCTGTGGAAAGCCCAGCTGCCCCTTGGGTTCAGACACTGGTTTATATAGGATAACCAGGAAGCGATTAAGAGATTAAGATTGTCTGGGAGGCCCTGCACTCGGCCTCACTTCCTTCACAGGCATGATTGGTGGGGATAGGAGACAGGGTCTTCTCAGTGGAGGCCCCTCAGCTGTGGAACTCCCTCCCCAGTGATATTAGAGCAGCTCCCTCCCTCCTGGTCTTCAGAAGGAAAGTAAAAACCTGGCTTTGGGATCAAGCCTTTGGAGATTAACTATAGTGCAGTAACAGCTATGGATTATGTGAAATTTAACTATGGATTGGCCTTTAGACTACGACTCTGGATGACATGATTCACTGAAATGTATTTTTATTATGCTTATTATGTTCTAATGTTTAATTTATGTTTTAACTGGAGATGCGATTGTAAGTCAGCTTGAGTCCCCCTCGGGGTAGAGAAAGGTGGGTTTTAAAAATGGTAACTAAATAAATAAAATGTGCAATGACTGCTGGAATGGTCCTGGATTACAATTGTGGACGACATGATTTTAATAGTAAATGAAATGTTTAATTTTAAATTTTAACGTAAATGTATTTCAACTGTATGTTGTCCAAAGGCATTGAATAGTTGCCTGTTTGTAGAGCTGCCTTGAGTCCTCTTCAGGGTAGAGAAAGGCAGGAAATAAATAGAGTAAGTAAGTAAGTAAGTAAATAAATAAATAAATTTCATGTGATAATAATAATAATACCTTATTTATATTCTGCCCTATCTCCTCAAGAGGACTGAGGGCAGATCACAGTACACATCCATGACAAAGTACAAACAACATCAGGAATAATACAAAATAATGCACAAACTTATAATAAAAATTAAATGATTTAATGGGGAGTAGGAAGCAATAAAACAAGTTAGACAATAAACGTTAGACAAATGTCTGCCCTTTCTCCTTTAGCAAAGTAATAGTAAATCAATTTACTAATAACATATCTTTTCCTCTGTTATTATTGATTTACTATTAGTTTGCTAAAGGAGAAAGGGTAAACATTTGTCTAACATTTATTGTCTAAAATATAGGCCACCAAATAGAACTAAATCAATGGGAGAAAATATGGAACCAAAAAATTGAATACACTTATTCTTACGATCTGAAGAAAAACATACTTAAAATGGTACACAGATGGTACATAACTCCCCAAAAAAATTCAAAATGTAATAAAAATGTATCAAATAAATGCTGGAAGTGTAATCAACAAGTAGGTACTTTTTTCCATACCTGGTGGACCTGCCCAAAAGCTAAAGATTTCTGGAATACCATTAAAAAAATCAAAGAAATCCTAAAAGTACAATCTAAAAAAGAACCAGAGTTTTTCCTGTTAGGTATGCTTGACTAGGAGAGAAAAACAAAGAAAAACTGTTCAATTATCTTACCACTGCAGCAAGAGTAGTATTTGATAGGAAGTGGTGATCGAAAGAAACTCCCAACAAGGAAGAATGGCACAATAAAATCATGGAGATGATGAACATGGATGAACTGACATACTGGCTAAGTCCGAACCAAGGATCACCGAAGAAATGTACAAACTGGGACCCGGTAAAAGACTATTTTAGACAATGTAAAATAGAGATTATTATCTGAAAAATAAATTGCAACTAAGAGAAAAACAGAGGGGGAGTAAAGTACTTTTTCAGAAATATAGATACAAGATATCAAAGACCAATGAAGACTAGAGAAATTTCAACAAATACCTTTCTTTTTTTGTTTTTTTTTGGGGGGGTCTTCCCCCCCTTCCTGCTACTATCTCTTCCTTTCCTACTATTCTCTTAACTATAAAAATAATGTTTTCCCACTTTCGATGTAAAATCTATACTTTCTCTTTAATTTTATAAAATCTTTGAATAAAAATATTTTTAAAAAATAACATATTTTCAGGGGTCAGTGTGCACATCTTTTCCCCATCACACCTTTTCAAAAATCAACAATAGCAATATAATAATCACTCATGTAATGCTTTTTAGTATTACCATTGGTAAAAGAAAATATTA
Organism: Anolis sagrei; assembly: GCF_037176765.1. Classification (NCBI taxonomy): domain Eukaryota; kingdom Metazoa; phylum Chordata; class Lepidosauria; order Squamata; family Anolidae; genus Anolis; species Anolis sagrei. The sequence continues at coordinate 272,418,859 of NC_090021.1, read as the reverse complement.
ATCGGTCTTCCAGATTATATCTTCTCAATGCTGTAATTGAGGTTTGGATTCAGCATCAATGGTACATTGTGGGCCATTGTTTACCCTACTGATTGTTGTGGATCAATAAACATTAGACAAATATATATATATATATATATATATATATATATATATATACACACGATACTTGTATACTGTTGCGCTGAGTCAATTTGTTGCGCAGTAGCAATGTCCAATATGCCCCAAAACCCAATGCCAAAGACACAGACCAGTCAGAAGAAATAAAACAGTAGAACTTTACTCTTGGATGCAGAGTTGAAAAAATAAAACAGTTTGGCACACTTACATAGTCACTGTAAGTAATACAGAATAAATCTTCTGTGTTTTTAATCATAGAGCATAACAAAATAAAACATGGTTACTTCACCATAACCTAAGCTTCTAGCTTCTTCTCTCCAGCAATTCAAACTTCCAACTGCCAGCCGTCTGCACAAGCCTCAAATTGTTACATTTAAAAGGTGTGGCCTAGCTAGCATTCTGCAGCTGCAGTTAATCATTAATACTTTGCAAGGCTTTTCTGTTTAGGCTTTCTTTAACACACACACACACTGGGCTTAAAGCAATATACCGTAATACCCCTCCTTGTGTTAAAGAAACCTTTACAAGGCAAATTCAAATATTCTCAAGTTACTTAGAAACTGGCTATGTTTCTGTGCTCTCAACGGCTTGGTCAAAATGTCAGCTAGGTTCTTTGCACTTTCACAAGATGTCAGTGAAATTCTTCCCTCTTTCACTGCATCCCTGACACAATTATATTTTATTTTTACTCCTTTGTTTAACCCTTGCTTGTGTAGCCATCAAAATACAAGTTTGATTGTCTTCGAAAATATTTTTTTTATAATAGTTTTTATTAAGGTTTTAAGAATAACATCGAAAGAGGGAGAATATTAAAAAAAGATGATAGGAAAGTAGGAAAAAAGTAAGAAATACATCCCCCTACCCCCAAGTCCACCAAAAAATACAAAAATATAAAAGCCAAACAAAATAAAAAGAAAAAAAGAAAAAAAGAAAAAATATATATAATAAAAATTGACTTCCATCTCTCCATCAGGTGTTGTGTCCTCAATGATATTTCCATTACATCCACTTCATAGTATTCCTCTTATTTATTTATTTCCTTTTCGTAATTTTCATATAGAGTCCAATCTGTCCTCTTTATCGGGTTCCCGGTATTCTTTTTCAAGAAAAAAGTTAATTCGTCCATTTCTCTTATTTCTCTTAATTTCCCTAACCACTCGTCAGTGGTAGGGATATCTTCCTGTTTCCAAAACTTCGCCAATAATATTCTCGCCGCTGTTGTAGCATAGGTAAATAGTCTATCTTCGTTCTCATCTAATTGTAATTCCAAATCTGTAAATCCCAATAGATAATATTCTGGTTTCTTCTTAAAAACTCTCTTCAAAATTTTTTGTAGCTCTTCATGTACTTTCGTCCAATACTTCTCTATTTCTTTACACGTCCACCACATATGATAAAAAGTATCTGTTTGATGGCAACCCTTCCAACATTTATCAGAAGTATTCTTGTTCATTAAAGATAGTTTCTTAGGAGTGGTGTACCATCTGTGGAACATTTTTATCCAGTTTTCTTTTAAATCTGTTGCATATACATATTTCAGTTTTTTGTTCCACATCTGCTCCCACTCCCTAAATTGAATAAGTCTTCTTATGTTTTCGGCCGATTTTATCATACATGTTTTCACTTGCTCGCATTCCGTTAGCCAGGTTAATAGTGTATTATAAATAACTGAAATTACTTTCTTATTCGTCTTTAATATTTTGTCCCAAATTGACTCTTCCCAGGCGAAGCCTATCTTATTATCTTGCTTGATATATTCTTTCATTTGCAAGTAGTGTAACCACGTCAAATTACCATTTATTTCTTTCATTTGCTGGAAGGATTTAATTTCCATAGTATTCCTCACTAGTATATCTCTATATGTTGGCCACGCTCTCCAACCTAGTAATCTTCTTTGATACGCCTCCATCGGTGAAACCCATAGAGGCGTTTTAGTATAAAAATGATTCTTGTATTTCATCCATACTCTTAATAATGATGCTCTTACAAAATGGTTTCCAATTTTTTTTCCTTTTTTTCTCAATCGTACCACGTGTAGGCATGCCAGCCTACACGTAGATCATGTCCTTCTAAGTTCAAACCTTTTCCATTTTCTAATGTCATCCAATCTCTTATCCACAAAAGAGCACTAGCCTCATGATATGTTTTCAGATCTGGGAATCCCAGTCCCCCTCGCGTTTTTTTATCCATTAAGTTCAAATATTTAATTCTTGGTCTTTTCCCATTCCACACAAATTTCAATAATTCTTTCTTCCATTTTATAAATTCTGTTTGATTTTTGATTATGGGTATATTTTGAAATAAAAACAATAGTTTAGGTAAAACATTCATTTTTATAAGCGCAATTCTTCCTAGTAGAGATAATTTCAATAAGCTCCATTTCTTTAAATCCTTCTGTATCTTGCTCCAAGTTAAGTCATAATTATTCTTCAATAATTGGCCATTCTTTGCTGTCAACCAAATCCCCAGGTACCTTAATTTTTTCACTATTTCCATTCCTGTAATCCTTGTAATTTCTTCTTGGTCTTCTTTCCCTATATTTTTAGTTAGTATTTTAGTTTTCCCTTTATTTATTTTGAGGCCTGCCACTTTCCCAAATTCTTGTATTTTTTCAATCCAATTTTGTAAATTATTAATTGGGTCTTCCACTATTCCCAATAAATCGTCAGCAAAAGCTCTTATTTTGTATTCATATTTCCCGATTTTTACTCTTTTAACATTTGTATCTTCTCTTATTTTCATCATTAATGGTTCCAACGCCATTATAAAAATTAACGGGGATAACGGACATCCTTGTCTCGTTCCTTTTGTAATCTCAAATTCCTCTGATAATTGGCCGTTTATCCGAATTTTTGCCTTTTGTAGATCATAAATCGCATCAATTGCGTTTATAAATTTAGCTCTCATATCCAATTCTTGAATCAATATCTTAAAGAAGTCCCAATTCAAATTATCAAATGCCTTCTCGGCATCGATTGATAAAATAGCCATTTCTTTCTGGTGGTTCGCCTCAAAATATTCAATCAGATCCAATACTGTGCGGATATTGTCTTTCATATATCTTCCGGGGAGGAACCGTTTGGTCCTCCCCTATCCAATCTTTCAGAAATTCCTTTAGTCTCGCCACCAGTATATTCGTAAATATTTTATAGTCCACATTTAATAGGGAAATTGCTCTATAATTCTTGATATCTTCCGGGGCTGAACCTTCTTTGTGTATCATTACTATCTCAGCTTGAATCCAGGTTTCTGGGATTCTTTGGTGATTTAATGCTTCGTTTAAGACTTTCTTTAACATTGGTACCACAGTTTTTTTCATTGACTTGTAAAATCCTGCTGTAAATCCATCTGGTCCCGGAGCTTTATCTGCATCCATTTTATTAATTGCTCTTTCAATCTCTTCTTCCATAATTTCTTTATTCAATTTTTCTCTTATTTCCTCTGTAATTTTCTGCAATTTCAATTGGCCTATATATGCTGTAATATCATCTTTCTTTATTTCATCTTTCGTATATAATTTACTGTAGAATTTCATGAATTCTCCCATAATCTCCCAATATTATTTTTGTAATTTGTGTAGTTTGTTTCTTCTTTCTTACTTGTCTTGCTAGCCATTTCCCTGATCTATTCGCATTTTCAAAAGATTGTTGTTTTAAAAACTTCAACTCTCTTGCTTGTCTTTCCGTTTCCAAGCGAGACTTCTCTTGGTTAAGTCTCGCTAATTCTTTATTCAATTTTTTACACTGTGGTTTCTTTTTTAACTCTGTTTCTTTATTAGCAATCTTATTCATCAATTCTTTCTTTTTTTATTTCTGTCTTTATTCTTCCTGGACCCATGTTGAATAAAGCATCCTCTCAAAACCGCTTTGAGGGCGTCCCAAGTCACTTGTATTTTTGTCTCCTCAATGTCATTAATTTCTAGATACTCTTGAACAATTTTATTATAATATAATTTGTCTTCTTCCGTTTTAATCAAATTTTCATTTAATCTCCATTTCCTTTGAAAACCTTTATGATTAATTAGTATTTCTAATGGACAGTGATCCGAAACGTCTCTAGGCAATATTTCCATCTCCACAATTTTAGTAGCTATTTTTTTTGTTATCCATGCCATATCAATCCTTGACCATGTTTGATGTCTATGTGAATAAAAAGTATAATCCTTTTTTTTCTCATTCTTTCTTCTCCACGTATCAAATTCTTTTTGTAAATCAAAAAACTTTGGGGGTAAAACACTGTTTCCTCCCCTTTTTTGCAGTTTATTCTTGTCTTTTTGTTTGTCCATCACACCATTGAAGTCTCCTATCAGTAAGAGTTCATCGAATTCCGTTTCTCTCAATTTTGATTGTAAAAATTGAATAAATTTAGTCTTTGGGCCATTTGGCGCATATATATTACATACTAGTATTTTTAAATTTCCCAGTTAAATTTTTACCGCCACACATCTTCCTTCCAAATCCTTGAATGCCAATTCTGGTGTTAAATTTTCCTTTATATATGTTACCACACCCTTCTTCTTTTTTTCATCCGATGAATAAAATGTCTTTCCCAATTTTTTATTTTCTAAATGAGCCACATGTTTGTGGCAAATATGCGTTTCTTGTAGCAGGATGATATCCCAATTTGCTTTCTGTAATTTATTCCACACTTTATTGCGTTTCTGGGGTGAGTTCAGGCCGTTGATATTATTTGATAAACACTTAATTTGTCTATCCGCCATTTTATTCAATTGTGTCTGTATCCAATCCAATGTCGCCTAAATCCATAACCGATAACCTCTGCGCTGCTACTTCTGGGCCATATGCACCTTCCCCAAGATCGTGAAATGTTGTTGTTGTACTTCCTTGTCCACTACTCGTGAGTCCATAATCTTCCGGAGAATCAAACCTTGCTTTCTTTTTTTCTTTTCCATTTCCATTTCCAGGGGTCAGAGTTTTCTTGTCTGCTTTTCTCCCTTCTTGTTTCTCCCCTTCCGATTCTTTCATTAGATTATCATAGAAAACTTTAGCCTTTTGTTCTGTTGTCAACCAGTATCTCTCTTCTTTATATGTTACCATAATCCCTTCAATCCTTTCCCATCTAAATCTGATTGACCTCAAAAATATTTGTTGGTTCTCCAACAGGAATCAATAGATCCCTCAATAGTTGTTTTAACACACATGACTCTGTGTATGCTTGAGAAAGAGCACCAAACTCGGCTTCACTCGAACTCAAAGCCACAAAACTTTGTTTCTTAGATTTCCAGTCTATGACTGCACCACTAAGCATAAACAAAATTCCAGTTGTTGACTTCCTATCTGGGCTATTTCCGAAATCACTATCTACATAGCCTTCTAGAATTAGTGAATCGTCAGGATTCAAAACTAAACAAAAAATGTGGGTCTCTTTCAAATATCTCAGCAATCTCTTAAGACCATTCCATGCTGCTGTGGTTGGATTATTAGTATACCTGCTCAAGAAATTTACAGAAAAAGCAATATCAACACAGGTGTAATTACTTATATACAACAATTGTCCAATTACATTTTTGTATAAATCCCTCTGTTGAATTGGCTCAGCGTTTTCAACTTCATTCTGAAACCCTAAAATCATAGGTGATTGGGCACCTTTGCAATTTTCCATTCTCATGGTTTTTAACACATGCAATATTTTCCCTTTCTGGCTTAACATAAAACCTCCTTGCTCAGTTCTCATGATGTGTAACCCCAGGAAGTAATGTATTGGCCCAAGATCTTTTATTTGGAACTGTTGCTTTAACTCCTCAGCAAAATGGTTAATCTCTTTATCACTCTCAGCAATAAATCAAAGGTCATCAACATATACTAAAAGAACTTGATAATCGCAATTAACATTCCTACTATCGACACATGGGTCTGCTCTGCTCCTAACAAAACCCATCTTCAATAAATTTTCACTAAGACAATCGTACCACGCTAGACCAGATTGCTTTAAACCATAAAGGGCCTTGTTCAGTTTGAAATATGAATTTGACTCATTGCTTTTGACTCCGGGAGGTGATTTGATGTATACATCTTCCTTCAAAGTAGCATTCAAGTAAGCTGTACTTACATCAAAGTGGTTGACCTTTAATTTCAAACATGCTGCTATACTTAAAGCAATCCTTAATGAATTTGAGTTAAGAGTAGGTGAGTACACTTCTGAGTAATCAATGTACTTTCTCTGACTAAACCCACGTGCTACCAAACATGCTTTGTGGCGCACTTGTCCCTCTGAGTCCACCTTCTGTTTGTAAACCCATTTGGTTTCTATTGGCTTTATACCTTCTGGTAATTTAGCTGGTTCATAGACATTTAACCTCCTCATGCTTTCTAATTCCTCCTGCATAGCTTGCAGCCATTTTTCTTTTTCTTCATGAGGCAAACTCTCAACTTCCTCATAAGTTTGAGGTTCATCTGTTACCAAACACACTTTAACATGCTGGATTTTAAATCTTTCAGGAGCCTTTCTAATTCTTGTGGTCCTCCTGGGTCCTGTGTCTTGACTAGTGCCCTCCTCAGGATGTATCTGCTCTTCCTTTACCTCAACCTCATCTGACTTAGATATTTTAAATTTCTTAGTCACTGGACTACTCTTGAGTTGAGGAGAAGCAGGAGTTGTTGCAGCAGCACTTTCCTGCTCTGAGGTTTGTGTCTCCTCAAGTGTTTCCTCATTGCAAACTGGGAGAAACACCTCATGGTTAGCATGTATTCTATCCCAACTTTGAGGACAGGCAAAGTTTGCAGACCTAGAAATTACTATGGACCCATCCTTGTCCAAAAATCTCCACACCTTAGCTCCTTGAGCATATTCAACCATGAATAACTTTCTGGATTTTTCCTGACCTTTCCTTCTAATTGCTTTGGGCACTAAAACCCATGCTTGAGTCCCAAAAGCTCTCAGATGTCCCAAAGGTGGCTTTTTTCCATACAAAAGAAAATATGGGGTATCTTGGATAGGTTCAGACCATATTCTGTTAATTAAGTAATTGGCAGTCATCATTGCCTCTCCCCATAAGTTACTGGGTAACCCTGAGTCTGTCAAGAGAGAATCCTTAACTGTTTGAATCTTTCTTACAAACCTTTCTATTTTGCCATTTTCGGCACTTTGATATGGGCACGTCTGTCTGTGTTTAATCCCTTCTTTCTTCAAGAAACTCTGTAAATCGTGTGATGTGAATTCGCCTCCTCTATCAGTTTGCAAGGCTTTCACATCTACCTCAAACTGTCTCTTTACGTAAGCAACCCAGTTCTTAAAAGTTTCAAACACTTCACTTTTATGCTTTAACAAAAAACTCCACGCAAAGTTGGAGTAGTCATCAAGAATACACAAACAATAAATTGCCCCTCCTTTGCTGGGATGAAATGGTCCAATTAAATCTGCATGCACTAACTGAAAAGGCTTTTCAGAATTCCTTAAGCTCTTTTTACTTACAGGCGCAGATTGAGCTTTAGTTCCTTTGCATACAGTGCAATCCAGGAAATGTTTACAGTCTTCCAATTTTAAACCCTCACTGTACTCCTGCATCTTGTACAGAACTTTAAAACTTGGATGACCCAAAACCCTGTGCAACTCATGAATGCACCTATGGTGTAAAGGAGTATTCTTGTTCACTATGTTGATATTATTTGCACTCCTTGGCTCTAAGACATATATACCATCCTGTATTGTCCCTGTTCCATACAGTTTGGTTCCTTTCAGGATTTTAACCTTGCCTCCTGAAAATATAACATCAAACCCCTCACTATCAAGTTTCGCCACTGATATGAGATTATAATCAATTTGTGGAACATAAAATACATTCTCCAAGGTTATACCCAAACTATCAACAAAAACCTCTCCTTTTCCTTGAATGGAGTAATGCTTTCCATCAGCAAGTGTCACATTGAAACCATTCAGCTTAGTAAATTTTCTAAACAAAGTCTTGTTATTTACAATGTGTTGTGAACACCCTAAGTCAACATGAAAGTCATCCTTCTGTTCTGGGCTTGAATTTGTCTGTACAACCCTTACATGCGAGGGACCGCTCTTTTCCTGTTGAGGCTGTCTCCCCTTCTGCTTGTCTTGCAGCTTTGGGCAAGCTTTCTTCATATGCTTTGGAGAATTGCAAACAAAACACCTTCTCACAGCACAAACTGTCACTCTTCCTTGCTCTGCTGCTTCCCCAGCAGGCCATCTGTGTTGAACACGACCAGTTGAGCTTGTGGTCTCCAAACTCCGATCCTTTCTTCGTTCATCGTCGGCAAGAAGACGCGAAGAAACATACTGCAGATTCAGCTGTGCTTGTGGGAGTGATTCCAAAGAATTCACAATTCCATCATAAGAATCGTCCATGGAGGATAACAAAATAAAACACTTATTTGCCTCAGTGAGCGTGAAGTTTCTCTGCTCCAGCTCAACAAATAAGGTCTGCAATGTCTGTAAATGGTCTCTCAGCTCCTCTCCTCTCTGGAGACGCTTTCTGTACAGCCTTCTAACTAATACAGCCACAGTTGCTGAAGAGTCCGAGACATGCACCTCCTTAAGCCGGTCCCATATGGCATGTGCAGTGGGAAAACTGCAAACATGGATCAGCTGTTCGTCATCGACTCTGAGAATGAGACTTGCCTTGGCCTTCTCCAATGCTCTATGCTCCTCTGCTGTTGGTTGTTGTAGTGGTGGGTTCACAATACAATCCCACAGAGATTCCCTCCTTAAGTAACTCTCCATACGAACCTTCCATATGGAGTAATTTCTGCCATTCAACCTGGCAATAGGGAATGCTGCAATATTCACTCCTGGATCCACCTTCCAGAGTTTAGTCCCACAACAAAGTAAAGTAAAAAAAAAATTTCTTGTGTTAGGGTCTTTGCAAAATTAGGCTGGGTTATACTGGTGCATACTGGGTTATGCTGGGCCCATAACCTGTTGCGCTGAGTCAATTTGTTGCACATTAGCAATGTCCAATATGCCCAAAAACCCAATGCCAAAGACACAGACCAGTCAGAAGAAATAAAACAGTAGAACTTTACTCTTGGATGCAGAGTTGAAAAAATAAAACAGTTTGGCACACTTACATAGTCACTGTAAGTAATACAGAATAAATCTTCTGTGTTTTTAATCATAGAGCATAACAAAATAAAACATGGTTACTTCACCATAACCTAAGCTTCTAGCTTCTTCTCTCCAGTAATTCAAACTTCCAACTGCCAGCCGTCTGCACAAGCCTCAAATTGTTACATTTAAAAGGTGTGGCCTAGCTAGCATTCTGCAGCTGCAGTTAATCATTAATACTTTGCAAGGCTTTTCTGTTTAGGCTTTCTTTAACACACACACACACTGGGCTTAAAGCAATATACCGTAATATATACCACCTTTCTCAGCATATTGGAGACTCAAGGCAATTTACAACAAGTCAGTACACATAATATTAAAATACAAATTAAACATTAAAAACAATATAAAACCACAACAGAAAGAATAAAATCAACATTCCATTGTCAAGTGATGCTGCAATTCTTTCCAATGCTGAAATGCAGCATTTCTTAGTCATATTCTTGCTGCCATGTGCAAAGCCATTTTGAGAGCTTTTCTGGTGTAAATACTAAGGTCAAACTAAATGTTACGTGAAAGATCCATAATTGGATCTCAGATGGCTTCTTTTAAAAATGAAAAAAAAATCAAGTTTGCCCTCAAAACACTTTGAGGGCAAACTTTGGCCCTCGAAGTGTTTTGGACTTAAAATCCCACAATTCATAACAGCCCATAAACTGGCTGGGATTTCTGGAAGTTAAAGTCCAAAACACATGGAGGGTCAAAGTTTGCCCATGCCTGGTTTAGAGGAAGTGCCTCTATGTGTGTCTGTATGCCTACTCAAAGATTAAGATCTATTGCTAGTGCCTTCTTTCATCAGAAGGGGAAATATATTGTGGGAATACACAAAATGATGCTATTATTATTATTATTATTATTATTATTATTATTATTATTATCTGTCCCCTGCCATACGTTGCTGTGGCCCAGTCTAGTGATCTGGAAAATGTTGTAATTAGAAAGTGTTGGTTTCTAATATATGTAATTTCTTTATGCTTGTGGGTAAACAGTATTTCTTGCTGTTTCTTTGTCAATGTTGATGTCAAGATTGTCTGGCTTGCCAACTTTGGAACATGCAACATATAATTGTCCTTCTTTAGGGGTCCCTTTCAAATCTATCATACATATATCTCTGTGTGTGAATCATATATATATATCTATATCTATGGCTGGATGGCCCTTTGTCAGGAGGGCTTTGATTATATTTTCTTGCCCTGGTGAAGGGAGTTGGACTGGGTGGCATTAAGTATTTTCTGTTGGTCATGGGGGTTCTGTGTGGGAAGTTTGCCCCGATTCTGTCATTGGTGGGGTTCAGAATGCTCTTTGATTGTAGGTGAACTATAAATCCCAGTAACTACAACTCCCAAACTCAAGGTAAATACCCATCAATGCCCTTGTTGGTCATGGGAGTCCTGTGTGCCACGTTTGGTTGAATTCCATCATGGGTGGAGTTCAGAATTCTCTTTGATTGTAGGTTAACTATAAATATAACTATAAATCCCAGCAACTATAACTCCAAAATAACAAAATCATTTTTTTTTTACTGATGGTAACTCCTTGGGTTAGTAGGTGTCTTGTGGCCAAAATTGGCGGCTATTCGCCCAATGGTTTTTGAGTTATGTTAATCCCACAAACGAACATTACATACATACATACATACATACATACATTATTATTATTAATAATAATAATAACAATAATACATAAAACAATAAAATTATCAGCATCATCAAACATCATCATGATCTTCATCATCCCACTTTTCTCTATTGATCAAGACACAAAGTGGTATTTTGTGCTGTGGCACTATAGTTGTGGAATTCTCTCCTCCTGGGGTCCAATTAGCACCATTATTGTTTTTTTTTTTTTTTTTTTTTTGGTATCAAGTTAAAATCTGGCTTCTCATTAGAGCCCTCAGAACAAACTGATTTTGTCCAAGCTGCAAATGTTTTATGAGTCAAGACTGTGTTCACTGGTTTTAAATTGTCTGTTTTTAAATTGAGAAACTATTAAATATATTTTAAAATAATTTAAAAGTTTATTTTTCTGTAAAGCACTCTAAGATCTTTGAACAAAGGGTGGCATATGAATATGGTAATACATTTATTCTATTCTAATTGCAAAAATAAATTGTTTAATGAAAGAGATACACAGAGAGACTAATAATTCAAACACAGAGAAATCATTATATCAGAGCTCAGGTGACCCCATATACCTTCCACAGGAGTTTAGTGTGGTCATGATTACTGCAGTATTCATTCCACCTGATGCTAACACTAGCATAGCTTTGGAGTTTTTGTATAAAACCACTGGAAATCTGCAGAAAAAGTATCCTGATGCTGTGCATATTATATAGTAGGGGACTTTAATCACGCTTGCAATGCTTCCTAAATTTTATCAGCATGTTAAGTGTGCTACTAGAGGATTAAATGTGTTGGATAAAGTGTATACCAACATTGCACATGGCTACAGGAGTATACAATTACCACACTTGGCGCAATCAGATCATATATCATTGTTTTTGTCACCGGCATATGTCTCTCTCTGTAAACAGCCCTTACCTATCATAAAGACTCTGAAATCCTGGCCTGAAGATGCCTTTCAACAACTTCAGGATTGCTTTGGGACAGCAAACTGGGATTTTTTTTAAAAAAAGTTATCACCCAGACCTGGAGGGGCATACTGCAGCTGTTCAAGATTACATTAAATACTGCACATATACGGTCACTGTGGACAAATGCATCTGGATTTATTCCAACCAGAAACCCTGGATGACTAGGGAAGTCAAGCAACTTTTGTGTGACAGAAATAATGCTTTCAGATCTGGGGATGTGGTAAAATATAGTGCTGCTAGAGCTAGTCTCAAGAGAGTCACTCGGCAAATTGAATTGTAAGAGGAGGGTCGAAGATCACTTTCATGGTAACAATGTGAGGCAGGTGTGGCAGGGGATCCAAAAAATTACTAATTGTAAATTTTAAAAAATGACATTAGTGTGGATGGGGATGCTTCATTGGTAAAGGATTTGAAACACTTTTTCACCCGCTTTGAAGCAGGTCCACCAGAGGTATCTAAAACATAGTCATTAATTGATTTTAGCTCCCACCTCACTGTGGAGGAACATGAGGTGAGGTGTGGTTTGAGGGCTGTGAATCCTAGAAAGGCTGCTGGGCCTGATAGCATTTCTGGTCAGGTGCTTAAATACTGCTGATCAGTTGGCTGGTGTTTTTACTGTGATTTTTAACCGGGCCTTATATCAGTTCATTATTCCATCTGGTTTGAAGACTTCCATCATTGTTCTGTTACCAAATGGGTTTCCTATTGAAGATTTTCAGGACTACAGACCAGTGGCACTTACTTCCATCATCATGAAGTGCCTTGAAAAACTGATCTGCAGGCATATCATTTCTAGTCTTACATATCCATCAGTTTGCATATAGAACTAACATATCTATGGAGGATGCTATGACCATCAATCTCCACACTACTCTGATTTATCTGGAACAATGGGGGAACTGTGTGAGGATGCTTTTTGCAGACTACAGTTCCATGTTTAACATGGTCCTTCCACATAAACTGGTGTCTAAACTTATAGATCTTGGTATTTCATACTCGATCTGTTTTTGGATTATGGACATCTTGTTCGGATGTGCCCAGAGGGTTGGATGAGGTAATCATTAGGCCTGTGCAATCAATGAAAAAAATGTTCCAATATTCAGTACTAAATTAGAGGGTGGGGAGGGAAATGTTTCTAAAGTATTTCTGAAACTTGATAGGGTCCTTATTGTAACTATCATGAAGTAACTGCTACTTTTTTCATTAAGTAATTGTGCCACTGGGAAAAATTCAGGAGCTTCTTTCTTTCTCATTGTTAGAGCTAGTGGCATAAAACTTGCTGCAATGGTAGACCCCCCCCTCACCCCAAGTTTCAGAACATTTCACTCATTCACTGTTTTTTGGGAATTTTTAAATATTTTTATGAACAACATTAAAAAGACCTATATCCTTGAATTTCTTCTCCAATGACACACAATAACAGACAATCATTCCCCCCAGTTTTAGAAAGATTCACACATCTAAAGGTTTTTGGGATTTTTAAAAAGTTTTGATAATTTTTTTTTAAAAAAACAACAACAGCAATTGCCTTGACATACATCACAGCATAGCTTCAATTTAGGGATTTTCTCCCAGCCCAGCACAGATTTCCTTACTAGTATCAGTTATTCCTCTTTGCAGATTCAATGATTTCTGGCTGCTGCTACAGATGGACATTGGGGATGTGAGCAGAATTCTGGGAAATGTAGTTTAGGGTGGGATTTTTTGAATTCACTGCCACAGAGTCCTCACCCTCTCAAACTACATTTCCCAGAATTCTGTGTTCTCTCAGTCTCCTTCCCAGCTTTCTCAGCTCCTTTAAAAAGAAATGGAAGCTTTTTTGGTTTTGCCTCACTTGCTTGCACTGAAAATGAAACTGACTTTGGGAGGCTTCTGAGATTTACAGAATTTAAAGAAAAAGTATTGTGTGAGTTTTTTTAGTCTTAAGCTTTTGTATGGGCGCCCCCCGGTGTTTCTTAATATCTTATGAATTAGATATGAAAAACAAATTACAAACAAAGTATAGCACACCCCTAGTAATCATATCTCGTCAGCTCTTATTCTCAACACTGGTAAACCACAGGGCTGTGTGTTGAGTCTATATTGTTCTCTCTATATGTATTTGCACCCTGTCTACACATATGATTGCAACAGTAGTGGGGCTTATCTCTGAAGAGAATGAGTTTGCCTACTGGGATGAGGTTCTTATGGTGAAATATTCTTAAGGATCCATATCACCCTGGATATTCTTATTTTGAATTGTTATCATCTGGCAGATGGTATAGCAATTAGAATGTGGAAGGATGGTCGCTTGTTTTATAATGTGGACATATATAATTATTTAAATAAGACTTGTTTACTGATTATGCAGGTGTTTAACACTTTTAACTAGGGATGAATAGGTGCTAGGAGAAAGTGATGTCACTATGTATACAGGTTTAGAAGATTTTATTTCTTGATTATCTTTTCTGAGAAGACCTGTCTTTCAGCGTCTCATACAAAGGTTTTCTGTTTTTTATTATATTTTGCACAAAATTACATTTCTTTTTGCATTAAAAACCCCTTTATGACATATTTGCAATAAATATCCTGAAACTGCACATTTATGGTCACTGTGGACAAATGCATCCGGATTTATTCCAACCAGAAACCCTGGATGATGGCTATTGTTCTCATAACCATGCATGACAGAAGTAAAGAAATATCTCCCTAAACTACAGTAATTGGGGAGACAGAGGTAAAGTGAGGTGTTTAATCATTAAAAGCTTGGTTTTTTTTTAAGACAAAATGTCTGGAGACCTGGGTAGTGCTGTTTAAACCAAACACAACATAATAAAGTAGTGTATTTATCAGAAAAATAAGCATTTTCATACACAGGCTGTTTTGTGCTGGCAATGAACTGATATCCTCTGTTTGGCAAGATGCCAGACTACGCTTTCTTTCAGTTTTACTTCCCCTATAAAAGCTTTTACCTAATAGCAAGCATGGATGACTCCTATTGAGGTGTATAGCTGAATGGATTGCATAACATGGGAGTGAACAAGATAGTTAATTATCAGAATAATTTCTGTCATCTTCAGGAAATTGACAGAGTCTAAAGAGAAAACTTTTATCTGTACTATATTTTTGCCCAAACCCATTGTGAATCTTCTTTGCAGAGATTTTCCAGCTCAAACACTTGTTGCACTCCCTAGAAATTTATTCAACAGATTTAACAAATTTAGATTGCTTTGCCCTGTTAGATGAAGCCTCCGATAATCCCAAAATATTTTCTTCAAACAATTATGTAGCATACTACAGATTCATATGTAAATGATATGCTCTAACTCAGTAATCCCCAAAGTGGGTGTTACCATCCCCTGGTGGGTGCTGCAGCAATCGGGGAGGGGGGGGGCGATAATGGCCACAGGTGCATTTGGGGGCAATGAATAACTGTAAGGGGGTGGTGAAAGCATAAAAGAAAGAAGAGAAGATTTAGAAAACTTGATTTCCAGGGGGTAGGCCAAATAAGTTTAGGAACCACTGCTCTAACTGGTTGATCCAATATGGTGTCTTGGAATGATTTATGAGAACTACAAGTTGCACCATGACATACAATATGGTTGATTAAATGCACCTTATTTATTGCAGAAGAGTCCATGTGATCAAAGTGGTGATTGAAAACTACACAAACTGGCAAACAATTATGTCTGACAATTTTAATGATTTTAATTTACAGTTATATGTTATTGTTTTTGATATGTAATGTATTATTTTTATTGGTATGTGAGGCATTGAATTTTTGCCAATTATTATGCTGTATTGAGTCCCCCTAGGGGTGAGAAAAGCAGCATAGAAATGCAGTAAATAAATAAATAATAAATTCATGAAGCTAGGTGTCCTCAAGTATCTAAAGGTATGAGGGAAAGTTTTAGAAGTTGTAGAAGTTGCTCTTAAAATGTAGAGCCACAAAGACTTAATTTTAGGATGTTCTTACTAGAAGAAGAGAAACAAAATGTCCATAGGGTCTTCCTTCGTTCTCTGTATTCCATTCAAATCTGTACCAGAGAGTAATTGAACTTTGGAAGGCAACAGCTTTTTCCCCCTCTTCTTGTTCTAAAGAAAGCTGTGGTGGACTCTATAGTATTTTTCTGCAAGTAGAATGTATCTTTCCAGCTGATGATCTAATCCAATACACATCAAAGGAATTTACTGTGGTTTATATTTGCAAAAATTTGTAATGACCAATATGGCCAGTCCAAAATAGGTTGCTGTTTGGACTAGAGAAACAAGTGAGTCACCCACTCATTCTTGCTAATATGTATTATTTCCAAGATTGTTTTGTTACATGAAGGGGAAGAACTCTCAAATAAGTATCTTTAACATTAAAATATAAATGGAATAATTAACAGTTTAATGCACTCATATGAAACTTAAAAATCTATTGTCTGCCCATCATAATTGTCCATGACATGTGAGGGTGGAGAAGAGCAAACCACAGACCACTTACTACAATGCAACCTGAGCCCTGGCACATGCATAAAGGAGGACCTTCTCACAGTGACACCAGAGGTACTCCAAGTGACTAGTTTCTGGTCAAAGAAAATCTAGTATAATGTAAAGTTTTTAACTTTGTGGTCTTTTTAAAATACATTATAACTGTACTCTCATTTTGCTTCTGACATAATATAAATATAATTGTGGGACTGGTTTTGATAACAAGAAAACCAAAAACAGAGATTGTCCTCATCAAATGAAAATTCATATTTATTACTCAAGATAATTGCCCCCAATTGCATAATTGGTTAAACCCTTGTGCTGACAGGACTGAAGACTGACAGATTGGAGGTTCGAATCCAGGGAGATGGCAGATAAGCTCCCTTTGTCAGCTCTGGCTCCCTATGTGGGGACATGAGAGAAGCCTCCCACAAGAATAGTAAAACATCAAAACATCTGGGCCTCCCCTGGGCAACATCCTTGCAGACAGCCAATTCTCTCACATCAGAAGTGACTTGCAGTTTCTCAAGTTGCACCTGACACACATACACATGCACACACACAAAACAAAACTCAAGATGAGCAACTGTAATTGGGATAAACTAAAATTTTAAAGTAGCAATAACATGTTAAGCTTTAAGAACCCATAAATTGGCAGATATTACAATGAAGGATTTTTGTGCTTAATTTCTTACAGGCAGGGACAGATGAAAGTGGAGAGATGATGAACAAGATAATCTTAAACCATGCCTATGGAACTTCTTACTTTGGAGAACTTCCATACAGATTGGAATATATTTTTCATTAAACAAGCTACTTAAACATTTATGGACCCACTGAGCAAAGTCTCAAAGAGCCACCTATTCCAAGCAGGCAATCTCCTTTCCTGTCACATTTTTCATTTTTTATGCTTTCACTACAATGATATCTATCTTAATATTGTGATTTTTTTTAAAAAAAAATACAGACAGAATATTTTCCTTGATAACACAGCAGGCTAATGGATTTTGCAAGAAATGTGTATAAAATGTCAACAATAGATAAATACTGGAAATATTCAAAGAGACAGTCTCACCAGAGCCCCTGATATACATCTGTTAATATCTTGTGCTGGATATGAAATGCTGTTACTTTTAGGAAATCAGGTTATATGAAGGCTCAGTCGACATCACCACCCTAGCAGTTTGGTTCTTCCACTGAAACAGTCATCTCCCCCCTCCCTCCCTTCCTACTCCATATACATAAACTGAATCTCTATCTGAGTTAATAAGATATTTTGGCTTCACTGTAAAATTAATATCTTAGATTGAACATCATCTTTTTTGTATAGCACAATGTTTTTGACTTATTAGGGGCTAGGTGTAGCATTCTGTTGAAAGTTCTTTCAATTTTTAACTATTCATATTCAATTTGATAAAAAAAACTCGTTTTGAGTGAAAATATGTCAAAAAAAAAGAAAAAAATGTAATTTTTAAGGGATGCAGGTCCCTTGTGTTGATAATATTTTAAAGGAAATTCTAAAGAGTTTCAAAGGAATTTCGAAAGCAATCTAAGAATGAGGGACGAAAAAATGTAAATCTTTTTCTGTGGAAATTAGAGGGTGCATTTGTCTATTGGAAACTAGGCAAGTAAGGTTTATATATCAGTGGAATGTCCAGGGTGGTGCCCTAGTCATCCACAAACCCAAACAACAATTGGGCCACCTAATTTACAAAAAAACTTACACACAGAGATAGATACCTACATAAAAACTCCAACTATCACCCAAGTAAAAAAATGAAGCACAATTAAAACTCTGACAGACCATGCAAAAAGAATCAGCAAACACCATCTCCTCCAAGGTGAACTGAACCACCTAAACTGGGCTCTACAGGCCAATGGATACTCCACCACAGACATCAGAAGAGCTGCAAGACCAAGAACAAGCCATGAATGTAAAGACAAAGATCCATCCAGAGAAAAGGTGTTTTTGCCATACATGAAGGGGACTACTGACCACATAGGGAAGCTGATGAAGAAACATAACCTACATATTATCAAAACTAGAGAACAATTAATTGCAGAGGGTTTTGGCTTCCGGTGGTTTTCTTATTTACAGCTAACTGAGAGATTCAGACAGGACAAGCAGTCGGTTTTGAAATAAGCAAATAGGAATTTGAGTTACAATTATGTACAAATGATGAACATTTAATTGCTAAAATGTATAAAATGTTATTGAAATGAGAAATGGCAGATGAGCAAGCAAAAGAATGTATGATAAAGTGGCCACAAAAAGTGGGGCACAATATGTTGTGGTTCAGTCTGAGCTTGAGCTTTCTGAACCTGAGTATCCTCAGGACGAGGAGGAGGATGGGTTACAGATTTCTGAACATGTTCCGGTTAGTGAGGCAGTTGAAGCAGACAGTGTTAATTCTGAAGAAGAGATGGCATTTCTGTTCCCCAGAGAAAAGAATGTGGCTTTAGATAAAGATAGTGAAACTTCAGAGCTTCAGATGAAGGCTCCTCCTGAGAGCTCCAGGCCTCTTGTTTCCCAGGGTGACCAGGCCCGGCAAGGCGAAGATATTTATTTATTTATTTATTTATTTATTTATTTACTGCACTTGTAGACCGCCGTTCTCAGCCCTAGGGCGACTCACGGCGGTGTACAATATATAAAAAACAAATTACAATATAGGCAATATCA
The DNA here is from genome assembly GCF_037176765.1 of Anolis sagrei. Taxonomy (NCBI): domain Eukaryota; kingdom Metazoa; phylum Chordata; class Lepidosauria; order Squamata; family Anolidae; genus Anolis; species Anolis sagrei. The sequence goes on along the minus strand of NC_090021.1, from coordinate 272,399,918 downwards.
CAAACAACAATAACAACATCACTATCAATAATACAATTACACTAAATCATTCGCGACGTCTCATCATAGAATCACAATCCAATCTCGTTATCCATGTTCCGTTCCAATCGTCATTGCCAATTGTTGTAGCACTTAGTCAAACGCCTTCTCAAACAACCACGTCTTTAATCTCTTGCGGAATGTCATAAGGGAGGGCGCCTGTCTGATGTCTACAGGGAGGGTGTTCCACAGCCGGGGGGCCACCACCGAGAAGGCCCTATCCCTCGTCCCCGCCAGGCGTGCCTGTGAGGCAGGCGGGATCGAGAGAAGGGCCTCCCCAGACGATCTCAAAGTCCTCGTAGGCTCATAGGCCGAGATGCGGTCAGACAGGTATTTTGGGCCGGAACCGGTAGCAGATCGGCAGCCAGTGGAGCTGGAACAACAAGGGCGTTGTATGCTCCCTGCGTCCTGCTCCCGTTAGTAGCATGGCTGCCGAGCGCTGGACTAGCTGGAGCTTCCGGGCCGTCTTCAAGGGCAGCCCCATGTAGAGAGCGTTGCAGTAGTCAAGGCGGGATGTGACCAGAGCGTGTACTACCGTGGCCAAGTCAGACTTCCCGAGGTACGGGCGCAGCTGGTGCACGAGCCTGAGCTGTGCAAATGCTCCCCTGGTCACCGCTGAAATCTGGGGATCCAGGCTCAACGATGAATCCAGGATCACACTCAAGCTGCGAACCTGCGCCTTCAAGGGGAGTGCGACCCCATCCAGCACAGGCTGTAACCCTATACCCTGTTCGGCCTTGCGACTGACCAGGAGTACCTCTGTCTTGTCTGGATTCAATTTCAATTTGTTCGCCCTCATCCAGACCATTACAGCGGCCAGGCACCGGTTCAGGACCTCGACAGCCTCCTTAGTAGCAGGTGGGAAGGAGTGACAGAGTTGGACATCATCTGCGTACAGATGACACCGCACCCCGAAACTCCGGATGATCTCACCCAGCGGCTTCATGTAGATATTAAACAGCATGGGGGACAGTATAGAGCCCTGTGGAACCCCACAAGTCAAAGGCTGTGGCGTTGAACAGGTGTCTCCCAATAACACCTTCTGGGTGCGGCCCTCCAGAAATGACCGGAGCCACTGCAGAACAGTGCCCCCGAGGCCCATTTCCGCAAGACGCCCTAGAACGATACCGTGGTCGACGGTATCGAAGGCCGCTGAGAGGTCCAGGAGCACCAACAGGGACACACTCCCCCTGTCTAGCTCCCGGCGCAGATCATCCACTAAGGCGACCAAGACCGTCTCGGTACCATGCGCCGGTCTGAAACCAGACTGTGCCGAATCCAGATAATCCGTGTCTCTCAAGAATACCTGGAGTTGTGAGGCCACTACGCTTTCCATGACTTTGCCCAAAAAGGGGAGATTGGAAACAGGCCGAAAGTTGTCAAATTTAGTGGGGTCCAGTGATGGTTTTTTCAACAGCGGTTTTATAATAGCTTGTTTTAAGCTCGCTGGAATCTCGCCTTCCCAAAGGGAGGTGTTAACCACCACCGTTACCCACTCAGCCAATCCCCCTCTGGCCTCCTTCAGAAGCCAGGATGGGCAGGGGTCTAGGATGGACGTAGTAAGCCTCATTCCTCCAAGTATCTTGTCCACATTCTCGGGCTTCACCAATTGAAACAAATCCATCAAAATAGGACAAGCAGGTGCTCGTGTCACATCCTTGGAGACTGCATTTAATATGGTGTCCAGACCAGAACGGATCAAAGCGACTTTGTCTGCAAAGAACCGAGCAAATGCTTCACAGCTCGAGGCCGAATTGTCAGGGCTCCCGCCTGAGGTGGCAGGAGTTAAAAGACCTCTGACAATCCGGAACAACTCCGCCGGACGGTTCCTTGCAGACGCAATAGTAGCCGCAAAGAAGGTTTTCTTTGCGGCTTTTATTGCCGCGGCATATGCCCTTAGAAAGGACACAAACCGTGCTCGATTTGACTCGCTCGGATCCGAACGCCACACGCTCTCTAGTTCCCTCTTCCTTCGCTTCATCACTGCCAACTCCTCAGTAAACCAAGGAGCTGGTTTAGCTCGGCTACTTGAGAGGGGATGTTCCGGAGCGATCATGTCAATTGCCCTGGCCATCTCTCCATTCCAGAGAGCGACCAAGGCATCGACAGGGTCACCTACCGAGGTGGCGGGAAAATCCCCAAGAGCCGTCAGGAATCCATCCGGATCCATAAGCCTCCTGGGGCGGACCAACTTAATGGGTCCTCCACCTTTGCAGAGGTTGGGGGGCACAGTGAGCCTAAATCTGACCAGGAAATGGTCGGTCCATGGCAACGGAGAGATGGTCAACTCCTCAATACCGCCACCTTGCTCCCATCCCTGGCAGAAAACTAGGTCCAATGTATGTCCAGCACAGTGGGTGGGGCCAGATATTTGTTGGGACAGCCCCATGGTTGCCATGGCAGACATGAAGTCCTGAGCTGCTCCTGTGAGGGCCGTCTCGGTGTGGATATTGAAGTCTCCCAGCACAAGCAGCTGTTGAGACTCCAACGCCAGGCTCGAGACCACCCCCGCTAGCTCAGGTAGGGAGACTGTAGTGCAGCGAGGTGGACGGTACACTAACAGAATCCCTATTCTGTCCCGGTCACCCACCCTCAGGTGGACGCATTCAAAATTTGTTGACTGCGGGATGGGACTCCTGGTCAGATGGATGGAATCCCTATAGACCACTGCGACCCCGCCTCCCCGCCCCCCGGATCTCGGTTGATGCTGCACGGAGAACCCTGGGGGACAAAGCTGAGTTAAATTCACACCTCCAGCTTCATCCAACCAGGTCTCCGTGATGCACGCCAGATCTGCCCGCTTATCCAGGATTAAGTCCTGGATAAAGGTCGTTTTTCCGTTGACAGATCTGGCGTTCAACAGCACCACCTTCAATCCGGAGGGACCGCCAACCTGGTTACACCAATTTACCATAGGAGACCGGTTTGGGATTATTAATGTAGATATGCAATCCAAATTAGGCCGAATTTGTGGTCTCCTTTTCCTGCATCTCCCCTTCCCCACCACGACTTCTATGGGGGCCCCTCGGCTAGTGGAACACCTCCCCTCCTCCATGCCGCAGTCCAAATCCATGGTCTCAATTTCTGTTCCATTAATGGTTGTTTGGTTTGTTGGAGTTTTTTCTTGCCAACTTTCTCCATTCCCTTTCTCCCCCCTCCCCCCTTATTGTTACCCACCACCTCCAGCCCGCTTCGTCCCTTGCCCCTTCCACAAGTCACTAATACCAAGGACAGTACAACTAGGGGGATAGGGTACCGCATGGGTAATGATGGAATACTTCAATAAGACTGACAGTAGCAAGGTGCAGTATGTGTCACAGCTGCGAACAGTTGGAACAGTTCATAAAGTGCAAGAGTCTTTTTTTTATATATAAATTTTATTGATTTTTATAATAATAAAATAGTTGTGGAACACATAACATTTACAAGGGAAGACAAGACAAAATACAGAGACGGGACTCCATAATAAATCATAACAAAACAGTAAACATAGACTCAGTGTGAGACATATTTACCAGTATGGAAAAGAGTTGGAGCCAAATATCTCCTCTCCCTCCTCCGCCCATCTCCTCCCCAAGAACTGATTCGCCTCGTCCTCATCTAGTTTGGGTACTTCCTTCCTATTCTTCCTTTGTTAGATTCTTCCATTCCTCAGTTCTCGGGGTAATTATTTCTGGAATTGGTTTTTATGGGGTGATCGAGAAGGAGATGGGCCGGGAGAGGGAGGGGAAAGAGATTGGCTAGGCGGGGAGGGAGGGGGGATGGGTAGTACACAACGTGGGTGGGAACAAAGGGAAAGGGAGAGAAGGGAAAGGAAGAGAAAGAGAAAAAAATGTGAAAAGGGGGATAGGGTACCGCATGGGTAATGATGGAATACTTCAATAAGACTGACAGTAGCAAGGTGCAGTATGTGTCACAGCTGCGAACAGTTGGAACAGTTCATAAAGTGCAAGAGTCTTAAAGTGCAAACACAGTAGGCATCACAGCTGCATGCCACAGAGGCAGTTCATAAAGTGCAAAGGTCTTAAAGTGCAACAAGGTACCCAAGTCTGTCTCTAAGTACTAACTAAAGTGTGGCATGGAGGGATGGGGGATTAAGTTTCAGTTCAATTTAGCAACAAGAGAGGCAGGCGCCGTAAAGTGCTATACTAAGTTATTGTACCAATTAGCAGCAGGTAAGGCAAGGAACAATAAAGTGTTACATCAGACAGTATAAACCATAACATTAGAGAAGTTGGTAAACAATGACAGTTGGTAATGTTGTAGTGATTCAAAGATGTAGTCGATGGACGGCTGATGTAAAGCAGCGAATGGATCTCTCAGTCTTTCCGGAGATGGTCAAGACGGCGGTTGGTCAGCACAAATTGGTTTACATACAGCTTGAGTTGCACGATCGGGCAGCACAATCTCGGTCAGCACAGGAAAAAGGTCTACACACAGCTTTCGTTGCACAGTCGGGCAGCACAGAATCGGTCAGCACAAATAGTTCACCAGGTTGGTCAGCCACTTGCTGGAAGAGGCCAACAGGTGGCGGAGTTGGCCAGTCTAGAGCCCTAGTAACTACTAGGCCGCAGTTGATGGGCTTTGCCACAGGCCGCACCCAATTACAGAGCGTCGCGGTGGGGCCTAACAGGCCCGATGGGCTCGCGGGGCGGCGGCCTTGCCTTCTCCTCCTCCCCCGGAGCGGCGGGAGGAAGGGGAGCGTCGCGGTGGGGCCTAACAGGCCCGATGGGCTCACGGGGCAGCGGCCTTGCCTTCTCCTCCTCCCCCGGAGCGGCGGGAGGAAGGGGAGCATCGCGGTGGGGCCTAGCAGGCCCGATGGGCAGCGTCGGCTAGGCCGCGATGGGGGCCATCCCCTCCCGGAGCCCGGAGCACGTCGGCAAACGGCCAGAGCGCTAGAGTCACAGATGGGGCGCCAAGGAGGGGCGCCAGCCAGCCGATGGAAGGCCAGGAGGTTCTCAATTGGCAGCAGGAGAGCAGCGTTCCCCCCACAAGGCAAGGAGCAGCAGCGGCACGGCAGCGGGGCAGCAAGGATGGCCCACCAATGCAATACAACCCGCCAGTGGACACGGAGGCAGCGGAGGCGGCGGAGCTGCAGGGGACGGCCGCATAAACCGACTGGAAGGTAAAGTCCAGCAATATTCTTTAGATTGTGATCCAGTCCCGAGAGTTGAATGGTCAAGCAGCAGCAGTCAGCGACTAGGAGGGAACGCCCTTACAGGCCCTAAGATGGAGGCGTCCTCGGCGTTCTACCTCTCCTCCCTCTTCCCTCTTCCTCTTAACTCTCCTTCTTTAGATGTAGCTCATCAGAAAGACCCCCAGAAGGCACCTTCGTGCCCCCCGGGTCCCGATGGTGGCAGTTGATGGTTGGGGGAGGTCTGGATGAGGGGGATTAGGGTTAGATTGAATAAGCTCACCGGACCGCTCTGAAAACAGCTGCTAGCTTTCCGCCATCATACCGAAGATAATGAGCTAACTGACCTTGAAGATAGTGGAGATTTGATTAGAGAGGACCATTTGCAATTAAGAGTTCAGAGAAGCGCATGCCTTGCCAACAAGCATGAAATTGATTCTATTTTATGTGGTGGACATGTAAACATGCCAAAATATTGGATTCAAATACACACAGTGATCCAGAAAATTTTAGGGGAAAGCAGCCAGCTAAAACCGGAGACTTTTCTACTTGGTCTGACTGATAAAAATAATCAGAATAGATTATGGCAATATATGACCACAGCAACCAGAATACTCTATGCACAGAAATGGAAGAGTACAACAGTACCAAAAACAGAGGAATGGATAATAAAAATTATGGATTTGACTGAAATGGACAAATTAACACGCTAAAAGAAGGGACATTGAGAACTTTTTTGAAACACTGGAAACCTTTTGTGTGTGCAAGTGCGATACACCTCCCACAGCCAACCCAAGAAGCATGCTCACACATGATGTGGGATGAACAATGGTCACAACTCATTTATTGATAACAGGAACAAGGGTTGGCAGCCAAGCATGGGTCCTGGATCATGATCGGTCAGCCCAATACTGCCCGATCCCACACACACCAGGGTGCCACCGGCACAATACCGGGCAAACGCAACTCGGCACCCCTGGGACCACCGGGCGCCCCCCCCCTAACCGCTAGGGGGGATACCAAACCAGATCCAGGGCCCATGCCCTACGCCAACAAGGAGTTGTGACAAGGAACATAACACAAACAAGTAACTGTTAACAGGTACCATGAAAAGGTAAACATCAACAAAATTAACTGCCAATGAAAACATAAACCGCATGCAGGGTGGGTGGGATGGATCAGCTGTTGCAGGCCGCATGCCTGCTGGGGAACCTTGGGCAGCCTTATGAAGGCTGCCCACAGGGAGGGAGAGGCCAGCTCAGGCCTCACCCGCGGTGGGCGTAGTCAGCTGGCCATTGACCTGCTGACCTGCCGGTGGGAATCCTTCCTGCCATCAGAGGGGGCTTCTGGGAGGAAGAAGCCCCCCTCAGGCAAGAATGGCGGTGAGGGACGCCCTGCACCGCAACTTCTTTGGCCCGGTAAGTCGGGCCATGCCTTTTATTCACTTTTTGCATGAAGAAGAGAAGGGCTTGCTAATTCTGAGTTTTGAAGAATAAATTAAAGGGGTTTTTTTGGGGGGGGGGGGGTTGTAATAGAAAAGAGTTAGTATAGAGAGGCTAGAGGGTGAAGCTTATGATATTAGCTTTTTTTGTGACTAGATTGGGATAGACCAGAGGTCATCTATTTCCCCTGACCCATTTCCTCCCTATTTTTCTTTTTTCATTTTTTCCTTTCTTTAAAGAGATGGATGTATAAAGAGAGATGGTGCAGATAAAAGCAATGTTACATGGAAAGGAAGTGTGTGTAAATATGAGCACCAATGGAAACTAAGTGTAAGCAAGATATTGTAAAGCTGAAACAATAAAAATTGGATTCTATGAGCTGCTATATACATTTGACATCCACTCATCCAGTCAGTAAAAATGTCTCCCATCTTCTTCCAAAGGAAAAAAAAAGAAGTTAAAATGGATTGACTTTTATTTAGGATACTGTGGTTCTTGAAAAGGATATCAAATAGTTCCATATATTTTCTTTGGGAATAATTCAAAAGAATATTGTTACCATGGGCTGTTTGGAGAAGAAATGGCAACTTTTCATACATCATTTTGCATTATATGATATCCAGTGCAATCTCTTACATTCCCCAAACGATCAACCACAAAAATGTTTTGGACAAGCCCTGCCCCCTTTTTAATTTGATTCAGACACCATCAACGATCTATTGGTAAAATGGGTGTGCTATGAGGGAAGGGTGGGGAAAGGGAGAATGTCAATGGCAATTCTTCAAAGGGATGGGCTATTGAACAGCTAGAAAAAAATGCAGATTAAAACAAACCCTTTCCCTATGCTCTAAACCAGGGGTCCACAAACTTTTTAAACAGAGGGCCAGGTCACAGTCCCTCAAACTGTTGGAGGGCCGGATTATAATTTGAAAAAAAAAATGAATGAATTCCTATGCATGCTGCACATATCTTATTTGTAGTGCAAAAAACACTTATACACAATACAATAATTAAAATGAGGAACAATGTTAATAAATATAAACTTATTAGTATTTCAATGGGAAATGTGAGCCTTTTTTTGGCCGATGAGATAGGATTGTTGTTGTTGTTGTGTGCTTTTAAGTAGTTTCAGACTTAGGTTGACCCTGAGGCTGGGTAAATGACCTTGGGGGGCCGCATCCAGCCCCCAGGCCTTAGTTTGAGGACCCCTGCTCTAAACCCACACTACCTCCAAAGGCATCAAAAGATGCCATATCTTTTATTTGGGAATAATTCAAAAGAATATTGTTGCCTTGGGCTGTTTGGAGAAGAAATTATAGATTTGACTCCCTGACAACATGTCATAAATCATTCTGCATTATATGTGGATCCTCATATTATTTCATCATAGTGAGCAAAATATTCCATATGTATCCAACTGATTGCCATCTGAATATTACCCCTGGCAGCTAGATCATGCTTTATATGACACATACCTACTGCTCTAAGATCACTTCTAATACCATCTTTGTCATAGCTGTTAACAAATTGTGTGGGCATTTTAGATGTCTGAAAACCTATGCCAACTGACAGTTTTCTTACTCAGGTGTTAAGGTTACAAGCTAAGTGTTCAGGCAGTACTAGGATTCATGGGGAAATCTATAGACAGCAAAGTATTTCAGAGATCTTTTTTTCATTTTGAATAGCATAGGAAAGAGTTAGCACTTCTGGAACATTTGTTTCACCTCACTTTATGTCCCAGTGACAATTTAGATTTTTAAAAAGTTGTGTGGTTATGGGAACAAGGATTGGTGATAAAGCTTCAGTGGAGACACCATTTCCCCATGATAACTCTTCCATGTGTGAATTTTTCCTTACTAGGGGTATGTATTTTTTTCACTCTCTGTTGTCTCATCTCAGTTTGTAATTTGGAGCCATATGTAAATTGGACGACTAGACTTAATGTCAAGGGGAAACCTTTACCTTTACTTGCAAACAGAGGTCACACTAGCTCTAGAAAAAGCAGCTAAGGCAACTTATGCCTGATTTAAACAAGTGGATGTGTTCTTTTTTGCTGGAATATGCACACAGAGATCACACTAATGCTAGAAAATGCTGCCAAGGCAAGTTGTGACTGCAAGAAAAAAAATGGTTGTGTGCTTTTTGGCTCTATGCATCCATAGCACACAGAGAGCAATGTAGCCCAGGCAGTAACCCCCAAAGGTTCCCTAAAATGCAGCAAAAATATAAAGCAGTCATAAGGCAAAAGGCACCCACCCACAAAAGCATAAAACCGGGCTGTGGTGCAGCTAGTTAGTATCCAGCTGCATTAAATCACTACTGACCAAGAGGTCATGAGTTTGAAGCCAGGCTGGGTTGGAGTAAGCTCCTGAACCTTAATCGTTTAGCTTGCTGTTGACCTATGCAGCCTGAAAGACAGTTACATCTGTCAAGTAGGAAATTTAGGTACTGATTTATGCGGGGAGGCTAATTTAACTAATTTACAACAACATAAAACCTTCCAGCAGCATGCAGAAGAATGAGGTAGTACTCCATCAAAGCACCCAGTATCACAAATGGACGGTGAAGCGGCACCTCCCCTTGTGGCCAGAACCCAGCATACCCTCATGAAGCCGGAAAAGCTGGAATGTTAAATTGCCTCTGTGTCTGTCTATATATGTTGTATGTCTAAATGGCATTGAATGTTTGCCATGTATATGTGCATTGTAACCCACCCTGAGTCCCCTGCAGAGTGAGAAGGACGGAATATAAATACTGTAAATACACCTGCCAGTGCTTGTCTCAGTGTGCCTACAGTGTACAAAGTGTCTCTCTCCTTCTCTTTCCCCAGCAAGAAGAGTCAGCATCAGCTACAGTAAGCTATAAACTAAGCAGCAGCTAATGGAGTCTCCTTCTCTCTTCTCCAGTGCAACCCTGTGCCCTATGCCTACCTGTCTGCCTGGTGCATGAAGCCCAGAATGGAGCTCCTCTCTCTTTCCCTTCCCGAGTGCAAGTGGAGGGTGTGGCAAGGTACATGAGAAAAAGCGCCATGGCCGTGGCTCTGACCTGCCCCCCAAGACCTGATTGGCTGAGAGGCATGGCAATACATTTGGCTTCACTTCCCGATAGTGCTTGGTTGCTCTGTGAATTAAAACCGCATTACAGAGAGTTGTGATGTTTAGGCAACTTATGAAAAAAATAGTAGGCTAAAGTTTTGATTCCTAATTTTTGGGGTGGACAACATGGACATCACATTGTAAGTATGAATCTAATGAATTTGATCAGACTTTCAATGAGTTATCAACATTTCACACTGACCTAATACACACATATCCACATATACATTGATGCAGCAGGTAATATTTAATTGGTATGTTTCTGCACTGACCTCTGTGCACACCATCCTGAGATCTGTAGACAGAGAACAGGATATAAATATTTCAATTAATAAATAAACACTTCACAGCAAGTGGCAACCCTCCCCTCAACATCCCTAATTCTACTCAAATCATCCCAATGCTGCAAATACTCATGCTAAGATAATGAGTCTCATGCCCTAGAGAGATGCCCCCATGAAAAGAGACTCATTATCTTGGCACGAATATTTGCAGCATTGGGACTATCATGCCAAGATAACCAGTGTCTTGTCCTGGTAGGCATCTCCCCAGGCCAAGTGCATCTGGAAGATGGATCTCTTGGGTTATTTAGAACAGAACGGAACAGAACAAAGTAAATTGAACCATGCAGGTGTGACCCATTTCCTATGCTATTAATTTCCTATCCTATCTAAACAGACATGAGGCAAAGGTTGCTTGTAGGAAGGTTTACTCTTCTCATGTGTGCCCAAACACCCATTTATCCTTGAATTGGCAGGATAAAGTGGTGAATGATCTAGTAAGGTGAATGATCTAGCAGTTAATTCTTTTAACTACTGTTTTGTATGTATGTATATCTTGTATAGGCATCGAATCGTGCCTTTTTGTAAGCTGCCCTGAGTCCCCCCCCCCCCGGGGGTTGAGAAGGGCGGGGTAGAAGTACCAGAAATAAATAAATAAATAAGGCACAATGAAGAAAAAAATAAACCATTTTATGCCACTGGACATCTTTTAGTATCTTGGCTGGTTACATACACCAGGAGCCACATCCATTACATTCTCTGTGTGAATAGGAAATTATTTTACATGACTGATTTTGTGTTATATATACACTTCCCCATTGAAACATGGCTCCTAGGGCCCTTCCACAGAGCCCTATATCCCAGAATATTGAGGCAGAAAATTCCACAATATCTGCTTTGAACTAGGTTATCTGAGTCCACACTCAGATAATATGGGCCCCTATTTATAAGATAATAGGAGCTCCAGACAGTTCCCTAAAGTACCGATCAACTTATAAAAAAGTCCTAGTAAGCTAGGCAGATTACGTAAGAATATAACTATTATTATTATTATTACTATTATCATTATTATTATTAGTATTTATACCCTGCTTTATCTCCCCAAATGAGACTCAAAGTGGCTTGGCATAAAAACATTAGTATATAATTTAAAATAAACAGAAATAAACATTCAAATAGAATTAAACATATACAACACTAAAAACCCCCACTTAAAATGTATCAACAGTTAAAAACTAAAGCACCAACTGACTAGATCTTAAACACCTTCATCTTTAAAAGCCTTACTGGATAAAAAGGTTTTAGCCTGTTGCCAGAAGGACAATAGGGAGGGGGCCAACCTGGCTTCCTTGGGCAGAGAGTCCCAGAGTCATGGAGCAGCCATCAAGAAGGCCCTCTCTCTTGTTCCCACCAACCGAGTTTGATATGGAAGTGGGATCCAGAGAAGGGCCTCTCCTGAAGATCTCAGGGTCTGGGCCAATTCATACAGGAAATGCAGTCAGCCAAATAGCCCCGGACCTCAACCATCTAGGTCTTTAAAGATAATAACCAGCATTTTGATTTGTGCCCAGAAACAGACTGGCAGCCAATGAAGCTTCTGCAACAGTGAGATTGTCTGCTTACTATAGCTAGCCACAGTGAGCACTTGGCTGCAGCTGTTAGGACCAGCTGAAGTTTCTGAACACTTTTCAGAGGCAGCCCCATATAGAGCATGTTACAGTAATCCAGATGGGATGTAACTAAGTACCACCGTGGCCAGATCTGGCTTCTCAAGGAATGGTGCAGTTGGTGCACAGGTGAACAGCTAGGGTTTCGAACACGAATACCCCAATGCCACCTTCTGGGTACAGCCCTCCAGGAAGGACTGGAGCCACTGTAAGACAACCCAGAAGGTTGATGATATCGAAAGCCACTGAGAGGTCTAGGAGAACTCTCCCTGTCTAGCTCTCTGTGTAGATTATCCACCAAGGTGACCAAAGCTGTCTCTGTTCCATAGCCAGGCATGAAATCTGATTGAAATGGATCTAGATAATCAATTTCATCCAGAAATCCTTGGAGTTGGGAGCTACCACATGCTCCAAGACTTTGCTCAGAAAGGGGAGGTTGGCCACTGGTCAATAATGGCTTTTTAAATATAGGCCTCATAACTGTCTCCTTTAGGCAAGTTGGAATTTTACCTTGTTCCACAATGGCATTGAACACCACCTTCACCCACTCTGCCAGTCCTCCTTTGGCCTGTTTGATCAGCCAGGAATGGCAAGGGTCTAGAATACATATGGTAGCTCTCACCTCTCAAAGAATCCTGTCCACATCCTCATGCTGCACAAATTAAATGGTATCCATCAACAATGGACAAGCAGGAGCCAAAGTTATATCCATTGGAACTGTATTAATAACAGCACCCAAGTCGGAATGGATCTGAGTGACTTTATCTGCATAGTGTCCATAAGGAATTCATCCAGATCCTTAAGTCTCTTGGGGTGGACATCTTAATACCCCACCCCTGCAGAGGTTTGGTGTCCCAGCAAGTCTAAACCTGACCAGGTAGTGATCAGACTGTTGGGGTTCAGCCTGAGTTTGAACTTGAACCTGATTCTCTGTTTGTTCCTCTTGATGCTAATGAAAGTATATTTACTGATGCTAGTGGAAATGTACCTTCTGATGTCAATGCTCCTGAAATTAGTGAGGAAGAATCTGCTGTAGGTTTGGAAAATGCCAATGTTCCTGAAATTAGTGAGGAAGGAACTTCTGTAGATTTGGAAAATGAAAGTACCAGTGTTAATGAGAATGTTGCAGAGGGAGACCTTGAACTTTCCCTCCCTTCTGCACCTGTTAACTGTAATGACAACAGAAGGAGTCAAATCTGGGAAGACAGAAATAAAACACTCAGTTTGCGTCGTTCCTCCCGAATTCAAGAATTAAAAACATTGGCCTCAAAACAGTGGGCCGGTTCACGGAACCGATTCTTGAGTTTTAATTGCAATACGCCAGGCTGATTCCCTCAGTTCAGGCATCGTTTCAGAATTGATGAAGACCTTGGCAGTTCTCCCGGTTCCCTGGCCATTAGGGCTGGGCAATTAGTTTCGTTAATTCGTAATTCGTTAAAAAATTCGTTAATTTTTGAATTACAAAACGATTACAAAACTTATTTTTAAACCTGGAAGTGTTTTTAAATATCGAAACGGCAGGCGCCAAAAATTTTTGTATTTCCATCCATTTCGGAAATACGTAAGATGGCCGCCTGGCTTGCTGGGAGCTCTCCTCTCTCGGCGCCGGCTGAGCAAGCGAGCGAGAGGGCGAGCGAGAGGGCGAGCGGCAAGCGAGAGGGCGAGGGCGAGCGGTGAGCGAGAGGGCGAGTGAGAGGGCGAGCGGCGAGTGAGAGGGCGAGAGGGAGGTCTCCTTCTCTTTCTTTCCTTTTCTCTTCTTTCTCTCTCTCTCACCTTTCGCAGGGGGGTTCTGAGCTCTCTTCCAAAGAAGGCTCACTTGCTTCCTCTTCTCTCTCTCTCTCTCTCTCTCAATTCGAGGCAGGAAACCCCTCCATCCTGCAGCCATCTACACTGCAGCCTGGATGAGGTTTGGCACCACATTGGCTCAATGCTGTAGCATCCTGGGAGTTGTAGTTTGGCAGCCTGGGAAAAGGAGCCCCTCCTGGAAGGAACCCATCCTAGCGAGAGGGCGAGAGGGCGAGCGAGAGGGCGAGCGGCGAGCGAGCGGCGAGCGAGAGGGCCCGCCAGAGTGAGTGCCTGCCTTCCCTCAATAATAATTTCTCCTCCCTATTCTACTAAATTAATAATTAAATTTTAAAAATATTGAAAAAATATTGAAAAAAAAGGGCGCCATCTTTACAAAATGTTTTGTAAATATTTACGAAATTTCGTAAATACCGAACTTTTTTTTTTGGAAAATTTTGTAATTATTTTAAATATCGAAACAAAAAAACACCCCAATTACAAATCGATTTTAGAAACAAATTTTTGCGTTGTTACCCAGGCCTACTGGCCATAGTATGGAAAGATTTCTAGGATATCAAGTACAGTTAGCGGATTGCTAACAGCTTCAAGTATTTCTCAGAGAGGCTTGTGGTTTTGCCTTGTCCATTTAAATTCATGTTTGCTGATTTTGCTGTGGCTTTTGACTTGCATTTTTCCTTTATTTTGTAACTATTTTTCTTCAATAAAAAAGGATTGTTTTTCACAGCCAAGTGTGGTGGATAGTTATCTTAGGCCTCGTTCTCTGCTCTGGATTGCAACACAGACCATGTCAACAGAACTGTGACCAGTTCCTCCATACCACAATCACCATTACCCCATCCTGACAGAAAACAAGGTCCAAAGTGTGTCCTGCAGCATGGATAGGACAAGACATCACTTGGGACAGACCCATGTTTGTCATGGAGGCCATGAAGTCTTGAGCCACTCTCGACCAAGCAGTCTTGGCATGGATGTTAAAGTCTCCCAGCATCATTAGCCGCTGATACTCCAATGCCAATCCTGAGATCACTCTAGCTAGCTCAGAAAGGGAGACTGCTGAGCAGCAGGGTGGGCGGTACACCAACAGAACAGTACACAGCAGGGTAATATATCCCATTTTTGTCTGTTGCGACTACAGTGCTGTCCTCATGATGCACTTTCCTCCCATACTTAATGAAGGTCTATCCCCACTGTTTGTCTCTTATTTTTGAGCTCGTCCCTCAGAAATACACTTTCCCACTACTATCTCATCCAGGGTTTTATCATTGTTATAATGTGCATTGGGCCCGCCCATTGTATTCTACCTCTTCATTATATTATTTTGCAACTGTTTGTTTTATTTTGTTACTTTATGTATTTTATTTTGATGTAATTTTTTGTCTCTTTGTATTTTATTTTGCTGTATATTAGTTTTGGGCTTGGACTCATGTTAGTCGCCCCGAGTCCCCTTTGGAGAGTTGGTGGTGGGGTATAAATAAAGACTATTATTATTATTATTATTATTATTATTATTATTCTATCCCAGTTACCCACCATTAGGTTTCATCCTAATGGTGGGTAACCAGATGGAACAAATTAAAAGCTTTGGATGAAAAGCAAGGTGCCGGCTGCTAAAGTTGGTGAAGAACTGCATTGCATCCTGTCAGATCCCTAAAATCTGGAGGAAAATATGAGTCATAGCCATTTTTTAAACCAGGGAAAGACTGCAATGATACAAAAAGCTATAGACCAGTCTCCCTGTTGTGCCATCTTTACAAAGTTCTGAAGACTTATTTTGAATAGAATAATGGAAAAATTAGACCCATATATGATTCCACAGCAAGCTGGTTTTAGAAAAGGCAAAAGCTGCACATCACAAGTCCTGAACCTGATTAAACACATAGAAGATGATTTTTGTCAGGAACCGGTTTCCAGGCCTTCGGTTTTGGTGCTGAAAACCAGGGTCCTGACATAAAGCACTGATAAGGACATTGCAGCTGGTGACCTCGAGGGAAGGCAGTTGCGGTTTGGTAGGAGAGTTGCGCGGGATTTACCATTTGGTGGGAAGAGTGTTTTCAAATGTGGGGGAGGGTATAAAGGAGATGACTAGTGGCCGCTGGTCAATCTCGGCTTTTGTTATGTCTGAGCATCCTGCGGTAAAGTTTCTAATTGATTACGGATCAGAGTCCTGTGTCGTTATTGGGGACAGCTGCTGTGAGCTGACATTAAGCCAAGATTCACCACACCATCCCGCGGCCACGGTGAGGTGTCTCTATTGAGGAAGAAGACATTTCAGCAGCAGGGGGAGAGCCGGTCTCCCCTTTCGAGAATGTGAAGGAGGAACTGGAGAGAGTAGCTGCCTTGGCATCGTCGACTGCTTACGCCCGACCCAATGGGGTGACTCAGAGGCGAGCGAGAGGCCCAGAGGAAGCCGCAAGGGAGAGCAGCGGTCTGGAGTTCCCCTCCCCCCAGAGAATGGAGTACCTAGAGGAGAAAGTGGCGGCTATGGAAACCACACTCGCTGTGATGTTGAGACCGATGGAACATTTGGCTCCCCTGGTGGAAGACCCACGACCCTGGGGGGAGTCGCTGTGGAGCACGGAGGAGAGGAGCAACCGAGAACCCGGGGCGTGTCCCAAGACTCAGGCGGGCTGGAAACCTGGGGCGGAGAGCAACGAGAAAGAAGAGCGACCCCGGGGAGCGGCGCTGACAACCCAACTGATGCTCCTGGTGCCCCAGCAGGGGCCGGGCATGGCACAGGGTGGCGGGGATTGCCCCAGGAGCCGCAGGGGTCCCAGGGAGGGCCACCACGAGCGCAGCCACCCACCTATCAACAGAGGAAGGAGAAGCTGAGAATTTGGAGGCAAGGCGGAAAACCTCGATTTCTTCCTGACTATGGTGAGGGGCTATCTGGAAGACAACGCTCCCACCTTTAGGTCGGAAGCCAGCAAGGTGCGAGCAGTGGGCACGGTGCTAAGGAGAGGAGCAGCGGATTGGTACATCCAGCTCCATGCCAGACGTGACCCATGCTTAGGATCCACGAGACGATTCCTAGCAGCTATGTAGGCACGCTTCCGAGATCCGCATGAGCGTGTTAGGACGAGGGAAAAGCTGCAGACAATAACCCAAGGCCAGAGATCGGTGTCAGAGTATGTGGAGGAATTCCAGTTGTTGGCCGAAAGGGTGCCCGAGTGGTCCAGTGTGACTAAAGTCCAAATCTTTAAGGAAGGCCTGAAGAAGGAGACTTTATCCTGGGCGCTACATCGCGACGATCCGGAGACGATCGGCGTATGGATTGAGCTAGCGGGGCGCATCGAAACAATGCTGGCCCAAGTCAGGAGGCATCGGGGATTGGCGCCGCAGCAGACCCGGCACAAGGAGGAGAGTCGGAGACCCGAGAGAGGCTCGGCTGGGAAGGAGCCGACGGGGGAACCCAAGGGGCGACGAAGCGGATGTTTCGTATGCAGCCGTTTGAATAACAGAGCGGCTGATTGTTGGCAGCGTAAGGGGGGAGGGCCCCCTCAGCCCAGGTCTAAGCCGACCAGCGGAAAGAGAGCAGAGGAAAGCATCCTTCTTGGGCCCCAGGGGCGTATCTGGTGAGTCATAGCCCAGGAATGCTAGTATTCCGCGTCAGGCTGGAAGGGGAGGGCAAATGGGCCAGTTGCAAAGCCTTCATGGATTGTGGCTGCTCCAGGAACATTATGGCCCCAGAGTTAGCAGACGAGCTGGGGTGTAAGAAAACAATCTTGCAGGCACCCATAGCGTTCTCCCAGCTAGATGGATCAGTAGCAGCCGGGGCGCCGGCAAGGTTCGAGGTGGAGAATGTGCGATGCAAATTAGGCTGCTGGGAAGGAGAGATAACGTTCGTGGTGTCCCCTATGGCTACTTATAATGTGATCTTGGGGATGCCGTGGCTGAAGGAAGCGAACCCGCGGGTCATTAGAAGGAGGGGAGCCTGTGTTTCCCAGAGGCTTCTAAGGGGGAAAGCTGCCAAGGGGAGGGGACTGCGCTGCCGGATTGGGTCCAAGATATCCCCCCGAGTATCAAGACTTCAGCCAGGGAAATGGAAGGCCAGGGAAACGGAAGACTTGAGGAAGTACATAGATAAGAATTTGGCCAGAGGATTCATAGAACTGTCCAACTCCCCCTTAGGGGGCCCGGTACTGTTCAGACAAAAGAAGGATGGCTCCCTGAGGCTATGTGTGGACTATCGGGGGCTGAATGCGGTCAGCACCACCACCAGTTATCTTTTGCCCCTGACCAAGGACTTACTGTCGAGACTATCAGAGGGGCAGGTGTTCATGAAAATGGACTTGATTGAGGCCTACCATAAGTTACGGATACGGCCTGAGGACAGATGGAAAATGGCTTCTTCATGTGCGCTGGGGCATTACAACTTCTCAGTGTGTCCGGGGAGCCGGGGGGCATTTAAGGAAATTGTTAATGAGGTGCTACATCCATTATTGTATTGTAGGGTGTTCTGCTTTGTGGATGATGTAATCATATTAAGCCACAACCGGCAGGCCCACATCAAATTGGTGAGGAAAGTGCTTCAGAAGTTGAGGGAGGTGAAGCTGTTCGCAAAGCTGCCCAAGTGTGAGTTTAACAAGGAGCAGATAGATTTCCTCAGGTACAGGATCTTGCATGGGGACGTTGCTATGGACTCCTCAAAGGTAGAGGACGTTAAGGCTTGGGAACCCCCTAAGATGCACAAGCAATTGCAGTCCTTCCTAGGATTTGCAAATTTCTATCGAACTTTCATAAAAGATTTCGCCCAGCTGACACTGCCCCTCACTGAGTTGTTGGAGATGAAGGGGAGGGGGGAAACAGCCAAGGCGCGATCTCCGGGAGCGAGGTTAGTCTGGTCAACGGAATGTCAGAGGGCTTTTGAGGAGCTGAAGCACAGTTTCACAGAGGAGCCTGTTCTAATCCACCCCAATATCACCAAGCAGTTTGTGATTCACTGCGATGCGTCAGATTGGGCCTATGGGGCAGCATTGATGCAGAGGGATCCGGAGGGGGTACTGAAACCGTGTGGGTTTTTATCAAAAAAGTTCAGCGAAACTGAGAGAAATTGGTCGGTGTGGGAGAAGGAGGCACTAGCGATATTAAGGGCTTTGGAAGCTTGGAGACACCTTCTGGAGGGAAGCGGCATACCTTTTGAGGTATGGACCGACCATAAAAAATTTGCAATATATCACCTCGCCCAGGAAGCTGTCAGCGAAGCAGATAAGATGAGCTCAATATTTCAGCAGGTTCGAGTTCAAGCTGAGATTCCACAAGGGAAAACAGAATGTCTTGGCAGATACGCTTTCCTGCATGCCACAGGATGAGGGGAGGAAGCAGGGGCAAAGCGGGAGCCTGTTCTCAGAACAACAATTGGGCATGGCGGTGCAAACCAGAGCGCAGGTGAAGCACAGCCAGCGGCTCACGGGAGTAGAAAGCGGAAGCAAGGGATGGGAGGAGGAGCTGAAACAGGCATACGAGGGGGATGAATGGCTGGAGAGAAACAAGGAAAAGGTGGAATGGAGGGACGGATTAGGATTCATGAACAAGAAACTGTATATCCTCGAAAGCCTGCGGGGAAAAATGATGATAAGGTATCACGATAGCAGAAGCGCAGGACACTTGGGGGTCACTAAGACTATAAAACTGTTGGTGCGCCAGTATTGGTGGCCGGGGATGAGAGGCGACACAAAATCATATGAATCCCGGTGTGACATGTGCGAGAAACAAAGTGTCCATTCAAAATCCTACAGGGTTGCTGCAGAGGGTGGTGGGGCCCACCAAACCATGGAGTTCAATTGCCATGGACTTCGTGGGTGAACTCCCAGTTAGCCGTGGCCAGCGTTATGTATGGACAGTGCTAGATCTATTTTCAAAACAGGCGCACTTCATCGCACTACCAAAACTCCTATCTGCAGAAAAATTAGCGGAACTATTTATAAAGCACATTTATCGCCTGCATGGATGTCCTGACCAGGTCATTAGCGATAGGGAGGTCCAATTCATGGCAAGGTTTTGGGGAAGGTTCATGGAGTTGTTGGGAGCGGAGATGAGCCTGAGCTCCGCATTCCACCCCATGATGAACGGGGGGGTCGAGCGCACACAACAGACGTTGGAGCTCTACTTGAGGACGTACACAAACCACCGCCAGACTGATTGGGCTGATATTCTCCCTTACGCCGAAGTAGCATATAACGGGACCCCCCACGCAGCAACTGGGAGAGCCCCTTTTGAGTAGTTTATGGTCGAGAAATAGCGCCTTTGCCAAAACTGCCGGATTGCGGGGAGGAAGAGTCCTGTGGGAATGAGGAGTGGCCGGATAAAGTGAAGGCCAGCTGGGACGAGGTGGTAAGATCGCTGCGGGAAACCCAAAGGAAATATAAGCTGTTCGCAGATCGCAAGAGGAGGGAGGGGGACAAACTAGAGGAGGGAGATTTGGTTTGGCTAAGCACCAAAAACCTTAAGCTGGACACCCCGTCCAGGAAATTGTCCCCCAGGTATGTGGGCCCTTTTAGGATCTCCGACAAAATCAATGACGTCAGCTATAGGCTGCGACTGACAAAGGTTTTGGGGAAGGTACACCCAGTGTTTCATTGCAGCCTGTTAAAAAAGTACCAAGGATCGCTCGACAAAGAAGGACTATAGATTGACGTGTATTTCCGTTCCTGGGAGAAGAAGAGGAGGAGGACGCCGTGTCAGGAACCAGTTTCCAGCCCTTCGGTTTTGGCACTGAAAACCAGGGTCCTGACGTATAGCACTGATAAGGACATTGCAGCTGGTGACCTCGGGGGAAGGCAGTTGGCGTTTGGCAGGAGAGTTGCGTGGGATTTACCATTTGGCGGGAAGAGTGTTTTCAAATGTGGGGGAGGGTATAAAGGAGATGACCAGCAGCCGCTGGTCAATCTCGGCTTTTGTTATGTCTGAGCATCCTGCAGTAAATTTTCTAATTGATTACGGATCGGAGTCCTGTGTCGTTATTGGGGACGGCTGCTGGGAGCTGACAGTTTTGAAATGCAGTAGATTACAGAAGCTGTCTTCAGAGACCTGTCAGCAGTATATGATACTGTAAATCATCACCGTCTACTGAGAAAAATTTATAATATCACAAAGAAACCTGCCACAAAACAGGAGTTTTTTTGTTCAGTTCCAGGGCCAAAGAAGCAGAAGGTAGTGAGAAATAGAATCCCTGGTGAGCCAACAAGGTCATTAGTTGACTAATCCTACAATTTCCCCAAAAGAGAGGGAGGTTTGTTGTTGTTATTGTTGTTATTTTAAAACATTGAAGCCAGCACCAGACTAGAGAAGGTGGGGTGGGGTGGGGGGTTAAGGGTTCCAAAGCCCCTGAAACATGTTTTACTCAAGAATAATCGGTTAAGCAAGTTATGAGTAAACTATGTTTCTTTTTTAAGCTGACACATTTCAAGACAGGGTTAAACTTTTAACCCTGCTCCCACCCCCTCCTACCCCTAGCTATGGCCCTGATTGAAGCCAAATTTTTGAATAGTAATGGTGATGATCACCGTTACTCTGCATGGACTTTACTGCACACATGAGAAGATAACTGAGATAACTGAAGAGAAGCAATTTTAAGTAGGTGATTTTTTGTTGCTGTTTCATTTGTATAGTACGGCCAATGAATTACTACTAATGGAGGGCATGACAGGATGACAATCTTCATTTAAACATATATACTGTAAATATAAACATCAACAAACTCTAAAATATGATAACTGGGAAATAGAGGGAGAAAATGTGGAGGCAGTGACAGACTTTGTATTTTTAGGTGCAAAGATTACTACAGATGCAGACTGCAGCCAGGAAATCAGGAGATGCTTACTTTTTGGGAGGAGGGCAATGACCAATTTTGATAAAATTGTGAAGAGTAGAGACATCACACTGGCAACAAAGATCTCCATAGTCAAAGCAATGGTATTCCCCATAGTCACCTATGGATGTGAGAGCTGGACCATAGGGAAGGCTGAGCAAAGGAAGATAGATGCTTTTGAACTGTGGTGTTGGAGGAAAGTTCTGAGAGTGCATTGGACTGCCAGAAGATCCAACCAGTCCATACTCCAGGAAATAAAGCCCGGCTGCTCATTGGAGAGAAGGATAGTAGAGGCAAAGATGAAGTACTTTGGCCACATCATGAGAAGAAAGGAAAGCTTAGAGAAGACAATGATGCTGGGGAAAATTGAAAGAAAAAGGAAGAGGGGCTGACTAAAGGCAAGATGGATGGATGGCTTTCTTGAAGTGACTGGCTTGACCTTGAGGGAGCTGGGGGTGGTGACGGCCAACAGGGAGCTCTGGCGTGGGCTGGTCCATGAGGTCACAAAGATTCGGAAATTACTGAATGAATGAACAACAACAAATATTCATACATTGAGAGATCTCAAAATATAGGTGATGATCAGTGTTATGCTGAACAATAATTTTTAAAGTTGATTTAGTCATTTTCTGAGTTTTTTGAGTGTAAAAGAGTAGAAGTGTAATACTACTCTTTTAAGGCTGTTTCATAGCTCAACCCAAAGCCCAGCAAACAATTTGTTGAATGCAGCCCCATTTTTTGCTCTTATGTGAGCAAGTACTAAGACACATAATACATTCGTGTGTGCAATATATATAAGCATCAATGAGGAACAGACCAGAATTATATGCATTTTCCAATAAATATTTGGTTTAGTTATTATTTATTTATTTAGAATTTTTGTATCCTGTTCTCCCCTACCTCCATGGAGGGACTCAGAACGGCTAATAGCAAAATTCAGTGCTATACAATAAATAATGTCATAAAACAACATATAATAAATAAGTTCTAAAATACATATAAAACAGTTCAACATGTTTAAAACAATATCCAACTCAGTCCAAAACATTGTTGAGGATTTTCTCGAATAAGCTACTGATTTTTAAAAATCTTATTTTAGATAGCTGAAGTCATTCATACATGTAAGCTCCATATATTCACACTTCACACTTTAACATCTAGAGGGATGCCATTTCCAAATGCCATTTCCCATGTTGAAACTTTTAGATGAAAAGTGACATCAATGCATATATGAAGTGATTAGTTAGAGGTAATTATAGAAAACATGTCTGCCCTTTTGTTTCACTTCTTTGTGATCCTATGTATGCAAGCATTTTTGCTTTCTTCCTGCTTGCAAAGTTAACTTCCTCCTTTCTTTAAAAGTTAGTCCTTTTCTTATTTTGTCTGGAAAGGGGGCATCCATAAGGCTCGCCTCAGGATGACTTACAATTGTACATAAAAGCCAGCCTTTAGGGGCACTTTTACTGCATTTTTTTCTTGTGTCTATCTTCTTTCCTCTCCCAAAATAGATTTCCTGAAACAATAAATGTAAGGGTTTTTTTAAAACTTTAAAAATGAATCCTGTTTTCCCCCCTATTTTCTATCTTAAGATCATATTGCTCTGACAATACACTACATTTGTTTGATGTAGACACCAAAGATCCCTATAGAAATAATCAGAAATGTGACTTTCAAATCCTAGTGCCAGAAATATACATTTAGATGCCTGATTTATTTCTGAGGCCACAAGTAGTGGGCAGGAATGCTATTATTGGCAATATGTGTCCAGTGTAAAAGTAAACATCTTTACAGTTACACCTCCGTGTTTTCTTTTGAGTCTGTAGATTCTTGTTATAAGACAGACCAAAACTAGAAATACTATATGAATTGCACAGATATGATGGGGAATTGAGGCTCTTTCTGTCTGTATTGTCTAGAGGGATATCTTATACCGGGTTCTGAACTAGCAACTGTCATGCTGCACACAAGAGAATCTCAGATCTTGCTGTGCAAATTGCATTACCTATGACAATTCTTCATTCAGCAATTTTGTTATATAGAAAGACTGAAATCACTGGAACAATTGGAGTATCAGAGTCATAAATGTATTGGATACACATCCAAGTCAGAAATAACAATGCTCTAAACCACAGTGCTGATCTGCTATACTTCTTGGTATAACAATGGTGATGGTGGTGGTAGTTATGACAAGGATCATCATCATCAACAAGTTGGAGGTCTATTATTGTGACTCAAAATTATTGGGTAAGTTTTGATTGTTAGGGAGATGGGCTATAGAGACATGAGAAGCAGCTTTCGGTTGAATCTATCTAGGGGCCCTTCCACACAGCCCTATATCTCAGAATATCAAGGCAGAAAATCCCACATTATCTGAATGTGGATTCTGGTAACACAGTTCAAAGCAGATATTGTGGGATTTTCTGCCTTGATATTCTGGGATATAGGGCTATATGGAAGGGCCCTGGGTCAGTAATGTTGATACTTATAAGCTGTCCAGGGATTCAGCTCATTTTCCCCGTTGTGCCTTCTTGAGCTGTTAGAAATTGAAACTGGGACATTCTCTATGCAAAGCATGTGTTCTGCCACTGATCTGTTGGCAAACACACTAGAAAGTTTATTAAAGTTGGAAATTACTAATGAAAAGAGACTGTTCAATTTTAGGAGACCACAGAATTATTACAGTTCAAATATAAGTCTATATGTGCCAAATAGATATATTTCTGGCATGATGTTCTTTTTTAAAAACCATATCCTTTAAATCCTGTTTAAGGAGATTATTACACAAGTTTGTAAGCAACGTTGGAGGCTCCCTAGACACAAATAAAAATATAAATATTTATAACTAACACATGCCATCATCCTAAACTAAATCAATAGTCAAGTCAAGTTAAACTTATATTAAATAAAAATGATTTTCCCCTGCCTTTCTCCATCTTTTGGCTTCTGAACATATGTTCAAAGAGCTTTAGAAAGCAGATTCAATAATGTGGTATGGGGAATTTGCTTCAGACATGAGTTTTGGGGGCTGACTGTAATGTCCATTGTAGGTATGTTCTGTGTTGTCCTTCTTGGCAGCAAAGCAAAAGTTTAACTTCCCCCTGCCCTTCTTAAAAATAAAAATAAACGAAGGAACGATTATGGTCCTTACCTGCACTAAACTTCTAACATGAATTTTCCCTATTAATTGAACATTTCCTCTTCTTGCAAGGAAACATTTTGCAAAATGTACATTCATGCATGTCTTCAGACTGTCATCACGCTTAAGCATTTCCCCACCTTAATCTACTTTAAATGTTGTGACTGCCTCCTGCAGAATTCTGGGGCTTGTAGTTAAGGGAGGCCCATGGCTTCTCTGGATAAGCAGTTTAAAGGCCCCTCCCTAAACTACAAACTCCGGAATTCTGCAGGAGGCAGTCACAGCATTTAAACTGGATTAAAGTAGATAAATGATCAAGTGTGATGAGGCCCCTGTCTCATTATAAAAGCTAAAAAAAAAATTCAAAGTACACAATTAAATATGATATGAAAAGTATTCATACTGTGGAACTCCCTGCCTAGGGATCTTTCGAAAAAGAGTGAAAACCTGGCTCTTTGAGCAAGTGTTTGGAACCTCAGCATGACCAGATCATCATCATCATCATCATCATCATCATCATCATCATCATTTAATAACTTATTAATTTATTTATTTATTTCCGTCACTTTTACCCCGCCCTTCTCACCCCCTAGGGGGGACTCAGGGCGGCTTACAGAGAAAGGCACAATTCGATGCCTTGTCACATATACATACATATATAAAAACAATTAAGCAATTACAAATTAAAAATTAAATCATCAATACACAGTAACACCATAAACACAGTAGTAGTGTTAATCACTCTCCATCTGAGAATGCTCTAGGCGATTTACAGCTAAATTATAAAAGATAAAATACATACATATAAAAATTAAAAATTAATAGAGATCGAATGCTCTAGTAAAAAGCCAGGTCTTAAGTGCGAGAGTAAAAGGCCCTAAGTCACACATGGCTCTCATGTAGGGCGGCAAGGAATTCCACAAGGCAGGGGCAGAAATAGAAAAAGCCCTGCATCTGGTCCTTTCTAAGTGCACTTCTCTAGGACCCGGTATATGGAGTAAGTCACGTTGGGCTGGTCATTGCGACCTTCGATGATGGGAGAAGGAGAAGCAGTCCCTAAGATACGATGGACCCTGGCCGTAAAGAGTTTTAAAGGTCAGAACTAGCATCTTATACAGGCCACGGTACTCAGTTGGAAGCCAATGTAAATGTTGCAGCACTGGTGTTATATGGCATTTCATGGGCGTTCTTGTGAGTAACCTGGCTGCCGCATTCTGAATAATACGAAGCTTTCGGGTTGTAGACATCGGAAGGCCCACATACAGGGCATTGCAATAGTCCAGCCTAGACATGACCGTGGCATGGAAGACAGTTGCCAGAGCCTCGTCAGATAGGTAGGGTGCCAGTTGCCTCGCAGCGATCTGAGCTTCCATTGTCAGCTGTGAATCCAGGATGACACCTAAGCTCTTAACAGTGATCGATGGAGATAAGGCGGCACCATCGAAGGTGGGTAATGGAGGAGTCAGACCTGCCGGGTGGCCCTGACAGAGAATCTCAGTCTTCGCCAGGTTCACCTTCAGTCTGCTAGCACGTAGCCAGTTTGACAGAGCTTCCAGACATAGGGTGAAATTGTCTGGAACTGACGTTGCTCCAGGCTCCAGAAGCAGAAGGAGTTGGGTATCGTCTGCATATTGGTAGCAGTCCAGGCCGAAACTCCAAGCCAAACTAGCAAGGGGTCTAACGTAAATGTTGAAGAGGGGAGGAGAGAGAATTGCACCTTGGGGGACCCCACATAGCAGGGGGGATCCATCGGAGACTTGATCCATGTCCTCCACGCGTTGACTCCGGTTCCAGAGAAATGAGTTGAACCAATTGAGGGCCTGACCACGAACTCAGGACATGGCAAGACAGTGAATCATTAGATCGTAGTCGACAGTGTCAAACACTGCGGTAAGGTCGAGAAATACCAGCAGCACGGATCCACCGTTGTCAGACTGGCGACGGAGTTCATCTGTAATGGCAACCAGGACTGTCTCCATCCCATGACCTGGGTGAAAACCTGACTGGAAAGGGTCCAGGTCAGCTGTGTCATCCAGGAATTGCTGCAATTGTCCCAGTACAGCCCGCTCTATCACCTTGCCTAAGAATGGCAGATTAGAAACAGGATGGTAATTGGCAAGGGTCATAGGATCCAAGCTAGGTTTCTTTAACAAGGGACAAACCCTTGCCTCTTTTAGGTTGTCCGGAAACAATCCCTGTTCAGGAGTGCCATTGATTATACTGCACAATGGATCGAGTAGACCTTCCAAGCAGCTCTTGATCAGCCAAGAGGGGCATGGATCAAGAGAACAGGTGGTTGCTTTTGCAATAGCCAGAATTCTGGCGACATCCTCCGTGTGAAGCGGTGTAAATTGATTGAAGATAAGTGGCCATAAGGTCTCCAGCTCACTCAAAGTGTTGACTGTGGGAGGGAGTTCCCGCCGAAGCATGGTAATTTTGTTAGTGAAAAAATCCTGGAATGCCAAAGCTGTAATAGGAATAGATGTTGGGTTCTGGACTAAAGGAGCCAGACTAATCAAGGCACGAACAATTTTGAATAACTGTGCTGGGCGCGATCTAGGAAGAATTATAAGATTTTTTAGCATCCTTGATGGCTGACTCATAGGACTTTCAAAAGCCTTAAAAGTAGACATTGACACTTTGTCACGCTTCCACCTCCACCGATGTTCCAGCCACTTTCGTGCTTGCTTCAGCATCCATAGCTCATTACTGTACCAAGGGGAGCGATTCCGGCGAAGGCAGAAGTGGTGCATGGGAGCAATCTCATCCAAGGCAGACAACAGACTTGCTCATTGAGAGTGATGCACACAGTTCCAAGGCCCTTAAGGGCATTCAAGAACCTGGTAGGTTCCATGAGTCTTCTGGAGCAGGCGAGGATTGGTTTGACAGCTTGGGAAGGAGGGGATGGAGTCTCAATCCGGACCTTCAGGGCAGCGTGGTCAGACCAGGGGACATCAATTACCGCCGATAAAGATGTCTGTACTCCAATATAGAAAAAAATCAAATAATATAGATAAACTCAAATAAGAAAATGAACTAGGAACAGCTAAGACAATAGAACGGTTGAGAATTTAAACAGACATAGTTTTTTAAAAAATAATATTTACTGTTTATTGCTTTTATGGTTTTTAAATGTATTGTGATTTTTTTTGCTTTTTACCAATGTATGTATTTTTATATATGGCATCTAATTGTTGCTGACTTGTACGCTGCCCTGAGTCATCTTTGGGCTGATATGGGCAGGATAAAAATGATGTAAATAAATAAATAAATAAATAAAATATTTAAATTGCAAAGTACTTTTAAAAAACTATTTTTTAAAGTTGAGTATGATCAGTGCTTCAGTACTGTGAAAATGCAAAAGTTAAAGGGTGTGTAGCTTCTATCCTCTGAACTCTTTACATAGTTCTTACCTAAAAGGGGGGGCATGTATGAAGACGGGACAAGCACAGATTGGGCGGAGTGCCTGCAGCTGCAATATGGTCAATATGCTTTTAGTCTTCTCAGAGCATGTTCACATATGCTTAGTGCAGGAAGAAGAGGGTCTAGACAGGCATGCTTCCATCCCAAACAAATCTGGTTAACCACAGCAGAAGCAGTTTTGGAAGACATGTGATAATGTCCTAAATTATAATGGTCCAATTCAAGGTGAAGGCTTTTGTATAGGTAAATGTAAAGGTTTCCCCCTGACATTAAGTCCAATTGTGTCCAACTCTGGGGATTAGTGTCATCTCCATTTCTAAGCTGACGAGCTGGCATTGTCCATACACAACTCCAAGGTCATGTGGCTAGCATGACTACATGGAGTGCTATTACCTTCCCACTGGAGCAGTACCTATTGATATACTCATATTTGCATGTTTTTGAACTGCTAGGTCGGCAGAAGCTGGGGCTAACAGCGAGTGCTCACACCATTCCCCGGATTTGAACCTACAACCTTTTGGTAAGCAAGTTCAGCAGCTCAGAGATTTAACCCACTGCACCACCAGGGGCTCTGAAGGCTTTTGTATACAGCACCATAATATAAACAATTTGAAAGCCAAATACAATGCAGTCCTACACAAAATAAGCCCTACAGTATTTAATTTTAAATATAAAGCCTATAATGTTTTCTGAAAAGTGAGCCCTGTTATGCTCAATAGGGATTGCTACAATAAATATTGAGCTTTAATTATATAACACCTTTCTGCAAGTTATTCTAGTATACGGATTGCAATGCCAATATTGAAAACTACCCCAGATATCTTTTGATAGTCATGAAATGCCATATAAGTGGGTTTTTTTAAAAAAAAAAATCAAATGTATAGTTGTACAACAGCTACTGACAATTAAACATGTGAACTAGCTCTGCTGAAATATATTAGTTTGAAAGTGCCATATGAAATCAATGTAGTATTACTCGATCTCTTTTGAGACCGAAATTCTATAGTTACCTGTTATAGAAGAAAACCCCATTGACCTCAGTGGAAATTAGTTTAGCTATATTTGCAAAAAAATCTTCCATAATGTAAATGAAATTCATACCGATGGTGTTTAACCAATGTGCATGTTGATAATGATACTGTGCTAATTTTTTTAAGGATAATCAATCCAAACTTTCATTTTTAAAGGAAAAAAAAACACCTTGTGTTCATGTCTAAAGCTTGTTCAGCAAATAAACTAAAAGAAGAAGGCCACCATGTTCAGCTTAATTTCACTCAGTTTGGATCAGAGGGAAAAACTAAAAAGTAAGCCTTGAGCAGAATTTGATACTCAGAGGTGCAAGGTTAACTGAGACAAACAGAGGTCACTGCTAAAGGATATTTTATAAATGGAGTGAATTTCATTTTGACACAAAATATTTCTGACAGAGACTGTCATAAAGGGGGTTTATGGGAGGGCATGTCTGGGGAAAGTAAAGTTGTCAAACAGAGTTTGCCTGTTTTAAACACTAAACCCAGAAGGCACTTTATAAAGAATATGGAAGAGTTGTGCTTTATGACAGCGAATAATTTAGCAAATTCTGGAAGGTCACATTTGAAAGGGCTTTCTAGTACCTGTCAAACAGTATTTTATATGAGAATTTAAGGCATCTGTATCCCAATCTACACTTCTCAAAGTGCTGTGTGGATAGGAACACAGCTAATTTTGGATTTTGCATACTTTTCTAAATTTTATGGTGCAATTTTCATGTCAATTTTGCAACTGAATTCTGTACACCAGACCAAGAAGCATACAAAATTTGTTTAAGATAAGCTGTTTTTTTAATGTACCCATTTATACATTTTAAGGACCTCATTGCACTAGAGAGTGAATCCATTTTAAATTCGGTTGCTGCTTCCTGCAGAATTCTGGGGTTTGTAGTTTAGGGACGAGCCTTTAACAGCCTCACTAAACTACAAACCCTAGAATTCTACAGGAGGCAGAAATCAGATTTAAAGTGGATTCATTCTCTAGTGTGATGAAGTAAATTAAATCTCACAATATTGTGGAAAAATGGGCAACATGGGTTATAACTGAATATAGGGAATGTATGGAATGTTGAGACAAAGGTAGGCTGATTTGTACACATGAATTTGCTTTCAATTATAGCTATGAAATCAGTTCCCCATCTTATACCTTCAGTGTCATGCCATCTTCACATCCATTAACTCCAGAATTAGAGTTTTAACCTATTACTATATTGAGAATCACATATGTTCTACATACCTGCACCTTGGATACCTTTCACTGTACATAGTTATAACAACCTTGTCCCATGGCCCCAGCATCACTCGCTTTTTTGGGGGGGGGATGGGGAATCTGGGACCTCACGTCCCACATCACCTGGCTCCAACGGAGGGTGATCAGGTGGGGAAAGCATCACTGCGTGGCTTCCCTCATTGGGTCTAACGGCAACATGGGAACCCTCCCGTGTTGTTGTGGTGGTATCATGTGCCTGCTCTATCCTTCTTCACCCACAGAGCCATGTTGGTGTTATTTGATGGGAGCTGGCTGGCTTGGTGGGTGACTGGGGCTAAATTGATCATGCCACCAAAATTAGCACTGTGTAAAGAGGTCGTAGGATTCCATGTTAGTTGCCATGAATACCAAAATTCTATTGTATGGACTCATGGTGGGAAAATTATGCAACCATAACTGTGCAGTGTGAAAGAGCTTTTGAATAATCACTATTTCCCACCATTCCTATGAAACCAGTTACTCTGTGGTCTTATCCAACAAAGCAACAATATGAGTCATGAATAGTGGTATATACAGAAGAACCTTTCCCGCCCTGGCGCAGTTAGGGCAGGGGAGACGTTTGCCTCCTCATCCAAGGAGAGAACAATTAGTTCCAGTTGGAACTACTTTAAAGGGGGTGGAACCAGGTCTGCAGCACTGGCCTGCCCCCTTCATTCCAGAGCCGAGCGTCGACCCACCACTCCCACCCATTAAACCATATATTAGGGTTGCCGTTGAGGGGCCAGGTAGGAAGTTTCCCCCCTCTTATGCTCTAAGAGGGTTTTTTGCCTACTCTATACTGTTACAGGGCAAATTGGGACAGTGTGTCATTAAATAGGTGATCACGGTAAACAGTTAGGGAAAGCTAAAATTTGGTATACGCCCAACGCACCCCCTTCAGGGGTGAAGGCCACTGACTAAAACACTCACCTAAGGTTCAACTTGATGAAGTGAGGGGAGTTCTAATGGCCTAGGAATGGGGAGAGTCGGGTTTCATACATTGAGAGGGATTTTTCTGACACATTTCCCTTAGAAGTTGCCTGGATTAGGTTTCCAGGGGATCTAGGCGTTTTGCCCTAACTAGCTGAGAGATAGGTCAGACAGAGAGGCTACCTTGGCTTTGCCACCAAGTTCAGGATTCTTAGATTTAGATCCAGTCAAAATTTAATAGGTAACAGTTAATACAAGTTGCCCACATTTAAACCCAAATGCTGATGTGTGGTCTCGTTATTTCGGGGGTTGGCAGGCAAATAATTCAACTTAACTGGCTCTCAAATGCCTGCCACTCACATTCAGTGACATTTATATGAAATAAATCAGCACACTGTCATTTAATATTTTACCATGCTCAGTGCCATGAGTTTAAAAGCTGGGCACCCTCAGATCTCATATGACCGACATCCCTACCACTCAAATGTCAGACATCAGAGAGAAACAGTTGGGGGGGGGGGTATCTACACTTAGAAGTACAATGTTCCCTCACTTATCGCAGGTGTTACATTATAGGATCACCCGCGATAAGTGAAAATCCACGAAGTAGGGACGCTATATATGTACTGCCCCCTCCTCCCATTCTCTCTCACTCACTGGTAGTGGTGGTAGTGGTGGTAGTAATGCCATGGAGGGGTGGGTCCCAAAGGCCATAGCTCACCTTCCTTGGGCAGCTCTCCTTCCCTCCGGGAGCTCCCTTGCGAGAGGTCCAGGCCATGACAAGGAGCCTCCTCCACTGGGACTATCTGCTCTGGACTCCAAGGAGGACGAGAAGGAGGACACCAAGGGGGACTTCTGGAGCAGCAGCAGCTGTGATGCCTCCATCGCTTCCTTATGCCCTGGCTGCTGCTGATCCAGAAGTCTTGCTTGGTGTCCTCATCATCCTTCTTGTAATCCCAAGTGGCAGAGGGAATAACGGGCCGGGCCTGTTGGTGGGCAGGGAGGGGCCAAGAAGGAGGAGGGGAGGAAGATTAAGAGGGTAAGGAGGCTGAGCCTACACCACCCCTGCTACCGCCACTAATGGCTCAGCCTTGCGAGGTCTCCCAGATCTCCATCCACCCACCCCTCCTTCCTCCTCCAGTATTCCCTCACTACATATACTGTATATTTTAAATTCATTTTTTTTAAAAATCCGAGAAACAATGAGTCCGCAAAAAGTGAACAACGAAGTAGCAAGGAGACACTGTAATGCAGTTTGCTACCATTTTAATTGCAATTTCTCAATGACAAGAAATTCTGGAAGCTGTAGTTTTACAAGTCCTTTAGCCTTCTTTGCCAGAGTACTGATGCCTCACCAGTACTCTGGCAAGTAATCCACAAGAAAACCCAGTACTCTGGCAAGTAATCCACAAGAAAACCCAGGATTTCATAGCATTGAGCTATTGCAATGTAATAAGAAATTCAATGAGCAGATTTGATAAATGTGGATTTAATATGATGTGTGGGAATGAATGGAAGGTGAATGTATGGATGGAGCTAATAATTTTGGAAGCACCAGTAAAATATTAAGGTCTGCAATTACTAACTACCTGCTTGCTGGAACTGTGATCAAAACCTGCTAAAGAGAATTGATAAGAACTGTGACAATGGTTCTTTTAAGTTAAGGAAATGTTTGCAACATTCCTTATTTTAAGAAGGAAGTCAACACAAGCCCTGTGTTTGTCAACACCAATCAAGAAGAGTCAACATCTGGCCAGGAAACTCAGATGGATCCAGGATGGAAGACGTCTATCATTCATTTACAACTTTGGGACTCGATCTAATAATGCTCAAATTGTGACCAACCTGAGGAGTCTGGTTCACCTGCTATGCTCTGCTCCATGGGAAGCAAAGAGGTAGTGTACCTATGGATAGTGGCAGATTTGTACAGGAGCAGTCTAGTCACTTTGGGGTTTCTTTCTCAAGGGAAGAGAAAGAAGTGCGCTTTTGGAGTCTTAGATTTTGTGCAGGGAGTCAGGTTCTGCTGTATGGAAAACAGAGATCTGGTCCTTGGCACTGTTCTTAGGGAAAGAAGTTTTTGGCATTTCGGCGTTTTGAAGTTTTGGCATTATGGAAGTTATGTAACTATGCATTGGCAGGCTGCAGGAAAGCAAGGTCTGGCCTAACAGGTGCTTCTCAAAGGAGGGAGAAAATGATATGGTAACATTTGAATGCCTGAGGATGAATGTGTGTACATGTGGTGTGAATGTTGAGTGAAAATGTAATTCCTCTTTGTTTGTTTGTTGACTTATTTTGCATAGAATTATAGAAAAAATACACCCCTGTCTGATTCCACAGCAAGCTGGCTTCAGGAAAGGCAAAAGCTGCACATCACAAGTGTTGAACCTGACTCAGCACATAGAAGATGGCTTTGAAAGGCAGCAGATCACAGGAGCTGTCTTCATAGACCTCTCAGCAGCTTATGATACTGTAAACCACTGCCTCCTCCTGCGAATAATGTATAATATCACAAAGGATTACCACCTCACCTGCCTCATAGGAAACCTGCTACAAAACAGGAGCTTTTTTGTTGAGTTCTAGGGCCAGAGAAGTAGATGGCGGAAACAGAAGAACAGCTTGCCTCAGGGAAGCGTGCTTGTTCCATCCATGTTTAACATCTACACAAATGACCAGCCACTGCCAGAAGGGAAAGAGAATTTCATCTATACGGATGATCATGCCATTACCTCTCAAGCAGGGAGCTTTGAGATGGTTGAATAGAAGCTCTCCAAAGCTCTAGGTGCTCTTACTGCCTATTATAAGGAAAACCAGCTGAACCCTAATCCATCTAAAACACAGACATGTGCCTTTCACCTTAAAAACAGACAATCATCCTGAGCTCTGAGGATCAGGAATTGGAAGGAATCCCACTGAAGCATTGCAGCACACCCAAATACCTGGGAGTCACCCTGGACCGTGCTCTGACCTACAAGAAGCACTGCCTGAATATCAAGCAAAAAGTGGGTGCTAGAAACAATATAATACGAAAGCTGACTGGCACAACCTGGGGATCACAACCAGATACAGTGAAGACATCTGCCCTTGCGCTATGCTACTCTGCTGCTGAGTATGCATGCCCAGTGTGGAAAACATCCCACCACACTAAAACAGTGGATGTGGCTCTTAATGAGACATGCTGCATTATCATGGAGTGTCTGCGCCCTACACCACTGGAGAAATTACACTGTTGAGCCGGTATTGCACCACCTGACATCCGCTGGGAAGTAGCAGCCAATAATGAAAGGACCAGGGCAGTGAAATCTCCAGCTCATCCCTTGTTTGGGTATCAGCCAGCACATCAATGACTTAAATCAAGAAATAGTTTTCTAAGATCTACAGAGACACTCGCTGTAACAACTCAGCAAGCGAGAGTCCAAAAGTGGCAGGTTCAAACCCAGCACCTCAACGCTCTGGTTACATCCCGTTTAGACTACTGCAACGCTCCCTACGTGGGGTTGCCTATGAAGACAGCACAGAAGTTCCAACTAGTCCAATGCTCGGCAGCCATGATTTTAACAGGAGCGGAGCGCAGGGAGCATACAACCCCCCTGTTGCGCCAACTCCACTGGCTACCGATCTGCTACCGGGCTGAATTCAAAGTGCTGGCGTTGGCCTTTAAAGCCCTAAACGGTTCCGGCCCAAGCTACCTATCTGACCGCATCTCTGCCTATGAACCCACCAGGACTTTGAGATCTTCCGGGGAGGCCCTGCTCTCGATCCCGCCTGCTTCTCAAGCTCGGCTGGCGGGGACGAGAGATAGGGCCTTCTCGGTGGTGGCTCC
Source organism: Anolis sagrei (assembly GCF_037176765.1). Taxonomy (NCBI): domain Eukaryota; kingdom Metazoa; phylum Chordata; class Lepidosauria; order Squamata; family Anolidae; genus Anolis; species Anolis sagrei. Next base: position 272,365,061 of record NC_090021.1, on the reverse strand, counting down.
TCGGCTGTGGCACGCCCTTCCTACGGACATTAGACTAGCACCATCTCTAATGGTATTCCGCAAAAAGGTGAAGACCTGGCTGTTTGAGCAGGCGTTCGAATAATTAGTGCAATGATTGGTTAATGAACACTGGAATGGAACAATGGATGACGAATCTGGAACACGTTTTTGATGACGAGACGACAGTGAATGGGTATTATAGTAACTGTTTATTAATTGTGTAATGTGTTAGGTTGTTAACTGTTTCTATACTGTAGCACTGAATTTTTGCTGTTCATATTTGTTGTGGACCGCTGTGAGTCGCCTTTGGGCTGAGAACAGCGGTATATAAGTAAGGTAAATAAATAAATAAATAAATAAATAAACCTCAACCAATGGCTAATACCAAATGAGAGACTCCCCCCTGGGCACACAGTAGACTGGGCGACTTGGAAGGCGCTGAACAGACTGCGCACTGGCACCACAAGATGCAGAGCTAATCTGAAGAAATGGGGCTACAAAGTGGAATCCATGACATTCAAGTGTGGAAAAGAGGAAGCTACTGACCACCTGCTGCAATGCAACCTGAGTCCTGCTACATGCACATTGGAGGACCTTTTTGCAGCAACACCAGAGACACTACGTGGCCAGATACTGGTCAAAGGACATTTAATCAACTACCAAGCTTGCAAACTTTGTGTTTTGTCTGTCTGTCTGTCTGTTTGTTTGTTTGTTTTGTTCTGTTAGAAATGTAATACAATTGTCTGGTTGCCCCTGACACGATAAATAAATAAATAAATAAATAAATAAATAAACAACTGCAATTTGATGTCAAGATCACCAATAAAATCTGAATTACTTAAGTTCAGACCTGATTCAATCTGATCCAAGTCAGAATGCATCTGAATTAGTTCAAATGTAACCAATTTGGTTATACTGTCTTCCTTGAAAGACAGTATAACCAGTATATACGTCCCACCTCGGAGTTTAAGATCTTTTGGGGAGGCCCTGCTCTCGGCCCCGCCTCTATCACAAGTGAGATTGGCAGGGACGAGGAGCAGGGCCTTCTCAGTGGTGGCCCCTCACCTATGGAATTCACTCCCCGGGGAAATTAGATCAGCGATATCCCTTCTTTCCTTTAGAAGGAAATTTAAAACATGGATTTGGGACCAGGCGTTTGGGCAATCTGGCAGATAAATAAAGGACTACGACGATGGATAGGAATAGACAATGTGGAATGAAGTATGGACTCTGAGTTGGTGAACGCTGAGCATGAGACTGGTTTATTGATTGTGATATATATTGATTGTTTTAATTGTTTTAATTGTTATAACTGTTTATCTGCTGTTTTTATATGTTTTTGTATTATTGTGTAGGCATCAAATTGTGCCTGTTTGTAAGGCACCCTGAGTCCCCTCTCGGGGGTTGAGAAGGGCGGGGTAGAAGTACACAAAATAAATAAATAATTGAAAATAACACAAGAAAAAGATGAACTGCTCTTGACTCACTTCCTATTGTCCCTTCTACATTTTTCTTATACTAGTGAATGGATTGGGCATCCAAAATGTTCCTATTTCTACTCTAATGCTGCATTTTCTTTGCTTCACCCATTTTTGAAAAATCTAGAAAAGATGTATACATATGGAGAAACCGTGTTTCCATAGATATTCTCAAGCATGATTAATAACTCAGTATTGCTTTGACAAAACATAACTTACAAATTTTCTCCATATCATTAATGGAATTAGAATTTTTGTTGAGCGTTCCTGAATACCAGCAATCAAGTACATAGAACCCCCCATTACTATGCTTCATGGTATACGTCTAACTGGGGGTGAATTTTATAGTAGCTGAAAGACAGAACCTTTTAAATCTTTTTTAATAAAGTATAATCTAAATATGATTTACAGTCATATTTGTATCCACTGAGATTCCCCTTGGTGATAATAAATCTGTGACTGTTCAGGTCCCATTATAAACAATTGCATAGTGAGATGGTGTCATTTATATAAAATCGCAAATCATGGTTTGCTTTTGGTATTTTTTAAACCATACATGGTGGAATTAATGGATGCAGAATCCATGGATACAAACGGGCAACTGTTTGTACCAGTGCTTATTAACATATTAGTAAAATTTACTAATATGTTAATAAGCACTGGTACTTAAAAATCTTGTGTTTCTCTCATGAGACTGACGGAGTTGTGCTGCTTATGTAAAACACAGTCATGGCTGTTTTCAGATATGCGGGTGACTTGTAAGGGCACTCTCATATGGACAGCCCAGGGTTAAAACATAAACCCCATTTCCCATTATCTTAATTTATTCTCTCACCACCCTGAGAAAGGTTTGATTTATTGATTTATTCATAATTAGAAAACAGTGTTCATAAAGCAGATGCTAAACATAACAAGCCATAGCGTGGTGGCAGAGCTAAAGGAAAATGATTGTGATAATTTAATTTTTTTTTAAAAAAAGGTATAACGGTATTAAAATTGGATTTTTCATTAATAAGTTCTTCAGTGCATAAAGATGACAAAACCGCTTCCTTCCACCTAAAACCTAACTGTCATAGACAGGAAGAATGAAAGTCATTCCTATATCACCCTCTTCGTAGAAATCCAAGTGATGAGACCAGTTAGGTTTTCAAAGAAAAGCAGAGAAGACGTTTAGATAATAGACAGCATAGTGTGTTAGAAATTCACTGGAGCAGGATTAACCTCACTGAATATTTTTCCTCCAAAACTTCCAGTCTGAAAATGAAAGTGGTGAATTTAGGAGCATGGGAAATTGATTTCTTCAGTATTTAAAGTGGCCTATCCCTTAGGATAAAATGTATGGCTTCCCTGGCAAGAAACTCTCTCACAAGGAATAAAACTTTCTTCCACTCTGGACTGTTATATTTTGCCTTCCTTCTTAGGGCTAGGACAGAACCAATGCTAAATGCATGATTAAACCTTAAATTTCCCAAATAACATAGCATTATTACATATTATTATATATCATTGCATGTAATAACATACGTTTTTTCTTCTAAACCTTGAAAAGTCAGAATCAACATTAGACTACAGGCAGTTCCCGAGTTATAAATATCTGCCTTACAAATGACTCATAATTAAGAACGGGGGTGAAACAACAGGAAGTGAAAGAAAGCTATCCCTAGGAAGGGAAAGAGTTGTTGTTGTTGTTGTTCATTCGTTCAGTCGTCTCCGACTCTTCGTGACCTCATGGACCAGCCCACGCCAGAGCTCCCTGTCGGCCGTCACCACCCCCAGCTCCTTCAAGGTCAGTCCAGTCACTTCAAGGATGCCATCCATCCATCTTGCCCTTGGTCAGCCCCTCTTCCTTTTGCCTTCCACTTTCCCCAGCATAATTGTCTTCTCTAGGCTTTGCTGTCTCCTCATGATGTAGCCAAAGTACTTCAGCTTTGTCTCTAGTATACTTCCCTCCAGTGAGCAGCCGGGCTTTATTTCCTGGAGGATGGACTGGTTGGATCTTCTCGCAGTCCACGGCACTCTCAGAACTTTCCTCCAACACCACAGTTCAAAAGCATCGATCTTCCTTCGCTCAGCCTTCCCTAAGGTCCAGCTCTCACATCCGTAGGTTACTACAGGGAAGACCATGGCTTTGACTAGGCGGATCTTTGTTGCCAGTGTGATGTCTCTACTCTTTACTATTTTATCGAGACTGGACATTGCTCTCCTCCCAAGAAGTAAGCGTCTTCTGATTTCCTGGCCACAGTCTGCATCTGCAGTAATCTTTGCACCTAGAAATACAAAGTCTGTCACGGCCTCCATGATTTCTCCTTCTATTTTCCAGTTGTCAATCATTCTTGTTGCCATAATCTTGGTTTTTTTGATGTTTAGCTGCAACCCGGCTTTTGCGCTTTCTTCTTTCACCTTGATTAGAAGGCTCCTTAGCTCCTCCTCGCTTTCAGCCATCAGAGTGGTGTCATCTGCATATCTGAGGTTGTTAATGTTTCTTCCAGCAATTTTCACCCCAGCTTTGCATTCATCAAGCCCCGCACATCGCATGATGTGTTCTGCATACAAGTTAAAAAGGTTGGGTGAGAGTATGCAGCCTTGGCAGACGCCTTTCCCAATCTTGAACCAGTCTGTTGTTCCATGGTCAGTTCTGACTGTTGCTACTTGGTCCTTGTACAGATTCCTCAGGAGAGAGACAAGGTGGCTTGGTATGCCCATCCCACCAAAACTTGCCACAATTTATTATGATCCACACGGTCAATGAAGCAGAAATAGACGTTTTTCTGAAACTCCCTGCCTTTCTCCATTATCCAGCGGATATTGGCAATCTGGTCTCTCGTTCCTCTGCCTTTTCTAAACCCAGCTTGAAAATCTGGCAACTCTCGCTCCATGTATTGCTAGAGTCTTCCTTGCAGGATCTTGAGCATTACCTTACTGGCATGAGAAATAAGGGCCACTGTACGGAAGTTGGAGCAGTCTTTCGCATTTCCCTTTTTTGGTATGGGGATATAAGTTGATTTTTTCCAGTCTGATGGCCATTCTTGTGTTTTCCATATTTGCTGGCATATGGCATGCATCACCTTGACAGCATCATCTTTTAAGATTTTAAACAGTTCAGCTGGGATCCCGTCGTCTCCTGCTGCCTTGTTGTTAGCAATGCTTCTTAAGGCCCATTCAACCTCACTCCTCAGGATGTCTGGTTCTAATACATTCACCACACCGTCAAAACTATCCTCGATATTATTATCCTTCCTATACAGATCTTCTGTATAGTCTCGCCACCTTCTCTTGATCTCTTCAGCTTCTGTTAGGTCCCTGCCATCTTTGCCTGAAATTTACCTCCAATGTTTCTAATTTTCTGGAAGAGGTCTCTTGTCCTTCCTATTCTGTTGTCTTCTTCCACTTCCATGCATTGCTTATTTAAAAATAGTTCCTTATCTCTTCTGGCTAACCTCTGGAATTGCGCATTTAACTGGGCATATCTCCCCTTATCACTGTTTCCTTTTGCTTTCCTCCTTTCTTGGACTACTTCCAGTGTCTCAGTAGACAACCATTTTGCCTTCTTGGTTTTCTTTTTCTTTGGAATGTACTTTGTTGCCGCCTCCTGAACAATGTTGCGGACTTCTGTCCATAGTTCTTCTGGGACTCTGTTTACTAAATCTAGTCCTTCAAATCTGTTTTTCACTTCCACTGTATGTTCACTAGGAATGTTAGTGAGATCATATCTAACTGGTCTGTGTATTTTCCCTGATCTCTTTATTTTTATTCTAAACTGAGCAATAAGAAGTTCGTGATCTGAGCTACAGTCAGCCCCAGGTCTTGTTTTCACCGACTGGATGGATGTCCGCCACCTTTGGCTGCAAAGGATGTAGTCAATCTGATTTCGGTGTTGACCATCTGGTGAGGTCCATGTATAAAGCCGTCTTTTAGGTTGTTGGAAGAGAGTATTCGTTATACACAGCGAGTTTTCCTGGCAAAATTCTATCAGCCTGCGTCCCGCTTCATTTTGTTCTCCCAGACCATGCTTGCCTGTGATCCCAGTTATCATTTGACTTCCCACCTTGGCATTCCAGTCTCCTGTAATGAAAATAATGTCTCTTTTTGGTGTATTATCCAGAAGGTCCTGCAGATCCTCATAGAACTGATCTACTTCTGCTTCTTCAGCAGCTGTGGTTGGGGCATATATTTGGATCACTGTAATGTTGAAAGGCTTTCCTTGCACTCGAATTGAGATCATTCTGTCATTTTTTGGGTTGTATCCAAGCACTGCTTTAGCGAATTTCTTATTAATTATGAAGGCTACTCCATTTCTTCTATGTTCCTCTTGTCCGCAATAGTAGATCTGGTGGTCATCTGATGTGAAGTGGCCCATTCCAGTCCATTTCAGTTCGCTGACCCCCAGAATGTCTATCTTTAATCTTGACATCTCACCAATAACAACATCCAATTTGCCCTGGCTTATAGATCTTACAGTCCAGGTTCCTATGGTGTGTTGATCTTTAGAGCATCGGATTCGTCGTTCACCTCCAGTACCATCGGCCGCTAGCCTTCCTTTCAGCTTTGAGCTAGCTGCGTCATCACATCTGGGGCTAGTTGAACTCATCCTCTGCTCCTCCCCAGTAGCATTTTGGCCATCTTCCGACCTGGGAGTCCCATCTTCCAATGGCATACCGACATATCTCTGGTTGTACTGGTCCATTTAGTTTTCTTGGCAAGGATACTGGAGTGGTTTGCCATTGCCTTCCCCAGGGATCACGCTTGGTCTGACCTCTCTGCCACGACTGTCCCATCTTGGGTGGCCCTTCACGGTTTCGCTCATGACATCATTGAGGTGCTCAAGCTCCAGCGCCCCGACAAGGCGGTGATCCTTTGCTGGAGAGGGAAAGAGTTATCATGGGGAAACTATCAACTGAAGCTTTATCATTAATTCTTGTTTCCACAAGTCAATTTTTTCCAAATCCAAATATTACAGGGACAGAAAGTGTATTGAAATCTTCTGAACAAGAGCACAGACAGTAAAACAAACAGTGGAATATCAGTTTTGTATGATAAAGTTCTAGGTGTCTGGGAAGACTTGAGCAGTTATCCCATTGCTCAGGCAAGGAAGGAACCATAGCATGCTCTTTAAAAATATTTGATGCATCTGCTTATTACTTCAAGAAACTTCAGGCTTTTGAACACAATAGGATTAGGTGGTTTTCATCACTACTCAGTTATTTATAACTACCTGTCACTCATATTTCAAGTAGCCTTTGGCATTGCAACTGTGAATATAGATAGAGTTACAAGCTGGGTAGATGCAGAGAATGCAGTGGATATAGCATACCTGGATTTCAGTAAGGCCTTTGACAAGATCCCCCATGACCTTCTGGCAAATAAACTAGTCCAATGTGAGCTAGGCAAACGGTTAGGTGGATCTGTAATTGGTTAAGCAGATGAACCCAGAGGGTGCTCACCAATGCTTCATCTTCATCTTGGAAAGAAGTGATGAGCGGAGTGCCGCAGGGTTCCGTCCTGGACCTGGTTCTGTTCAACATCTTTATTAATGACTTAGATGAAGGGTTATAAGGCATGATCATCAAGTTTGCAGATGATTCCAAATTGGGAGGGATAGCCAATACTCCAGAGGACAGGAGCAGAATTCAAAACGATCTTGACAGATTAGAGAGATGGGCCAAAACTAACAAAATGAAGTTCAACAGCGACAAATGCAAGATACTTCACCTAGGCAGAAAATTGAAATGCAAAGATACAGAATGGGGGACGCGTGGCTCAAGAGCACTACATGTGAAAAAGATCTTGGTGTCCTCATGGACAACAAGTTAAACAAGTTTTTTTTGTGGTGGCAAAAAAGCCAATGTGATTTTGGCCTGCATCAATAGGAGTATAGTGTCTAGATCCAGGGAAGTCATGCTATCCCCCTATTCTGCCTTGGTTAGACCACACCTGGAATATTATGTCCAATTCTGGGCACCACGATTGAAGAGAGATATTGACAAGCTGGAATGTGTCCAGAGGAGGGTGACTGAAATGATCAAGGGTGAGCAGAACAAGCCCTATGAGGAGCGGCTTAAAGAGCTGGGCATGTTTAGCCTGAAGAAAAGAAGGCTGAGAGGAGACATGATAGCCATGTATAAATATGTGAGAGGAAGTCACAGGGAGGAGGGAGCAAGCTTTTTTTCTGCTTCCCTGGAGACTAGGACATGGAACAATGACTTCAAACTACAAGAGAGGAGATTCCATCTGAACATGAGGAAGAACTTCCTGACTGTGAGAGCTGTTCAACAGTGGAACTCTCTGTCCTGGAGTGTGGTGGAGGCTCCTACTTGGAAGCTTTTAAACACAGGCTGGATGGACATCTCTCAGGGGTGCTCTGAATTCAATTTTCCTGCTTCTTGTCAGGGGGTTGGACTGGATTGCCCATGAGGTCTCTTCCAACTCTATGATTCTATGATTCTATGAATACCTGTGAAGGTGTTCGCCTTTTTCACTCTGTTCTTTTAATGAGGTTATGTGTCCAAGGAAATGCTTGCTCACCTATTAATTTACTGCTGACAGATAACCAAAATAGAAGTAGCCATGGGGGTAAATGTGCATTTTCTTGGCTCAGTATCTGGGATCTTGGTAAGAGGAGGGACTTTTTCTGTTGTTTACAGATCATCCACCTGAAATGCTTTCTCGCTATTGTCCTTTTCATTTTAAATTTGTGAATTCAAGTGACCTAACATTTGGTTAGGTCTAATATGGATTGTTAAGTGAACTGTGAAATGCAAGGATAATGTTAATAATATTGGCATTTGACCTATTGTTCTGTACTGTTTGTACACTGTGGAAATGTTTTAAATAAACTGTAATTTAGTTTATACTATGACACATTGTAATTGTAATTATTGTTATTGCATTTACTTAGTTTTGGAAGTCACTAGAGGGCAATATGCTGTGGAAAGTGTGCTGTTCAAACTGACTAATTTATTGTCGGGGGGAGGGGGTGCATCTACTTTGCACATTGTACTTTTAAAAGGACAAAAATCCTATAATTGACAGTCAGTCACCTGTAAAATGTGGATGGTGAGGACAAAAATATATACAAATGATCATGTGGTTTTTTTGTTTTTAAAAAAGTAGTCAAAACTGATATGAAAGTGGAAAAAATGAAGGCTTTGGGGGGGGGGGGGTGAGAAAAAGAGAAAAAAACAAAATTGAAGGGTCTGTCCTTCCCTGAATTCTTGCCTTCATTATCTACCCAGTGAAGGACAATTAGCATAATGTCAAAAAGTCAGTTTATTGGTATACTACAAAAACTGAGAAGGAGGAAAAAATGAATGGACATTTCCAGGGACTACCTACAGTATTTCAATATATTTCTAGGGACCTAGAATGTTGGCAAACATTCAAGGCAATAATAACTCCAAAACTACTAGAATTATATAACACAATAATAAATGGAGAAAAAACCGAGCAACCAAAAAACAAAGCTGTCACTATCTCAGCCACCCATGTGGATAATTTTGGAGTTTGGAACATTTTGGATACTGAAATTTCAGACAAGGAATGCTCAACCTATATTTGCAGCATGAAAGAGGCAATTTCTGTTGTGCCTCTGCAACAGGGAGAAGGCTATAGCTTTATTGCTGCTTCTCTCAAATGTACTTATTTGATGCTGTGTGTAAGAGAGAGAGTGGAGCATATGCACATATTTCATTTATTTTTTGTCACGTCAGAAGTGAATTGAGAATACAGTTATAATGTATAAAAACCACAAAGTTTAAAAAGCCCTATTTCTTAAGACTGCTCTGTGTCTCGTTGTACCAGAGCGTAGTATATTCAGAGCCTTCCAATGTATATGCATGTATATGTATGTGCACGCACATATGCACACACTTATTATTATTATGATTATGATTATGATTATGATTATTATTTCCCATATTTATACCCGACTTTTCTCACCCAGAGGGGGACTCAGAGTGGCATTGCAGATTTGCCACTTCAATGCCATATTACAATATAAAATACATAAAATATAGCACATTACAACATCGATAAAATAAACATAAAAATACATAAACTGTTAAAACCTGTTAAAGCCATAGAGCTAAAACTGTGGTCATCCTTTATGTTGCTGCATATCCATTCTGTTTTGCACTATTCCTGAATGTCTGATCCCAGAGCCAGAACTTCAAGAGAAGAATAAGTTAGACTGGAACCATTTAGGGCTTTATAGGCTAAAACCATCACTTTGAATTGTGATCAGTAACAAACCGGCAGCCGGTGAAGCTGTTGTAACAGGGGGGTTGTATGCTCCCTTTACAATGCTCCAGTGAGGAACCTGGCTGCTACCCATTGGACTATTTGGAGTTTCCAGACAATTTTCAAAGGCAACCCCACATAGAGCGTGTTGCAATAGTCTTTTCAGAATATAACAAGAGCATGGACCACTGCGACCAGGTCTGACTTCCCAAGATACAGCTGGTCTTCCTGCATGTGGCCTTCTGGGCAAAATTAATAATTACTATATATTCCTTCTATAGTGGAAAGTGATGTACCGGCTTAGAAGCACATCTCAATGGGATCAATTGGATTTACCTTCATATAAATACACTGAAGATTACACAGAAAGACTTTTAAGATGCCACTGCCCTCTGTGTCTTCATTTTCACTATAGAATGTAATTTTTCAAGCAGCTATTACTGTAATGAACACATAGTAATGTGGGTGAAGAGAGATGTGCATGATCCTGACATAAAGAAGCTCCAAAGCACAGATTTCCCAAGTGAAAGAAATAAATTATCAAAGTGCTTACATTTTTAGTACACATGTTGTAGAACTTGGGGGTGGGGTGAGGGGGAGCTGTTTTTTAAAATCAATTTCTGAATTCACTTTGAATTCCCTCTTCTAAAATTATTTACAGTATGGCTTTAGAAGGCAAAGGTTGTTTAGCATAAATCAATTCAAGAGAATTTATTGTAGAAATCGGTATAGTCTCTCAAGATCCACATTCTCACATCTGAGGATTTTGGTTTAAAGTCTATTAACCTAAGAGAATGCTCAAAGATGAAATCCCAAGGCAGGTCTGAACTCAAAATTGAATGGATGCACATTCTGGAAGTTATTATTACTGATGCACAGTTAGTCCACAATAATTTAGATCAAAAAGAAAAGAACTTGAAAAAAGAACCACCCAATATAATTATTACATTTTCATGGCCTATATATAAGACAATTTGCATGACCTAGAAACTATAAAGATAGAATCATGACTTTGAAAAAAGTATGTCCTGTGTTTTGATGCTAAGATGCTTTTATAGCAACTTTTGCTGAAAAGTGATAGAGAAATCTTCAGATTCTTCAGAAGTTGAGCAAAAATAAAAGACCTCCACACAAAATGTCCTGCAATTCCCACACAACAAGTCCCTATTTATATATTTCCGGTGGCGCAGTGGGTTAAAGCACTGTGTCGACAGGACTGAATACCGACAGGTCGCAGGTTCGAATCCTGGGAGAGGTGGATGAGCTCCCTCCATTAGCTCCAGCTCCTCATGCAGGGACATGAGAGAAGCCTCCCACAAGGATGATAAAACATCAAAAATCATCCAGGCGTCCCCTGGGCAACGTCCTTGCAGACGGCCAATTCTCTCACAACAGGAGCGGTTGCTCCTGACATGACAAAAAAAAGGCATGGTAATCAACAAGTTTAACTAATGTCTTAGGTTATGATTTTACAGTGTCCAATATCTCATGTAATGAATGTTCGTGCAAGTAGTTTGACATGTCTATATCCCAGAACCTGTTATGCAAACAGAAGTTGCATTTTCAGCATATAATAATTGCTTGCACAATGGTTACACTGGATTACTGTAGTCTGCATGTTGTGATGCTATTGGAAACAATAGGGAAATTTGAGGAAGTACAGGTTGTGTTGTAGTAGAGCCTGTAAGTAATGTTGCAAGCAGTAGTATGGGTGCCAGAAGGGGAAAAAGGGTTACTTGTGAACAGGAGTCTGATGAGGAACAGCAGAGGAAAAGGATCCGGGATATACTTATGGAACCTACAGATGAGGACTCATTTGAGGGGTTCTCTGGGAATGAAGGATCAATGAGTGAAGGAGAGGAGGGAGATACAATGGATGGGAATAGGGGAACAAAGAGGGTTATTTGGGAGCAGGAATCAGATGAGGAGTGACAAAGGAAGAGGATACGGGATATACTTAAAGCACCTATAGAAGAGGAATCATTTGAGGGTTTCTCTGGGGGATGATGGGTCACAGAGTGGGGAAAACAGGGATGACACTGTGGATTGGACTAAGGTAAAGGAAGTGCAAGCTGTTTGTGCAGAGCCAACATCTAGTGATACATTTATGGGCTTTTCTGGAAGTGAAGACTGGCAATCGGGGAATCCAACTGAGCATTGGGGGGATCTAAGTCTTGACAGGAGATGGAGAAGATGGAGGGATGGGCGTGGGACTTCACGTGAAAAGTTGGGAGCAGCTGCAAGGGATAATCATGGGGTGGTGGTCAGCTCATCTTCTGATGAGGATGATGTGTAATAAAAGTGGGCTCTGAAATGGGGAATTTTTGCAGAAGGCAAGGTGTTGGTATACGTTCGTGCATTGGATACTGTCTGGACTTGTCGCTGCCTGTTCCGTGTTCCGCATTGGGTTTGGGATCTGCAGGTTGCTACTCCTGTTTGTGTGTGCTTTTGACTCGGCTTGGATTCTCGTGAGTGTGGATTTTCCCCTTCCTTGACCTTGGACTGGTTTGACTTCAATGCTGCTTCTGTGGATTTTGGAACTTTGCTACTTTGGATTCTGCTTGCTACGACCCTGGACTTCGCTAGACTATGCTTTCTTCCCTGCTGCTTCTCTGTTTTGTTAACCATTTGCATGCTGTGCCGTTTTGTGTGACTTTTGGAGTACTTTGTTTAATCCAATTCTTCTCTCCGGATAATCCGGATTATTATTTTGGCTAACCTTTTAAAACCAGGACTGGTTCTACCTTTGGGTTTTGACCAGAGGCATTGAGTTAAGTGTCTCTGAGTCTTTTTTTCTTTGTTTAATAAACTCTGTTTTGGAACTAACTCTGAGTCTGGCCCTTTAAGGCGTCTGTGTTCCGACAGGTTGAGTATCCCTTTTTCAAAATGCATGTGAACAAAAACAAATTTGCTCGTGGATTATTTTTAGATTTTGGAATATGTATATTTGCAAATATGCAAGTAAGGAGATATATTGGAAATGGGATCCAGGTCTAAGCACTAAATTCCTTGATGTTTCATGTGCACCTTATACATTTAGCAAGAATGTAATTTTAATAATTGTGCACATAGAAGAAAATTTATGTGCACTGAACAATAAGAAAACAAAGCTGTCAGTATCTCAACCTTCCATGTTAATAATTTGGATTTCAGGATAGTTTGGATTTCAGTATTCTGGGGTAAGGGTTACTGAACCTGTACAAAATGCTGTGGCCTGACTGTTTATTGGGCTGGTTATAGAGTTTGTATATTTTCTCTCATCAAAAAAGCTTCACTACTTGGACAGAATTCAAAGTGTTAGTCATAACATTTAAAGTTTTTCATAGTTTGGGTTCAGTCTTTCTGAAAAATTATTTCGTACTACGTGAATTTGCATGAACTTAAAAAATAAGGAAGGTAGGGTTTTCTGTTGATGAGAGCCTTCTCCCCAAGCTTTTTAACTTCACAGGTGGCCCAGAAAGCCCCCTCCTTGCTCTGTTTGTACTGGCAGGTTAAGAATTTTCTATTTAGCTAGACTGCTAACTTTTAATCATATGTCAGTGGGGCATTCGAAAGTGTTGTGCTGAACTTTCATCTTGTATTCAGTTTCAAATCTGTTTCAGACTGTTTTAATCATGTACCTTATTTATAAAAAGATAATTTAATTGTTTGTAACTTCTGAAAAAATACTTTTTAGTTACACTTTTAAAAAAATTGTTGTGAGCCACTTTGGATCACATGTTGGGAGGAAGGACAGACTTAATTGGTTAAAGAAACCTTACATAAGGCACCAGGATTTTTCACTTTGCCAACCATTTCAACTTTATAACTCTAGAATTAAAGCAGCACTGAATCCTCAGAGGTTACAAGATTTTTATAATGTACTGTATATACTCAAGTATAAGCCAACCCAATATAACATGAGGCAGCTAATTTTACCACACAAAAACTGGGAAACATATGGACTCGAGTATAAACCGAGGGTAGGAAATGCACAAGCTACCGGTAAATTTCAAAATAAAAAATAGATACCAATAAAATTACATTAATTGAGGCATCAGTAGGCTAAATGTTTTTGAATATTTAAATAAAACTGTAATTTAAGATAAGACTGTCCAACTATGATTAAACCATTATTCTAACCTTCTTCAATGTAAATGTGCTTACATATCCTTCCAATAATAATAAAGTAAAATGATAAATGTAATAACCATAATAATAAAGTAAAATAATAAATGTAATAATAGAAATAATACATAGAGTAAAATAATAAATATAATAATAAATAGAGAGAAATAATAAATGTAACAACAACAACAGAGTAAAATAATAACTTTGATTCGAGTATAAGCCCGGGGGGGGGGGGGGGCATTTCAGCTTCAAGTATATACGGTAGTTCCTCATGAGAGTATCAGTGAGGAAATTGGTCTGATGGGGATGGAAATTGGATAGCTAGTGTACTAAAACAATCAGGGCCAATATCAGAGTCATATGTACTTGGTCATCAGCTCTCACATTTTAAATTCTGGAAAGAAACTTTGAAAGGTATGGGTTATTTTTATACATGTTGTTTGCTTTACATGAAAGCAATTTAGTATCCTCCATAGTTTTGGATTTCACCTCTCTTCAGTTCAGTCAGCATGGTCAATATTCAAGAACTGGAAGAAAAGGAGTATAAAATATGAGGAGGACATAAAGTCAGGGAGGCCACTTACAAAGCAAAGAAAATATTTGTTTTATTTAGGTATGATGGTTCTTGTTTGCAGATTGTATTAATATAGTTTGCCTACTGTGTCCTTCCAGCCTTGAATTGCTATCCCTATGGGGAGTTAAGCACAATCCATATAAACTAAAATACACCTGCCATCCAATTTTTCCTTAAGTGACATGTTACAGTGAATTTAGAGACCTCTGCTTTGAAAAAGTACTTGTGGATTGTAAAGAAACCAGAATGAGTGTCATTGGAAATATATCAGGGGAATTACAGACATGTCCATTGCTATGAGTTTTATATAAAATAAAGTCTGCAATTCCAAACTTTGCCTATTAGGTTATATTGTGCTGCATAGGATGAATGTTTGAGATCTGTCTTGTTTAAAATAATATTGACTTTAGTGGTAGGTCATTTATGTCAGTAAGGAATCTCAAAATTCTTCTTATTATTTATCAGTGATTAACACAACTAAGGTCTTAAGAGTCATAATCCAGCATATATTAAAAAGAGTTACTGTCGGTGTTGCAAGACAGACTCGTTAAAGCACCAGACCAATATTAATTAAAGTACAGTTTATTAGTTAACAATCAAAAAGGAGCCAAAAAATAACTCAAAAAGGCTCAACACACTTATTCTTCAGTGTGAAACATAAAATTACCCACAACTGGGCCAAAAAACAAGACCTGGAAAATAACCCAGATTAAACCGGAATATAAGAAGGAGGCAATGATTTACAGTATCATAAGCTGCTGACAGATCTGTAAAGACAGTTCCTGAAATCTGCTACCTTTCAAAACCATCTTCTATGTTAGTTTGTAGTCAGGTTCAGCGCTTGTGATGTGCAGCTTTTCCCTTTCCTGAAACCAGCTTGCTGTAGGATCAAATATGAGTCTGTTTCTTCCATAATTCTGTGCAGGATAAGCCTCTCCAGAACTTTATAGGAATGGCACAACAAGGCAAACAGGATGAAAAGTGGAGGATAAATAAATATGCATCCCCAAGACCTCTATAAGTGAGGAAAATAACACCTTGATGGTTGTTGTTTTCCCTGAAGTCATTTCTGACTAATAATAATAATAATAATAATAATAATAATAATAATAATAGTGCGGTTTTCTGGCATTGTATATTTCTGCTGCTTCTGTGATGGTTCATTTGTATTTTGATTCTGTAGCCCACTTGTCGATGGATGTCCAAAATAAGCAGCATCCACTGCGGTCCTTTTTATCCTGGGCATTGACCGAGCCAGTATAGACTTCGTTTTGGTTTGCTTCTCCATAGTGCTAATGGGTTAGGTGCTCTTGGTTCCACTCCTCAGCTGAGACCTCTCTGGCTTGGTTGGATCTGCTGGTAGTTACACTACTGCCACCACAACTCTCAGCATCCTTGGAGCAGTTAAGAAAACTCGTGACCATTCATAATTCATTACATCCTCGCAGTGATGTTGAACAGCTCTATCTGCCTAGAAAGTCTGGGGGCAGAGGACTTTTACAAGTCAAACAAGCAGTTGAAGAAGAAAAACACACCCTGGCAGAATATGTCAAGGAAAACCAAGAACCTGCTTTAATTGAAGTCAATAATCGGAAACTTCTCAAAGCACAGCAGACAAAGAGTCAGTACAAGAAAACTGCACTCCAAACCAGCGCTGACAGCTGGCACAACAAAGCCTTACATAGGGAGTTCCTTGAGAAGATTGAAGTAAAAATTGACAAGGAAAAAACCTGGTTATGGCTCATGAATGGAACCCTAAAGAAGGAAACAGAAGGCCTGATTCTTGCAGCCCAGGAGCAAGCCATCAGAACCAATGCAATTAAGGCCAGGATTGAAAAATCAGTGGATGACCCAAAATGCAGACTGTGCAAGGAAGTTGATGAAACCATGGATCATATCCTCAGCTGTTGCAAGAAAATTGCACAGATGGACTACAAACAAAGACACAACTCTGTGGCCCAGATGATTCACTGGAACTTATGTCACAAGTACCCCACCTGCCAGCAGTAAAGAAATGGTGGGATCATAAACCTGCAAAGGTCGTGGAAAATGAACATGCAAAAATACTGCAGGACTTTCGAATCCAGACTGACAAAGTTTTGGAACACAATACACCAGACATCACAATTGTGGAAAAGAAAAAGTCTGGATTATTGATATCGCCATACCAGGTGACAGTCTCATTGAGGAAAAACAGCAGGAAAAACTCAGCTGCTATCAAGACCTCAAAATTGAACTGCAAAGGCTCTGGTATAAACCAGTACAGGTGGTCCCAGTGGTCATTGGTGTACTGGGTGCCGTGCCAAAAGATCTCAGTCGGCATTTGGAAACAACAAACATCGAAAAAATCATGATCTGTCAACTGCAAAAGGCCACCTTACTTGGATCTGCGCGCATCATTTGAAAATACATCACACAGTCCTAGATGCTTGGGAAGTGTTTGACTTGTGATTTTGTGATACGAAATCCAGCATATGGATCTCATTTGCTGTGACATATTGTGCTTTTGTGTCAATCATCATCGTTGTCGTCGTCATCTTTATTTGTATTCTGCCCTATCTCCACAAGGGGAATCAGGGTGGATTCCAACAAACAAAAAAGGCAAACATTCAATGCCTCAGTGCAACAACAGATGCAAACATAATAGCCCAAACTGACCCCACTTATGGCAACAACTAAAACATGACATCTGTAAATGTAACAATAATGACCTAAAGATGAATTTATCACAAGGTTTTATTAGCAAGATTTTTCAAAGAGGTTGCCCGTTGAGGTAGAGAATGACTTGCCCGAGGTCACCTAGTGGGTTTCATGGCTGAGTGAAGACTTAAACTCTGGTCTCCAAAGTCATAGTCCAATGCTCAAACCACTACAATGTGCTGGCTGTCTATAGGGATTGATAATATTTTTTTTCATTTTTATCCAGTTTTGATTGATTATTGAGAAAGCAGAAAGATCAACTGAGATATTTATCAAAGGAAATGCCAAGACACTTTTGACCAATATAAATAGGTTTTAAGATTTTGGATGCTGAAGTCCAAAAAGTAACTTGTCCTGTGCTACAGGCTCATAAATAGTAGTAATTATGGTAAGAAAAGGAATTTTCCACTTTTCATGAAAAGTATCAGGAATACATATGCCTGTTAATTTAACCTGTCTTGAGATTAAGATGGAGCACCTGGAAGATGGCAGTCCCTAATCTGCTATGAGCAACATTTCAAATTCTTCATGGCAGAGAACAGAATACCAATAGAGATAATGCAACATTAACATTGCCTGTTCCTTTGGAAACATGACAGGATACTGGAGAGCAGAATTTTGATTATCTGAGCTCTCTAGAAAATCATTCCAACTAATATGCCTTGCAATATTCCAAAGTAATCTTCTGAAAGCAGGAATATTTTTCTCACCAATGAAGAAGTAAAAAGCCAAACACAAAGGAGGAGATTATATGAGTTTCTTGAGGTTACAGAAGATCACTGTTTCAGAAAAAAGAAAACTATCCAGATTTTCTTAATCATGTTCATGGCCTTATAGTGAATCTCATCCATCTGTTTCAGTAATGGTACAAGTAATTTGCAGATTTTTTTTAGTAATAGAACTTACTAACTACCATTTCAGCGTGAAACCTTTAAAGATTTTGCTACACATATATTTGATTTGTTTTATTTCCTTTGTCAGGAAGTTACTGTAAGATCTGCAGAGTTGTGTGGGAAGAAATATAATGATGAGTCAAGAAGCACATTATATTTGCATGAAGTAATAAGATAAACAATTTTTGTGGTGTTTCTGTTCAGAGGTTTGTTTTTTTCCCATACTCATAGGAATAGTCAAAAGTAAAACCCACAAAAAAAATTTCACTTGAGAAGGAAATCATTTTTTTAGTTGACAGTTTTTAATCCTCTGTTCCTGGAGCACTGCATTAATTTGAGCAGTAATCCTTTCTGGATGGGAAGAGTAGTAAATCCTCACTCATTTACACCATTCCTTTTAACCATGGAATAAAGCTTTCTAAATATGAAATACTTTCCTGACAAATGCTACATAAGCAAGAGATGCATAAGTATATATGTCCTTATTTACTTGTTTTCTAACTAAATTGCTTGCTTTTCCAACCCTGAACATTCCTTTCCAAGTGAATTATCTTATAAAAATGTTGGTCTTAGTTCAATTGTTCATAACAAATATATTAGATCTATTAAGTTAGTGGAACCCAGTTCTACTTGTTTAAATGGAACATTATAATTCTTGATTTGATTTAGGCCATTAGCACTAAAAGGTTCTCTGTTTTAGTCAAATGTAAAGACTCCATTAATTTATGGGAAATTAGATGCTCCATTGATGATAGTGCCAATGATTGCAGAGAAACTATGACCTATATTTCTAGCTGAGCCACAAACATCTATCCTAGCAAGATTCAGAAATGAGCAGCAGATGAATTGCTATAATAGAATTTATCCTTCTGTTAAGCGACATCTCACACAAAAGTTTGTCAATTATTTCATCTCATGAGAGGCCTCAATTTTATTGACCAGCTTCAAGATGGTTTATACTTAGGTCTTTCCACACTTTGGTTTATCATGGTGACATCGTATCAAGCAGTGTTACTATTGGCTACAAGGTGGTTGCTCTCCATTTTCCTCATAATGCTAATATTTCTCAACCACAACAGACAGCTGCCAATGCTGTGCACTCGTCTGCTTTCTCAGTCTCCCCCCAGGAATCTTTGGTCACATCTAGGACTCTGAGGAGCAACAACATTGAAAAGAAGCCATGTCAAACAGAAAAAGAAGAGAAGGGTGGGTTCTCTATAGCAGCTGTTGAAACTACTACAGTAATTCATAAGCAGAGGCGGCCCTAGGTAATTATCAAAGGTAAGCAAACAGTATTTTGGCGCCCCCCCCCCCAACCAATCATTGATATATATTTTCTGTTCGTCGTGGGAGTTCTGTGTGCCATATTTGGTTCAGTTCCATCATTGGTGGAGTTCAGAATGCTCTTTGATTGTAGGTGAATTATAAATCCCAGTAACTACACTTGCCGCACTTGCTCCCTTGCCTGGCCCGCTTTGGGTCTGGAGGCGTGCCTGAAGATCCCGGCGTGTGCACCAAAAGTCACCTCTTCTCCTGACTTTCTCCTCAGCCATTGGGACCAAGAGAGAGAGAGAGAGAGGTGGAGATACCCACCTTTCCTGAAGGTAGGGGCATAAAAAAAGGAGGGAGCGGAGGTGGGAGATACCTCCAGCCGGAGGGGCTCTCTCTCTCTCTCTCTTGCTCCCAATGGCTGAAGAGAAAGTCAGGAAAAGAGGTGACTTTTGGTGCGCACGCTGGGGTCTTCAGACATGCCTCCGGACCCGAAGCGGGCCAGACGCGGCGGCTCCGCCTCCTGGCCCACCCACGGATTGGGGAGAGGAGAGGAGGCGGGTGGAACGCCGGGGGATCGGGAAAGGGAGCCAGTCATGGGGAAGGGATCGAACGCGGAGAACGATTGAGCGCCGGCTCTGCTCGCACACCCGGTGGCCGGGTGGAGCAGGAACGAGAGGGGCTAGGCGAGGCTCAAGGGCCCAACCTTTTTGGGAAGAGGATCCTGAGGCAAGAAAGCTGAGGCTTCCCCCGGACTGCTAGGGCTGTTATGAGCTGAGGGGGCACTCCTCAAGTGGCGGTCGAGGGGCATTTACAGAGGCGCCTCTGCGCCCCTGGCAAAAAAAAGTGTTCTGTGACCGCTTACTTCGCATAATGGATGAGCCGCCCCTGCTCATAAGTGTGTCATAAAGTCAAAATCAAGTAAAATCAGTCCTCCACATGTATGGGTTTAACTTTTGTGGATTTGATTATACTCTTATTTGATTAAAATTGACTCTCTAGGAATCTCAAGGTCCCCTAGTATTTACCTCACAGAGGTTTATCATAGAATTATGCTGTAGGACATAGAGATTTCTAGAGAGAACATTTCTAGGTCCTCCAGCAAAAATCTATGGTCAACTTCTGTGCAAAACTTAACAGTTTTAACCGTTTAATGTTAATATTTAATTCTATTGTAATGTTTGTATATTTTTAGGTTTTAAATTGTATTATATTGATTGGAGGCCAGCATGTACCTTCAGCAATTCAAGTATTTAATGCAATTTTTTTTACCACAAATGTTATATGGAGCTCAACTGCATGCATTTAAAAGTGTCAAGGCTTTAGAAGCCATCCAGCCAATTTTTTTTAAAGAAGCAGCCTTAACCTCCTGAGTTGTGTGCATAATGTGCATAATCAGAGAAGGCTGAGAGGGGATATGATAGCCATGTATAAATATGTGAGAGGAAGCCACAGGGAGGAGGGAGCTAGCTTGTTTTCTGCTTTCCTGGAGACTAGGACGCGGAACAATGGCTTCAAACTACAAGAGAGGCGATTCCATCTGAACATGAGGAAGAACTTCCTGACTGTGAGAGCCGTTCAGCAGTGGAACTCTCTGCCCCGGAGTGTGGTGGAGGCTCCTTCTTTGGAAGCTTTTAAACAGAGGCTGGATGGCCATCTGTCAGGGGTGATTTGAATGCAATATTCCTGCTTCTTGGCAGGGGGTTGGACTGGATGGCCCATGAGGTCTCTTCCAACTCTTTGATTCTATGATTCTATGATTCTTATGTAATTTTACTTCTAGAGATTGGTAAGATTTCTGTTGAGTCTCGGATCTGTATGTATCAACTAATTTTTTGGTTAAAACTGATGTATATGCCTAAAGGTTTAGCCCCATTGACCCTTGATCTATTCCAATCAGGGTGGAAAAAGTTAGTTGATAAGAAAATCCTAAACCTTGGCTTCTTACAAAATACCATCCTAACTAAGGGCTATAAACCAATGAAAACATATGATAGCATATCAGTGACATTGAGCTGCACAACTATCTAAATACAGCTTTTATTTTTCCAGTCTTAAAAGACAATGGGAGGGTGCTTCTTCCCACAAAGTACTTAGACAATCTAAAACATAGGAAGCCATTCTCTTTGGCTAAATTCAATGTATTCCCTTCTGCTGTACTGGAGGGAAGATATAAAAAAAGTACTATATGATTAACACCTATGTCCCTGTGAGGCTGAGGCAGTGGAAAGTGTGGGGCAGATTTTGTTGTACTGCTCTTTTTACCAAGACCTTTGAAAACATTTTATAAATCCAATTTTCAAAAGTTTACCAAGGAGATCTGCAAGGTTTTATGTTGATTATCTTTTGGGTGACCAACACCACAAAATTACTGCCAAAGTTGCTAGCTTTTGCTCAGCAGCAATAGCTTGTCGGCGCAAGGTGCTGTCATGGTCTTCTAAGGTTTTAATATTTATTTCACTATTTACCATTGTCATCTTAGTATATAAAAGTTTAATACCATTCTAACGATCAAATTCAATACTAGGTTTTAATTTTGCTATTGACAGTGTTTCTTAAGACCTAAATGTATGTCAGGTTCTTATTTCAATGTTTGTTTTTTTGGTGCTGGTTATTGATCGAATATATATATATATATATATATATATATATATATGGGGATTCTTCACATTTCACCTCAGCAAATGTTGAAGACTGACTGTATTTCCACTTTGCACCGAATCTATGCAGGTATTCATTCACATTTATCTTGATAAGAAAGAAAATAGGCATACATATGAACAGTGTGGTCCAAGTACCAGTGAGTAATACTGTTGACCCAGTGTTAGCTTAGCATGTTTTGCTTATTCTCTTTCTTTATTTCTTGTCTTTCAGTTGTGACTTCTCTGCAGTGCTGTCAGTATTAATGGATTCAGCCAAATGTCACAATGTATGACAGCTAATTTGTGGTGGAGGATGAACCTTATTATTTGTGGGATTTACTCTTCTAAAGCCCATGCATTCCTTGGATGATTTACATTTGTGAAGACTGTATGCTTGACAAATGGAATGATGAAAATGATTCAGAGGACAGAAAAGAAATACAAAATGAATAAAACAAATGACAGGCATCTCATAAAATTACTTTTCAGAAATAATCACCGGAGAAAAACAGGGAGGGGATTGCTAACTTTTTGTCTCCTAGACAAGATGCACTCCTTTGGCTTCTATAGAGCCTCTTTCTTCAGCCATTATTAATCTTATCAAAACATCAGGTACTTGAAACTAGACCTGAATATGAAAAAAATGAATCAGTGAGCTTAGGGATGGCACAGTTGATTTTCTTGTATCTCCCAGTATTAGGCCTGGGTAACAACGGAAAAATTTGTTTCTAAAATCGATTCGTTTTTTGGGGTTTTTTTGCGTTTCGATATTTAAAAGAATTCCGAAATTTTCCTTAAAAAAAGTTCGATATTTACGAAATTTCGTAAATGGTAAAAAAATTACAAAACAATAACGAAACAATAACGAATCGATTCGTTAATGGCGGCCGCGATCGCGCAATACGCTAAAAAAAAACTTCTGAAGCTTCCTTCTCCCTCTGTTGTTGACTGTTGGTGTGATATTATAATTTTTTTTCACTAATTAAACAAAAAACAACTATAAAACTTGCCCCAGACATGCGGAAATAATAACGAAACGACCTCAAACCAATAACGAAACGAATACATAACGAAATACGAAGCATTTACGAAACGAATTGAAAAATTCGTTTTGTTTTTAAGTTGCTCCAGAATGGTTCGTTATCGCTTCATTAACAAAAAAATAACGAATTTTTAACGAAACGAAACCGCCCAGCCCTACCCAGTATGTTTAAGGCATACGTGTGATTGCAGAAATTTAAGCAGGGTTCATTTAGGCTGGGTTAAAAAGATTGAACCAGTACTAAGAGGATCTCATTGGTAATTTATTGCATTGCATTACCAAACAACTGTTTATCTCATGCTACTGCAGTTCATTTGGCTATGGTAGCTGTTGACACAATGGGAATTGATTTTGTTAATAAGCACCTCTGGCTTCCATTGTCAGCCAGGATGGGCAGGGGTCTAGGATGCCTGTGGCTGCTCTCACTTCTTCAAGTATCTTGTCCACATCCTTGAGCTGCATCAATCGAAATGAATCAATCAAAACTGGACAAGCAGGTGCCCATGTTACATCCTCAGAGACTGTCATTAACATGTTGTCCAAGTCAGAGTGGATCAGAGAGACTTTGTCCGTAAAACAAAATGAGCAAATGGTTCACAGTGAGCTGCTGAATGGTCAGGCACCCCATCTTGTGATGTAGAGTTTAACAATCATTTGACTTGCAGACACAATGTTGGCCAAAAAGAAAGATTTTTTTATAGCATCAATTGCCTTGGCGTATGCCCTTAAATAAAGATGTAGCTGTGCTCAGTCTGACTCATTGCTCTTTGTATGCCACATGCACTCTAAACCCTTCTTCATTCACTTCATCACTGCCAGCTCCCCGTTGAACCAAGGAGCTGGTTTAGCTCTGCTACTTGAGAGGAGGTGTTCCGAGCAATCGTATCTATTGCCCTAATCATCACCCTATTCCAGAGAAAGAGCAGAGTATCGACAAGATCACCTACTGATCCCCAAGAGCCACCAGGAAATCATCTGGATCCATCAGCCTCCTGGGGCGGATCATTTTAATTGGTACTCCACCCCTACAGGGGTTGGGGGGGGGTGCAGTAAGCCTAAACCTGATCAGGTGATGGTCAGCTCCTCCACACTGCCACTTTCCTCCCATCCCTGGCAAAAAAAAATTAAGTCTAGTATGTGCCTAGCTGTGTGGATAGGGCCAAATACTATGGGACAGCCCCATAGTTGCCATGGTGGCCATGAAGTCCTGAGCCGCTCTTGACAGGATGGCCTTCACATGGACATTGAAGTCCCCCAGCACTACAAGCCATTGAGACTCCAACGACAAGCTATCACTATAGACCACTGCAACCCCGCCTCCCTGCCCTCCAGATCTCGGCTAGTGCTGCACAGAATAGCCTGGTGGGAAAAGCTGGGTAAGGTTAACTCCTTCATCCTCACCCTTAATCCGGAGGGACCGCCATCCTGGGTACTGAGTTTTACTATGTCAGGAGACTGTTTTGGAACTATGAGTACTCTCTCACATTCCCTAGGCTGAATTAATGGTCGCACTTTCCCTTATCTCCCCTCCTCAATATTACTCCTATGCCCCCCAACCACTGGAACTCCCCCAATACACCTACCCCCACTCCCTCAGCCCATGGATCAATAATAGTTGTTTGGCTTGAAGGCTCTAAGTTGGAAACTGTGTGCTACTGTGTGTTTGTACGTACAGCATTGTGTTCTATGCTTTGCTTGAGGGCTCGTTCTGAGCTGAAAAGCCTTTGGTTGGTGCCGGAGCAGCATCCTGAAGATAAATTTAGATTATACAAGACAAGGTCAGTCTACTCCTGATTGACATGTTATCTCTCAGTGAGAACATTGGTTTCCAGACAGAAGGTGGTCCTGGTCAGAATTGGCTTGATGTGCCTTCCTCTTGGCATGTTTCTCTGCAGATATAAATCCATTCATCATAAGGACAGACAGCATGAACCAAAGAGCCAAGGAAATGTCAGCGTTTTGCATAAGTAGCCTGCAGAATGACTCTAGCCCTTGTAACTCTAAGTGTGATAAAGTAACTCATAAAAGAAAACATATGAGTCTTTCACTTTAACTAGAAAAGAAAATGAAGTTGTATTCACAGCATACAAAAACAAAACAGAAGGATTGCTCTCACCAAAATGTAATACAAAACAATGTCTTCGGTGAGTTGTCTTCATTCAACAGTGAAATGCAGGAAAGTAACCGGAAACAATATACAGTCCTTCTTCCTTTGTTGTCAGTAGACTGACCTTGTCTTGTATAATCTAAATTTATCTTCAGGATGCTGCTCCGGCACCAACCAAAAGCTTTTCAGCTCAGAACGAGCCCTCAAGCAAAGCATAGAACACAATGCTGTACGTACAAACACACAGTAGCTTACTATATACATGAGATAACAATACACTCAATTAACCCATCAATTAACTGTGTCAGCTGCAACAGAAACAGCCCTGATCCTTTCCAAAACTTAGGAAAAGTATATTGCAAACTCTTAGTAGCAACAGGAAACATCAGCAGGGAGCTGGAAGTAGAAGGCAGTGTTTGTTGCTGTGAACTTCTTGCAATTTTGTGTCCTGTGAGCTGTTTGCCGTCTTTGTTTGAGCTGTTTGTTACAGCCTTTGACCTCAACTCTTGGCGAATGGAGCTGCCTTTGACCTCAGCTCCAGGAGAGACCCTTCTTTTAGTCTCACCTCCATCTCATGCTTGGTTGGTGGGAATGAGAGAGTAGTCCTTCTTGGTGACTGCCCTTCAACTCTGGAACACCCTGCCCAGGGAAGCCCTCCCTGTTTTTCTTCCAGTGGCAGGCTTTCAAAGAAGAAAGTTTTCAATATCAATTCAGAGGCTTGTTGTGGTTTTAACTTTGAATATGTATTGAATATGTTTGAATGGTTTTTAACAATGCATTTTAAATATTGTTTATATTTAATTCTGTTTTAATGTTTGTATATTGTAAATTGCATACTAATGCTTTTATGCTAAGCTGCTTTGAGTCCCCATTGTGAGAGATAAGTGGGTTATTATTATTAATAATAGTAATAATAATAATAATAATAATAATAATAATAATAATGCTAGAAATCTATATGTTTTGTCAATATTGTCTATCTATCTATAGGCAATTACCCATGGCAGAGGGTCTGTAAGTGACTGGGGAGATCTATTCTGGAACTGTATGGTCTGTTAATGAGGACATATGTTTCCAAGCAGAAGGTGATCACATCACTTTTCTCTTGGCACTGACTTCAAAAAATCCTGAAAACGCAAGGCAGGCGGAGCATTCAGCATTCTGGAAAAAGTAAAGACCACTGGCATTAAAGCAATGTACCTCCATCATCAACTTCACTGGACTGACCACATTGTCTGAATGCCTGATCACTGTCTCCCAAAGCAGTTACTGTATTCTCAACTTAAGAATGTTGTCAGTGGACAACAATATTGTATATTATCTCACAACAATCGAGTTGACTTCGTGTTGGCATTCTGTTGACCACACTTTGGGTATCCATGCATTAATGGAACCACTTGCAGCAAATAATATAGTTGAATAACCCTTAGCTTTCCATGTGGTAATGTGGCAGTATATGTGTGAGCAACTGCAGAAAACTTTCAGTAATTCCTCGTCAACTAAAGACAAGACCAGCAATATGCCTTCAATTTTCTTATTACTATGATGTTCTACAATCTCCCATTATAGTGAAATTCCCTATACAAGTGTGCTAAAGCCTACTGAAAAGAGTAAAAATATATTCCTATGTCCAATCACGTTTATAATTGTTTTTCAATGTTTGTGGTATGTGCCAAAACAGTCAAATACTCTTCCCTCCTCCACCCCCCCCCCACGCACATTGTGTCTCTCACTGCTTCTTTTTTATTATTCTGGGGGGGGGGGGGGAATCTATTTTACACTCTTTTTTAATGCACTCTAATATTCTGTACCATTCAAAGAAGTCTGAACACTCCAATCCATTAGACAAAGATTTTCATTGATCGTTCTGGGGAAAGCATAGAATACACAGATACATTTTCTTGCATCATTAACTTAAACAAATAAAGTGTATGGACAAACAATATCATTTGTTCCAAAAGTCATTATCTTACACTCATATTTGCTGATTTTCATCTGAAATTGCCTTGCCAATCTCAAAGTTCTAGCAAACATTTCCCCTTTGTTTGGTCAGTTGTCTCTCACCTTACCTAATCATTCCTCCCTCCCCCATTTTTAATACCTGTACGAAATCACACAAATTGAAGCCGTATCAAGTACTAATCTTTTTTATCCCAAAATAAGTATTCATTACATTTTCCCATTTGTTGGTTTTCTATTTCCCTTCAGCACCAGCGAAAAGCATTACTCATGCTCCATGATAACTGTGCAAAGTAATCTCCCATGACATGTTTCCCTATGAAATTATTGCTACTAACCTATGTAGCACCCATCTTTAACAAAATGGGCACCAGATGATTTTTTTTAACAAAAATGTTTTTTTTAAATAAATAAATAAATAAAAAGTTATAGTTTTGAATTATCACGAGGAGACTAAACTTATTAAAAAAGACAATGTTTTTAAGATAGAAGATGGTAGAAAAGGAGGAAGAATGCATGACACATAAATGGACTTAATTAAAGAAAACAAAATCCAAAAGTGGCAGAACTAGAACAGGATCATTCATAGGATCACCATAAATTTAAGTCAATTGGATAGTGATTAAAAATTATAACAAATGTTCTGGAATGATAGCATGTTGGTGGTTCAACAATACACTGATGTGCAGCCTCTGGCTTAGTAACCCAGGGTTGTATCCCAAGCAACCAATAAAACCAACATTTAATTAAGTTTTACAAAAACATGCAGTGCTAGCAATTCAGCAACAAAAGTCTAATACAAAAAATAACAATAAGAAACCGAGATTATTTCTATGCTATGTGCATCACACGTGTCCCTCCTATCATATTCCAATGTTCTATCTGTTATCACACAAGGAATGTGTGGTTTCCCCTTTGATAGAAATAAATTCCAGAAGAGACAGTGAGGGTGTCCCCTTAGAAGTGCACTTGGTCAAAAATGTTCTCAAGGCATCTGGCCACATTTTAACTAGCTATATACCAAAACACAGAGCTTTAAATTTAATAAATAAAGCACATCTTTGTTTCCTGTTATACCACAAACACTGGACAGTATTGCACAATAACATAATACAAAAGAGTAACTATTTACAGCCCTTCAAAATGTCACTGTTTATATATTATTTGAATCAAATGTTCAACATAGATTTTTAATGTATCACATAATTGCAATATGTGCAAGTTCTTGATTATATGTATGTGTGTGTGTGTGTGTGTGTGTATGTGTATGTGTGTGTGTGTGTATGTGTGTGTGTGTGTGTGTGTATATATATATATAGTTAGTTAGTTAGTTAGTTAGTTTGTGCTACCATCAGAACTCAAAAACCACTGGGGGAATTGACACCAAATTTGGACACGATACACCTAACAACCCAATTTATGTTCTCCACTCAAAAAAATAAACAATAATTAACTGGAAAGAACTTACCCCCACAAGCCTAAATGCCTATATAGAGCCTGTGTTAAAAGAACACTCTCCCTCGCCCCTCCCTCCTGCACGAGGGAAAAAACCCAACTGCTGAGGGAGGTGCGGCACAAGAGAGGGAAAGGTGGCCGGTCTATCCCTCTGCCTACCCCCTGCCTCTCTCTTCCCAAAGGATTGAGAGAGAGTGTTGGGGTTCAGCCTGATCCTGATCTGTGTGAACCGGATTCTCTGATAGTTTTTCCAACTGAGCAAGCTCTCCCTGACCCTGACAGTATGGAATCTGTTGTTGATGCTGAGGTCAGCGGAGATGGGGGTGAGGCTGAACAGCTGGAAGAAAATGTTTTGGAAGCTAGCCATGATATCTCTCCACCTGGGTGTTTTAATGAGGACCGAAGAGAACAGATAGTTAGAGACAGAAATGTTTCACAGTTTCTACGAAGGTCAAATCGTTTACAGGAAAGACAGGCCCAGGCTTCAAAGTCAAGGGGCGTTTCAAAAAATAGCTTCTTTGGTTTAAGGGGCCTCCTGCCGGGTGCCTCTTTAGATCAAGCAACGTTTGGGACTGTGGCTGTGCCTTGGCAGAATTCCTCTGTTCCATGGCCGGTAATCCCAGAGGCTTCTAGTTTTCAAGTTCATGGTTAGTGAAAGGCTAACAGGTTCCTGGTTCTTGTATTGTGGCTTTTGGAACTTTGCTCAAGTTCAGAATTCTACTGACTGCTGTGTTTTTTCTGTGGCTTTTTGACTTTGCATTTACCTTTCTTTTGTAACCAATTTTTCATCAATAAACAAGGATTGCTTTTCCTACAGTCCAATGTGGTGGATTTAATCTTATGGTCTCATTTCTTGATCTGGGATGCAACAGAGAGAGAGAGGGAGAGGGAGAGGGAGAGGGAGAGGGAGAGGGAGAGGGAGGGAGGGAGGGAGGGAGAGAGTGTTCCTTTCCTTCTTGCCTTGCTGCCTCCGCTGGTCTGTTGGGAGCTCACAGGGATTCTGTGTGTGTGTGTGTGCCCAGAAACCTCACCCATACTGAGTTATGGGAAAGCATTCTGGGAAATGAAGTCCAGTATTCAAAGAAGGGACAAAAAGGCACGCTCTGGGAGTTAGCAAAGGCTGTCCAGGAACGCAGAATCAAAACACTCCCAAAAGATGGCCATCCATTTTTACTTTATAGCAACCCTGGGCTATAGTATATGTACAATAATAATAATATCTATATATCCATCATAATAATATCTATCAATCCTTAATAATATATATGTCTATGATATCTATATGTCTTTAACAATAATAACTACATTTCTATCATAATATCTATATGTCTGTAATAATGTCTATATGCCTATAATAATATCTACAGGTCTATAATAATATCCATATGTATATAATTATAATATCTGTTTGTCAAAAATATCTGTACATTTATAACAATAATACCTATATGCCTATAATATCTATAATAATAATAATATCTATATAAAGTATAATAATATCTATACATCTATAATAATAATAGCTATATAATATCTATAAAAATAACAATAAAAATAATCACATCTATATCTCTAATAATATCTATAGGTCTCTAATAATATCCATACATCTGTTTCCTGTTTTTGCTCAAAAGATATTGAGCCCTATGCTCCTTCTATTTTTACTCAGTTTTATACTAATTTATACAATATTTTGATATGAAATTCATAAATAAATAACATCTATAAAACTAATACCTATATAGCTTTAATAATAACATTTGTATCTATAATAATAATATCTAAATGCCTATAATAATATCTATATATCTATAATTACAACAATACCTATATAAAATCTTTGAAGTGGGTTATATGGCAGTGTGGAGTCAGGTAATCCAGGGCCCTTCCACACATCCATAGAACCCTTTGACCTCGAGGAGACTGAAATGGGCCTGTATTAGGTGGACACTTTGCCACTTCCATTGTGTATTGATAGCTTAGAAACCATCTCTTCCTCTTTTCTTTCTTTCCCATTTCTCCACAATGGGCCACAGCAACGCGTGGCAGGGTACAGCTAATATATATATATATATATCCATTCCTAGGGACCATTCTTGAATGTAAAACAGGGCAACTAACTGATAACCAAACTTAATTCTGCATAAACTTAAAATATTCCCTCAACTTCTTGATAATCAACATTAGGCTAGTATCTTGTCCTCTGTGTTCTAGTACCATATGCTGTAATGCAAAATTGATGACTGTCATTACGAACCACACTTTAAAAGCCCATGTCCCTTGAGGTGTGTGTAAAAATGTCATAGTATAAAATCAAGTTATTACTTTTTTATGTTCTGGGGCCAAGGTATGTTCAGAACTGTCAAGAGTTCTTTCATGTTATAAAATACTACAAGAATACAATAACCTTTCAAAATTAATTTAGTTTTCATTTTAGTTCTATATTTTAAGTATACTGCAGTGGGAATATTGTTCAGCTAAAAGTAACAGAGACATCAAGTATCTGAAGTTGAAAGTTTTGGAGTTTTGTTATTATTTGGACATTAAAAATGTGTGTCTTTTTCCAAAAAATATGAGGTGACTTGACTGGCATTCTTTCTCCCCGTTTCTTTCAATTGGTCTTTCTGTCTATCTACACATCTAGAAAAGAATGCAAATTTTTTTAAAAAAAGATTCAGAAAACCCCAAAATATACAGACATAACACAAACATAAAATACTGGGCGAACTTTTCGAGGCACCAGAGATGCCATGGCTCTGTGAAAGAGTCAATACTGTGACATGCCGAATGATGACAATGAAAGGTCATACTGAATCTGTGCCAGCAAGATTAATGGACTGAAAGAAAGACAAATAAATGTATCAATGACAAAATAAAGCATGAACTCCCCCTAGAAGCTGAAATGACTGAACTGAGGCTGTTGTACTTTGGCCATACCATGAGAAGACATCATTTATCGGATAAGACAATAATACAATAATGCTTCCTAAAATAGAAGCCATTAGGAAAAGAGGACGGCCATATCCCAGATGTATAGACTTAGCCAAGGAAGCCGTAAATCTGAGTCTGAAAGAGCCTTAACAAGGCTGCTGACAATAGGATGATTGAAGGTCTCTCACTGATGGCACTATCATAAATTGAAGTTGAAGTTGTAAATAAATAAATAAAAATTGATTAGCCCTTAGGCCATATCACAATACCAAACCAAATAACAACAAGGCTTGATAAGACTTGATTACACTCTATATTGTAAGTTAAAATAAGACACAACAATACAGTAAATAAATATGATAAAGCTGAATATATACATCATATTTCCTTATCACCCCTACAATTTACCCTGATCAGCCCCACATATGTGGTTCTCAAATGTATTGTTTTGCTTAAATACAGAGTTGTTTTATTTGTTTGGGTTTTTTTAGGGGAGGGGGGGTCTTGGCCATGCATGAAATATATTGTTATGGTGTGAGATTCTAAATACACTGTCCATTTGGTATATTGACCAAGATAGAAGTCTCTCATCTTCTGATACAATTTACAATCAAATAATATGTGTGCTGTATCCTCAATTTCAGGTGCTCCACAGATATAAATCCATTCATTATAAGGGATGTTGTTAAATCTTCCTTATCTGATCATTGAACAAGCTGATGAAATCTAGCTTGAGTGAATACCTCCCTGGAATGTTTTGGCATTTGCTTTTTTAGATAGCTGGCAATTTGAAAGGTACATTTATAGTGGACTTGAGAGCCTTTAACACCAAGGAGTTCCAGAACCTTGGCTTAATTATTGAGAACGCCTATGTCTGGTCATCTCTATCAGACCACATCTAGAACTTAAAACTGGAATCATAAAATCATAGAGTTGGAAGAGATCTCATGGGCCATCCGGTCCAACCCCTTGCCAAGAAGCAGGCATATTGCATTCAAAGCACCCCTGGCAGATGGCCATCTAGCCTCTGTTTAAAAGTTTCCAAAGAAGGAGCCTCCACCACACTCCAGGGCAGAGAATTCCACTGTTGAACAGCTCTCACAGTCAGGAAGTTCTTCCTCATGTTCAGATGGAATCTCCTTTCTTGTAGTTTGAAGCCATTGTTCCATGTCCTAGTCTCCAGGGAAGCAGAAAACAAGCTTGCTCCCTCCTCCCTGTGACTTCCTCTCACATATTTATACATGGCTATCATATCTCCTCTCAGCCTTCTCTTCTTCAGGCTGAACATGCCCAGCTCTTTAAGCTGCTCTTTATAGGGCTTGTTCTCCAGACCCTTGATCATTTGAGTGGCCCTCCTCTGGACATCTTCCAGCTTGTCAAAATCTCTCTTGAATTGTGGTGCCCAGAATTGGACACAATATTCCAGATATGGTCTAACCAAGGCAGAATAGAGGGGTAGCATTACTTCCCTAGATCTAGATACTATGCTCCTATTGATGCAGGCCAAAATCCCATTGGCTTTTTTTGCCCCCACATGACGTTGTTGGCTTATGTTTAACTTGCTGTCCACAAGGACTCCAAGATCATTTTCACATGTACTGCTTGCGAGCCAGGTGTCCCCCATTCTGTATTTTGTTTTTTATGCATAAGTGGAGTATCTTGCATTTGTCACTGTTGAACTTCATTTTGTTAGTTTTGGCCCATCTCTCTAATCTGTCAAGATCGTTTTGAATTCTGCTCTTGTCCTCTGGAGTATTGGCTATTTCTCCCAATTTGGTGTCATCTGCAAACTTGATGATCATGCCTTCTAACCCTTCATCTAAGTAATTAATAATGATATTGAACAGGACCGTGCCTAGGATGGAACTCTGTGGCACTCCACTCATCACTTCTTTCCAGAATGAAGAGGAAACATTGGTGAGCACCGCCTTGATTCGTCCATTTAACCATTTACTGATCCACCTCACCGTAGTTTTGTCTAGCCCACATTGGACTAATTTGTTTGCCAGAAGGTCATGGGGAACCTTGTCGAAGGCTGAACTGAAATCCAGGTACGCTACATCCACTGCATTCCCTGCATCTACCCAGCTTGTAACTCTATTTTAAAAAGAGATCAGTATGGCATTACTTGTTTTTAATAAATCCGTGTTGACTATTAGTGATGACCGCATTTGTTTCTAAGTGTTTGCAGACCACTTCCTTAACAATCTTTTCCAGAATCTTTTCTGGTATCGACGTGAGGCTGACTGGACATTTAAAAAATGACAGAAAACTTCCTTAATATGCTGCTGAGACTCTTCAACAGAACTTTCCACCAGCTCAGTAATAAGGCAAGAACAATTTGACCTTGACTGATAATTTTAGAATTTGCACAAAATTGTCTCTTTTCTGATTGTAATGCAAAGTACACATCACACACTTAAATTCTGATTGATAAAAAATGCAAACAAAATATTTGATGCTCCTAATTGTAAGAAATTACAAGTTTTGCTAGCTAGTGACTTCACTGTTAATATATCAGTGCATGTATGATAGGGAATGCTCTCTGGATTTGTGACCTTATCGGAAAAGCCAGGCAAAGAATCCCACTTCATCTGGCTTTTGGCTTCTGGTGAGCTGCATGCACATTTGCACCACTGCTCTCTCTTGCAATGTTTTCTCCATCACATTTTCTCCATTCATTGGAGCCAGCACAACACAGGAAGCCTCCCATGTTGGGGTGAAAGTGTCCGATGATGTTTTCACCCCTGTTGGGGACATGGCCTTCATCAGAAGTCACACAATGTCATTTGATATCTCGCGTCAGTCTCTGTCCTCCAGTTGGTATGTCCTCGGATGCTGATTTCACCCTATCTGATGAGTTTGTTAATCTCAACTTTGAAAGCATTTCACAAGGTGTTCAACTGAATCTCTAAAACAGATTCAATAACTTGGATATCTCTTTCAAAATTCAGACTAAAACCCAGAGTGTATTCACCATCCCAATAAGACTGGAGTCCATACGCCTCCACTGACTGAAAATTGGCACAAAATTGTCTCCACAGACTGTTTTGCCGATAGGCAGGTAATGATATTCTTTTCTGATTTTTTTTAAAAATAAATATTTGCAGAATTGATACAATACAGTGATAATTCCAGTTTTTTGAACTCAAGGTTTTTGGGGTTTTTTTTGTTTTTTGTTTTTTTTAAGAGATACTTAGATTTAGTGGAATAATTCAGTCTATAACATCTACAAAGTAAATCATTCACTTTTCCTTAACGTCATCATGGGGGTGACTGCTTCAAGTTTCCACATTATGGAAATCCAATCAATACATCAGTGTCTCTGTCTCATTCTTCTGGTTACTAATGCATCCACTGATGTTTCTTTTGAAATTGTGAGATATGCACAGCTATATGGCTTAGTGCTACTAGCTATTTTATATATCTAGAGATGTATTCAGCCAGTTGGTGTTTACTAGATTATAAAACCAGATTTCTGAGTTTTGCTAAGCATGTGTTACCCCATAAAACTAGTGCTTGCTAGACTTCTTCTAGGATTGAAAGGATTTTTTTGTGAAGAGTTGCTGTGGCAATGTGGAATATTATAGCTGGTTTAATCTTTACAGCAATATTGGGATTCTTGATTATATAGCTTCCCTGAATCACTGTAGATCACCATACAAAAGTGAAAACTGTACTTACAAATGTGAATCAGTTTCATAGAAAATTCACCAAAATTTCTCATCAACTGAATGATATGTTGCAACACATTGTTTTAATGCTATTAAATCTCTGGGTCATAAATTGGGAATCACTTATTTTTGTATTTTTCATGGAATATATGTCCTAGAAAGGTACATAGAAAAAAAAAGATATCCATCTGGAAACTGTGTCTGGAAATGCCATCTGTTTTAGTATGTATGGAATGGGTAGATCCTTCCATCACCTCAACATATAGGTACAGCATAAATTCCTTTGTATTCCTGCCCTGTCAGCAACACAGTTATGAGAGTTCTCACACTGACAACCAACAAGTACCAGCTATGCCTTCACAAGGGAAAATATAGCATTCATTTCTGTGAGCTGCTTCCATAGCAAAGCAGCTCATATGACTGAGCTTCAGTCAATTTAAGCCCTACGTTGGTTTAATAATGCCAACTTAAAAGTGTCCATCTAGCTATTGAAAATGGATAAGCTATCCCATTTTATGCTAAGTCAAGTAATGTGCATTAATTTTCTCTTGGGAAAACTAGATCTATGCTAAGTATTATGCAATCGTTTGTGGGTGTGAAAAAAATGTTCCCTCAACCCTTAATCGAGGCAATTGCCACTTATTGTTTATTCCTGCTACCATAGTATTTCTCTTTATCAGGGAGGACTTTTTCTTAGAGATATAAAAAAATTGTAGTGTACATGGTTTTAGTCATATGCAGTTAATTATAATGGCTAATTAAATATTTCACAGTGGTTAAGTGTCAATTATTGTAAAATTTGTCCAGGAAAGGCTTAATAAAGACAGCCAAAACTTCCTGGGATGTTTTTTCCTTATTTTAAAGTCGTAAACATGGGTAGAATAATGTCAATTTCAGTAACAATGTCATAAGAGCCTTCAGTGGTGCAATGGGTTTAACCTTTGTGCCGGCAGGGCTGAAGACTGACAGGTCAGAGGTTTGAATCCGGTGTGAATGCAGATGAGCTCCATCTGTCAGCTCCAGCTTCCCATGCAGGGACATGAGAGAAGCCTCCCACATGGTTGGTAAAACATCAAAACATCCAGGCGTCCCCTGGGCAATGTCCAATTCTCTCACACCAGAAGCAACTTGGAGTTTCTCAAGTCATTCATGACAAAAAGGGGAACCATTTCATAGTACAAACAGAATATTATTATCTTAATTTTCTTAACATTGCCAAATCCACATTTATCTCCCATCTGTGTCCATTGATATTGCTCACCTCCCCCCCCCCCCCCCGCACCCTCTGGGAACAGTACTTTTCTTAATTCAAATATTATTTTAATTGACTAATCGTGGAGAGAGTATTGTTTAGTTCTTTGTGGTTTCCTTTTCCTTTTACTCTCTCAGTCTTCCCCACTTCAGATCCCACTTCGTCTTGATTTGACCTGTTGTGTATTTGGTTTTCCTTTTAAGGATGCAGGCCTGGAACATGTAATCTGCTAAATATTCATACTATTTTTAACTTCCCACTTTCTATGCTGTTTCCAGCCTAACACCACAGCTGCTTGGGCAGCAACTGTCATATATTTTACAATTTCTGCCCAATATGTTTTCATTCCTATCTACTTTCTGGATGAAAAAAATCTTTTTTATTGAACTTTAATTTATGCCCCCTTTTAATTCTTCCATTTCCTTCTTTACTTTTGTACTTTGTTGCATTCCCACCATATATGCATGTAGGAACCATTTTTTCCGCATCTGTGCCAACATAATTTTGCGGTTGGCTTAGTTATGTGAGCTAATTTAATTGGGGT
This sequence comes from Anolis sagrei, assembly GCF_037176765.1. Classification (NCBI taxonomy): domain Eukaryota; kingdom Metazoa; phylum Chordata; class Lepidosauria; order Squamata; family Anolidae; genus Anolis; species Anolis sagrei. The sequence continues at coordinate 272,328,196 of NC_090021.1, read as the reverse complement.
TCGATACAATTTGGTTAATATTTTTCTTTGTGTTTCTCTGGTCCTTATATATTTAATATATGTGATTGAATTGATCCAGTGTTCAATGTCTCATTACTAGGGTTGGATAGGTTTGTTGGGAAGATCCTAAAAGTCATTAAAAACTTCCGACTTTTGACTTTCAAAGCAGTTTTGAACCATGCAGGAAAGGTGGGAGTGGCATATCTGAAATTGAACCACTTACCTTTTTTTTTTTTGGAAATATTCCATAATGTTCAGATGTCTCCCAAGGTTATTTTAATGTTCACAACCATTAAGAAACTTTGGTAAAGTCTAAACAGTTTTAAAATCTCGTGGTTTCCCTTCCCCTGCAATGCAAAGAGGGATGAGGTGGGCATGGCTAAGTAGTTTGTGAAGGCTAGGCCCCCAATGGTAGAGATTGCAAAAGGCCCTGCTGTTAAACTACATTTCCCACACTGCCTTGCTGCTCAATAGCCAAAATGGCTGAAAGACCCCTATAGCTTAATAGCTGTCTGTAGCAGTCTTCACCTAAATATAAAATAAACTGATTGAATCTAAAAAGGTGTCTAAAGAGAAGGCAGCAAAGCAATAAGCAACCCTAACACTTTCTTTTTCAGTCATCCCTGCATTAAAGATATGTGTCCACACAAAAGGGGAACCTCCATGTCTCCCCACACTTTTCTTTTTGGCAAAACATGTGCCTTGGCTCCCCATGCCCAGCGTCTCGATGTCTGCCATTATTTGCCACCATTTGCCATGATTTTTTTCTTTTTGCCATTTTTCCCTGGCACGGATCGAACTCACAACCTCCCGGTTCTGGGGATGGGGCGCTCTTTCCAAGCCACCGACTGCCCTGTAGCAAATAGAAATTTGGAACTTCTACTTATTCACTTCCCAGCAGGAAAGAAGGGGGTCAGTCTAGATGTCCCTTGATGGAGTCTGTGTATGATTTCTGTTCTCCACCAATTTAACACAGTTTGTGCCACACAAAGTTTCTGGAGTAGAACAACTTTCGAAGTGAAGATCACCCAATGAAACAGGAAATAACACTTTCAAACCAGGAACAAATTTTCTTTATTATTAAAAAATGTTATTTATAAAAAAAACTTTGAATTTTTTTCCCTGGCAGGGATCAAACTCACAACCTCCTGGTTCTGGGGGTGGTGCACTCTCTCAGGGAGCCACCGACTGCTCTGTAGCAAATAGCAATTCAGAATTTATACTCATTCACTGCGCAGTGGGGAGCCGGGTCAGTCTATAAAAACTTTTTATGCAAATTTTGAAAATTTACCAAAAATCCATAGATAAGTCAAAAGTTATGATATATGATGAGCTAACAGTGGTCCATGTGTTCTACCACTGTAGCAAGTTTCATTAGGATTGGTCTAAAAATGAGGGACAGAGAATCCTCTGAAGTTTCCCCAGTCGCAGTGCTGCTTTTTCCCTACTGCTCATGCTCCTACTGCTTTGCCATTAACAAAGCAATAAGGAAGTTTCAGAAAATTTTGAGATTTTTTTTAAAAAAAATTCAGAAGTGACTTTAGAATTGAACCACCAGGACCCCCTACATCCAAAACTAGTTTTGAACCATTTTTTTCATCAACCAAGCCTACTCATTACTCTTCGGACACTTTCCATATCTTGCCCAATGTTTGTTTCAATTTATATTGTTTTCCACCTATTTTCTTCTATATGAAACCCATCAGGTTTTTATTCCTTTCTAATTTCCACCTTACAATTTGATCAAAATCTATTTCTGGACCTTCCTTTTTCCTCCAGTCTAAAATCTTTTGTTTCAACCTATTCCATAAAAGCCAATTACCTTAACCACAATTAACCTTTATCACTTCCCACTCTTTGATTGTCCAGTGAATTTTCTTATATGATTTTATCCCATTGGAGAAAGCTCAGTTCTAAATAGTTTCACTGGTCATTATTTAATCCTAAAGAAAAAAATAAATCAACTGTTATCTGGGCTATCTATGATAAAGGCTGAAAAGTGTTTTCTTCCTATACATCTGGGATCAGAAGAATCACAGGAGAGCTACTCTCCTATGAATACAATGCTTTATACTTGGATGCTATCAATTCTTGCAAGGAAACAAATGCTATCCATTCTTGCTGCATCTGGGGACAAAGTACAACAAGAACAAAATAACCTCCACTGACAAGATCAAATGGGAGACAAATTCTGTCTCTGTGATGACTATAGGTAGACTTTTCAAAGCTACTCGGGGACAGAAGAATCTTCATTAATCAGGCATTATGCTCAAGCATACCCAAGTTTGTAATGATATATATTTCTGTCACATTACTGATGAATCTCAGAGCATTTGGGAGGCCAAATATTGAAGGATTTTCCAAAACATAAAAGTTGATAGCTGCAATTCTAAGCTCACTTGACCTTTTCAGAAGACTCTTTATAGTATAAGATATATGCACTTGTTATTTGTTAAGGGATCTTTCCTCAGCATACTAAAATTGTTGGGAAAATACAATATTTTTCTACTAGTTGGAAATGCTCACCCATAAAAGTTGTTTTATTCAGGTTTGGAATCCTTTGTAATTTGATAGCAAGAATTTCACAGAACATATTGGTTAGTTTTAGCGATATCATTGTAATGAGCAAACAACACAGGATTGAAGAGCATGAACAGACCACGGTGGCTACATAATCCAAATGTCTGCTATGTAGGGATAAGCAGCTAAATAACTTATTTGAGATGGTCATCCAACCTCTTTTTAAAGGCCTGAGTTCACACTAAGCCCTCTGAGCAATCTGTTGCACTGTCAAACAGTTCTCAGAAGTCAGTATCATTTTTAATTCTAACCCCATCCACTGGGATAATAGAGCTACCCTGACTAATCTCATGCCATCTATAACTATGATTAGTATGCTCTGAACTTCCATCAAGTTATTTCTGGGTCCAGGACAAAGCTTTATTGCACTCTACTAGTAACTTCTGTCTGGGATGAGAAGCAACCATTGGTGGGTACTCTTTCCATCAACTGGTTACAAACCCAGCTCCCAACAGAATTATCTGGTCTACATTTTTATCAGCTTGTTTGCAGAAATATCATCGAGGACTTTTCTCAAAAGCCTTATTGCAATGAAAATAAAATCAATTCACAGCATTTCCATGACCAACCTTGTAACTTTTATCAAAAGAAAAAGAATTAGTTGAGTATAACTTGATTTTGAATAACCCAAGCTAGTTCTTCATAATCCTTTCTAAATGCTAACAGACTGTTTGATGATCTAATCTTGAAAATTTCTTGCTATTCATCAATCTGTCTGTTTCTTCTTTTAAAATCTGGATACCATTTACCATTCTATGATTCTATGATTGTGCTGGATGAAGCAGAGATTGTGCTGGGAACTCTCTTTTTCTCCAAGAATTCTGAATTGTTGAGATGTTTTGACAGTGACTTTAATATTACATCTGCAAATTTTTTCACCACTCTGCCTTGGAAATTTGAATTAGTTTTGAGTACACTTTCCTATACTACAGCTATACCTATTCTGGGCAGAAGGTCCTTACTGCATAATTTGCTTTATTTCCAAAAAATAAAACACTGGATATTTTTAAATTGGTTTCCAACAGGAAACTAGGAAAATATATATCCACAGATATATAAACCCCATTTTCCTAGTTTCCAACAGACCTCACAACTTCTAAGGATGCCTGCCATAGATGCAGGTGAAACACCAGGAGAAAATGTTTCTGGAACATGGCAATACAGCCCAAAAAACTTACATCAACTCAGTGGTTCCAGCCATGAAAGCCTTCAACAACAAATTATGTACTCCTTTATAACCTTTTTCTTAGAAAATAGTTAACTTGTATGTTGTAACACTGAAGCATATTAACTTTTTAAAGTACAGGTGTTTTTTGTGAACATCAACGAGTTCTTTTCTTTCATTTCAGCAAAGTCCTGCCATCATACATGGTATCCATTATTCTTTACTTTGAGAGAAAGTGACAGAAACAGACAGAGGTAGAGAACTGCAAACACCTACCCCTGATGTTAGTCTGTACAACCCTATGCCATAAAATATAAGCCAACTCACAGATATGTCTAAAAAATTAATATAACTTAGAAGCGTATGAGATCTATTGAGCAATAAGTGGGGACAGATTAATGATCCCTGGTCATTTGGTACACCTGTATCTGGATTTCTATTTAAAAGATTTAAAGGGTTACTGTTTTTTTTTCCATTTTAGCTTCCAGAATGTTCCAGTCAATGTGGCCTCAAAATGTCTCAGGAATTGAGTCACTGATGTTCCAATATTTTTGGCTGCCTCATTATGACAAAGACATTTCTTGGATCACCATGGCTTTGTTAATATGTGCCTTCAAGTTGCTTCTGATTTATAGCAACCCCTGATCTATCGTAGAGGTTTACCCTGTCCTTCATGTGAAACTGAGAGTGTGTGACTTCTCCATTGGCTACATATATAAAAAAATAACTTGAAAGACTATAAAGACTGCAAATTCATTAAAAAAGCTCTGGAACAGCTCGCTGTGATGATATTTGACAAAGATATTAATATTACTCTGAGGTATGTCCATGGCTCATACTTGTCAAAGAGAAGGCTGAGAGGAGATATGATAGCCATGTATAAATATGTGAGAGGAAGCCACAGGGAGGAGGGAGCAAGCTTGTTTTCTGCTTCCTTGGAGACTAGGACGCGGAACAATGGCTTCAAACTACAAGAGAGGAGATTCCATCTGAACATTAGGAAGAACTTCCTGACTGTGAGAGCCGTTCAACAGTGGAACTCTCTGCCCGGAGTGTGGTGGAGGCTCCTTCTTTGGAAGCTTTTAAGCAAAGGCTGGATGGCCATTTGTCAGGGGTGATTTGAATGCAATATTCCTGCTTCTTGGCAGGGGGTTGGACTGGATGGCCCATGAGGTCTCTTCCAACTCTTTGTTTCTATGATTCTATGATTCTTTTTGTTGTTAAGCTTTATATGAGAAACTTAAAATGAGACATCCTTTTGGGCACTATACTTCAAACATTGCATCCCCAGACTTTGCACTCAGTACGTACATTCATCTTTATGATGCAGAATGACCTGAATCCATTTTCTAAGTCTCGAGTTAGAAAATTCATTTTGTTCTTGTGTATAAATCATTGTATAAATCCGGGTTACATAGCCTGACTGATTTTTCTTTTTGCCACTGAGTGTCTAAACATCCTGTAATATCACTAAAAGATGTTGTGCTTCTTAGCACAGAATGATTTATTCAGTAACATTAAACTCAATCCCAGTTTTACAGTAGATGGTGGCAAAGTGACTCATGATAGTATCTCAATTTAGCAAACCTCTTGTCCTCAAGAGAGGTCCCAATGGACAGATCAAGAAGCTGAAAATAATCCACTTTCATCCATGAAAAGCATTTCCTTCCTTCTCTTCCACTTTCCTGGCAGGCTTTGAAAAGATTTCTTTCAAATGGCTGCATCTGGGTTTCAGAGAGTGTTAGGATATGCATTCAACTACCTCCAGAAGAAATCATCTTTCCGTAGCCCTTGCGAAGCTCTGAAAAGAAAAGAAAAAATGTTTGGATTTCATTAGGAGGTGGTTTAGAGACTTGACTCTATATTCAGTATTTCTAAAGTTTTTTGTGAACATTCTCTATTAGTGGTAATGCATGTTTTCTTAGTTGTGTTTACATAAGGATAACTCACTTTCAGTATGCAGATGACACCCAACTTCTTTCTACCTAAATCTAAGGAAGCTGCCCTGATCCTAAACCAGTATCTGCTATCAGTAATGGACTGAATGAGGGCAAACAAACTGAAACTTAAACCAGACAAGATAGAGTTACTTCTGGTCAGTCAGAAGGCAGAACAGGGAATAGGGATCCAGCCTGTGCTGAATCAGCTCACACTCACTCTGAAGACACAGATTCACAGTTTGGGAGTCCTCCTGAACTTGGCACAGAACCTGGAGGCCCAGGTGTTAGAAGTAGCCATAAGGATCTTTGCATAAGTAAAACTTGTGTGCCAATTGCATCCGTTCCTTAAGAAGCCAGATCTGGCCATGGTGGTACACACATTAGTTACATCCCTTCTGGATTGTTGTAATGTGCTGTATGTGGGGCTGCCTCTGAAGAGTGCTTGGAAACTTCATCTGGTCCAAAGAGCTGCAGCCAGGTTGCTCACTGTTGCTAGCTACAAGGAGTGGACAACTCCCCTGTTGCAGCAGCTCAACTGGCTCCCAGTCTGTCAGGGTCAATTCAAAGTGCTTGTTGTGACCTTTAAATTCTTAGATGGTTCAGGTCCAGGCTATTTGGCTGACTGCATCCCTTTGCATGAACCTGCCTGGACCCTGAGATCTTCAGGAGATACCCTTCTCTTGGCCCCACCTCAAGCTCAGTTGGTGGGAACAAGAGATACAACATTGACTAAGGGGCCACAACTTTGTCCTGGCCAGAGGAAAAAAAACACATTTAATGAAGTTTCTGGCACACAAAGTTTTTGCCATCTACTCACCTTCTTTTTAGGAACTGACTAATTAGCAACAAGCATCTAAAACCTGTGAACAAACCCAGATAAAAATCCCATGGCTTCCAATTGAATGGACATAAAGATATGTGAAGATCCAGATATTCAGCTAAAACCCTCAATATTCCCACACCTGCAATTCTCATGTTTTTTGCCTTTTGTTGTGATTACTTCAGGGTTTACAGAGAATGGCATCTGGCCACCCTCCTGATTGCTGCGGCTGCTCCTGGGATAAAGGTACTGTTCAAATGGGCCCTCTGGCTCCTGGCCTTGCCAGCAGCAGCTGGTTCCTGTACCAACTCACTGTTAGCTGTTGCTTTCACTGCATCCCCTCCTATATACAACTTAGATTCCAGCTTCCCCGTCTTCTTGACCAGGAGTGCTAGATAGATACCTATCATATCTGTGATTTACTAATGTAAAGTCCCAAGTTTAAGTCTTGAAATTCAAAAATGCCTGCTTTCAATATGCTAACATGAGATCCTGACTTTCTGACAGTCATGGAATTTTAGTGCTTCTTTGGAGCTCATGATCCAAAGGAGCCAAAATTTGGTAACAGGACTGAAGATTATAAGCCCTGACTAATATGATGGTTTGGACCTCCTGCTGTGTGTCTTTGGGGGCTGCTCAATTATAAATTCCTTATCCCAGTTTGTGCAGAATTCATGTCTCAGGCTTTCTCATTTCGTTGATAAACACAGCTCTTGGCATTTCATTGATATTATCAGTTATCAGCACACACAGCAAGTGAGAGATTCATACAGAAACACTTATTTCAGGAGGATATCAATGTCTCTTTAACTGCGGAAAAACTGTAAATAGAATCTGGCTACAGCAACTGTTGTGTATAAAATTAGCATAGATTAAAATTCACATCCAAACATGGGGATGGTATGTTTATTTATTACAGAGGGCTTTTTGTGTATTGGCAATATGTGAAATGAAAAGAACAGAATATTTGAAGGGCCTGCCAGCCATTCCATTCCCTTTTTTTCACATTACAAACAAACTGTTTAAGATGCATGAGCAATGTGAACATTTACCAAGGCACTGAAGCATTTTATGAAAGTAAAATGTCTAGAGCTATTAACAACTACACGTCTTTTTTGTACAAATGCTTCTTTGGACAAAGTGTATGAAACAAGAACGCAAAGGCTAAAGGATAAGTGTATTGGTGACTGGTGACTTCAGTGACAATGAGGGGATGAGGTGAATCCAGAATTTTAAGGAACTCTCCAAGATGAGGATGTTATATTCGGAATAGCTGCAGTTTAAAGTTCAGCTGCAGTTTAAAGTTCAGACTAAAATCTGCAATGGTTTCCTGCCCCACTGCTAATAGTAGTCCATAGCTGACACTTATTTGGCCTAGAAGAAACAAACACACAAATGCCAAGAAAGATGGGTCATCTAAAAACACATGAATCATGTTCGACTGAATCAAGCAAAGGACAGCAAAAAGGGTTTTCAAATATGTCTGAAGGAAAAGAATGACATAGAAAATGGAGGTGCCATTGGTCAGCAAATATGGTAACAGGTCACAATGAAAAGGCAGAACTGCTCAATACCTATTTTGCTTCACCCCCCCCCCCAAAAAAAAAGATGATACTGTGTTTCCATACATCATCAAAGACCTTGGCAAGAAATCCATGTTGCAAATCTGGACCTATAAGGATACAGTCTGTGTTTAAATCTTCAAGGGCAAATGAATTGCATCCCAGACCATAGACTGCTTGTTCTTGTTTTTGAGAAATCTTGGAAAGCAGGTGAGGTAACAGAAGACTAGAGATGAACAAGCATTGCTTTTCTCGTTAAGTGAAAGAGAATATACAGGGAATTACAGACCAGTCAGCCTAAAAGCAATACTTGGAAGAATATTAGAACGGATTATGCAGGAATATATTTGGTGACCAAGCATGGAATAACAAAGTCACACAGGGCCCATCCAGACAGTACCTGTATCCCACAAGCTCCAGCAGCAATCTTATCCCTCTAAACCCACACCCATGAATTTTATCCTTCTAATGCCACAACCATGATCCCACCCCGCCCCCCGCCCCCATGATATAGTGGTGGGAATCATTGTCAGATTTGCAGATAATACAAAACTGAAAGACATAGCTAACACATTGTAAGATAGAAACAGTAATCAAAAAGACATTGATATACTAGAAAATTCGTATCGTACACCCTGTAAATTAGCGTACTATTATAAAAAAAGGGGACCAGTCAGTGCTGGCATGGATGCCAACAGAAAGGGTGGTTTATGCACATGTTTTGGGGAAGTGAACAGGTTCAATATTTCTGGAAAACAAGATATTTGTGTCAAACCAAATATTAGGGACTGTTTGGGTTATAACAAAAGAAATGGCAGTCCTAGTACAAAGAGAGGGAATGGGAAATAACAGGGAAATAAAGGAAGCAATAATTGAGTGCATACAAGCAGTCATAGTATTGGAATGGAAAGACAAATCAAAGTGGATAGAGAATAAATGGTATCAGTATATGGTGGACCAAATGGAATTTGAAATTATGGATATAAAATTAAATGACTCAAAATGTAATGAAAATAGAATGCAAGAAGTTGAAGAAAGATGGAACCAGGTCAAGAATTACATTGTGAACAAGTCTAGAGATCAGACCATAAGAAACAGAATACAAATGTTATACAGTACGTAAATCTAGAAGACTTGGCTCCAAAAGTATTAATATGTGAAAGAAAATAATCCTCGTGGTAGTGGTGGAAATTGTAACTGTTATGTTTGTATATGTATATGTCATATATATATATATATATATATATATATATATATGATTAAAAAACCTTGGGATCTTGGAAAAAAGATATACTAGAAAATTGAACTGATATTATTAAAATGAAATTGAACAGAGAAGAATGCAAAATTCTACATTCAGGTGACAAGCATAGGATGGGTGATACACGCCTCAGCGGTATTACATTGAAAAGGACATTGAGATTGTTAATCATAAATTGAGCATTACTCAGCAGTGTGATATTCTAGCAAAGTAGGTTGTAGTGGAATCTACCTTTAAGACGACAAGGCCGAAGCCTGCATGACAGTAGCTGTCATCTTGGAAGGCAGGCAGAGACAGGAGGAGGAGTCAAGCCGACTCCTGATTGGGTATAGCAATTGGGGGAGGAGTCGGTTGAGAGGGGGAAATAAGCTGTCAGCTCTTGACAGAGGGAGAGAAGTGTCTTGACATCAGACACAGAAGGATGAAATGTTAAGATAGGAAGTTACAGTAGGAATCTGACAGGGAAAGAAAGTTTTAAGTGAGCCTTTAGAATAGGGAATAAGCACACAGACAAGGGCTAGGGTTACTGTATTAGTAGGATCAGTAACAGAAAGACTTGTCTGTTTATACTGAGGAAAAGTATAGGAGAGCTTATTTGCCCTGTGGGAGAGACAGATAGGGATCTGTTCTCAAGTGATACTGTGTCTAAAGATAGAGCAGTGTGTTAAAGGAATCTCACAGTTGATAAAAGCTTTACTGTCAGTGGAACTACTTGTTTAAGTAACTAAGTCTCTACAACTGAATTACGCTTCTGTACCTCTCATTATATGAGACGATGTTTGTTTAAAGTTTAATAAACCTTTCTTAGTTCACTTTTAACTGGTGTATGCCTCAGTCTATCCATCTCCTCAGAACTAAGTCTGTCAAATCCTTTAAAGTCCAGTCATCCAGTGAAGAAGCAATAGAAGAATCAAGAGCTCAAACACACCTTACCTACAACACATTCACACCTTTGGTTCCTCAAGCCAATAGAAGCTGAGTTAGTGGCAGTTATATCTACCAAGCAACATCAGTCATTTATAATATTTTATTCTCTCTTGCCTTGAGGGGCAGAGGTGGGATTGATTGTTTGTCCACCCTGCCCAGACAGTCTTTAACTTCGTTATATAGGTGAATTATATATTTGCCTGCATTAATAGAAGCTTAGTTGCTAGTGAAGGGAAGCAATAGTACCAATATATTCTGTGCTGGTCAGGCTTCATCTGGATTATTGTATTCAGTTCTAGGTACCTCATTTTTAAAAGATATAGATAAATAGGAAATGAGGAAGATAAGCAAGAGAATAAAACATAAGGGGAGGGATTGAAGAAGCTGGTCATATACTAGGTGCAACTTGGTGAAGAAAAGATCTAGGGGTGACAGGCTCACTCTTACAATACCTCAAGGAAAAACACAAAGAGGAAGATGAAGGCTTGCTATTTGCTGCTTCAGAGAGTAGAACTAGGTCTAATAAATTTAAGTTACAAGATGGAAATTTCAATTGAACATTAGAAGGAATTTCTTAACAGTGAGAATGGTTGAGCAATGGAAAAAGTGCCTACAGAGGTGCTGGGGTCTCCTCTGATTGGCTTTAAAAATACTGGGTATCTACTGTCAAGCCAATAATAAAACTTGGATGGATTGCAGTCATAAAATAATTAGCTTTATTTACATTATTCACAAAGAGCTCAACGCAGCACAGGGCAAGCCTGTCTGCTCTGGCGAAAGCATCACAGCAAGATGGCAATTGTAACCTTCTTCTTATCAGTAAAGACACGCCTCTCAAATAGTTTCTTGATGATCAAAGTCCGGAATCATCAAGAGGAAGTAGGAAATCATTTCATATCTGTCCTTCTAGAGCAAACTCAAACCTCTGTGGTCTGTTAACTCTACACATGCTAGGCAGCTTTTTACAAACACATGACCACAGCTTTAAAAACATACACTTTGAAATCTCCCAATTAATCAAACACAGCAATAACATCTATTTGCTGGAATTCTGAATTGAGCAGGGGGGTGGACCAATGGTCCACAATGTTACTTCCAAGGTGGATAATAAATAATAATAAATAATAATAATAATAACATTCTAGGCTTGTGCATAATTTTGTTTTTTATTTGTATTTTGGATCAAATTTGTTAAATTTGTGCATATGAAGCAATATTAGAAACATGCAGGAAAGGTGGGAGGATTTAGAAAATTCATACACTCACCAATCATTTTCATTAAGATTCTGTAACATTCAGATGTCTCCCATGGTCAGTTTAATTTCATTAAGTAACTTCGTCAAAGCCAAAGACAAAGACTCAGGCTGCTTGCAGATCTTTGGCCGAATTGCCATAAGGAAGGCACTGTGAGTGGGACTACAGTTAATAGGCGGAAGACTGAGAACACAGCAAGCTTAAAAATGTAGTTTGGGAAGATGAGGTCCCCAGTGGCAGAGAATGCAAAAGACCCTGCCCTAAACTACATTTCCCAGAATGCAATGCTAGGCATTGGAAGGACCCAATGAGGGCTGGCTGCAGCAGTCACCATTTAGAGTCAGTCTAGTAATAGTAAATAAAATTAATGAATCTGCAAAGAGGACTAAAGTCAGCAAAAGCATTAAGCAACTTTGGCAAAGCCAAGAGAACATAAAGCGCTTTTAAAAACAATCATTTTTCTCTGGCCCAATCTCTATAAGGAAGGCAATGTGGGCAGGACTACAGTTAATGGGCGGGAGACTAAGAAAACAACAAGCCTAAAATGTAGTTTGGGAAGGCAAGGTCGCTAGTGGCAGAGAATGCAGAAGGCCCTGCCCTAAACTACATTTCCCAGAATGCAATGCTCATTTGCTCAGCATCTGAAGGACCCAATGATGGCTGCAGCCAGCCATTAATAAATAACATTATTGAATCTGCAAACAGGACTAGAGTAAGTAATAGTATAAATCTGTGCTAAGTTCAAGTTATGTGGTTGTGTGTCATAAAGACAGACAGACAGACAGACATTCAAGGTGTCACTTTTTGAGGGGATAAATTGTTTTTGACTAAATTTTGACAATCCCCAAAACTCCAGGATGTGTTAATCTTTCTGAAACTTTTTCGGGATTGATGCCCAGGTTGTCTTGTTCATTGTATATAAAATAAGTAGGTCTTATATATAGGTCTTGTGGGGTTTTTTTTTAAAAAAAGGTTGTTTATAAAAACATTGAAAATTTCCCAAAAATCTATGGCTAAGTGAATTGTTCTGAAATTTGTTGGGCTAACAGTGGTGAATGTGTTCTGCCACTGTAGCATGTTTCACTCCAATAGCTTTCAAAATGAGGAAGAAAGGAGCCCCTGAATTTTCTCCAGTGATAATAATGATTTAATTATGTACTTGTCCTGTTCTGTCTCCCAGGGGTATGGGTTTTGCATTACCTTTAAGTTGCTGGAAACAGCCTCTCCTTGTGTTTCTCCCAGGCTGCTGCAGCCTCTGCAAGGCCTAAAAAGTTAGCAGCCAGAAGCAGGAAAGCCAGTTTGCAGGCCCTCTGCAATGATTGGCCAACGAGTAATTATTTGGGCCTGCCCCTGCTTCCAGAGTAGAAGCAGCCATTTTGGAGGTCTCCCTGCCCCTTCAGTCTTAGGAAGAATCCATGATATGCTGTTGACAGACAGGTACCTCCGAAGATACCATTGTAAAAACAATTGAGTTTAATTGAGACCTATAGATAATAGATAGATAGATAGATAGATAGATAGATTTATTGAGTAATTGAGTTTAATTGAGTCATAGATAGGGAACAATTGAATATAGATAGAGTTTATTAATATAGATGGAGTTTATTACTCATTGACTGTTTGTAACATTGATAAGTGGAGCCAAGTCTACCAGGACTTTGCGAATAAATACCCTGTTTGATGTTTCAAACTTGAAGTGGACTCAGTTATTCAAGAAAGCTCAATCTGCCTAAAGAAAGACCCCAGGAGTTTCGCCCCGACATAGATAGAAGCACGTCAAAGTTTTATTTTAAAGCGTAACGGCACATGTCCAATTACTGTAATGAAATAATAACAAAATTTCATTAGTCTCGTCATAATAGTGAGTTTTTCACTAAGTATACTTTAGAAACACTTTAGAAATGAAGCACTAGTGCCCCTCCAGTTTTGTAAGTACTTTTATTTATTTACTGCATTTGTGTACCGCCTTTCTCAGCCAATCGGTGACTCGAGTATACATAAAACATGATATAGATAAAACATTAAACAGTATAAAACATCACCAAAGCAGTAAAAAAAACATCATCAGCGTCTTTTGAACCATGTTTTTTATGGATCACACATGTTTATTACATTCTATAATGTCTCAACTGTAACCCATCCATTTCTAACAGTGACTATTCTAATGTATAACTTGCAAATTAATGATCACCTCAGTTGTTTCTTATGATAGTTCAATGGTATAGAACATGTTTGTCATCCAGAAGGTCCTAGGTTCAATCCTTGTTTTACCAGGTAGAAAGATCTCTGCTTTGAAACTGTGGGGAGTTGTGCTGTAGCTGGGCACTGCAATGCCAGATTAGATGAATGAATGAATGGTCTGAATCAATATAAAGCAGCTTCCTTTTTTCCTATTGTCTGTCACCAGCATCTGCAATCAGAGGCAAACTACCACTGATTGGAGTTGTTCTATTTTTAGATGTCATTACTAATAGGCATTGGACTTTTTATGGCTGTGACCATCACCATCTGCTTCAATGATTCATACCCTATGAAGGACAGTTTGCAAGATATTTCAATTCTGTCAAAAATTTCCTTTGAATTCAAATAAAATAAAATGCATTAGATACCCCTTTTCACTCAAAATCAACCCCCCCTCTGCTTTTCTTTGACCCCCCCCCCAAGTGAAATAAAAAATATATGGAAAATATGTTAATATTGACATATTATCTTCCTAAGGAAGGGGTAAAGAGTTTGTATGATTTCTGAAATGATCTTGGATTACAAACCCCATCTGCACTATCCATAGTATCCAATAGGAGGGGGTGCAGGGGAGGATCCAGGCCAAGCACAATCCGATAACCCAAAGACCTCAACAGTGGAGCAGATGGAAGATAACATGGTACATGTTATAATGGCTGTGAAGGCGGAAGAAAGCTGCAACAGATGAGAAGCCACTGTTGTTGCATTATCCATGTCACTGGGTGTTAAACTCATTCTGTGAAGACTGTGTGTTGATGGGGTGTGCACTGACCTCCACACATTAAAAAAACTTACTCATAGGTGTCTTCCAAGAAAAATAACACAAAACCAACAAAAGTCCCATGGTGATCAGTGAGTGATGACGGGGGCAGGACTGTAAATTCTGGAAGCCCTGAGTCACAGACTGGCACATGGGTGGTGGATATGACTTCAGTTGTTCTATCTCAAGGTCCAAGGCAGTTGAGTAGTCCGGCAGCTATATCCATGACTGAGCAGCCCTTTTTAGGATCCACACGACTCACCCCATACGGGGTGCCTAAACATAGTCTGTCTCTCTCATCCCTGAATGGACTGCTGCATCCAGAGTGGTGGCCAAAAAATAAAGATGAATTTTGGAACATATGAACATTGTTGGACAACACAGACAGCAAACATGCTGAAAGTTATTATTGCAAGGGAGTTGAGACATCAACACAACAGCACTTCAGGAGACCTGGAGAGCAGGAGAGGGACAGCTGAAGGAAGAAAAAGAAGACTACACCTTTTTCTGGAAGGGACTGCCTGAAGGAGAATGAAGAATACATGGAGCTGGCTTTGCTATCAGAAATGACCTGATGAAGCATTTGTCTGAAGCACCTGTCAGCATTAATAAATGACTCTCCAACCCTCCAGCCTTGCCAAAACCCAGCAGGCAACCATCATGTGCCTATGCACCAACACTAGATGCTGATTAAGATATCTAGAAAAAAATTACTGTCAGCTGGACACCATCTTATTGGAGATATCTAAGGAGGACAAAATCATTATCCTGAGAAATTTTAACGCAAGAGTCAGATGAGACTTCAACTTTTGGCCAGGAACCATAAGAAAAGATAGGGTTGAAAACAGCAACCCAAATAGTATCCTGCTTCTCACAGAATGTGTGGAACACAACCTTGTCATCACAATCACACTCTTCTGCCAGAAAAAACAAGCTTAAGATCATGGAAGCACCTCTGGTCAAAACACTGGCACCTCTTAGACTATGTAATTATACATGCCAGAGACCACTGCATTGTGCTCTAAACAAGAGCCATGACAGGTGCTGATGACTGTTGGATAGACCACAGGTTAATTCATGTCACATTGGCCATCAAGATCACCTCCAAAAATAAGGCAAAAAATGAATACCCAAGCCCTTCAAGAGCCCTCCAAATGAGCCCTTTCCCTAACAACACTCAATGATCTTCTAGACTATAATACCCTGAACAAAATGATTTTTTTTTGTCGTGTCAGGAGGAACTTGAGGAACTGCAAGTCGCTTCTGGTGTGAGAGAACTGACTGTCTGCAAGGACGTTGCGCAGGGGACACCCGGATGATTTGATGTTTTTATCATCCTTGTGGGGGGCTTCTCTCATGTCCCCGCATGAGGAGCTGGAGTTGATAGAGGTAGCTCATCCGCCTCTCCTCAGATTCAAACCTGCAACCTGTCGGTCTTCAGTCCTGCCGGCATAGGGGTTTAACCCACTGCACCACCGGGGGCTCCAAAATGATGACCTTCATCAACACAGCCTGTGAAGAAACCATTCGAATCAAGCAGAGAGTGTTGGAGGTCCGGGACATTCCTAGAGAGACCAAGATGCTTTCTTATAAAGCTATTGTTCTACCAACCCTGTTATATGCCTGTGAAATATGGACCATCTACAGACATCGCACTCAACTAATGGAATGATATCATCAGCATTGCCTATGAAAAATCCTGCAAATCTCTTGGGAAGACAAGTGGAAAAATGTCAGCATGTTGGAAGAAGCAAAGACCACCAGCATTAAAGTGATGATCCTGCACTGTCAATTCCGCTGGACTGGCCAAGTTCTTGAAATGCCCAATCATCATCTCCCAAAGAAGTTACTCTACTTCAAACCAAAAAATGGAAGGTTGGTGGACAGGAAAAGAGATTTAAAGATGAGCTTACAGCCAACCTTAAAAATTGTACCATAGACATTGAGGGAAGCCCTGGCCCTTTGAACACTCTAACTGGAGGTCAGCTGTTACCAACAGTGCTGTGGAATTCAAAGAGGCATAAATGAGGGCATAAGGGAAAAAGGCATCAAGAGGAAGGTGTGTAAAGCCAATCCTGACCACAACTGCCTTCTATCTGGAAACCGATGCCCTCACTGTGGAAGAACATGCAGGTCAAGCATAGGTGAAAGTTGAAGAGAGAATATGGACATCCATTTCAACTACTGGCTATGCTTACCCTTCTCCCCACGTGGTCTTGCCCCTCTAACCATGAGGGATGGCTTCCAGTCCACATGAACTAAAAGAGTGGCAGTAAAGATCGTAACACCTGGTTTCTCCCAAGGACAATTGTTAAGCATGAGATGGGACCAAGCCAAAGATCTCATTAAGCAATGGATTCTGGACATAGAAGGCCAATTGGACTTAGCCTGTTCCCCAGCCTTTATTGTTAGGGAAGCCAATAGATACCTCACTGCCCCCATGGCAGTGCCCAAACTCTAAAGGGCTTTTACCCTGGCAAGGTACCATGCCCTCCCATTGGCTGTATTGGAGGCGAGGTATTGGAAGACCCCCTTCATGGAGAGGCTATATCCCTGTGAGTCTGGACACGTAGAAACAACTGAGCATGTGCTCCTTCAATGCATGTTCTACAGAGACCTTAGAACTAATCTCATTGCATCATGGCTTCTAAAATACCCAGGACACACTCCACCCTGCTGCTTTCAGACTCTAGTACTACAATAACTTACAGTGTTGCTAAGTTTTCTGCTGCAGCACTTAAAATTAGACAGATGATGACTGATCCCACAAGACAATACCTTGTTGGGAATGTAGATAGAGCAACATGTTATAGCTGAAACGCCACCAGACTTGTAATGTTTCCCTCTCATCCTCTTTAGTGCCCCTCCCCCTGTTTTGAGTCCCTCCTATAAGTCTCCACCCCCTCAGTTCCATGCCTATTGCATTCACCTGTGCTTTTAAAATGTGTTTGTAAACTGTTTTCTAATCTGCTTTTTAAATAACTGCTTCACTGGGGAGCTGTGTTTCCATTCTCAAGGCGCTTGTGCCCCACTTTGTGCTGGTCAGTGACCATAATAAAGTTTTGCATTATATTGCATAGAATAGGTCTCCACAGTCACTTATGGTCCCACCACCAAGACCTTATGCTTGGAAGGCCATCCTACTCAGACATGAGTGATCACAGTTGATGATGACCCAATAGTAACATGAGATGGGTGTTGTAACCGGTCATGGCGTATAACTTGCCAAGCCCTGTCTTAATACATGCTTAGAGGTGAAAAAAGGTTCAGAAAAAAAATACACAGGAAAACTGAACTCGATTGGATTTTGTCATATTCACCTTTATAGCACAGTTATTCCACTATAATTGTCATGATAACATCCTATACAATCCTGGAATTTGGAGTCTAGGGACTTGTATTTAAAACGAAAGAGCTGTTGTGCTTCAGCAAACTACAAACACAAGAATTCCATTTTATGTTGCCATGTCAGTTAAAATGAAATAAAAGTGCTAAGGTTGTATATTGTGAAAGTATATCATTTCTGGTCACCTGCTGTCACTTATGGTGTATTTAGACATCTAACATCATACATGTGTGATTTGATGGGTGAAGAACAACATAATTTTATGGTTTCAAACAAAATTCTTTTTTTCCACCAAGGGAAATGGAAATAACCAAATCAAAATATTTTGAAATGGTTTCAATGAAATTAGTGATAAAAATACTGTTTTAAAAAATACTTTGATTAGCTATCAATCTTGTTTTAAACATGAAGAGAAATTTGTTTATATGTTTATTTTATATGGTTGCTATGATAAGCATTTGAGAGGCATAGGGAATGAGTCATGGCAGTGGTTTGATTGGAGAAAGTATCTCATAACTGACCACTTGAGGTAATGCAAAAATAAATTGCAGAAGAAAGTTTGGATATGGATAGCAATCTTGCACACATAGCCTAAATATCCTAAAAGCATCAGATCCTATCTGATCTTAAAAACTAAGCAGATTAGGTTCTGGTTCGTACTTGAATCGGAGGTCACCACTGAATGCCAAGTGCTGCAGGATATATTTCAGAGAATGGAACTGGCAAAGCTATCTCTGCATATTGCCTGAGAAACTCTGTTAAATTCATAGTCAACAAGTGATATTTTTATTAGCAGAAACACACACACTTGCACATATTCTGAAATGGGATAACTTTAATTATATCCAGTAATTTTTGTGTAGCATCAGCTTGTTTTGTTAAGAGCAAACAAGAAAAAAAGAAAGAGTGGTTAAGAAGGAAATTCAATAATTCATAATTGTTTGAAGTGTACTGTATAATGTGTAAGTAGGGTATACATATGAAAAATTATGAACATTTCTTTAAAGTCATAATACTTACTAGTTATTCTATCATTGCTAAGTGTGGAGGGACATATATGCCAGCTCAGGCTTTATTATAATTTTCTTTGGATTGTGCAGTTTCCCAAGAACCTGGAAAATTGCGAGAGATAAAGAGGTTAGAATTTCTTCATACCATTAAGGGTCTGAGGTCTTTGAGTACATACTTGTTTCTTCTCATGCTCTGAGCTTGCAAATATTATGTCTTGCACTGTATCTTTCAAAGTTTCCAAGTCAAGATGGTCAATAATACCCCACTGGGAGTTCTAAAAATAACATGTCATTGTGATTTGAAGTTTTATAACACTTATATATAGCCTTTGCATAGCCTTGTTACCACTAGGAGTTGAACACTGCCATGCTCAAAAATGAACCTGCCTTCCTACTTCTTCAGCACCCCACATTGGTGCAAACAGAGGTCCTTAAGTGGGAGCTTGAGTTGACTGTCTGTTTATATCTGCATAATATATATATATATTTCTATCTTTATACAGGTATACCTTAGTTAACAATGGAGAACTGCTCCTGGACTTCATTTCTTTAACAAAAACTTTGGTACTAGAAATAGAAAAAAAACATGGAAAGTAAAGAGATAGGTTCCCTTACCACAAAAGGAAAAGTGGTTTAACATGTTTCAGCAAACCTTTTATTCAAAAGTAACATTATGCATATATTAAAAGAAACAATCAGGTCAGGTAAGCTTTGTATAAGTAAACAAAAACATGTTAGATCTTCTAGAAATCATTTGAAAGCTTTTCTTTCCCACAAGTATCCTGGGATGATTCCCCCCTCCTCCTTTCAACAGCCTTCTCTTTTCCTATCATTAACATTTTGGTGACATAAATTATAAATGTATGCCTTTTCAACATGCCGAGTTAGCTGGTGATAAAGAAAGAAGTTTCCCCATTTCTTTCGGGTTTGTTCTTCACACATCCTCAGTAAGTGATTCTTGTGGCAGTGGTTTACCTTGACTGTTGAACTTAAACATACAGTAAGCAAGCACATCTACAGCAGAATCCCATTGTTTTCCAGTCAAGTTTTATTGCATTACTACAGACATACTGCTGGAACCCAACACTGGAAATCTGTCTTTCTCCAGCAGTTTCTCACCATCCTCCCATTGTCAATGTTGTAGATTCATGGGGAGAGGCAGGAGGAGAAGGAGGAGGAGGAGGATATTATTTCTAGGAAGATAGAAGAAAAGGAGTAGGTGCCTGCAAAAAGATATTGTAAGAAGAAGGGAAATCTGTTCTTAACTGAGGTATTCCTGTATATTTGCTGAAAGACATTCATGAAGAGATGGGACTATCTTTGTTTAAGAGGCCATATCTTCTTTCAAAGCATTTCATTCCAGTTCCCTCTTCACCTTCCCTCCCACAGTTTGCATTTTCACAACATTTGGGACTTCCCCAAGCCTGTGAATGCTGCTTTGCTAGGTGTAGCTGGCACCATTTTTGTTTCTCCATATTTGGAGAGTGAGACTAAGATTAGTACAAAGAATCTGCTTGTCAATTTTGTTTGATGATAATATATTCCATTGCTTACATCAATGAAAACAGGTTTTGCAGTGACACATTTCATTCAAAAAGAAATGTCAGTTCTTTGAACCATGACCAACTATACTGTCCCCGAATGACAACTTTAGTTAACACAAACATATATTTTTTTAAATCAAAGCCTTTTGTGTCATCTTCATGCATATTGCCTCTTTCGTCATTGTCCTGTTTCAGTTCTTTTCTTCTTGGAGAAAGGAGGGAATCTCTTTGAAAATTCCTTTTGATGAATGTTAATAATTTACACATGCATCCATACACCTGTGGCTTTGAACATGAATACAAAGGAAAAACAAAAGCATGGACACATCAACCATTAAACATAGCTTCATCTTTGTGTTTTAGAATATATCCTGCTACTGGTAGTGCAGTATTAGATAGTTCCAGGTTTACACCAAAGAACAGATGATCACCAATCTGTTCCCATGTCCTTGAATCTATAAAATATATTCTAAATAACTAACAGCTTGTTACTATGCATGTTTACTCAAAAGTAACTCCCACAAAGTGCAATGGAACTAAGATCTAATTCATTCTTCTACGTATCTATCTATCTATCTATCTATCTATCTATCATATATCTATCATCTATCTTTGTGATTACAGCAATGGTGTTCATTTGCCTGTGAAATACTCAGATACATACACATATTTTAGAGATATCAAAGTGGTTCTGTCTTGATCTTATGTTTTTCCAAACCTGCATTTTCTTTTTATCTTTGTTTCATATCAGTTCCCCTTCCCCCTTCATAGATTGAAAGATATCTCCATTTGTTATACATTTTTTGAATATTTAGGCTGCTTACTTTACTTATTTAGGCGATCCCTCCTAGCCCGAGGAAGATGGTCCTCCAAGTGTAGTGTATTGATGGTGGGTCCATAGGTAGCTGTGGAGTCCTGTTCTTGATCTGCATGTTCTCCTGCAGTGAGGACACCAGTTTCCAAGTGGAAGGTAGTCCCGGTCAGGGTTGACTTGACACACCTTCCTCTTG
Organism: Anolis sagrei; assembly: GCF_037176765.1. NCBI lineage: Eukaryota > Metazoa > Chordata > Lepidosauria > Squamata > Anolidae > Anolis > Anolis sagrei. Next base: position 272,306,776 of record NC_090021.1, on the reverse strand, counting down.
TTACATTTCTCCCTTTTGCCTTCCATTTGTGTCTCTTCAAATTCTGCAGCACTGCTGGTCACAGCTGACTGCCAGTTAGAGTGCTCAAGGGCCAGGACTTCCCAGTTCTCAATGTCTATGCCACAGTTTTTAAGGTTGGCTTTAAGCCCAATTTAAACCTTTTTTTTTTCTGTTCACCAATTTCATTTGCCATTCTTGAGTTGGGAGTATAGAAACTGCTTTGGGAGACAGCGATCAGGCATTTGGACAATGTGGCCAGTTCAGCAGAGTTGATGGTGTAGGAGCATCACTTCAGTGCTGGTGGTCTTTGCGTCTTCCAGCACACTGACATTTGTCTGTCTGTTTTCCCAAGAGATTTGCAGGATTTTTTGGAGGCAATGCCGATGGCATCATTCCAGGAGTGACGTCTGCAAACAGTGCATGTTTTGCAGGCATATAACAGGGTTGGGAGGACAATTGCTTTATAAACAAGCACCTTGGTCTCCCTACAGATTTCCCGGCCCTCAAACACTCTCTGCTTCATTTGGAAAAAAAATGCTGCACTTGCAGAGCTCAGGCAGTGTGGCATTTTAGTGTCGAAGTTGACTTTTTGTGGAGAGGTGGCTGCCAAGGTAGTGGAAATGGTCAACATTTTCTTACATTACACTATTAAGCTGTTTTTCTGGCATTACAGAGAGATTGCCTGGTGACTGCTGGAAGAACACTTTGGTTTTCTCCATGTTTAATGAGAGGCAGAGCTACTCGTATGCTTCTAGAAAAATGTTTAGAGTGGCTTGTAGGTCTTCTGAATGCACACATTTTTTAATATTTAGGTTAATATTTTATCTTATATATACATTTTTTTCCATAGGCTAAAGTACGTTATGTCCTTTTTTTTTCTCAAATGTGTAGATTACTAGTCATTCACATTTCAAAATATGTGCACATTTTATTTCTCCAGAACAGTGCCTTGAAATGATAAGTGTGCAAGTTCACCAAATGTCCAGGGCTTCTTTTTGCAACAATGTCTTGGGAGTCCCTGTCTGTCTGTCATGTTGTGAACAGCCCTTGAGAGAACAGCTGGCCAGCCATACACATTTATAAAATTCTATGTGCCAATTATATCCATGGTCAGTGGAGCATCTGTTCAGTGAATGCTGCACATTTTGCTTTAGGGTGATTTGGAATAAAATCTTTTTACGTCTCCAGCACCACTGACACTAGTATCAGCATGGATGGGCAATTTTTGGCTCGTAGGCTACAAACAGCACGCAGACTCCATTTTTGTAACTTTGAATCCCCCTACATGTCTTCCAAGCCCTAATTTAAATAAAATTACACAATTTTCAGACAACTTTTGCCCCAAACAATATAGAAAATACATAAAAACATACAAAAAATCCCCACCACAAACACCAAATAATGCTATGTTACCCTCCAAAATAGTCTCATTTTCCTCTTCTAGCCCTCTCCAAATGGGAGCAGGAAGGGACTGCAGAGAAAAACAGGAATATTTCAACTTGCTGTTTAGGAAATTTACCCCTACTCCCCAAACCCCTTTCTGAATGTTTAAATAGGGCTTCTTTTTGCTAAGGATTCATTGCAAAATATGGATGAGTGAAGAAAATAAGTGAAGTGACACTACATGATCTAACTTGTACTTGGAGATAAAGAGGATATTGATCTAATATCCACTGAAATGAACAAGAAATATAAACAACATGGAAGAATGACACTGATAGGGGAAGGTAGTGTAATTTAATTTCTTTGTCTATCTAAGTCAGAAAATAAGCCCAAACTGATTTGGACATTCTCAGTCCTGATCTGGTTCCAATCTAGTTTAAACTTTTTCAGACCAGTTTCTAATTCAGTTGAATCTGTTACATATGCTAAGTTCTCATAAAAAAGAACAGGAAAAAAAATCAAACCTAACCCACCCTAACCTATAACAAAAAAACACATTCACTTATTTCTCAGTTATTTTGCAGGTTTAGCCACTCAGCAGTGGTTGCTACATTTGTGTATCTGCCAGAAGGTGAATAAATTATAGATGTTTGTTAATTTCCCCATGGTAGACAATAGAGAGACACAAAAATTCCAATTTTCTGCAGTAAAACTTTAACTCAGATCCATGGTGAAAGAGATGACTTCTGAAGTGGTCTGAACTGAATTGACCTTCTTTCTTAAATAAAATTTCAAAACCAAATGAAAGCACCTGAAGACACAAGTAGCACTCAAAATATATTTGTTTTCAGTAAAAATGATTGTGTTGGGGGCCTATCTTTTTAATCTTAGGAGTTTGAAACATGCCTATTTATGTTGTATTTCACATTAATATCGTTTTCATGTGTTTGCCACTCACATTCCAACCTATCTTTCTTTTATAGATTACTACATTACTCTCATCTCAGCATTAAGTCTATTGCATATCATCAATACAATACAGGCTTCTTTGGATACATCATCAGGGACAGGACGTTTCAAGTGAGGAAGGCAGAGCTTCAAGCAGATTCATAGAATCATAGAGTTGGAAGAGACCTCATGGGCCATCCAGTCCAACCCCCTCAAGAAGAAGGAATATTGCTTTGAAATCACCCCTGACAGATTGCCATCCAGCCTCTGTTTAAAAGCTTCCAAAGAAGGAGATTTCAAAATGTTGTGATGTATTGTGCAGGTGACAGGTCACATTGTTTTATTTATTTATTTTAAGAAGAGTAAAAACTGTTTTATTTTGATTAATTTACTTAAGACCTCATCAGATGGCCAGCAGCAAGCAGAGGAACTTCACTTCACATCACCCCATCCCACATCATCAGCTGTCCAGCGATTACATGGACAGAAGAGAGGTGTATGTGCAGTGTGCACAGCTCCCCCCCCCCCCCCCATGAAGCTGGCAACACGGGAGACTTCCCATTTTGCCAGCATCAGATCTGGGCGGTGGAGGGGAGCCATGCGCACTGCATGTGCACCTCCATCCATGTGATCACTGGCTGGCTGGCGAAGTAGGGCAAGACAAAGGGTGATGAGGCAAGGGTCTCAATTTCTCACTTATAGAGAAAAACAAATGGCGGCGGCTTCCATAGCTGCTGCCATGCACTTGACAAGGTCATAAAGCACCCTTATTGCAGCATCAATGCATATTTGCTTGAAGCATCACTTATTCCCTCATAGAAATTGAACTGCAAGTTTATGGCTTGCTCTGATAGATTTTGCAACCCTCCGAAGATCGTTTATAAACATGGAATCACAGACTTATAGAATTTTAGAAAAGACAACGTCAGACATTCTGCCATGAAGAAATATATAACTAAAACATTCAAACATTCAACTCCAAAGAAGGAGAGTCCACCACTCTTCAACAGAGAAACCTCTGACACACCAAATAACAGTGTGGTAAGTGGTGACTCATTCCATCATATCCCCATAGTGAGATATGCTGTGACAGGATATCTCACTATGGGGTCTGGTTATAGTATACCCTGCTACTAGGAAATGGCTGGATGAATAATCACCCATTGCCCTGTTGTCCAGCACTTTTGGAGATTTCTCTGCTGTTGAAGAGATGTCCAACAGTCGGCAGCCAGATTAATAACTGGGGCAACTTACAGGGAGCAGTGAACTCCCCTGTTTAAGGAGCTCCATTGGCTGCCATTCATCTTCTGGTTCCAATTCAAGGTACAGGTTCTTACCTATAAAGTCCTAAATGGTTTGGGACCCGCCTACCTTCATGACAGCATCTCTCTTCATGAACCAGCCTGAACCCTCCAATCTTCTGGCGAGGCCCTACTTTCGCCCTTACCAGTCTTTCAGACTCGCCTTGTGGGTACAAGGGAGAGAGCCTTTTCCTCTGTGCCCCCCTACTCGGGAATTCATTCCCCAGAGAGATCACGAAAGCCCCCACCTTGGAAACCTTTAAAAAGAGTCTCAAGACCTGGCTCTGCCGTTGCGCTTTCGGAGAGTAGCCACATAATTTTATGCCAGTGCTCTTCCAAAGTTCTTGTCCAAGAAGTCCTCCTCCCATGTACAAAGGTTTGCTTATTTTCCTATCTCTCTATGAGTTCTTCCTTACAATTAGTTCTGCCCCCTTATCTCACCCGGAGTTTTTAAATCATTTTATGTACATGTGACCCGCCCTCTGTCATTCTGTTATTATGTTTAGTTCCTATGTTCTGTGTATATTGTTTTATATGCTTTGATGTTTTATATTTTAATGTTATGTTGTTTATTTTATTGCAATTTGTATTGTTATATTGTAATTCTTGTTTGGGCTTGGCCCCATGTAAGCCGCTCCGAGTCCCCATT